>NC_140997.1:49299108-49886574 GCF_052327205.1 Somniosus microcephalus
AATTACTCTAGTGGGTGTGGCTGCCTCCTGGAAATTAGTGTCCCGGTAACGTCCCCCCTCCCTAATGTGTCACAGTATCCGAAGCTCGGACTCCAACTCATCAACTCTGAGCTGAAGTTCCTCGAGCAATCAACTTTTGCTGCAGATGTGGTCGCTGTGGACCTCAATGGTATCCGCCAGCTCTCACATGCAACAACAACAACTCATTGCCTGGTCTCCCATCTCAATTAATTAATTAATTTGTTTTTTAAAATTTGGAACACGTATGGCCTAGAAATTCAGTGGGCCTTGCGCCCACTTAGCGCCTAAAGAGGTCTTTTGCGCCGGCGGGGTGGTAGCGCAGAAATTGAGTGCAGCGGTATTGGCGGCGGTAGCCGTTAGCGCTGCGCCGGGACCGATGACGTCATCGGTGTGCGCGGTGGCCCGTAATGCCCCGAAACCGCGCCGATCCTCATATTTATTTGCGCCCGCCTCCTCCGAAGCGGGCGCAAACAGCGAACAGAAAACGGGGCCGTCCTGCTGCCATAGTGGGGCGCTTTAAAGCTGAAGGTGCGGCCGGCCGCTTTTTCGGCGGCCGCCTGCCCGCACCTCCTTCCCCGGCCTCCTCCACCCCCCCCGCGGCATTGCCGGCTGGTTTCTGTGGAGCCCGGCACTTCTCCGTTGTGCCGGGCTCTTTTGCCGGCACTCGCGATCGGGGCTCCGGCCGTTGCAGGCACCTCCCCCTTAAGAGAAGGAGGAGGCCTGCAGTACCGCAGCCTGCCGCACCGCATCGGGTGGCGCTGCGGCAACTAGCGCGCCGATATTCAGTTGCAGCGCCCCAAACGGAGGCGGGCACACCCTGGTATAGCGCCCGCTTCCGAATTGGGGTGCAGAAGACGAATATACGGCGTGCGCTAATGCCTCCCCGCCTTGCGCTAACTTTTGGGCGCGAGCAAGCTGCCCGCGCCCAAGTGAATTTCTAGGCCGTATATCTTTTAATCTACACCAAGGCACTTAAATTTAGATGCCTAAGTTTGGAAAAAAGCGAGAAATAGATGAAAATGATCAATTAGATGAAGGAGGACTAAAAGTGGAGTCGTGATAAGATGTAGCCCACTTGAGAAGATCAAGAGGTAATGGCTCCACTGTTGCACTCCAAGGGGAATGGATAGTTTCTACATGAGAGCAGGCAATCTGAAGGAAGCTGATGAATGTAGAGTGGAATTACGATTAGATAAGGTTGGATAATGAGTGGAGCACGGTGGCATAGTGGTTAGCACTGTTGCCTCACAGCGCCAGGGACCCGGGTTCAAATCCGGCCTCGGGTGACTGTCTGTGTGGAGTTTGCACATTCTCCCCGTGTTTGCGTGGGTTTCCTCCGGGTGCTCCGGTTTCCTCCCACAGTCCAAAGATGTGCGGGCTAGGCTGATTGGCCATGATAAAAAAAATTGGCCCTTAGTGTTAGGGGGGGATTAAATACATGGGGTTACGGGGATAGGGCTTGGGTGGGATGGTTGTCGGTGTAGGGACCGGGTGCTAGGGTTTGGATGATCAGCCATGATCTCGTTGAATGGCGGAGCAGGCTCGAAGGGCCGAATGGCCTACTCCTGCTCCTATCTTCTATGTTTCTATGTTTCTATGAAACCATTAATATGAAAGAGTAACAGAACAGGAGAGAGAACCGAACCCAATGGGTCAGAGGAATAACCATCAATTACAAATGATGTCATTAGAGAGGAAGCTAGATCGCCAGCAACATAGATTTAATGGTAACTTATTTCAAAGTCATGGTGCCAGATCTTGTGAAAAGTCTTTGGAGATCTCCAAGGTGATGATAAATAAAACTATGAAAATGTTCAAGAGTAGAATTTGAGGGATACACGATTTAGCCAAAACTTTCATGATTATGGATAATATGGATAATGGTGATTGAAGGTCAATCATCACAGCCCCAGGACATCGCTGCAGGAGTTACTCAGGGCAGTGTCCTAGGCCCAACCATCTTCAGCTGCTTCATCAATGACCTTCCCTCCAACATAAGGTCAGAAATGGGGATGTTCGCTGGTGACTGCGCAGTGTTCAGCACCATTCAAAACTCCTCAGATAATGAAGCAGTCCATGCCCGCATGTAACAAGGCCTGGACGACATTCAGGCTTGGGCTGATAAGTGGCAGGTAACATTTGCGCCACACAAGTGCCAGGCAATGACTATCTCCAACAAGCGAAAGTCAGAGGCTGGGTATTCTGTGACGAGTGTTTCACCTCCTGACTCCCCAAAGCCTTTCCACCATCTACAAGGCACAACTAAGGAGTGTGATGGAATACTCTCCACTTGCCTGGATGAGTGCAGCTCCAACAACTCTCAAGAAGCTCGACACCATCCAGGACAAAGTAGCTCGCTTGATTGGCACCCCAACCACCACCTTAAACATTCACTCCCTCCACCACCGGCATACTGTGACTACAGTGTGTACCATCTACAAGATGCACTGCAGCAACTCGCCATGGCTTCTTTGGCAGCACTTCCCAAACCCGTGACCTCTTCCACCTAGAAGAACAAGGGCAGCAGACGCATGGGAACACCACCACCTCCAAGTTCCCTGCCAAGTCACACACCATCCTGACTTAGAAATATATCGGCAATCGTTCATCGTCGCTGGGTCAAAATCCTGGAACTCCCTACTGTAGTGTATGTACCCGTCTACCTTTAAGAGAACTATTGTATGTAACCGTTCACCTTTAAGAGAACTATTTTAGGTGTGGCACTACTTTGTTTGGCTTCTGTATACTGTAATACCGACGGTGACCACACCAGTATATAAGTGTTGTGTCAGGATTTATTGGGCAGATTCGCCCTGACCTTCGAATAGTAAAGTCCTGTTTTAAGTTACTCTGGTAGTCTGTGTATTAATTAACTAAACAACCCACAGACTTTACAGTGGCGACGAGTCCGATCGTACCCTGCGGCAACAATACTTCCGAAGCAGTTAACGAGCGTCGAGAAGAGGCAACCGCCCTCGTCATTCTGCTGGGAGAAAACTCGAGTCTGCAGAGCTGGAAAGGAGGAAGAATTCAGAGACAAAGACTTCCATCAGCAACAGGCACTGACTGTCCCTTCTGCCACGGTGAGGAGTGAGCCGATCAGCACGAGAAGCAAGCCGGCCACGGTGACTGTGAGTAAGGGAAAAGTAAAAAGAATAACCGGAGGATAAGGGCGGTGCACTCGACCACGGTTGAGGGGGAAAGGAGCCGGACAGAAGTCGGGCCCAGAGGCGCTGAGACTGGGGCAGCGTGGAGCAAGGAAGCCGTGGTACAGACAGGCTGGGGGATGCAACGGCGTCATGAGACAGCTAGACCGCGACTGGCGAAAAAGGCCGGGCAGCGACCGAAGCCACGAAGCGCTGCGACCGGGAACGTAGGCGCGGGAAGAGATAAACTCAGCTGCAGCCGGGGAGGGAAGCACCAGACTGCGAGAGGGCTGGGAGGCGCGATTGGGAGCCGAGCGAGCGGGAGAGGCAGAGCCGACCAAGGGAGACTGAGCGAGAGCCAGTCCAGCGGCTGAAACTGTTCTCCGTCAACGGGGTGTACCCAGCGCCGGTAGAGCCGAGCGAGCGGAAGAGAGACAGAGCCCGAGCAAGGGAGACTGAGCGAGAGCCAGTCCAGCGGCTGAAACTGTTCTCCGTCAACGGGGTGTACCCAGCGCCGGTAGAGCCGAGCGAGCGGGAGAGAGACAGAGCCCGAGCAAGGGGAACTGAGCGAGAACCAGCCCAGCGGCTGAAACTGTTCGCCGTCAACGGGGTGTACCCAGCGCCGGTTGCCCTGCCGAGAAAAGGGAAAGCACTGAAGCCGACGCGCAGGCTGTGAACCTGAAAGCCAGCGGCCGTCGCCCGTGGGGAAAGTGTACCCCTCCCGCCAGGGAAGAAACGCGGGAAGCCGCCATTAGGCGGGGAAGAAGACAGAAGCGGGAAACCGCCATTGAAGTGGGCGGGGAGAGAAGATAAGCGCGGGAAACCGCCATTTTCGCGGGAACCGCCATCTTGAAAAAAAAAAAAAAAAATTTTTAAAGAAATAATTCGTGGTGTTTATCAGGAAGAGAGGAAGATGCCTAAGTGTGGTAACGTCAATGATTTTAATTCCGAGGTAGAAGACTGGGCCACGTATGTGGAACGCATGGAGATCTATTGTGAGGCCAATAAAATAGAAGAAGATGACAAAGCTATAACCTTGCTAAACTCGATGGGCGCGAAGACATACGGGCTCTTGAAGCATCTACTATCACCAGCTAAACCGACGGATCAGACTTTCGATGATATTGTGGCTGTTCTGAAGGATCACTTGAACCCCACACTGTTGATGTTGGCGGAACGATTCAAATTCTATGCGAGAACGCAACGGAAAGACAAAAGCAACGCGGAATACTTGGTCGAACTGCGTAGACTAGCGAAATACTGCCAGTTTGGAGGGAATCTGACAGAGGCATTGCGAGACAAGTTCGTGTGCGGATTGGCAAAGGAAGGAACGCAAAAGCGACTACTCGAAGAAAACGACCTTACACTTGACAGGGCTGTCCTTATTGCAGCATCGCACGAAGCCGCAGCGAAGGGAACTGCGGAAATGCAGCTAAAGACAGCGGCACTCAGTGTGGATCAAATTACCTCGACAACAACAAAATGTCATCGTTGTGGGAAGACAACACACGACCAGAACGAATGCTGGTTTAAGAACCAGGAATGTAGGAAATGTGGCAAACTGGGTCACATAGCTAAGGTATGCTGGTCAGGGAAGAAGACCAACAACCAAAGGACCAACAACCAAAGGAAGCCATCACAGGAAAAGTACAACAAGGTACACAAGGTGGCTGAGAAGAGTTCAGACGAACAGAATTCGGACTCAGACCCAAACGGCCAGGAGCTGGGTAGTCTGAGAGTTCACAATGTGAGTAAGGAAGCTGACCTACAAACTATCTGGGTCATGCTAAAAATAGCTGGAGTCCAAGTGAAAATGGAGTTGGACACTGGATCGGCTCTATCAGTCATAAATCAAAGGGATTACCACCAGCTATTCTCACATATACCCTTAAGAGATACCAAGTTCGTATTGCAGACATACACGGGGCATGAAGTATACCCCATGGGAAAGATAAGAGTCAAGGTGCGAGATAGGGGTAAAGAACACCCAAGAATGAACTTATATGTACTACCTGAGGGAGGACCACCACTTCTAGGACGGGAGTGGATCAAGAAAATAGACATGGAATGGCACTATCTAAAAGCCATAACGAGTGAGGACTCGGTGCAGACAATCAGCTCAAATTCTGAATCGGATGACGATAAGACCAACCCAAATGTGAAAGACAAGGCTAAAATGGACTTGCCGACTAAGGTTGGAAAAACGAAGGCATGCAGAAAGGCTTATGCTCCAGAGAAGAACAAAGTTTCAGAACAGATCTCCACCGAACAACGACAACATAGTTTGACAGAGAATTCTGAGTCTGTTCAGTTTAAGGACATATCCATGACGGAAGAACACCGAGCTCGGACTCAACTTTATTTCAAATTACGACAACAATTAGAACAATTGAGTTACCGTCTCGTACAAGAGATGAAAACAATGAAAAAGTTCTATGACACCGAATGGGAGAATCTGGAAAGACAACAGAAGCAGCTAGCTCAAGCAGAGAGCGACCATAGAGCCATCGTGACCAATCACCGATCACATCTCCCTTATAATGTTCAGGAGTTAGAATATTTGCAGGAAGAAGCAAATGAAGAGGAATCTTCAGGAAGCCAGGATTTTATTCCAGTTCTTCTCTACGACTCCTTACAAGCAGAGTTTGAGAAGTTGAAGGAACAGTATGAACAGGCCCAGGCTACAATCCTGGAGGGGGTTAACTCGGCAACCTCCGAAAAGCTAGTTTCAGTGGAAGCTTATGAGCAACTAAAGGTTGAACATGAGCAAGAAGTCCAAAGGCTGCAGGAAATTCTTGATGAGCTCAAGGCCAAGACAGACTCATCGGTAGAAGTTCCATCCATAGATGAGAAATTAGAGGTGAAAGACATGGCAGAACATGAAAGTCAAGATGTCCAAGAACTCATAAAAATATTGAAGGAAACCCAAGACAAATATGAGGCGGCAATGACCGAGGTTCAACAACTTGAAGAACAGATTCAACTGGGAATTCTTTCAGCGAAAGAAAAGGGAACTGTAAGAAACACAGAGACTGTAAGAATGGCCCCTGAACATGAGCCAGAGAGCATCAAGGTGCAACTTCTCCGAGCGCTTAAAGCCAAAGTACAAGAGGAAAAAAAGGTGAAAGCATTGGAGGAAAAGGTGGATGAAATGGAGAAGACTCTGATCCACAGGGTCCCCGTGGAAGAGTTAACGGTCAGCCAACTCCTTCATATGCTGAGAGACAAGACTCTGCAATGGGAACCATTTGAACACGAGCTTCAATCTTCAAAGGGAAGGGGTTCGGAGCTCTCAAACGTTTGGGGAATAGTTGAGGTTGCAACACAGATTTTACGGGGCTGCCGAAAGTACGCTGAATCACGTCTATGTGAACAACAGAATGTTGAAACAGCTGCTCCAGTAGAAGGGTTGAATAGCCCGATCAATCAATCCCCGATGGAAGGGGAAGTATTGGAATCACAAATGAGGTCATTAGTGAAGGATTGGCAGGAAACCCAGGAAGAGCGGGATGAATATGAACGCATGAAGAAGTCTCTTCAGGAAAGATGTCTAGGGAGGTCATTAGTGAAGGATTGGCAGGAAACCCAGGAAGAGCGGGATGAATATGAACGCATGAAGAAGTCTCTTCAGGAAAGATGTCTAGGGAGGGAACAACAGTCGGCTAACGTCCAGTTGGGTAAGGAAGATGTAGCAGGCCCTCTCGCTAGACTAGCTCAGGACGACACCGAATATTACCATGACCTGTTGAGTGACACGGAATATTACGATGACTTGGTCTGCCCAGCTTGTGATGAAAACTCCCAAAGTGCAGAAATCAGGATGAAGCACTTAAAGTCTAAGGAACATAGGGAGATGGTGGCGCTACAGCTGGCAGCGGATAAGGGAGCCCCGAGAGTCTCCAAGAAGCAGAAAAGAAAAAGACGAAGCAGAAGACGATAACCATCTAAATCATTATCACTTCTATCAGATCATGCACGTGGGCCCTACGAAGGGGGCCAAATCAGTTGGAAAGTAGGAAAAATTACCAAGGCAGTCCAGCTGTTTGTAAAAGTCAGCACTGCTGGTTCAGCAGGACGGAAGTTCAAGCTGTTAAGCCAAGGGAAAGACTATTGGATGAGTCACGCTAGAAATGTGAACCGGCTACACCACAGAGATGTTGTTCGGACTGAGTCAAGACCAGAGACTGAATCTGTGAACTGTTCCCGCAGAGGCTGAATCTGTGAACTGTTTCCCGCAGAGACTATATCTGTGAATTGTTTTACATGAAGTTGATTATATGTTATGTTTAATGGGGAATAAGTATGTTGTAAGCTAAAAAGGGAGGATTGTAGTGTATGTACCCGTCTACCTTTAAGAGAACTATTGTATGTAACCATTCACCTTTAAGAGAACTATTTTAGGTGTGGCACTACTTTGTTTGGCTTCTGTATACTGTAATACCGACGGTGACCACACCAGTATATAAGTGTTGTGTCAGGATTTATTGGGCAGATTCGCCCTGACCTTCGAATAGCAAAGTCCTGTTTTAAGTTACTCTTGGAGTCTGTGTATTAATTAACTAAACAACCCACAGACTTTACACCTACTTAACAGCACTGTGGGAGTACCTTTACCACACGACTGCAGCGGTTCAAGAAGGCGGCTCACCACCACCTTCTCAAGGGCAATTAGGGATGGGCAATAAATGCTGGCCTTGCAAACGACACCCACATCCCATAAAAGGAATTTAAAAATGTAAAAAAAATTCAGGTTTAACAGCAGCTTCCATATTTTGGCAGTTGTTAAGTGAGTCGGGTGGCATTTGAAAGGGGAATAGGGTTCAATTTTCTTAGGGATGAGATGAACACAAATTAATTTCTAAGGAGAAGCAAAATTGGGCTGGAAGCAATAGAAATTGATGAGATGACATAGAATAGTGAATACAGAGACACATATCTTGAAGATTGACTTAGCACAGTAATTCAGCTCCTTCTACATAAGAACATAAGAAATAGGATCAGGAGTAGGCCAGTCGGCCATTCGAGCCTTCTCTGCCATTTAATAAGATCATGGTTGATCTTCTACCTCAACTCCAGCTTCCCACACTATCCCCATATCCCTTGGTTCCCTTAGTATCCAAAAATCTATCAATCTCTGTCTTGAATATACTCAACGACTGAGCCTCCACAGCCCTCTGGGGTAGAGAATTCCAAAGATTCATAACCCTCTGAGTGAAGAAATTTCTCCTCATCTCAATCCTAATTGGTCGACCCCTTATCCTGAGACTGTGACTCCTGGTTCTAGACTCCCCGGCCAGGGGAAACAACCTCCCAGCATCTACCCGGTCAAGCCCCTTAAGAATTTTATACGTTTCAATGAGATCATTCTTCTAAACCAAGGGAATGTAGGCCTAGTCTACTCAATCCTTCCTCATAGGACAGTCCTCCCATCCCAGGAATCAGCCTTGTGAACCTTCGTTGCACTCCCTCCACAGCAAGTATATCCTTCCTTAGGTAAGGAGGCCAAAACTGTACACAATACTCCAGGTGTGGTCTCACCAAGGCCCTATATAATTGCAGTTTACTCTTATATTCCAATGCTTTTCTAATAAAGGCTAAGATACCATTTGCTTTCGATTGCTCGCTGTACAGCATTTACAATTTGCCCTTTCAAGGGATGTATCCTTAATATTTAATAACCATAGGATAACATTTTTCTTTGACCCCCCCCCCAAGGAAATTTCCACAATCATAATATCAAATCATTATACATTATTATTCCCTACATTTTTGTTTGATAACGTTCCTGTGAAGCGCCTTGGGACATGTTACTGCATTAAAGGCGCTACATAAATGCAAATTATTTTTGTACATTACAACAGTGACTACCCTTCAAAAGTACTTCATTGGCTGTGAAGTGCTTTGGAACATCTGGAGATCATGAAAAATGCTGTTTAAATGCAACTTCTTTCTTTCTTTCTATACGGCCCTGGTTGCCTGTTTTCTACAATAACATTTCCACAGTCTCAGTAGCACAGATACCCTTGTGTTTCAGGAGTATTTGGTCACATCTGTATGTAAATCTTCCAGCCCATTCCTCAACAGATATTTATTTGGCTCGCAATATAAATGCATTTTACTGTCTGTGCACCTATGGAAAGGGGGGAAGATAATAGCATAAAGGGAGAAAGTGATGAGGAGAGAAGCAGACAACGTGTGGTTCTCTATTAAAGAAGTTGATTTGTTAATGATGGAGGGTTATGATAGGGTAGATAGAGAGACACTATTTCCTCTGTTGGGGAGTCCAGAACAAGGGGGCATAACCCTAAAAGTAGAGCCAGGCCATTCAGGGGTAATGTTAAGAAGAACTTCTTTACACAAAGGGTAGTGGAAACCTGGAACTCTCTCCCCCAAAAATGCTGTTGAGGCAAGGTCAATAGAAAATTTCAAAACGGAGATCGATAGATTTTTGTTAGGTAAGGGTATTAGGGGATATGGAACCGAGGCAGGTAGATGGAATTAAGATGCAGATCAGCCATGATCTAATTGAATGACGGAACAGGCTCGAGAAGCTAAATGGCCTACTCCTGTTGCTATGTTTAAAATGTATGTATTACCTAAAAGAAATTGCGTTTTGGATTAAAGCAATGTTATAACATAGCAGGTGCTTCACTGTCAGTTCATCCAGAGAAATGGACTTCACTATGATACACTCACAAAGTTGGGTAAATGGTAAACGTGAACAAAACATCTTTTTTCAAGCAATAAACTTAGGATTTTTAATAAGCATTACCTTAAAACATAAAAGCAATTCCATTAAAAGTTCCAATCTTATGATTGAGAGCTCTTAGGAGAGGAAAGAAAATTAAAATTAACTGAAAAATTCTGAGGTAAGAAAGTGAAATGCTTTTTTGTTAATTAACGAAAGAGCCCTCAGAGATTAAATTATTCAAAACTGAATGAGACTATTTTTGAATTACACTACAAATAATTAATAACAATTTAATTAATTAAGAACAGACTACGCATTTAGGAGCCAATCTGCCTATTCTGCTGATTTGCTCAACTGCTTACCCTGAATTCTCAGCCCTGTTCGAACCTTTTCCTGGTCAGCTCAGGGGCGGGAGGAGAAATGGCCCAGAAATTGGGTGAAAAAGGAATCAACAGCCTGATTTACAATCTGCCGCTCTGGAGAGGCGGGTCAGTGATTTCAATATGTTAATGAGGCTGTGTGCCTCAGATAGCAGCAGCCATTTAAATATAACAGCTCCCGGCCGGGTTTCCCAGGGCTCAGAGAAGGTTCCATCAGTTAAATGTTTTTTATAGCACTGCCTGTGGGCCAGGAGGAGCAGGAGTGCTTCTGCCGGCCCCTCAAGCAAACCTGCCAATATCCGATCTCTTCCCCCTCCCCCCCCACCCCCACGCGATCTCCCCATCCCTCTGTCCTTTTCGGCCGCGCTCCGAGCACCCTCCCCAGCTACTGCCAATCTTCTCGATTGCCAGGGACAGTCCCCAGTAGTCCCCGGCTGCAGCCTTGTACCGCAGGCTTACCCACCTGGCAGTCAGCCAGCCTCTCAGTCTGGCCGGCCACCGGGTGGAAAACTGAGTAAAACATGTCTAATGAATCCTGCCACTAAATTGGGCAGGACCTCCGCCTTCCTGATATATTTTTGGATTTCCTGGCTGCTGGCACACAGCCCCACTCCCTCCCTGCCTCCCTGTAAATATTGGGGCCCATGAGTCTGGACTAGGCTTAAGCTCATGTTACAAATATCTAAAGGGTGTGTGCTAATTGGCTGCACCACCCAGTCTTTGAAATAAGATATAGGGGTAGAAATTGTTATACATTGCGCCCATTCTTCAGGCATAAAATGGGTACAAGACATACCAATTTAGCAGTGGGTATCCTGCGCCCACTTTTTAGGCGTCTTGGGCGGATGCCTAAAACAGGTGTAAGGCCCCTTAAATATATGGATACGCAGATTAAGTTGAAACATCCAAAATCATTTAAGATTATTGGAAGCCTCCCATCTTCCACCCTACATAAACTTGTGCTTATCCAAAACTCTGCTGCCTGTATCTTAACTTGCACCAAGTCTCGTTCACCCATCACCCTTGTGCTTGCTGACCTACATTGGCTCCCGGTCCGACAACACCTCAATTTTAAAATCCTCATCCTTGTTTTCAAATCCCTCCATGGCCTCGCCCCTCCCTATCTCTGTAACCTCCTTCAGTCCCACAAGCCTTCGAGATTTCTGCGCTCCTCCAATTCTAGCCTCTTGCGCCGCCCTGCTTTTAATCGCTCCACCATTTGCGGCCGCGCCTTCAGCTGCCTGGGCCCTAAGCTCTGGAATTCCCTCCCTAAACCTCTCCCCCTCTCTACCTCTCTCTCCTCCTTTAAGATGCTCCTTAAAACTTACCTTTTTGGCTAAGCATTTGGTCATCTGTCCTGATATCTCCTTCAGTGGCTCAGTGTCAACATTTTTTTATTACTGTTAACGTTTTGCTACATTAAAGGCACTATATAAATGCAAGTTGCTGTTGTGTTTTTGTTGTTGTTGATATTAAACTCTTCACTGTGTTGAACATTCTATTAGAACCTACATGCTTCAACCAGTGAAGCACACTGAGTTTCATCCTTCGGAGTTGATGTAACCTTTTATTCTTCCACATTATACTTTACCTCAGACTATATTCCCTTCTCCAGCCAAGGAGAGGAACACATTAAGTCTTCCCAGGCTTCTAAAGATTCCATGTAGTCAGCAGTTAGGAAATCTGCCACGTTAACTCACCCTCCATTATCCTGCACAGGGTTTCATCGCCACTGAACACCACCCCTGTAGGAATTAGCACACATGCTAGCGGGGTTGGGGTTATTGTCTCTGGCCAGTCAGAAGCCTCTGAGCTGCTCCAGGGACCCCCGTGTGGTTTCGAAGCGCTCCCCTATTCCTGGTTCTGACCGCTGGACTTATTCGGTAGCGATGTAGACAGAAAACGTGACTCGTGGTTTGGGTGCAAAATAGACCAGCATTTATTGAAACAAAAGAAAGAAACAACTTAAAATAATCGATACAGCACACCTGTGCCTGGTACAGCACTCTTGCTTAACGTAGTACACTTAGTGTCCACTAGAGCGCTCTTTGCTCAGTGCAACACTCCTTTATTTAAATACAGCACTTTTAAATACAGCTACTTAGTGTCCACTGAAGCACCTCTCTGCTTAGTGCAACAACCTTTTAATAGCACTTTCAATATAGAAAAACCTTGCTCACTGCAGCATCTTTGCTTAGTGGCTTTTACTAAAAAAAAACAGCACTTTAATACAGAACCCTTAGTGTCCACTGAAGCACTTCTCTGCTTAGTGCAACACCCTTTTAATAGCACTTTCAATATAGAAACATCTTGCTCACTACAGCACCTTTGCTTAGTGGCTTTTACTTAAAAACAGCACTTTAATACAGCTACTCTCAGTGTTCACCACAGTCTTATCTGCTAGTGCAACACTGTTACTTAAATAGGGGAGGAGAAAACGGACATAACGAGGGAAAATCGACTAAAACCACAGTTCTAACAAAATTCCCACTTAATTCCCACCTCTAAACGTATTCTAAGTTGCCTTGTAATGGGCCAGAAAAATATATGCTCACCAATGAAAAATGCCTGCTCCGTGCCCTGTGATCTTTGATCTTCACAGCCCCAAAGTAAAAACACCCCAGTATTTTAAAAGTAAACTGCTGGTGTTGCACTCCTTTAGGCAGGCTCCCATGTTGTAGAGGGCACGGAGGCGAGGCCACAGAGAGAGAGAGGCTTCTGAGAAGCTATCTTTTATACCCCATTTGGGGCCCGCCCAAATCCGGATGTATCTGGGCTAACGAAAAGGGATCCAAACTGTCCCCATTGTCTGTAATGGGTTTAGATGAATTACTCATTCATTTAAACTGGGGTTTTTTCAGTTTAAATGTGTCCTCATTGTCTGTGATGGGCTTTGAATAAAGCTGTCGTGGTTTGAAAAAAAGCATGTCTATTTCCTTGATTGCTTGAGTAAACAGACTGAAACCGCAGTCTCAAGTGGTTAATCCTTTGGGTAAACATTGTAGCAGTTTCTGTAAACAAATCGATTGTCTGCTGCAGGGAGGGGAACTCCCTGAACTGCCTTGATTGGCAGTTTGACTGCTCCATTGAACCTTTTTCACAGACACAGCAGGCTGCCTTTTCAAGTCCTTGTCTTCTGCCACGCGGTCTGGTGGCCATTTTGATCCCTGGATTTTTAAAGGTATATTACCCAGGTATTCTTTAATCAAAAAAATCAATCTTCGGAACTGTAGGAAATCTCAAAATTATTGCGAAATCCCTACAGTCCCCCATCGGATACTAAAACTTGCTTGTAGTATCCTGCCCAAAAGTGAGCAATAATTTCTGACCCCCCACAAACAACCTTCCCTTATACTTATCCAAATCTATCTTTGATCCCCCAACACCTCCATCTCCCCTGCCCAGAGAGAATCACAGTACGGTAGGCATCTATCGACAGAAAACCAAAATTAAATTAAATAATCAATACAAGGAGGGTGTCCAATGCCCCAGCACCACTTATATTCACAGTAACCCAAGCATGGAGGGGCTCTGATGCCCCTGCACCGCTTGTAACATAATTTTAACATGATACATCATCTTTAATGGGATTGTCACCCAGCTAACATATCTGTTAAAAATACACATGGAAGACAACGAGCTTCCCCCTTTTTTTTATATTACAATGCAACTGCCTGGCACTTTATTAAATAGCACTATTTTTCAGCCAGAAATGTATTTTACATTTTCACAATGCAAACACAACAATTCCTTGGCATATGCAATTTGTTCCCTTAACTCCAAACAAGCAGTAAAATAATTAACAAGTTCTGTAAATTCTTAATCTTAAATTGAATTTCCAGTCTTAATCTTAAATTGAATTTCCAGAAACAGTTTAAATGTTGTGGGCATCTGCCTCCAGCAGACCCCTTCCTTCGCGGGCTAGGAGTGCTTTCTTTCTCGAATCACATGACACGCTGGTCCTCTGTGCCTTCCGGAACTCTGAAAAAGATTTTTAAAAACATCTCGCCAGGTCCCCTGGCTCGGGGAGGGGAGTGTAATCAGGTCCTGCGACCTTGATCCCCAATACAATTCCAGAACGGTACCATACTTAAACTTATACACTAATATTAATTGCAATATAAAAACAAAAATGAACACATTCTACCTTAATACACGTTCTACCTTTACCTTATATACACTACTTGAATGAAGCTATATACAAGCGTCGCCTGTCTCCGGGCGGCCAGCCTAATCCCTGGTTGGGCTGCCACAGGCTGCTTCCTGCGGCGTGGCTGGACTGATTCCAGCTTCCAGTCCCTCACAGCTTATGGCTGCTGGTTGGGGACCTCTGCATTTTGGCTTCTCCCTGACTCAGGAGCCCACCCTACTCCACTGAAAAGTGGGTGACCATACTTTCTTGGGCTGGGGTACCCGAAGAGACCTCCTAGGGAGTGTCACTGGTAGGGCTACCCTGGTGAGCAGACCCTTAGCTCGGGTCACACTCTCTGCTGGCTGGGGACCTCCTCCTTCGGGTCCCTCCCTTCCCAAACCTGGGCTGGGGACAGGCAATCCCTTGCCACTGGCTGCCGGTGGCTGAGAGCCTTCCCCTTCAGGTCTAAAGCCTGGTTCAGACTCCCCCCCGGAGTCCCACAAGAGAGGGGGAATCGCTCGAGCCAAGTGCTGGGGGACTTCTCTTATACACATGACTGCGCCTGCGTGTGCAGTCTGTGTTTGCATACTCACTGCAGGCTGGGGATTTCTAATCTCAGGTAGAATCCCAGCTGCCTGTTTCCCTGCCCCCTGCTTAAACAACCCGCATTGTTTGATACTGACATTGCCTGCCAGTAATCCTGTTCAAAATCATGAAAAGCTCCTCCCCTAACACAAGCCACAGCGCCTGCCTGTGCAGCCTGTGAGCTTGTACCTGCTGTGGGCTGGGGATTTCTATTCTCAGGTTCACTCCCAGCTGCCTGTTTCCCTGTGGGCCCCATTAAGCTAGATGGGGCCCCGTTAGACCGGGGTGAATTGGTCAGGTCCTCCGAGTGGACCACCATGCTGGAGGCTCCAGTCTCCACCGAATATCTCCCCTACACCATCTTCACCCCCGTCCCAACGTAGGGCCTGCTCCCCTCAGCATTTTCGCGGGGACACAGATCAACAGACTGCGCTGGCTCTAGTCATTGCTGGGAGTGAGGTGGGGCAGATGGGGTCAAAGCAGCGGTGGTGGCTGCTACTTTCCCCTGGCCAGTCAGAAGAGACCGTAGGGACTGTAAAAATGACTCAATTGCTGCAGGAGGGAGGTCTGGCCCTGCCTTTTGGGCTGGGGCTGTGGGATTCTTTTCCTTGTCCTTCCAAGGATTTTTACAGTCTTTTCTCCAGTGACCGTCTTTCCCGCGCCCGTGGCAATTTAACCTAGCCTGAGAGGGCCGGTTCCCCTCCTGGTGCCACTCTTTCTTACTCTGGCTCCCAGGTTTAACCTCATGGAATTTTCCCTTGGGCTGGGGTGCCTCGATACCCCTCATGTTCCTGAAGGCTACTGTGAGCCGGTGGATCACCGCTTCTTTGGTGGTCTGGTGGTTTCGGGGATCAAACCAAGCCATGACCTGGGCTTGGATCTGGGGTAGGCTGTTTGTCATGAGACACCGGAGCCAGTGAGTCAATTGGACTGGGTCCAGTGCTGCCCGCCCTGGCATTCCCAATCATGCACTCCGGTAGACTGGTCACAGCCTGTCTGCGAATGCCTGCGGGGACTCCCCTGGGAGCTGCACCGTTCTTTCCACCCGAGCGAACGGGCTACCATCATTGAGTCCCATGGCCTCCAATACCTCATTCTTGAGACCCTCATAATCCCTCTGCCCCCTTTTGCACTCGCCAGATAGGGACTGGAGGAGATCACCTGCCAGGGAAAACAGCAGCATTTTTGCTTGCTCTGCCTCATCGCAGACGTTTACACAAGCTGCTTTCTCTATCTCCCTGAAGTGCAGAGAGGGGTCTCCCTTTTTAGTGAGCTAGGGGATGTGGCTAACCATGTCCCTGAGCTGGGTGTGGGTGCTCTACGGCACCAGAAACTGATTCTGGATAGCCCCTGGGTCATCTTCATCAACGGGCGGACCGTACCTCCGTTGTCGGAGGGGGTACACTGGTCCTGGTCCCGGCCTATCTAGCAGGGCCTGCTGTGCTTCCTCTACCACCTCATCCTCCACTCTCCTTTGCTGGCAGAGCTCCTGAAAGCTCGGAGCCGTGGGTGGCGGTCGTGGGACCTCTGATTCCCTGACCAACCTTTCCCTGGGTGTTGCCAGTGGGACGGTATTACTTGGGTTGCCAGTAAAATCCGACTGACCTGCCTTCGGGCTGATCAGACATATCATCGCCTTTGCTCTTTTTAAAGCCATACTCAGGCCTTCGATCTCTGCTCTACAGGGGCCATGATCTGCTTCCTCAAACCCTTGCTCGCAGGCCAGCTTATACGCTGCCTTTACCTCCCTAACCTTTTCCTCCTGCTCTTTTATTTCTTGTATGAGGTGAGCGTTCTCCTCCCGCACCCTCATCTCATTATTCTTGGCTGCAACTAGGCACTTCAGATACTCTGACTCATGCCTCGTGTGGCTTTTGCCCTCACTAAACTGAACTACCAGGCGCTCTACCTTGGCCTGGTATTCCTCAAACTCCCTTTCCCTATCCCAACTCTCTGCCCTGGCTTCCCTAAGCCTGTGGGTGACTTCCCCAAGCCTGGGGGAACCTAACCACAAACAAACCAGTGGGATAAAAAGAAAGCCGATAACTGCTGCTCTCTCCAGACTCAAACCATTGTCTGCCACATCGCACACCGTTGCTGACGGTCCTGCCGCGGTTGTCATTTTTAAGGAATTAGCACACACGCTAGCGGGGTTGGGGTTATTGTCTCTGGCCAGTCAGAAGCCTCTGAGCTGCTCCAGGGACCCTGTGCAGTTTCAAAGCGCTCCCATATTCCTGGTTCTGACCGCCGGACTTATTCGGTAGCGATGTGGACAGAAAACGTGACTCGTGGTTTGGGTGCAAAACAGACCAGCATTTATTGAAACAAAAGAAAGAAACAACTTAAAATAATCGATACAGCACACCTGTGCCTGGTACAGCACTCTTGTTTAACGCAGTACACTTAGTGTCCACTAGAGCGCTCTTTGCTCAGTGCAACACTCCTTTATTTAAATACAGCACTTTTAAATACAGCTACTTAGTGTCCACTGAAGCACCTCTCTGCTTAGTGCAACACCCTTTTAATAGCACTTTCAATATAGAAACACCTTGCTCGCTACAGCACCTTTGCTTAGTGGCTTTTACTTAAAAACAGCACTTTAATACAGAACCCTTAGTGTCCACTGAAGCACTTCTCTGCTTACTGCAACACCCTTTTAATAGCACTTTCAATATAGAAACACCTTGCTCGCTACAGCACCTTTGCTTAGTGGCTTTTACTAAATAAAAACAGTACTTTAATACAGAACCCTTAGTGTCCACTGAAGCACTGCTCTGCTTAGTGCAACACTGTTACTTAAATAGGGGAGGAGAGAACGGACACAACGAGGGAAAATCGACTAAAATCACAGTTCTAACAAAATTCCCACTTAATTCCCACCCCTATACCTATTCTAAGTTGCCTTGTAATGGGCCAGAAAAATATATGCTCACCAATGAAAAACGCCTGCTCCGTGCTGTGCGATCTTTGATCTTCACTGCCCCGAAGTAAAAACACCCCAGTATTTTAAAAGTAAACTGCTGGTGTTCCACTCCTTTAGGCAGGCTCCCACGTTGTAGAGGGCATGGAGGCAAGGCCATAGAGAGAGAGAGGCTTCTGAGAAGCTATCTTTTATGTATGGTTTTATGAAGGGGAAGTCATGTTTGACAAATTTGCTGGAGTTCTTTGAGGAAGTAACACATAGGGTGGATAAAGGGGAACCAGTGGACGTAGTGTATTTAGATTTCCAAAAGGCATTTGACAAGGTGCCACACAAAAGATTATTGCTCAAGATAAAAAATCACGGGATTGGGGGTAATATTCTGGCATGGAGGGAGGATTGGCTATCTAACAGAAGGCAGAGAGTTGGGATAAATGGTTCATTCTCAGACTGGCAATCAGTAACTAGTGGTGTTCCACAGGGGTCAGTGCTGGGTCCCCAACTCTTTACAATCTATATTAACGATTTGGAGGAGGGGACCGAGTGTAACATATCAAAGTTTGCAGATGATACTAAGATGGGAGGGAAAGTAGTGAGTGAGGAGGACATAAAAAACCTGCAAGGGGACATAGACAGGCTAAGTAAGTGGGCAGAGATTTGGCAGATGGAATACAATACTGGAAAGTGTGAGGTTATGCACTTTGGCAGGAAAAATCGTAGAGCAAGTTATTATCTTAATGGCAAGAAATTGAAAGTACTGAAGTAAAAAGGGATCTGGGGGTCTTGGTGCACGAAACTCAAAAGGTTAGTATGCAGGTGCAGCAAGTGATTAAGAAGGCCAATGGAATGTTGGCTTTCATTGCTAGGGGATAGAATATAAAAATAGGGAGGCATTGCTTCAGTTGTACAAGGTATTGGTGAGACCGCACCTGGAATACTGCGTACAGTTTTGGTGCCCATACTTAAGAAAAGACATACTTGCTCTCGAGTCAGTACAAAGAAGGTTCACTTGGTTAATCCCGGGGATGAGGGGATGGACATATGAGGAGAGGTTGAGTAGATTGGGACTCTACTCATTGGAGTTCAGAAGAATGAGAGGCGATCTTATTGAAACATATAAGATTGTGAAGGGGTTGGATCGGGTGGATGCGGGGAGGATGTTCCCGATGATGGGTGAAACTAGAACTAGGGGGCATAGTCTTAGAATAAGGGGCTGCTCTTTCAAAACTGAGATGAGGAGGAACTACTTCACTCAGAGGGTGGTAGGTCCATGGAATATGCTGCCCCAAAAAGCTGTAGAAGTTACATCATTACATAAATTTAAAACAGAAATAGACAGTTTCCTAGAAGTAAAGGGAATTAAGGGTTACAGGGAGCGGGCAGGAATTTGGACATGAGTCTAGGTTCGGATCGGTCATGGCCCTGTGGGTAGCGGAGCGGGCCAAGGGGCCGTATAGCCTGATCCTGCTCCTATTTCGTGTGTCTAATTCTGTTAGATTCAGGAGATGGTTCTGTGATAGTGGATTGGCGGTTAGGATCAGATCAGCCATGATCTTATTGAATGGCGGAGCAGGCTCGAGGGGCCAATTGGCCTACTTCTGCTCCTATTTCTTATGTTCTTATGTTCTTATACCCCATTTGGGGCCCGCCCAAATCTGGATGTACCTGGGCTAACCAAAAGGGATCCAAAGTGTCCCCATTGTCTGTAATGGGTTTAGATGAATTACCCATTTGTTTAAACTATTTTTTTCCCAGTTTAAATATGTCCTCATTGTCTGTGCTGGGCTTTGAATAAAGCTGCCGTGGTTTGAAAAAAAGCATGTCTATTTCCTTGATTGCTGAGTAAACAGACTGAAACAGCAGTCTCAAGTGGTTAATCCTTTGGGTAAACATTGTAGCAGTTTCTGTAAACACATCGATTGTCTGCTGCAGGGAGGGGAAGTCCCTGAACTGCCTTGATTGGCAGTTTGACTGCTCCATTGAACCTTTTTCACAGACACAGCAGGCTGCCTTTTCAGGTCCTTGTCTTCTGCCACGCGGTCTGGTGGCCTTTTTGATCCCTGGATTTTTAAAGGTATATTACCCAGGTATTCTTTAATCAAAAAAATCAATCTTCGGAACTGTAGGAAATCTCAAAATTATTGCAAAATCCCTACACCCCCTAATATTCCAACAAAACCCCATAATATGTTATGTGTGGACTTTGAGATGATTAAAGTCCAACTATTCTATGGCATAGTTGGTGCATGAACAGCTAAACCAACAGTTGTTGCCGAATGGTGTTTTATTTCTACAGCAACCTTAGGAAGGAAAGAAAGAAAGAAAGAAAGAAAGAAAGAAAGAAAGAAAGCCCATCTATTCTTGATTAAAAGTAATGTAACTTTTGCCCTGAATTGATGTCAGGTAGGAGGGCAGTCAAGCATTACTTGCCTCATGCATTCAGTTAGAGTTGATAGAAGTGATTTGGCTGATATCAGTGATGAGTAAAGAGTGGGGAATTTAGCATATCCCAGGTCATTTCATTAGTAGATTTTGTCTTGTAATTACAAAGACATCAGTGGGAATTTAAAATTCACAAATTAGGACAGGTGACCAAAAGCTTGGTCAAAGAGGTAGGTTTTAAGTAGCATCTTAAAGGAGCAGAGATCCAGAGGTTTAGGGAGGGAATTCCAGAGCTTAGGTCCTAGGCAACTGAAGGTATGGCTGCCAATGGTGGAGTGATGAAAATCAGGGATACACAAGAGGCCAGAATTGTAGGAGTGCAGAAATCTTGTAGGGTTGAAGGGCTGGAGGAGGTTACAGAGATAGGGAGGGGTGAGGCCATGGAGGGATTTGAAAACAAGGTTGAGAATTTTAAACTTACTTTTAATATGCAAAAAAAATTGCTGCAGCCCCAAACCTGCATTGCTTCCAGCACAAGTGTGACCAGACCAAGGAATCTCCTCTCACAAGCACAAAATCCACAACAGCTTCATTGAATATATATATGAATATAAACTGTTGGAAAATGATAAAAGTGATCCAAAAGAATTATACCTCCACCATACTTAGCTGAATATAAAATTGACAGTTTTAAGTGCCAACAAAATGGTCACCTCAGTTATGGTGAAATGGAGAACACCTGAGGTGACCATTATTTGAATATTCCAAGGGCCTTAATGAGTCTTTTGCAAAGTTTGTGCACAGGCTCTCAGCATGCTACGTGCTCATAGGCAGCATGTTGAATGCCACAGAAACATTGTGGGCCCCAGGCCCAAGGAACATTGTAGGCCCAAGGTCCCAGAAACACCGTAGGCCCCAGGTCCCAGGAACATTTAGGCTCCAGAAGCACTGTAGGCCCCAGGTCCCAGAAACACCATAGGTCCCAGGTCCCAGGAACATTATAGTCTCCAAGCCCCAGGAACATTGTAGACCCCAGGCTCCAGGAACATTGTAGGCCTCAGCCCCAGGAATATTGTAGGCCCTGGCCTCAGGTCCCAGGTCACAGAAACATTGTAGGCCCCAGGTCCAGTGAATTTTGTAGGTCTCAGGCCCCAGGAACATTGTAGACCCCAGGCCCCAGGAACATTGTAGTCCCCAGGCCCCAGGAACATTGTAGGCCCCAGGTCACAGAAACACCGTAGGCCCCAGGTCACAGAAACACCGTAGGCTCCAGGCCCCAGGAACATTGTAGACCCCAGGCTCCAGGAAAATTGTAGGCCAAAGGTCACAGAAACACCGTGGGCTCCAAGCCCCAGGACTATTGTAGACCCCAGGCTCCAGAAACATTGTAGGCCTCAGCCCCAGGAACATTGTAGGCCCTGGCCTCAGGTCCCAGGTCACAGAAACATTGTAGGCCCCAGGTCCAGTGAATTTTGTAGGTCTCAGGCCCCAGGAACATTGTAGACCCCAGGCCCCAGGAACATTGTAGACCCCAGGCCCCAGGAACATTGTAGGCCCCAGGTCACAGAAATACCGTAGGCTCCAGGCCCCAGGAACATTGTAGACCCCAGGCTCCAGGAACATTGTAGGCCAAAGGTCACAGAAACACCATAGGCTCCAAGCCCCAGGACTATTGTAGACCCCAGGCTCCAGAAACATTGTAGGCCTCAGCCCCAGGAACATTGTAGGCCCTGGCCTCAGGTCCTAGGTCACAGAAACATTGTAGGCCACAGGCCCCAGGAACATTGTAGGCGCCAGGCCCAAGGATCATTGTAGATCCCAGGCCCCAGGAACACTGTAGGCCCCAGGCCCCAGGAACATTGTAGGCCCCAGGCTCCAGGAACATTGTATGCCCCAGGTCCCAGAACCATTGTAGACCCCAGGCCCCAGGAACATGGTAGGCCCCAGGCCCCAGGAACATTGTAGACCCCAGGCCCCAGGAACATTGTAGGCCCCAGGTCCCAGAAACATTGTAGGCCCCAGGTCCCAGGAACATTGTAGGGCCTAGGTCCCAGGAACATTGTAGGGCCTAGGTGCCAGGAACATTGTAGGCCCCAGGCCCCGGAAACATTGTAGGCCCCATGCCCCAGGAACATTGTAGGCCCCTGGTCCCAGGAACATTGTAGGGCCTAGGTCTCAGGAACATTGTAGGCCCAGGAACATTGTACGCCCCAGGCCACAGAAACATTGTAGGCCCCAGATCCCAGAAACATTGTGTTGTGTCCATGTATAATAAGACACAGACTGCAGGAGAACAGTACAACAGGTGTTTACTCAACGTGGCTCACACTGGAACTGCTCTGTACAGATTACTACTCAGTGCTATATACAGGTGTGGTCACTGCCGGTACTGCAGTATACATGAGCTGTAAAAGATAGTTCCCCCCTTAAAGGTATATACATTACAATTCCTCCCCTTTTAGATTAACAGTACCATAACACTCATTTAACAATTAAATATCAAACTAATTACAATTAACACTTTTAACATGCAACATTAGCTGAAAATAGTCTATTTATATATTCAGTCTTTGGGGAGGCTTCCTGATCCATTCTGGATAGCGCCTTTCCCAAGTGTCTTGCTCTTGGTGCGGAGGCGATTCTGGCCCCCTGTCGTCGGTTGGTTCATCAGCTTCCGATGCTACTGTTTCTGGGGTAGATGCGACCTGTACGTCGGGTTCATCACCAGGTACGTATGGGCGAGGCATGGGGTTGACTTGTTCCTGTGACTCTAGGATCTGGTCAGCATGGCGTCTCACGATGCTCTCCCCAACGCCCACTGTGTACATTAGTGGGCCCTGCCGTGTGCATATCGTTCCTGGCTGCCATTTTTCTGTTCGGTAGTCGCGGGCCAAGACTGGTTGCCCTACATTGAAGCTCCCTGTTGGCTTCTCATGATGTGCTGGAATTGCTTACTCTCAACATCTCTTCGTACGTTTGGCCTGAGCAAATCCAGGCGAGATCTTAACCTTCGGTTAAAGAACATCATGGCTGGGGCCTGGTTGGTGACTGCATGTGTCGCATTCCGGTAGGCGAACAGGAAATTGTCCGCCTTGTGCTGCAGCGGAATGTTGTCATTGTACATAGCCTTTATTGCCTTCTTAAAGGTTTGTATGAACCTCTCAACCAATCCATTTGTGGCTGGATGATACGGGGCGGATGTGTAATGCCTTACCCCATTCTTTTTCAAGAACCTCCGGAACTCTTCGGACACAAACTGTGGTCCGTTGTTGGAGCAAATCTGTTCTGGCAAGCCATTCCTGGCAAAAATGGTCCGTAGGACTGCAATAGTTTTCTCCGTGGTGGTGGAGGACATTTTGATGACCTCAGGCCATTTCGAGTGCGCATCCACGGCTATTTAAACCATTGAGTCCATGAATGGACCAGCAAAATCAATATGCACCCGTTGCCATGGAGATGAGGGCCACTCCCATGGGTGTAGAGGGGCCTGTGGTGGTGCATTTTGGACTTTCTGGCATCCTGAGCAGCTCTTGGTCAGGTCCTCGATTTGTTTATCGATTCCCGGCCGCCACACATAAGCCCTGGCTAGGCTTTTCATTTTTACCCCTCCCAGATGACCCTCATGAAGCTCATTGAGCACTCTATCCCTTAACTTGGGTGGAATTACCACTCGGGATCCACACATCAAGGTCCCCCGGCACACTGACAGCTGTTCTCTCCTTGGCGAGAATGCTGGCAACAGTGAGTCGCCATGTGCTGGCCATCCCTTCACCGTCAAATCATAGACCCGAGAGAGTGTCGGGTCATTTCGGGTTTCCTTTTCGATACAAGCGTTAGTTACCGGTAGGTATTCAACTATAGTCGAATGGAATATTTCGACAGGATCCACTGCTGGGGCTTCCTCCGCAGTAGGCAGTGGCAGGCGTGATAGCCCATCAGCATTTCCATGCTGTTTCGTGCCCTTATATTCAATTGCATAGTGGTGCGCCCCTAGAAAAAGTGACCATCTTTGTAGTCGTTGCACAGTCATCACCGGAACGCCCTTCTTCGGATTAAAAATGGAGACAAGAGGCTGGTGATCAGTCAGCAAGGTGAATTTCTGCCCGTGCAGATAGTGATTGAACTTTTTCACTCCCCACACTAGGCTGAGGGCCTTCCTGTCAATCTGGGCGTAGTTACGCTCGGCTGAGGTTAGTGATCGTGACGCAAAGGCTATTGGCCTCTCTGAGCCGTCCGAGAATTTATGCAACAGCACCGCTCCAATGCCGTAGGGTGACGCATCACACGCCAA
The DNA here is from genome assembly GCF_052327205.1 of Somniosus microcephalus. NCBI lineage: Eukaryota > Metazoa > Chordata > Chondrichthyes > Squaliformes > Somniosidae > Somniosus > Somniosus microcephalus. Next base: position 49,323,657 of record NC_140997.1, read on the forward strand.
CTGAATTGGTAATGCTGGGTTGTAATGGGCCAATACCTCTTTCGATGTGATTAGTGTTTTGCTCTTCTGGAAAGCTTGTCTACATTCGTCACTCCACTTCCATGGCACCCCAGTTTGCAGTAGGGTGTTCAGTGGGTGTAGTATTGTCGACAAATTTGGCAAGAACTTATGGTAGTAGTTTACCAGCCCGAGGAACGACCTCAGTTGTGAAACATTTTCCGGTGCTGGAGCCTTGACTACTGCCTCAATCTTCTCTGGGGACTTATGTAACCCCTCTTTATCGATAACGTGGCCACATTACGAGATCTGTTTTCTAAAAAACTCGCATTTGGGGCGGTTAGCTCGGAGCCCATATTCCTGCAATCGAGTGAGCACCTGCGCCAGGTTGGCAAGGTGATCACTGTCATTTTCGCCCGTGACCAGGATGTCATCCAAATAACACTGGGTCCCTGGGATCCCTTGCAGGACTTGTTCCATTGCCCTCTGCCAAATAGCCAGAACTGATGCTACCCCGAATACCAGCCGGTTGTATTGGTGGAGACCTTTATGGGTGTTGATTGTGAGGTATTTTTTTGATGCTTCTTCTACCTCCATTTGCAGATACGCCTGGGCCAGATCAATCTTAGTGAAGCATTTCCCTCCATTGTATGGTGTGAAGGACCGGGTTCCCTGTTACCTTAAAGTCCCCACAGATGCATACCTTCCTTGATTCCCCAGGCATGCTGCTCAATGACTTTTTCATCACAGGGACGATGGGTGTAGCCCCCTCGCTCTAGTCTACCTTGGACAGTACACCTGAATGTTCCAGACTCTCCAGCTCTGCTTCGACGGCTGGACAGATCGCATAAGGTATCGGTCTGGCCTTTAAAAATTTTGGGCTTGCTTCAATTTTAATCATCGCTGTCGTGCCTTTTAGTGTTCCGAGTCCTTCCTGGAACATTTCTTTCGCGTCAGTTAGGATCTTTGACAGTCGCCCAGGTGTGACGTCGTCATCCTTTTTGTCAGCCACAGTCAGTGCCTGTATGGAATGCCAATCCAGTTGTATTTTCCGGATCCATTCATGTCCCAGTAATGGTGGTCCTCTATCTTGCAATACATACAGGTCTAGTTTTGGTGTTTCCTTACCGTTATATATAACGGTCACCCTTATTTTTACTTTGGGGTAGACTTTTTGCCCCGTGTACGTCTTCAAAATAATTTTTGTGTCTCTCAAGGGCATGTGTGAGAATAGCCGCTCGTAGTCCCGTCGGTTTATGACTGTTAGGGCTGATCCTGTGTCCAATTCCATCTTTACCTGGACTCCTGCTATCTTGAGAGTGACCCAAATGGTTCGGTGATCCTCCGTTGTGATCACATTATGTAGTTTCAGACAACTCAGTTCCCTGCTTTCGGAGTCGTTATCACTCTTTTGTTTGTCTGAACTATTCTCTGTCATCTTATGTACTTTCTTGTACTTTTCTTTGGTAGGTTTCTCATTGCTGGTTTTCTTTCCCGACCTGCAGACTCATGTTATGTGTCCTACTTTTCCACACTGTCTGCACACTTTGTCTTTGAACCAGCAATCATTCTGGCCGTGTGTTGTTCTGCCGCAGCGATAGCACTTCTCTGTTCCATATGACATTTTGTTTGTGCCATATTCTTGCGGTCTCTGTTGTATCTCTGCAGCGCCCCGTGCTGCTGCTTCATATGATACCGCAATGCTGAAAGCCTTTTCCAGCGTAAGGTCCTTTTCAGATAAAAGCCGTTTCTGGGTTCCTTCACTTTGAAGCCCACACACAAACTTGTCCCTTAGGGTATCTGCCAGTCACGCTCCAAACTGGCAGTGTTTTGATAGTTTGCGCAGTTCTGTTAAATAATCAGCATTGCTTTCATCCTTATGCTGGTTTCGTTTGTGAAACTTGAATCTTTCTGCTATCAGCAGCGGTGTGGGGTTTAAGTGTTCCTTTAATATCATTACTATGTCTTCAAAACTCTTTTCCATTGGCTTCGTTGGGGTTACTAGATTTCGTAATAAACCATACGTCTTTGCACCCATTAAAATTAACAATACCGACGCTTTCTTGTCATCTGACACCTCATTTGCCTTGCAGTATACCTCTATTCGTTTGACATATGTAGTCCAATCTTCGACTTCATTGTCAAATGCGGTGATACTGCCACTCTTCGGCATTTTGGGTGTGGTTTAAAATGGCTTCTCCCAATGGCTTAAAATGGCGTCTCCCGCGCTTTCCTTCCTCCCCCGCTGCTGTCAACGCAGCTCCCGGCGGTTCTCGTGGCAATGGTGGCACCCTGTAGGTTTCGCACGCTTCTCCTGTGCTGCTGCCAACGCCGCTCTCGGCGGTCCTCGTGGCAATGGCGGTGCCTCGCGGGTTTCTGCGCATCTCTCTCTCCCTCTCTTCGACGCTGTTCGGCCCCTGAACACCGGCTGCACCCTGTGCGCTCTGCCCTCTCTCTCTCTCCCCCGTCGACACTGCTCAGCCCTTTGCTGTGCCGCTCGGTCGGGCTCTAGCCCGCCGCTGTCCGGGAAGTGTCTGCGCACTACCTGTTGCCAGCCCATTTTGCTGGACCACCTCGACTGGAAAGCCAAGCCTGGCTCTCGACAGCCTCCCCTGCAATTCTCGAGTCTCTGCTGGATGACTGGGCGGTTGCCCGTGGTCGACGCCCGAGTCTCTGGCCTTGACCTCCAATCCACTGATCTCCAGGAACGAATCCCCGGGAGGTGATGCAGAGTTGCAGGTAGTTTCGAACTTGCCTTGTCGCCAACGTTGTGTTCGTGTATAATACGACACAGACTGCAGGAGAACGGTACAACAGGTGTTTACTCAACGTGGCTCACACTGGAACTGCTCTGTATAGATTACTACTCAGTGCTATATACAGGTGTGGTCACTGCCGGTACTACAGCATACATGAGCTGTAAAAGATAGTTCCCCCCTTAAAGGTATATACATTACACATTGTAGGCCCCATGCCTCAAGAATATTGTAGGGCCCAGGCCCCAGGAACCTTGTAGGCCCCGGGCCCCGGGAACATTGTAGGCCGTAGGCCCCAGGAACATTGTAGGCCACAGGCCCCAGAAACATTGTAAGCCCTAGGAACATTGTAGGCCCCAGGCCCCGGAAACATAGTGGACCCCAGATCCTGGAACATTGTAGGCCCCAGGCCTCAGGAACATTGTAAGCCCTAGGCCCCACAGACATTGTAGGGCCCAGGCCCCAAGAACATTGTTATCCCTAGGCCCCATAAACATTGTAGGCCCTAGACCCTGGAACATTGTAGGCCCCAGGCCCCAGGAACATTGTAAGTTCTAGGCCCCATAAACATTGTAGGCCACAGGCCCCAGAAACATTGTAAGCCCCAGGGACATTGTAAGACCTAGCCCCCACAGACATTGTAGGCCCCAGGCCCCAGGAACATTGTAGGCCCCAGACCCTGGAACATTGTAGGCCCTAGGCCCCATAAACATTGTAGGGCCCAGGCCCCAAGAACATTGTTATCCCTAGGCCCCATAAACATTGTAGGCCCCAGACCCTGGAACATTGTAGGCCCCAGACCCTGGAACATTGTAGGCCCCAGACCCTGGAACATTGTAGGCCCCAGACCCTGGAACATTGTAGGCCCCAGACCCTGGAACATTGTAGGCCCTAGGCCCCATAAACATTGTAGGCCACAGGCCCCAGGCCCCAGGAACATTGTAGTCCCTAGACTCTGGACACATTGTAGCCCCAGGCCCCAGGAACATTGTAGGCCCCAGGCCCCAGGAACATTGTAGCCCCAGGCCTCAGGAACATTGTAGGCCTGCATCTGCAGACTATAGATTTGGTTTACTCCAAGTTTTAAAAATTCTTCCTCTGAGGCCAAGAATGTCCAGGTCATTCTCTATGTCTCTGAATAACGATTGTATTTAATCGCTTTAAAACCAGTATATTTTATTCACTACCTAAATTAATAGTATGTTTCAAATCATAGCAGATTTATGGCAGTGACAGAACCAATATTGATTTACTGGCACACTTAATACATTTCTTAAAATTCCAATATGAGTTCATATTTGTTTCTCTACAAGAGAGCTGGATAGTTTTCAGATTTTTTGTGACTGAAAGCACAAACCTGAAGTCAAAACTGAGATATCAGAAATTGTCTGGGATGGTATTCCAGAGCTTAGGGCCTAGGCAGCTGAAAGCATGGCCGCCAATGGTGGAGCGATTAAAATCAGTGTTGCACAAGAGGCCAGAATTGGAAGAGCGCTGAGATCTTGGAGGGTTTTAGGGCTAGAGGAGGTAATGCAGTAATGCAGTAATCCTCTGTACAACCTATTACATGCTTGGGTGGTAGAGAGGTTGCATTTGACCAGAGCGTGCTTGATGTGGACATGGTGCCAAATATGAAATATGAAAAGAGCGTAATTTCCCCAGATCTGATAGTGGTGTTCAAAACCATAAGATAAAGAGGGAAAACAATCTATTTTCACATCATCAGTGAGTTAGGAACTAGGGGGGATAAATTTGAGATCATCACCAAAATAATAGGACATCTCCAACTTCCCTTTTTTCTCCAAGTCCTTGAACGTGTTGTCTCAATACATCTGTGCCCATCTTTCCTGCAATTCCCTGTTTGATTCTCTCCAATCAAGTTTCTTCCCCTCTGAAACAGCCCTAACCAAAGTCACAAATGACATTATCGGTGGCTGTGACTATGGTGCACTATTCCACCTTATCCTCTCTGTAGACTTCGAAATGGTTAACCACACTATCTTCTTCTGTTGTTCACCTCAATGGGACTGCCCTCGATTGGTTCCACTCTTATCTATCCAATTGTAACCAGAGCATCTCCAGAAATGGTTTCTCTTCCTGTGCCCGCACTGCTACCTCCAATTGGTGATGTGATCTGGAAACACAGCTCTATCTGCCACCACCTCCTTTGACCCCTAAAATGCCTCTCTGCTGTCAGACAGCTTCTATGAGATCCAGTCTTGGATAAGCCGTAATTTCCTCCGGATAAACCTTGAGAAGACCAAAGCCATTGTCTTCAGCCCCCATCACAAATTCCTTATCCTTGCCACCAAATCCACCCACCACCCCGGCCACTGTCTCAGACTGAACCAGACTGTTCACAACCTCATCTCTGAGTTAGAAGGTTGTGGATTCGAGTCCCGCTTCAGAGACTTGAACAGAAAAATATAGAATGATACTCCAATGCAGTACTGAGGGAGTTCTGCATGGTCAGAAGTACCGTCTTTCAGATGAGATGTTAAACTGAGGCCCTGTCTGCCCTCTCAGGTTGATGTAAAATATCCCATGGCACTATTAACATAAGAACATAATAAATAGGAGCAGTAGTAGTCCATTCGGCCCTCGAGCCTGCCCCGCCATTCAATAAAATCATGGCTGATCTGATCTTGGCCTCAACTCCACTTTCCCGCCCATTCCCCATAACCCTTGACTCCCCTGTAGATCAAATATCTGTCTATCTCCGCCTTGAATATATTCAATGACTCTGCCTCCACAGGTCTCTGGGGTAGAGAATTCCAATGAAGAAATTCCTCCTCATCTTGCGATGGAAATCCTAAATCTTGGGATTTTTTTCAATTTGCTGATTTGCTCATGCCAGCTGTTGATTCATGTGAGAAATTTACAAGGGTTGGAGGGACAGACCTGCTCCAACAAAAGGGCAACCACTCAGGGCTGAGCAGCACCGTCACATCACTGTTCTAGCGACAGGAGATGAAAGGGTCTGGGATTCTTCACTTCCATCAGAATATTGATTGAGCAGCCAGGAATTGATCGGAGAATCGGGAGAGAGAAACAGAAAGCAGCATGATTTCCACAAAAGACAGGCAGCCACACGGACTCTGACAGGTAGGCGGACAACGATTAGAGCCGTCTCTGAATCAAGAGCTCGACTAGGAGTTCGAGCAGTCTCTGAACCTGGAGTTAGACCAGTATCTGAGCCTGGAGTTAGACCAGTCTCTGAACCTGGAGTTAGACCAGTCTCTGAACCTGGAGTTAGACCAGTCTCTGAACCTGGAGTTAGATCAGTCTCTGAACCTGGAGTTAGACCAGTCTCTGAACCTGGAGTTAGACCAGCCTCTGAACCTGGAGTTAGACCAGACTCTGAACCTGGAGTTAGATCAGTCTCTGAACCTGGAGTTAGACCAGTCTCTGAACCTGGAGTTAGACCAGTATCTGAACCTGGAGTTAGACCAGCCTCTGAACCTGGAGTTAGACCAGTCTCTGAACCTGGAGTTCAAGCAGTCTCTGAATCTAGAGTTAGACAAGTCTCTGAACCTGGAGTTAGACCAGCCTCTGAACCTGGAGTTAGACCAGTCTCTGAACATGGAGTACAAGCAGTCTCTGAACCTGGAGTTAGTCCAGCCTCTGAACCTGTAGTTAGACCAGTCTCTGAACCTGGAGTTAGACCAGTTTCTGAACTTGGAGTTAGACCAGTCTCTGAACCTGGAGTTAGACCAGTCTCTGAACAAGGAGTTCGAGCAGTCTCTGAACCTGGAGTTAGACCAGTCTCTGAACCTGGAGTTAGACCAGTCTCTGTACGAGGAGTTTGAGCATCCTCTATACCTAGAGTTCGAGCAGTCTCTGAAACTGGAGTTCAAGCAGTCTCTGAACCAGGAGTTAGACCAGTCTCTGAACCAGGAGTTCGAGCAGTCTCTAAACCTGGAGTTTGAGCAGTCTCTGAACCTGGAGTTAGACCAGTCTCTGTGTGACGGAATAAACCATATTCCAAGAGATACACCATCATATGAACAGAATTCTGAATTTATTAATACATGATATACTGAGCTTAAAAGTCTGGAAAGCCTCAGAGACACAGCCTGCAAACAGAAAACAAGCTTCTGAGATGGGATGGTTTGATAACACAAGTTGTAAACACCACAAGCTTTGAAATGGGGATTGGTTAAATATATTAAAACAATGGCCCTATTGAAATAGCAGTTTGGCACTTCCAGAAGGTCTGGAGTTTGAGAGAAACACAATGAAATGACCCAAGTAAACATGTTGAACAGAAACACAGAAACATTAAAAGAGGCATGTGCCTTTGAAAAGATGACATCAAGTAAAAGAAACACCTGCTGGTCAAATAGTTTTTATGTTAAACTTAAAAGACAAGAGGCCATAATTATTAATGCAACCAATTGAGATAGCTAGAAATGCATGAAACACCCTGGTTAATGTGCTTTTAATTTACATGTAGTAAATATGGTACCAACAGAACACTTTGAAGATATGACTTCAATAGATACACCAAGCAATGTATTGAACTTGGAACACCATGGAGACACAATGTCTACTGATCACCAGTTAAGCCAATATTAAGAATTGAATGGAAAACCTTCGATAAGAATGACATCAAAGAGATAAATCTATTGTAGCCATTTATTGATAAATTTTTGGAACACCTAAAGGTAGAGACAGAAGTCTGAGAGTTGGCAGCTGAACTGACAGTAAGAATAGAAAGCATTCAACAGAGATATTACTAAAGATAATTAGCTTACATCAGCAGAAAACTTCAAAGGATAGACCACTAAAAAAAGGTATAAAAATAAGAGCTTTTCAGATAGACAGGCAGAAGTCGCTGGAAATGGGCAAGCGATTCTCGGCTTCAGAACCACTCTGTAAGCCTACAACTCTGAGTCTCGGGTAATCAAGGTATTTGATTTTGGTGGATATCCTGGATTAGAGTTAAGAATAAGAAATGTAAAAATGTATGAAGTTAAGATTTGAGAATATGAATCTCTGAGGATAAGAAATGTAAGCTATTTGTTTTTGAACTGTTAATGTTGCGATTGACTCAAAAGCTGTTAACTGTATGTTGGCTCTTAAATAAATCTATGTTTTTAGAATTGTCTCAAGTAGTATTTCTGTATCAATCTCATGAACTCAATTTCTGTACACTCTTTTGTAAGGAGTTGCAGAATTCTGTGGAGTATTTTGGACCCTCATAATATCCGGAAAGTTACAGTCTAGTTAAATATATTAAAAGTGCTATCCGGAGGATCTTCACGTCGTTCCTTTCCTTTAGGGAGAGATAGCCTGAACCTTTAGACCCAATTAAGCGTCTTATAGAATTCAGCTATCTTTAACTTTATTTGAAGGTGAACTTCTGGGGACTACGCCTGATCTGGGGTAGCCCAAAAAGGGCTAGGACTAGTAATTATCCCTTCATCAGAACCAGGAGTTTGACCAGTCTCTGAACCAGGAGTTTGCGCAGTCTCTGAACCTGGAGTTAGACCAGTCTCTGAACCTGGAGTTAGACCAGTCTCTGAACCAGGAGTTCGAGCAGTCTCTGAACCAGGAGTTCAACCAGTCTCTGAACCTGGAGTTAGACCAGTCTCTGAACCAGGAGTTCGAGCAGTCTCTGAACCAGGAGTTCAACCAGTCTCTGAACCTGGAGTTAGACCAGTCTCTGAACCAGGAGTTCGAGCAGTCTCTGAACCAGGAGTTCGAGCAGTCTCTAAACCTGGAGTTTGGGCAGTCTCTGAACCTGGAGTTCGAGCAGTCTCTGAACCAGGAGTTCGACCAGTCTCTGAACCAGGAGTTTGAGCAGTCTATGAACCTGGAGTTAGACCAGTCTCTGAACCTGGAGTGCAAGCAGTCTCTGAACCTGGAGTTAGACCAGTCTCTGAGCCAGGAGTTCAGCAGTCTCTGAACCAGGAGTTGGAGCAGTCTCTGAACCTGGAGTTTGAGCAGTCTATGAACCTAGAGTTAGACCAGTCTCTGAACCTGGAGTTCGAGCAGTCTCTGAACCTGGAGTTAGACCAGCCTCTGAACCAGGAGTTCAGCAGTCTCTGAACCAGGAGTTTGAGCAGTCTCTAAACCTGGGTTCGAGCAGTCTCTGAACCTGGAGTTAGACCAGTCTCTGTAAAGGTGTTTCACTGCGCACAACAGTTGGCAAATGCCCCTCTCCCATATGTGCAAATCAGTGCACGCCAGCTGTTGTGTGCAGTGAAACACTTTTACAGTGAGGAGTCTGCTCTGGTATTGGCTTGTTGAGCCTGTTAACAATGGGTGGGTGGTCCAGGGCCAGTCCTGACAGGGTTGGGTTGCTAGGATGGGTGGATGGGGGTGCAGTCGGTTGGTCAGTGAGTGGCCCCTGCTGCAAGAGAAATTTGCTACCATCATCGAAAGGCAGCATCGACTCCTGGGAGGCAATGCATCGCACCGAGATCATCTTCAAGATCAAATAAGTTTGTTACCAATTGTTGGCTGCCATCACAGTTCCCAGTATGTTACCAGTTCTACTTACCACGGGTTTGGGGGTGGGGGGGTGCATAGTGTTTAACTTGTCACCCTAGTGGGTCGCTGTGACCCATGTTGATTTAACGGGGCTGGGTGTGGGTGCCCGCGGGCGATTGTCTTTAAAGAGAACATTAGTGTTGTTTGAGTGCCAGAGCAGGTGGTAACCTGGCAATGAGGGCCAGAAGTCGGTAACAGCAACAACAACAACAACTTGCATTTATATAGTGCCTTTAAAGTAGTAAAACATCCCAAGGCACTTCACAGGAGCGATTATCCAACAAAATTTGACACTGACCACATAAGGAGATATTAGGACAAATGACCAAAAGCTCATTCAAAGAGGTAGGTTCTTAAAAGGAGCTGAAAGAGGCGGAGAGGTTTAGGAACAAAATTCGAGAGCTTAGGACCTAGGCAGCTGAAGGTTTTTTTTTATTCGTTTATGGGATCAGGGCATCGCTGGCAATGCCAGCATTTATTGCCCATCTGTAGATGCACTTGAGAAGGAGGTAGTGAGCCGTCTTCTTGAACCGCTGCCGTTCGTGTGGTGAAGGTACTTCCACAGTGCTGTTAGGGAGGGAGTTCCAAGATTTTGACCCAGCGACGATGAAGGAACGGCAATATATTTCCAAGTCAGGATGGTGTGTGACTTGGAGGGGAACTTGGAGGCGATGGTGTTCCCATGCGCCTGCTGCCCTTGTCCTTCTAGGTGGAAGAGGTCGCGGGTTTGGGAGGTGCTGCGGAAGAAGCCTTGGCGAGTTGCTGCAGTGCATCTTGTAGATGGTACCCACTGCAGCCACGGTACGCCGGTGGTGGAGGGAGTGAATGTTTAAAGTGGTGGATGGGGTGCCAATCAAGCGGGCTGCTGTGTCCTGGATGGTGTCGAGCTTCTTGAGTGTTGTTGGAGCTGCACTCATCCAGGCAAGTGGAGAGTATTCCATCACACTCCTTACTTGTGCCTTGTAGATGGTGGAAAGGCTTTGGGGAGTCAGGAGGTGAGACACTCGCCACAGAATACCTAGCCTCTGACCTGCTCTTGTTGCCACAGTATTTATGTGGCTGGTCCAGTTAAGTTTCTGGTTAATAGTGACCCCCAGGATGTTGATAGTGGGGGATTCGGCAATGGTAATGCCATTGAATGTCAAGGGGAGGTTGTTAGACTCTTGCTTGTTGGAGATAGTCATTGCCTGGCACTTCTGTGGTGCGAATATTACTTGCCACTTATCAGCCCAAGCCTGAACATCATCCAGGTCTTGTTGCATGCGGGCATGGACTGCTTCATTATCTGTGGAGTTGTGAATGGCGCTGAACACAGTGCAGTCATCAGCGAACATCCCCATTTCTGACCCTATGTTGGAGGGAAGGTTATTGATGAAGCAGCTGAAGATGGTTGGGCCTAGGACACTGTCCTGAGGAATTCCTGCAGTGATGTCCTGGGGCTGTGATGATTGACCTTCAAACACCACAACCATCTTCCTTTGTGCTAGCTATGACTCCAGCCAATGGAGCGTTTTCCCCCTGATTCCCATTGACTTCAGTTTTTCTAGGGCTCCTTGATGCCAGACTCGGTCAAATGCTGCCTTGATGTCAAGGGCAGGCACTCTCACCTTACCTCTGAAATTCAGCTCCTTTGTACATGTTTGGACCAAGGCTGTAATGAGGTCGGGAGCCGAGTGGTCTTGGCGGAACCCAAACTGGGCATCAATGAGCAAGTTATTGGTGAGTAAGTGCCGCTTGATAGCACTGTCGATGACACCTTCCATCACTTTGCTGATGATTGAGAGTAGACTGTAGGGGCGGTAATTGGCCGGGTTGGATTTGTCCTGCTTTTTGTGGACAGGGCATACCTGGGCAGTTTTCCACATTGTCGGATAGATGCCAGTGTTGTAGCTGTACTGGAACTGCTTGGCTAGAGGCGCGGCTAGTTCTGGAGCACAAGTCTTCAGCACAATAGCCAGGATGTTGTCGGGGCCCATAGCCTTTGCTGTATCCAGTGCACTCAGTCATTTCTTGATATCACATGGAGTGAATCGAATTGGCTGAAGACTGACTTCTGTGATGGTGGGGACCTCGGGAGTAGGCTGATATGGATCACCCACTCGGCACTTCTGGCTGAAGTTGGTTGCAAACGCTTCAGCCTTGTCTTTTGCACTCATGTGCTAGATTCCAACATCATTGAGGATGGTAATATTCATGGAGCTTCCTCCTCCCGTTAGCTGTTTAATGGTCCACTACCATTCATGACTGGATGTGGGAGGACCGCAGAGCTTTGATCTGATCCGTTGATTGTGGGATCGCTTAGCACTGTTTATAGCATGCTGCTTCCACTTTTTAGCATGCCTGTAGCCCTGTGTTGCAGCTTCCCCAGGTTGGCACCTCATTTTTAGATATGCCTGGTGCTGCTCCTGGCATGCTCTTCTACACTCGTTGAACCAGGGTTGGTTCCCTGGCTTGATGGTAATGGTAGAGTGAGGGATATGCCGGGCCATGAGGTTACAGATTGTGGTGGAATACAATTCTGCTGCTGCTGATGGCCCACAGCACCTCATGGATGCCCAGTTTTGAGCTGCTTGATCTGTTCTGAATCTATCCCTTTTAGCGTGGTGGTAGTCCCACACAACACGATGGAGGGTGTTCTCAGTGTGAAGACGGGACTTCGTCTCCACAATGACTGTGCGGTGGTCACTGCTGCCAATGCTGTCATGGACAGATGCATCTGCAACAGGTAGATTGGTGAGGACGAAGGCAAGTAGGTTTTTCCCTCGTGTTTGTTCACTCACCACTTGTCGCAGGCCCAGACTGGCAGTTATGGTCAGGACTCGGCCAGCTCGGTCAGTAGTGGTGTTACCGAGCCACTTTTGAAGTCCCCCACCCAGAGTGCATTATGTGCCCTTGCTACTCTCAGTTCTTCTTCCAAGTGGTGCTCAACATGGCAGAGTACTGATTCATCAGCTGAGGGAAGGCAGCAGGTGGTAATCAACAGGAGGTTTCCTTGACCTGAAGCCATGAGACTTCATGGGGTCTGGATTCAATGTTGAGGACTCCCAGGGCCACTCCTTCCTGACTGTATGCCACTGTGCCACCACCCCTGGTGGGTCTGTCCTGCTGGTGGGACAGGACATACCCAGGGATGGTGATGGAGGAGTTCGGGACATTGGCTGAAAGGTATGATTCTGTGAGTATGACTATGTCAGGCTGTTGCTTGACTAGTCTGTGGGACAGCTCTCCCAATTTTGGCAGAAGTCCACAGCTGTTGGTGAGGAGGACTTTGCAGGGTTGACTGGGCTGGGTGTGCCGTTGCCGTGTCGGTAGCTGGTGCCGAGGGCAATGCCAGGTGGTCTGTCCGATTTAATTCTTATTATTGTTTTTCGTAGCAGTTAGTTACAACTGAGTGACTTGCTAGGCCATTTCAGAGGGCAGTTAAGAGTCAACCACATTGCTGTGGGTCTGGAGTCACATATAGACCAGACCAGGTAAGGACGGCAGATTTCCTTCCCTGAAGGACATTAGTGAACCAGATGGGTTTTTACGACAATCCGATATTTCGTGGTCACCATTACTGATGCTAGCTTTTTATTCCAGATTTATTTAATTAACTGAATTTAAATTCCCCAGCTGCTGTGGTGGGATTATGAACTCACGTCTCTGGATCATTAGTCCAGGCCCTTGGATTACTAGCCCAGTGACATTACTACTATGCTACCATTCCCATAACCATTAAAATTGGGACTACGCAAGAGGCCCGAACTGGAGGAGTGCAGAGATCTCAGAGATTTTTAGGGCTGGAGGAGGTTGTGTTCCGGAAAGAGCAATGGTCAAAAGCAGAGTGAGGCCGGCCTGTGAGTGGCACGACAATGGGGCCACCGATCCACCGATCCACCTACTCCTGCTCCTATTTCTTATGTTCTTATGTCAATAATCGGTTAATGACGGCTGAATGCGCTTCCTGTCCGGGAGCAAAGGTCAGCGAGGAGTCGGGTTGGGGAAAAAAATAGCAACACATGATTTCTATACCAAACCTCATGATTTTTAAGAGCTATTTTCCTGATTTACGAGGTGGTCGGGTTGGCAATACGGTGAATACAATGTATATTATTGTATGTACAGTTCTGATATGTAGACAAATTCAACAGGAAACAACACAATACTCATTTTGACCTAAAGTGAGGAATAACTCAATGTGTATGTTTGATCTCTGAAGGTCTTTCCCATGACAGCAATACTGTTTCGATGAGGAGTCAAAATATAGATACATAAACTAATTTTCTATTCATGCATAATGTATGTGACATTTGTTGAAATGACTGTAATCAAAATTCAACCCAGTTTATGCTTTGCTTATAATCATGTTCTGCAAATTTGAATAGACTAAATAGAGTTGTAGAGACTAACTTGGCTTCTTATGACACAGCATATGGCCCAAAAGGTAACACACTTCTCTGACATAGAATTACGTAGAATTTACGGCGCAGAAACCGGCCATTCGGCGCAACTGGTCTATGCCAGTATTTATGCTCCACGCGAGCCTCCTCCCACCCAACTTCACCTCACCCTATCAACATATCCTTCTATTCCTTTCTCCCTCGTGTACTTATATTTTCTGTGTCAGCTGTGGCTCAGTGGGTAGCACTCTCTAGGTGGGAGGGGCTAGGAGTGAGCCAGGTGTTGCTGGTTGCCTGATTGCAGCTGGGAGTTGGAGGGAGTTTTGTAAAAAGTTGGTGGTGGGTTTTGGGGTTTTGTTTTCAGGTTATAGGGCCTTTTTGGCCCACAAAAAACAGCCAGATGGCTGCTGAGGGGTCCAGAGTGCCGGGCCCCTCAGAGGACAATGTTCCCGAGAGGAATTTAATTAGGGAAGAAACTGTGGTGGGAAAGAAAAGAAAAAGGCCCAAAGATTTGGGCCGGGACCTCAGGAGGTTTGGTAAGGAAAACATGGTGGTGGTGCAGTGTGAAGATAAGAAGATTCAAGCTTGGGATATTATCCAGGCAGTTCATGAGGACTGTGGCGAGGGAAGCTGCTTTGCCTGCCGACCTAAGCCAAATGTGGGATTCGAGGTGACGGTCAGTGGCCATGAGGAGGTGGAAAGTCTGTTACTCAGTCTGAAAGTTGGTGAGAAATTCTTGGAGGTGACTCTGCTATATTCAGAGGAGGTGGTGATTTCATTTTTAAACTTACCAGTTTACATTGAGGACGAAGTGTTAAGCAAAAAGTTGGAGTCGTGGGACATTAAAATCTGTTCTGCAATAAAGTGGAGGTACTATCCGGGAACACGGGTAGCAGACGGAACCCGGTATGTAAAGGTACGTTTCCCAGAGGGGGTGAGGTCATTGCCGTACAGTATGAAGTTCGAGACACTGGAAGGAGTGCAGTACTTTTGTGTGCTGCATGATAACCAAGTAAAGGTGTGTTATTATTGTCTTGGTCATGACCATCTCGTAAGAAACTGTCCAGACCTGTATTGCTACAATTGCGGTGAGTTGGGACACATTGCTTGGAGCTGCAAGGTGGAGAGCTGTGGGGTGTGTCGCAAAGGCCCCACCCGCTGTGAGTGTGTGGCAGAAGGGAGCGATATGAGTGATGAAGAGATGGGAGAAGGAGCAGGAGATGAGAGTGGAACGGTCGGAGGAGCGGTGCAGTCAGAGGACACAGCCGGTAAAATGAAGGAGAAAGGAGCACAGGAAGAGGCAGAGGATGGCGGAGCGGAGAACGGGACGGAGATGGCGGAAAACACGCCATGTGCTGTGGAGGGGAACAAAGACAGCAGCGGGCAGTGAGGGTCGAGTGCAGACTCAAGCCTTAGTGCGGTTCGGCTCCCCCTGGGGAGTCTGGTGTCTACGGGGGGAGAGGAGGCGGGAGCGGGGTGTGTGGTGGATGTGGGTGCTCCGGGGAGAGGCAGGGAGTCGGATATCTTGGTGAGCGGGAGGGTGCAGGACGGGGAAAGGGTGCAAGAGGCAGGAGCCTTAAAGGAACAGCAGGATGGGATCAGTGAGATAGAGACGTCAGAAGGGAACAATTTAGGTGCGCCATTGTCCCATGAAGAGAGGGAACAGGGTGCAAGGGTCAGAGGTGGAGATGTGGTCGAAGGGAGCGGCACAGTGGGAGAAACTGTGGTAGCAGGTAGACTCTCTATGGGAGATGAAGTATCTGACAGGGAGCAGGATTATGTATCTGATGGGGAGCAGGCACAGGGGGTTGCAGAAGAGCTTGAGTGTGAGGAATTAGAGGGGGACAGAGACATGGAGGTCGGGGGTGGGGTGGCATCATGTGGAAAGGGAAAGGTTAGTGAGGGGCAGAAGGAGGGAGAAAGGAGAGCTCCTGGGCCCAAACTTAATGCAAGGAAGAGGCTGAAACAGCAGGGAGGGGTCAAACAGCAGATGAAAAAGAGCCGGAGGCTGCAGGAAAAAGCAACAGCTGCCCAAAAAGTTGAGAAGGAGCATGAGAAGAGGGAAGAGCCAGAGGTTAAATGATGGGGAGATTATCAGGCACACTTTCCTTCTTTGGAGCCATGATTACATTGGTCTCGATTAATGTGAACGGACTGAGGGGTGAGAAGAAATTGCAGCAGTTGTTGCAGGGTTTTAAAGGTTCGGACTTGTTGTGTCTGCAAGAAACCTTTAGGGATGAGGATATTCTAGAAAGAGTTCAGAAGGTTTGGAAGGGAGAGGTGTTTGCAAGTTGTGCAAACAATAACCATAGAGCGGTGGCTGTTTTGGTGAGTCCGTCCATAGAAGAGAATGTTGCCTTGGTGGACAAGGACACTGAGGGGAGATTTTTACAGCTAAGGGTAAAAATGGAGGGATTTAATTGCGATCTCTTTAATATCTATGCACCGAACGACCATTGCAAGCGTCGCGAGTTTTTTCGGGGGTTATTCACTGAAGTGGCAGAGGTGGAAAATCCTTGTATAGTGGGGGATTTTAATGTATTTTTATCTCGGATGGACATTTCAGCCCAGATGACCTTTAAGGATGGGAACTCCAGAGGGATGATTGTAAAAATTATGGCAAATTTAAATTTGAGAGACTTTTGGAGGGACCGGAACCCCATAAAAAGGGAGTTCTCCAGAGCAGGTTGGGTGGGTGATGTTTTAAAACAGAGCCGAATAGATTTTGTGTTAATGCGGGAAGGGTTAAGCTCGGAGGTGATGGAGATTTATAATTAAAAAATATTTTTTAGTGATCACTCGGCTTTGGTTCTTAGAATTAGGAACAGCAGAGTTAAGTTCGGTTCAGGGGTGTGGATTTTAAACAATCAATACCTGAAAGAAATTGCTTATAAAGAAGGGATTATAAATATAATAAAGAATGCTCGGAAGGAACCTTTGTGCTTGAAAGAAAGAAGAGTTTGGTGGGACAATTTCAAATATGAGGTAAAAGTTTTTTCGGTACATTATGGGAAAAAGAGGGCGGCAGCTAACCGGCATTGAGAAGAGAATATAAACAAAAGGTTTACGGATGTCTGTAAAGCAGTTGACAGAGGGGATAAGGGAGCTGAGACTAAGTTCCAGGTGCTAAAGGAAGAGTGGGAATTATTGCAAGCTGAAAAATGCAAGGAGGCCATTCTCCGTGCAAAGGCTAGAGATGCATTGGAGGGCGAAAGATGCACTAGATATTTTCTAGAGCAAGAGAAGCTGCGACAGAGATTATCGTTAATTGAGGAGTTGAAGGTTGGGGAGAAGATCATTCATGAAAGTGGGGAGATTTTAGAGGTGGCTAGCAGCTTTTATCAAGAGTTATATACAAAAGAAGACATTTCCAACTTGGCGATGGAGAAGGTTACTGCTTTTATTGAAAAGGGTTTAAAGGAGGATGAGAGAAGCATGTGTGACAAAGTAGTAGGATTAGCGGAAATAAAAGTAGCAATAAGTGGAATGAAGGGGGGGGAAAGCCTAGGGTCCGATGGACTAAGTGCAGAATTTTATAAGGAATTTTTCAAGATTTTAAGTCCATTGCTCTTAGAAGTTTTTAAGAAAATTAAAATTGAGGGAAGCCTGGCCCCATCTATGAGGAGAGGTATCATAAGCTTAGCTTATATAAAAATAAAGGGGATAGATGGGATCTGAAGAATTGGAGACCCATCACATTATTAAATGTGGATTATAAGACCTTGGCGAGGGTTATGGCAAATCGTTTGAAGGAGGTGTTACCGGAGATAGTTTGGCCCTCTCAGTCCTATGGAGCCATAGGCCGGGACATCGCAGACTCTGTGGTCTCAATCCGAGATGCGATAGAGCTCATGGAAGAGAGTGGGAGGGAGGCTTATGTATTAAAGATAGATCAAGAGGAAGCCTTTGATAGGGTCTCTCATGAGTTTTTATTGAAGGTTTTGGAAGCATTTGGTTTCAAGGAAAATTTCATTCAGTGGATAAGGATTTTTTATTCAAACATATTTAGCTGTGTTAAATGTAATGGTTTTTTATCCAAGTCCCCTGTCCCCATTGTTGTACACATTGGTAGCAGAACCATTAGGTTACATGATGCGAAAGAAACAAGGTGTAGTTGGGATTGTGGTACCCAGTTCTGGGCTGGTGTTGGTGATACACCAATATGCAGATGACACAACCTTAACATTGAGAAATGGGGAGTCAGTGAGGAAAGCTATGGATGTAGTGGAGGAATATTGTAGAGCTTCAGGAGCCAGAGTGAATTATAGTAAGTCCCAATGCCTGGTTGCAGGGAGGGGTAGGGGGGGAATGGTTGGGGGAATGTCCCTTAAAGG
This sequence comes from Somniosus microcephalus, assembly GCF_052327205.1. Taxonomy (NCBI): domain Eukaryota; kingdom Metazoa; phylum Chordata; class Chondrichthyes; order Squaliformes; family Somniosidae; genus Somniosus; species Somniosus microcephalus. Next base: position 49,341,624 of record NC_140997.1, read on the forward strand.
TGGTGGAGGTTTTGGAAGTTCTGGGGGTGCATATGGGGTGCAAGAAAGACAGGGATGAAGTGGATTGATTAAATTGGGAACCGAAGGTTATGAAAATTAAAAAGATTTTGGGAAGATGGGAAAGAAGGTGGTTGAAAGTGCAAGGAAGAGTGACAGTGGTGTCTGCTCTCCTGCTATCTAAGCTATGGTATTTATTGACGGTGGAGGATATTCCTGAGTGGGCGGAAAAGTCCATCCGAGAGGCTTGTGTGAGGTTTTTATGGGAAGGGAAACCAGCCTTGGTGGCATACAATACCATCATTGGACGGAGAAATCAGGGAGATTCGTGATTGTGCAAAGAAGGAATGCTCTGTTTTTTAAGGGGAGGAGAATCAATCTAAAAGAGTATTTTAAATATAAGCTAAAAGGTCATTATAAGGCTCTGTGGATGTTTTATTCAGAAAGGAATTTAAGGACAGTATTTTACAACCAATTTTTAAAGTACAATCGATTAATATATGTTACAGGAGACAAATTAAACTTCAGGTTTTGATGTTAAAATGTGGTGGCGGAATGGCTGTGCAGAGTGGCAGAATTGGATTTGTATCATACAATGAAATGATCATGATGTTGTAAATGTTCTTAATGTTCAATAAAGTAATTAAAAAAAAGTGGGCAGCACCCTTATGTCTGAGTCAGAAGGTTGTGGGTTCAAGTCCCACTCCAGAGACTTGAGCGCAAAAAATCTAAGCTGACACTCCAGTGCAGTGCTGAGGGAGTGCTGCACTGTTGGAGGTGCCGTCTTTAGGATGAGATGTTAAACCGAGGGCCCCATCTACTCTCACAGCTGGATGTAAAAGGTCCCATGGCACTATTTTGAAGAAGAGCAGTGGAGTTTTCCCCGGTGTCCTGGCCAATATTCTATCCCTCAATCAATGTAACAAAAAATAGATTATCCGGTCATTATCATATTGCTGTTTGTAGGAACTTGCTGTGCGCAATTTGGCTGCCATGTTTCCTACATTACAACAGTGCCGACACCTTAAAAGGCACTTCATTGGCTGTAAAGCACTTTGGGACATCCTTTGTGTGATGAAATATTCCATTGATCACTGCCTGTGACTGTGGTCGGTTTCAGTGTCATTTCCCTTCCCCCAGTCCTCATTGTATTGTTTATTGGAATGTGCTGGAATGTGCTGTGTGTGTAGGGCTCCGCCCATACCTGGCCCCTTTTGTAAGCTAGCTCAGTCTGGCCTCAGTCTCCAGAAGGAAGATATCTCTCTCTCTTACGTGTTACATTCTAAGTTAATAAAAGCCTTGTTTTGTTTCGCTAACATCGAGTCTCGGAATTATTGAGGCACATCAATTTTATTAACTTATTTTTCAACACTATGGATCAACTCCTGAAACCCGAACGTTTGGATTTGGATCAACATGCTCCGGACGCATCAGCACGCTTCGGACACTGGTTTGAGTGTATGGACTTCTTCCTGGACAATTCCGCAGCCGTCAAAGACGCTACGGACGCTGCGAGGATGAGACTCGGAATTCTGCGGAATTGGGTAAGCCACCGGGTTTACCCCCTCATCCAAGACGCCGATACGTACCTGGCCGCCTGCGACATCTTAAAGGCGCATTACCAGCAGCCTACGAATGAGGTGTATGCTAGGCATCTGCTCGCTACTCGCGCACAGCGACCTGGGGAATCGGTGGAGGAGTTCCTAAGCACCCTGAAAATGCTTGGCAAAGACTGCAAGTGCTGAGATGTAAAAGCCGCAGTGTACACTGACGAGTTTGTTCGCGATGCCTTTATCACAGGCCTCAGCTCCACTTACATCCGGCAAAGACTGCTGGAAAAAACGGGGTTGGATCTGAAACAGGCTGCGGACACCGCGCGATCCCTGGATGTGGCCCAGAGAAACTCGGACGCCTACTCTTCAGCCCGCGCCGTCCACGCCACCACGTGTGCACCGAGGGCGCCGCCATCTTGGAAGGCATCTTCCCCGCCCGGCAGCCCGACACCGGCGGGGCCCCGCACTCCCCCCAGAAGCCCTACGACAGCCGCGACGCGTCAGGGACCCAATTGTTACTTCTGCGGGCAGCCAAAACACACCAGAAACCTGTGCCCGGCGAAAGGCACCACCTGCTTTAAGTGCGGTAAGAAGGGGCACTTCGGGAAGGTGTGCAGAGGGAACCCCGCTGGAAAACCAACCGCCGGAAAACCCGCCACCGCCGCGTGTGCGCCGTGGGAGCGGCCATCTTGGACGCCATCTTGCCCGACCTCGTGGGGTCCGCCATCTTATGAGCAGACAGCGTGGACGCCATCTTGTATCGATCAGAGCCCTACAGTGGCATCGGTCACAGTGGACCAGACCAGGCCGCACCCGCTATCCAAATCAATGGTGGACATCGAGGTAAACGGGTGCCGGGTTAAATGTTTAATTGACAGTGGAAGCACGGAGAGTTTTATCCACCCTGAACTGGCACAGCAACTCTCCCGAAAGGTGGTCCCTGCTCAGGGTACCATCTCTATGGCTGATAAAACCCAGACATCGACCATTCTGGGTTACTGCATGGTACAATTGGGCGTTAACGGAACTGTATACGATAATTTTAAAGTATTAATCATGAAGAACCTATGTGCGAGCGTGATCTTGGGCCTGGATTTCCAGTGCAACCACCAAAGCATCACGCTCAAGTACGGTGGGTCCCAGCCGCCCCTCACAGTGTGCGGTCTGGCTACCCTGAAGGTAAAGCCGCCTTCGCTATTTGCGAACCTTACCCCTAACTGCCGGCCAATAGCGACCAAAAGCAGGAGGTACAGCTGGGAGGACAGGCGGTTTATCGCGACCGAGGTAGACAGGCTCCTGAAAGAGCGCATTATTGAACGCAGCAACAGCCCGTGGCGCGCCCAAGTGGTAGTGGTAAGGGGTAGCGAGAAGAAACGGATGGTGATCGACTATAGTCAAACGATCAACAGGTACACCCAACTAGACGCCTACCCGCTACCCCGCATATCAGAAATGGTGAACCAAATCACCCAATACCGGGTGTTCTCCACCATCGACCTCAAGTCAGCGTACCACCAGCTCCCTATCAGACCAGAGGACCGCCCGTACACCGCCTTCGAGGCGAACGGACGCCTCTACCAATTCCTCAGAGTCCCCTTTGGGGTGACGAATGGGGTCTCGGTTTTTCAGAGGGAGATGGACCGCATGGTCGATGACCACCACTTGCAGGCAACCTTCCCCTACCTCGACAACGTCACCATCTGCGGCCACAATCAGCAGGATCACGATTCGAACCTCGAGAGGTTCCTGGAAACCGCACAAAAACTCAACCTCACCTACAACGAGGACAAGTGCGTTTTCAACACCATGCGCCTCTGCATACTAGGCAGCGTGGTGGAGAATGGGGAAATTGGACCAGACCCCGACCGATTGCGCCCCCTACAGGAGCTGCCCCTGCCCAACACTCCCAAAGCCCTGAAAAGGTGCCTGGGGTTATTTTCTTCTTATTCCCAATGGGTCCCCAACTACTCCGACAAAGCCCGCCCCCTCTTGAAAGCATCCTCTTTTCCGCTCTCTGCTGAGGCCCACGCCGCCTTCAAAAGCATTAAGCAGGATATTGAGCGGGCCACGCTACAGGCAGTGGATGAGAACACTCCATTTCAAGTGGAAAGTGATGCGTCTGACTTCGCCTTGGCGGCCACCCTCAACCAGGCGGGGCGGCCCGTAGCTTTCTTCTCGAGGACCCTCCAAGGGCCCGAGATCAGACACTCCTCCATGGAAAAGGAGGCCCAAGCCATCGTGGAGGCAGTGCGCCACTGGCGCCACTACCTAGCCGGCAAACGCTTCACCCTACTTACCGACCAGCGGTCGGTAGCGTTTATGTTCAATAATAAACAGAGGGGGAAGATTAAAAATGATAAGATTCTTAGGTGGCGGATCGAGCTCTCCACCTTCGAGTACGACATCATTTACCGGCCAGGGGCCCTTAACGAATCCCCTGACGCCCTCTCACGAGGGATGTGTGCCAGCGCCACCGGGGATCGGCTACAGACCCTCCACAACAACCTCTGCCACCCAGGGGTCACGCGGCTGTTCCACTTCATAAAGTCCCGTAACTTACCCTACTCGATTGAGGAAGTTCGGTCTCTGACCAGGAACTGCCGCACTTGCGCTGAGTGCAAGCCTCGGTTCTACCGCCCAGATAGAGCCCACTTAATCAAAGCTACACGGCCCTTTGAGCGGCTCAGCTTAGATTTCAAGGGCCCCCTCCCGTCCGTCGACCGCAATGTTTACTTCCTGAACATTGTGGACGAATACTCCCGGTTCCCATTCGCCTTCCCCTGCCCAGACATGACCAGCGCCACGGTCATTAAATGCCTCAACAGCCTGTTCTGCCTGTTCGGTATGCCGAGCTACATCCATACGGATAGGGGGGCGTCCTTCATGAGTGAAGAGCTACGCCAGTACATGCTGTCCAAGGGGATCGCCACGAGCCGTACCACCAGCTACAACCCCCGGGGTAACGGCCAAGTGGAGCGAGAGAACGGGACAGTATAGAGAGCAGTCACTCTAGCTCTAAGGACCAAGGGCCTCCCTATCTCCCGCTGGCAGGAAGTCCTCTCGGATGTGCTCCATTCGATACGGTCGCTATTGGGTACGGCTACTAATGCCACGCCTCATGAACGAATGTTTGTCTTTCCCCGGAAATCCACCTCAGGCGTATCCATGCCATCATGGCTCTCCACCCCAGGTCCGGTACTCGTGCGAAGGCATGTGAGGGGCCACAAGACGGACCCTCTCGTGGAGCCAGTACACCTACTCCACGCCAACCCCCAATACGCATATGTCCGGCACGCCGACGGAAGGGAGGACACCGTGTCCATAAAAGACGTCGCCCCAGCCGGCATCGACAACAACCACGGCAATAGCAGCAACAACGATCACAGCAACTCTTACCCACCCACTACTCTTTCATCACCCCCGGACGAACATCGACCAACGGCACCCCCACCAACTACCCCTTCAACAACCCTGGCGGCACCCCCGGCAGAGACCCAGGAGACTACCGGGGACACCCAGCCGACACCCGCGGCACCACAACAGCCACGTCGGTCGCAGAGGACTATCAAACCCCCGAACAGACTAAATCTATAGAAGGGGTGAATGTGATGAAATATTCCATTCATCACTGCCTGTGACTGTGGTCGGTTTCAGTGTCATTTCCCTTCCCCCAGTCCTCATTGTATTGTTTATTGGAATGTGCTGGAATGTGCTGTGTGTGTAGGGCTCCGCCCATACCTGGCCCCTTTTGTAAGCTAGCTCAGTCTGGCCTCAGTCTCCAGAAGGAAGATATCTCTCTCTCTTACGTGTTACGTTCTAAGTTAATAAAAGCCTTGTTTTGTTTCGCTAACATCGAGTCTCGGAATGATTGAGGCACATCACTTTGGTTGTGAAAGTGCGATATAAAGTCTTTCTTTTTTTATCTAAATTCCTCTTAAATGCATCTGTGTTATATGCTATGCAACAATACAGCACGCCACAAGCTACTCTGCAGACAATCCAGTCATCATATAATGCCACTTACGGCTTAACAAGATCTCTGGTAGGGAATTCCACTTGTTGTTTCTGGAGGCAGAGCTGAGCAAATGTGGATCCTTTTGACTTTCTCTGCTGGTTAAAAAAAGGGGCATCTCAGTTTCCTGGAGTATACCACACTTTGTGCAGCCATGCCCTCGTATCAAACTGCACAGGCAATGTGGACGAGGCAAAGCTAGATTCCATTAAGAAGAGATTTCCTACTAATTGCCCGGTTGCCTGTAGATATCTCTACCTCTCCTTCATATTAAAATGTCAAAGTAAATAATGGCCGAGAAACTCGGTATCCCCCGAAAACGGGTGCGGGGATCACGATGCATGAGCGACCCATGCCCGTTCGGAGGACTGCAGGCAGCACATAAAATTCATGCTGCCTTCTACTTTACAAGATTATAGCGAACGTGCTGCTGTGTGATTGAACGCTCAGCAAGGGGCCCAAGTTTGTTTGAGGCTAGCTCCAATTAAAGTTAGCCTCCACTTCTGAAAGGCAGACTGTACCTCTTAAAGGAGAGGTGCCTTCTGCCTGCAACAGGTGTTGTAACTGCTTGTGGAGGTAAGTGTTATAAACAAGAAGACTGAGTAATGTCTCAACAAGCCAGAGAAAGGGCTCCAAGGTTCTCGGATGCAGCACTCAAGGCCTTAGTCCACGAGGTCAACTCCAGGAGAGAGGTCCTCTTTCTACAGGGGACCAGGAGGCCCTTCAGGCAACAGACAAGACTGCAGTGGGAGCAGATAGCCAATGTGGTCAATGACAGCAGTATAGCTGCGAGGATCTGGACTCAGTGCAGGAAGAAGTTTAATGACCTCACACGAGTGGTCAAGGTCAGTGAATTCATCTTCAAATGCCATATCCCACCATCTGCACCACTAGCCTCACACACTGCTCAATGCACCACACCCCATCATTCACCTAACAATAATCTCTACCAAACACGGCTCAGACCTCACATTCCTAGCTTCACCTCACCCTCATGCACTGACCACTGCTACAAGCCTTGCACCCACATCTCACAGCTTGAATACACTGTTAGCTATTCAACCAAGACAGGTGCATCACCCAAACACATTACACCACACTCACTGACAAACTTCCCTTTCTCTTGCAGGAAAAGTTGGTGCATAACCAGCACCAGCGGACCCTAACAAGCGGGGAACAGGTTCGCCTGCATCTCCTCATCCCCTTGGAGGAGACATTCTTGGCAGGGGCATGTCTGAGCCCGTGGCCAGCAGCAGGGCTGAAAGAATACAAGATGCCAGTATCCTCATATGCTATCCTCCTTCTGACATCCCACTTCCCCGTCATCCCACAATCTATTCCAATTTACAGGCTTTTTAAAAATTCTTTTGTGGGCGTCGCTGGCAAGGGCAGCATGTGGTGGTGAGCCGCCTTCTTGAACCGCTGCAGTCCGTGTGGTGAAGGTACTTCCACAGTGCTGTTAGGGAGGGAGTTCCAGGATTTTGACCCAGTGACTATGAAGGAACGGTGATATATTTCCAAGTCAGGATGGTGTGTAACTTCGAGGGGAACTTGCAGGTGATGGTGTTTCCATGCGTCTGCTGCCCTTGTCTTTCTAGGTGGTAGATGTCGTGGGTTTGGGAGGTGCTGTTGAAGAAGCCTTGGCAAGTTGTTGCAGTGCATCTTGTAAAAGGTACATATCAAGCGGGCTGCTTTGTCCTGGATGATATCGAGCTTCTTGAGTGCTGTTGGAGCTGCACTTATCCAGGCAAGTGGAGAGTATTCCATCACACTCCTGACTTGTGTCTTGTAAAGGCTTTGGGGAGTCAGAAGATGAGACACTCACCACAGAATATCCAGCCTCTGACCTGCTCTTGTAGCCACAGTATTTATTTGGCTGGTCCACTTAAGTTTCTGGTCAATGGTGACCCGAGGATGTTGATGGTGGGGGATTCGGCGATGGTAATACCGTTGAATGTCATGGGGCGGCGGTTAGACTCTCGTATAGATAGTCATTGCCTGGCACTTGTGTGGCGCGAATGTTACTTGCTACTTATCAGCCCAAGCCTGAATGTCATCCAGGTCTTGTTGCATGCGGGCATGGACTGTTTCATTATCTGAGGAATTGCGAATGGAACTGAACACTGTGCAATCATCAGCGAACATCACCACTTATGACCTTATGATGGAGGGAAGGTCATTGATGAAGCGGCTGAAGGTGGTTGGGCCTAGGACACTGCCCTGAGGAACTCCTGCAGCGATGTCCTGGGGCTGAGATGATTGGCCTCCAACAGCCACAACCATCTTCCTTTGTGCTAGGAGAGTTTTCTCCCGATTCCCATTGACTTCAATTTTACTAGTTGATGCCACACTCGGTCAAATGCTGCCTTGATATCAAGGGCAGTCACTCTTACCTCACCTCTGGAATTCAGCTCCTTTTGTCCATGTTTGGACCAAGGCTGTAATGAGGCCGGTAGCCGAGTGGTCCTGGCGGAACACAAACTGAGCATCAGTGAGCAGGTTATTGGTGTGTAAGTGCTGCTTGATAGCACTGTCGACAACACCTTCCATCACTTTGCTCATGATTGAGAGTAGACTGATGGGGCGGTAATTGGCCAGGTTGGATTTGTCCTGTTTTTTGAGGACAGGACATATCTGGGCAGTTTTCCACATTGTCGGATAGATGCCAGTGTTGTAGCTGTACTGGAACAGCTTGGCTAGCGTCGCGGCTAGTTCTGGAGCACAAGTCTTCAGCACAACAGCCGGATGATAGCGTGGCCCATAGCCTTTGCTATATCCAGTGCGCTCAGCCATTTCTTGATATCACATGGAGTGAATTGAATTAGCTGTAGGCTGGCTTCTGTGATGGTGGTGGCCTCAGGAGGAGGCCGAGATGGATTATCCACTCAGCACTTCTGCACGTGGTGTAAGCATGCATCTCTTGCTTCCTGCCCTCCAGTCACCTCAACCCTACCCTTGTGCCTTTCTCATTTCAGACACCCAAGAAATCCAGCCTGCCCGGCCAGTGGTTGAAAAAGAGAGAGAGGAGAGTGAAGAAGAGTAAGAAACACCGTCACTCAATTTCACAAACCCAGCCACTAGCTCAGATACTGACACTCCGCGTACTTTAGAGGATAAGTTAGACGTGCGATCTGCACGTGGTGAGACACCGGGCCCGAGTAGCCTGCAGCCAGGGTAGGCAGAAAGGGTAGCTCAGGTGCCAGCTCCCCGGTGGATGAGGTCGTACACGAGTTCTGTTGCAGAGGACTCAGATGAAGACTTTGATGGGGCGGCCTACAGAAGAATGCTGATGGGTATGCATAACAAACTGCTTGGTGCAATGGCAGGCCTGCCAGAAAGCCTGAATGTAATGTCAAGGAGCATGGAGGAGTCCAGCTCCAGCCTTGCACAGGGCTTTGGGCTGAGCTTGGAGCCCATCCTTTCCAGTGTGGAAGGGTTGGGCAGATCCATTAACACACTTGTGGACCCAACCATCATGCCGTGTCTGATGGCCAAATTCTCAGCCTCCATTGCAGCACAAGCAGAAGCCACCCAACGTCTGAGTGCTGCAATGGAAGATCAGACTGAAGTCATGCAAGCTCAGCTTGCTGCCACACAAGTACAGACTGCTGCCATCATGGCTGGGTTTACCAGTGTTGAAAGGGGCTTGCAGGGTGTCACAGCAGTCCAGCAGGCTGTACTCCAGCAGATTACTAGGATTGCTGAAGCATCGCCCCGGGGGAGTGGCAGTGGCTCTGTGGAGCACGAACCTGCCATCCTCTCTCAGGATGACATCATTCATCCTCTCACCACTGCCACTCCGCCAATGCCCTTGCTGTTGACTGTCAGCAACCCAGCCCAGACTGCTGCTGCCCATGCCGAGGTGGTGCAGTCCGCAGCTGGGCCTTCTCGGCACAGAGCTGTTCAAAGTCATCCTGCAAGGCCATCTGCAGTTTCCTCCACTGAAAGTCAGCAGCCTTCCATCAGCCATGCTGCAGCCACTGGGGTAGCACTGCGTAGGAGCACTAAGACAGGCAAAGGTGCCCGCAAGACAGTCACTAAGGGAATGCACATTGATTAGTTGATTTTTTAATGTAATATTGGATGGATAGATGGATCAAGTTTGATTGGAATGTTTGCTTTGTGGTGATATTTATTTCAGCATTGTAGTGGTCATTAACAGAGGGAAGGTAAGGTGTGGGACTAATGTTGAATGGGGAATTGGAGTTGCGTTCATTCGTACCACAGGCGGATGATTCAATTCCAGATATGCCATCCAGAAAGGGGCTGTCTGGGTTTCCTCCTTTCTTCCGCTTCCTACTCTTCCCTCTCCTCCTCTTCCTCCTCCACTTCCGCCTCCTCCTCTTCCTGCCTCGGTGAGTACTGTAGGGCTCCTCCAGGGTGGCCCAGGCAGTGGAAGCATTGTTTAAGAACACCAATGGTCTGCTCTATAATGTTCCATGTGGCAGCATGGCTCTCGTTGTATGCATGCTGCCCACGTGTGGTTGGGTTGTGGAGCGGAGTCATGAGCCAGGTGGTCAAGGGATAGCCCTTGTCACCCAGTAGCCACCCTCTGGTTTGTCTTGGTGGCTGAAAGACTGTGGGAACAGCAAACTGGCACAGAATAAAAGCATCATGACTTCTGCCAGGATACTGGGCATTCACCATCATGATATGCTGTGCATGGTCGCGCAACAACTGTACTTTCAGCGAGTGGTAACCTTTGCAGTTGCAGTACCTCTGGGGAAGTCCGCTATCCTGGCAAAGTCACATGCACGCTCTGCCTGCTGCTCTCTGGTCAGAGAGAAGACAATAAAGTTCCCTCTCCTGGCATAAAGAGCTCCTGTCACCTCTCTTATGAAGCAGTGGACAGCGAACTGTGAGATGTTACAGATGTCGCCTGCTCCAGCCTGGAAGGATCCCAATGTGAAGAAATTCAGAGCCATGATTACCTTCCCAGCCACTGGCAGCGCTGTCCTTGCCCTGGAGTGAGGCTGCAGGTCTGGTTGCAAGGGGTGGCAGAGTTCAGTGAGCACCTCCTTCGTAAAGCGCAGACGCCTCACACACTGCTCCTGGCTCTCGTCCTCCCTGTGAAATGAAATAACAGTTCACAAAAGTTAATAGTAAAAGATCAAGTTACACGAGGATGGACCTGAATAACAAAATAAAACAAATTCTGCACAGCATCTAACTCCAGTTAGAGCAAAGGAGAGACTGATCCAGGATATAGAACAATTAAGGAAATGAAGGAATGGTTGGGAGCTCGACAATAGTTTAATTGATGTCTACAAGGACGTAATTGTAATTGGCAAGCCTTCCTGCTTCTGTTGCAGATCACAGGCATGATTAGAAAGCTGACTCTGGAAAATACAGTGCATGTGTTCTGCTTGCTTGCTGTAAGCCAATATATCCATCTTTCAGATGAGAGGTTAAACCGAGGCCCTGTCTGTCCTCTCAGGTGGACATAAAAGATCCCATGGCACTATTAAGAGCAGGAGAGTTATACCCGGTATCCTGGCCAATATTTATCCCTCAACCAACATCACTAAAACAGATTATCTGGTCATTACCACGTTGCTATTTGTGGGACCTTGCTGTGCGCAAATTGGCTGCTGCGTTTCCTACTTTACAACAGTGACTACACTTCAAAAGTACTTAATTGGCTGTAAAGTGCTTTAGGGTGTCCTGAGGTCATGCAAGACGTTATATAAATGCAAGACTTTCTTTCTTCTTTCTTGCTTTAGGCACTTACTAAACACTGGGATGCAAAATTCAGATCTGTAGTGACCGTTTTTTGGGTGGTACACGTGCCTTTAAAGGTCCAAAATGGTGTTCGCAGCACGCGTTTACACTTCTGGTGTGAGTCGCGCTGGACGCCATATTGGTGAGGGTGTTAGCGCGCGAAGTGAACTTCCGCCATAAGTATGTAGATTCGGCAGATCATGGCGCCAGTCAGCGTGCAACACTGATTTAATGCCATTTTGGAGCTCAATGTCCAGCTAACGTCTTCCCTTAACCTCATACAGCTGAATAAGCGTTCAGCAACAGCAAGGATCCCCCCCACCAGCGCTACTTAAAGGAATCACCACCAATTTTCTGGTGGCTGTTGCTACGATTGTACAAGTGTTTGGTGCTTTCTAGAGCCCTTTGAAGTTGCTGAAGTCTACAGTGATGTGACATGTGCTGAAGGACTTTGTCTTGACTTCTAGGCTTCTGCATAAAGCAGTTGCTCCCAGACATGGGTGCATTAGTAAGAAGTCCCCTTGGAGTGCAGCATGGAGAATGAGCAAAGGGCATGCAGAGCAGGACAAGCTGCTGGAAGAGAGAGGAGGAGGAGGGGGAGAAGGGCTCTCAGCAGGAGGCCATATATGCCCTGGGTGTTCAGGGAGCAGTTCTCCTATCTGAACCTCAGCGAGGAACAATATGTGAGATGTCGGCTCCTCAGCAAGGACGTCCTCACTGAACTCTGCCACCTGCTGCAGCCGGACCACATTGTCATTGGCTGTGAAGGTGACCATGGCAATGAACTTTTGTGTGCCGGGCTCCTTCCAGGTTGGAGCTGGAGATATTTGAAAAATCTTGCAGTTTGCCATCCACCGTTGCTTAAGGGAGATCACTGAGGCTCTGTATTAAAAGCGAGCTGACTACATCTCATTCTATCTTGCCAGAGAGCAGCAGGCAGAGTGAGCACACGGCTTCGCTAGGATTGCAGGCTTCCCCATGGTGCAGGGTGCCATTGACTGCACACATGTCACTTTGTGGGCGCCGCATGTCAACTCTGACATGTACCGCAACCAAAAGGGATTCCACTAAAATGTGATAAATCCATGTAGTGGAACAAGAACTCGAAGAGGCGATATCTTGGAACTAGTACGGGTATTTTATTAAACAAACAGAGTAACAAACATCATGCCTGCATCCTGGCATTCCACCTTTGCTGATGTTCACAGGAAGCAAACCTCTGACCTTAACAGGAAGCAAACCTCTGACCTTAGCAGCAGCATTGGCTACAGCACCACCTGGTGGATAACCTTAATCATAACATCCCAGATTACGATATCCCTCCTCCCTTAAGATTTCAGTATGAATTTCTTAACAGACAACCATTCCTGAGGGTCACATAAGGAGTCTCCATCCATCATGTTCCATACTTGACGAATCTAACAGTTCAGTATCAATCTCTCTGGTGGCTTGCGAGGCCTTTGTGAATGTCTAACAGTAAAGTCCCTGCTTGTTTGTGGTGAAGCCACCAGCAGCTCCTGAGCAGTGCTCAGAGTATCTGACTCTCTGCAAAGATGGTTTCCTCTTGACGAATAGGTTCCTGTGGAATTATCTCTGTCCCTGGGGGTGGCACCACAGATGCACTTGGATAACTGGGGGCAACCCTGTCTTCAGTCATTGCATCTGGAACCTTCATTTCAATTTCCCTTTGTCTGGTAAGTATCTGATCTACATGTCTGTGTACTACCCTACCATCTCCCAGTATGACCTTGTATGATACTGGACCTGTCATTGAGTCTATGAAGCCAGAACACCACTTTGGTCCATAAATGAAATTCCTGGTAAGGGCCGCATCTCCATCTCCAAAACTTTGGCTCTTTGTTCTTTTGTTATGGTTCTCTTTTTGTTTGTTTTGTCTGTTTTCCATTTTCCTTTTTAGGTCTGGGTGGACAAGGTCAAGAGTGGAGCGTAGTCTACGACCTAATAACATCTCAGCAGGAAAGAGTCCTGTGGAGGATTGAGGTGTTATTCTGTAGCTGAACAGAACCCATGACACTTTGGCTGCTAAACTCCCTTCTGCACTTTTTTTCATCATCTCCTTAAATGTTTGTACGGCTCTCTCCGCAAGTCCATTCGAGGACGGATTATATGGAGCCGAGGTCACCTGCACTATGCCATTTTTTCTCAAGAACTCTTTTGACTCTGTAATCTCAAAACAAGTGGCATTGTCACTCACCACGATCTCCTGTAGCCCTTGATTACTGAAGCTCCGATGCAGGCAGTCTATAGTAGTAGTGGCAGAAGCAGAATTTACAGGATAAACATCCATCCATTTGGAATGTGCATCAATGATTATGAGGAACATCTTCCCCATGAATGGACCCACATAATCTAAGTGCAATCTTCTCCATGGTTTATCCGGCCACTCCCAGGGGTGGAGAGGAGCCACTGCTGGTGCCTTCCGGTGTTCCTGACAAGTGCTGTATGTCTTGACTAGATTTTCTATCTCCTCATCTAGCTTTGGCCACCACCAGTAACTCCTAGCCAAGGCTTTCATACGCGAGACCCCAGGATGACACTGATGTAGTTGCTCTAGGATAGACTGTCGTGCTGGCTGTGGAATAATTACTCGTGCTCCCCACAACACGCAACCATCCTGCACACTCAGCTCTGTTTTCCTGACACTGTAGGGTGTGAAGTCAGCCCCTTCCGGATGCTGTGGCCATCCCCTCACCACATATTCTCGAACTCTAGACAGTACTGGATCTTTATCTGTCCATGTTCTTACTTGCTCTGCAGTCACAAGTGCCGTGTCAGTGTCCTCCAACATCAAAACTCTGTCCTCTGGAGCTGCACGGATAGGTGTGCCTGGCAGTGGAAGACGGCTCAAGGCATCTGTGTTCCCATGGTACTTGCCCACCTTGTGGACGATGACATACTCATATGCCCTCAACGTCACTGCCCACCTCTGGATCTGGGGTGACACCATCTGTGGAACTGCTTTCATTTCATTGAAAAGAGAGAGAAGAGGTTTATGATCGGTGCATATGGTGAACTTCCTGCCATATATGTACTTGTGGAACCTCTGTAACCCCAAACATTACTGCTAACCCTTCTTTGTCTAACTGGGAATAGTTTTTTCCGCTGGTGTTAGAGTTCGGGACATAAACCTTATTGGTCTTTTAGTTCCATCTTCCATGCAGTGTGAAAGAACTGCCCCCACCCCATAAGAAAGAATGATGTCTTTCTCTGCATTGTAGTGAACCAGCACATCCGACGACAGCATCAGTTTCTTGGACTGTTCAAATGAAACCCCCTGCTCCTCTCCCCACTGCCACTGTGTCTCCTTGCACAGTAGTTTGTGAAGAGGTGCTAACACAATTGACAAGTTTGGTAAAAACCTGTTATAATAGTTCAGCAGTCCCAGGTAAGCTTTTAACTCAGCCACATTTGTAGGAGCAGGGGCGTCCTGCAGTGCTTGTACCTTCTCCTTGAGTGGATGAAGCCCGGTGGTGTCCACTCTGTGTCCCAGGAACACTGCCTCATTCCCCAGGAAAGTGCACTTACTCCTCTTGAGCCAGAACCCTGCCCTCTCCAATCTCTGTAGTAACTCTCTCAGAGTGCTCAGATGCTCCTGGTGGTTCTTCCCGTCACCAGAATGTCATCCAGATAGATGGAAACGTGTGGAATCCCTTGCAGTACACCTTCGATTGTCCTCTGGAAGATAGCTGGACTAGATGAGACACCAAACGGTAAGCGGTTATATGTAAACAAGCCCTTGTGTGTATTTATGGTGACATACTTCTTTGATTCATCATCCAGTGTAATCTGCAAGTAGGCATGACTCATATCCAACTTTGTGAATTTCTTTCCACCAGCCAGGTTTGCAAAGAGATCCTCTGTTTTGGGAATCAGCTACTGCTCTAGTTTGGACACCCGATTGACTGTCAATTTATAATCTCCACAGAGTGTTACCGAATTGTCCGGTTTCAAAACAGGTACTATGGGAGCTGCCCATTCCGAACATTTCATTGGCTCCAGTATGTTCTCTCCCAATAGATGGTCAAGCTCAGCCTCTACCTTTGACTTCATGGCATAAGGCACAGGTCGTTGTTTAAAAAACCTTGGCGGTGTCTCCTTGTCTACATAAATCTTAGCTGGGGGGCCATTAAATGTGCCAAGTTCCTCCTTGAACACATTCTCATGTTCACTCAACACTTCTTGCAAAGTCAACTGTTTGCCCGCATCTATTTGATTTACTGCTCCCCAGTCTAATTTAAGTTCTTTTATCCAGCCCCGACCTAACAGGTTTGGTCCGGTACCCGATACTATAACTACAGGTAGCTGTTCCACTGTGTCCCTGTGTTGCACAGTTACCTTAGATGTACCTAATGTCACTACTCATTCACCTGTATATGTTTTAAGATGCAGGGAGCAAGGCTTTAACTCTGGAACTTTTGCACGGTTCCACAATTTTGAGTACTCTGCCTTGTTCATTATGGTCACGCCGCACCCTGTATCCACTTCAAAGTTCACCTTAGTGTCATTTACTGTCAGTTGCAATGTGATAGGAGCCACTTTTGGAATGTTCTCTAACATGCTATACATTATGAACATGTCCACTTCTTCCTCAGCTTCCCCGCTGATGTGGTGTGCTCCATGTTTTTTCACTTCTCTCCCTTGGTTTTGCTGTCCTCCCCCTTTTGGTTTGGATTCCTCCACAGGCGATTTCACCCTGCAAGCTCATTTTATGTGTCCTTGTTTCCCATACTTGTAGCACTTTTCCTCCAGAAACCGGCATTCACTCGCCAGGTGATCACCCTTGCATCTATAACATGCCTTCACATGCTCACGTTGTGGTTTCTGATGCATGTTCAACTTGTGCACAACAACCTGACCTGCAACTTGCATAGCATTAGCCCTGTCTGAACCCTGTATTTCTTTTACATCTCGGTTCGCTGTCTCTATGGCTTGAGCAAGTTCCAATGCTTTTTCATAAGTAAGCCCAGTCTCAGATAATAATCTACGCTGCATTCGGTCGTCCATAATTCTGCAAACTAGCCTACCTTGCAGCATTTCCTTCAGGTTGTCCCCATAATTGCAATCTTGTGCTAACTTACGCACTACCGCTACATAGTCCATTACGCTCTCTTCCTCTTTCCTGTTCCTTGAATTAAACTTGAACTGCTGTACAATCTCACTAGGCTTAGGGTTGAAATGTTCTTTTAGCAAAGCCACTAATTCAACAAATGATTTGTCTCCAGGCTTTTCAGGACTGAGCAGATTCCTCATCAAACTGAAGGTCTGGCTTCCCACTGAACTAAGCAGAATGGCTTTCCTTTTTCCGGCATCATTTATTTCATTTGCTTCGAAAAAATAACCCAACACTTCACAGTATTCCTCCCAGGTTTGTGCTTGACTATCAAAAGCGGAAACCGTTCCTACCGTGGCAGCCATGCTCTCTTCCAACTGGTAGCTAACGTCAGCTCATGATTTTGTTGTTTAAAAGTCCTGGCAGACTTCTCTTCTTTATCCAGGATCCTTTTTACCTCGTCGCCAAATGTGATAAATCCATGTAGTGGAACAAGAACTCGAAGAGGCGATATCTTGGAACTAGTACGGGAATTTTATTAAACAAACAGAGTAACAAACATCATGCCTGCATCCTGGCATTCCACCTTTGCTGACGTTCACAGGAAGCAAACCTCTGCCCTTAACAGGAAGCAAACCTCTGACCTTAGCAGCAGCATTGGCTACAGCACCACCTGGTGGATAACCTTAATCATAATATCCCAGATCACTATACTACCTCATTGTCCAGCTGGTGTGTGAGCAGCAAATCATGCAGGTCAATGCTCGGTATCCTGGCAGCAGTCATGATGCGTTCATTCTGCAGCAGTCCGTTGTGCCATCTGCCTTAGAGCCACCACGGCAAACCATAGTTACTGGGTGATAAGGGCTATCCTTTGACAACATGGCTCATGAGTCGGGTGCGCAGCTCACACGCACGTGGGCAACATGCATACAATGAAAACCATGCTGCCACACGAAATATGATAGAGAAGGCCATTGGCGTGCTGAAACAACACATCCTCTGCCTGGACCGCTCTGGAAGAGCCCTGCGGTACTCGACAGAGCGAATCTCAAGATTCGTGGTGGTCTGCTGCATGCTGCACAATGTTGCCATCATGAGGGCACGGCCCTTGCCACCAGCTATACGGTGAGCAACTGTAGAGCAGGAGGTGGAGAAGGAGGAGGAAGAGGTGAAGGAGGAGGAAGAGGAATGGAGGAGGCAACCTAGACAGCCCCTTTCTGGCCGGGTTTGTCCGTGAAGGACTCATCTGAGTGCGATACCAGTAAATGCAACTCCAATTCCCCATTCACCAACAGTCCCACACCTTACCTTGACTCTGTCACCGACCACCACAGCGTCCATTTGGCCACAATGCTAAAATAAAAGACAACACTAAATAAACATTTCAAACCAAATTTATAAATGAAATCATGCCATATGGCATACAAACATAAACTAATCACCCTTGCGCATTCCCTTAGTGCCTGTGTTTGTCTGTCCCAGTGCTCCTACGTAGTGCTACCCCACTGGCTGCAGCATGGCTGATGGAAGGTTGCTGAGTTTCAGTGGAGGAGACTGCAGATGACCTTGGAGGACAACCTCGAATAGCTCTGGGCCTAGTAGGCCCGGCTGCGGACTGCACCATTTTGGCATGGGCGTCAGCAGTCTGGACTGGCTGGCTGACACGCTATAGCAAGTACACTGGCAGAGTTGCAGGGGTGGGCGGATGAATGCTGTCATCCTGTAACGGCTTCAGCGGCACTTCCCTCTGCTCGCCGCCTGAGGGCGGTTTTGAGGCTTCGGTGAGCTGCTGCCGTACCTTTGGGCCCCTCTCCTCACCTGTTTCTCGAGTAATTGATCTCATCAGAGTAATCAGGCTAGTTAATAAAGTTGTTCGGTTTTGTCCTCTTTTTTTTAAACCCCAAAAAAAACCCTTAAACAAATAAACCCTTTAAATAAACCCGATAAATCAAATTAAAATTTGACCCCTTAAATCGATTATGCACTCCAGTCCCCGTGGCGCCCACCGGTCACGAAAGAGCTCGAGCTCGCCGGCGGACACCGCGTGCTCCATCTCCAGTGTTCGGTTTTGTCCCTGTTTTGTCTCTATGCCTCTGACCTCACCTGTGTCTTGTTAATGTATTTGTCTCCTGTCTCATTTGATTAATTATGTCACGTGACCACTCTGGCCTGTATTTAAGCTTCCTGTTTCCTGTCCTCTTTGCTCAGTCCTGGGTTCGCCTGCCTGCAAGTAGCAGCTCTCGCGAGTCTCTAGTGAATCTCCTTCCGAGTGTTACCCTGTTTCTATGTTCTCGAGTCTCAAGGAAGCATCTTTCGAGTTCTACCCGATCTCGAGTCCTTGGATAGGTTTCCTGCACTTGGGTCTACTACCGAAACCCTAGCAAAATGGCCCTGAGAATGCACGGCCCCGTGACAGTAGGACTGAGCCCATACATGGACCCAGCAGAAACCAACCAGCCAAGGTTTGAAACTCTCGAGTTAATTTTTTGAGCTCTCTTGGGCAAATATTTGGTCTCCTAGGACGAAGACTCCCCGCTGTGTCTGTGTTTAATTTTTGAGTCTCCTAGGAAGAAGTCCCCCTGTGTGTTAAATTTTCGAGTCAACTTTCAAGTTTTCTGGGCCTCCTGTTGTGTTAAACTTTCAAGTAAAACTTTCAAGGCTCCTGGGGCCTCTACTGTGTTAGACCCCCAAGTGAACTCTCAAGTCTCCTGGGCCTTCATTTTGTTAAATTTTCGAGTGAACTTTCAAGTCTCCTATGTTAAATTCAAGTGAACTTTCAAGTCTACTGGGCCTTCATTGTGTTAAACTTCCGAGTGAACTTTCAAATTTCCTGGACTTTCATTGTGCTAACTTTCTAGTTAAGTCAACTCTCAAGCTTCCTGGGCCTCTACTGTGTTAGACCCCCAAGTAAACTCTCAAGCTTCCTGGGCCTCTACTGTGTTAGACCCCCAAGTGAACTCTCAGGCCTCCTGTTTGGCCTTCATAGTGTTAGATTTTCGAGTCAACTTTCAAGTTTCCTGGCCTCCCGTTGTGTTAAACTTTCAAGTCAACTTTCAAGTTTCCTGGGCCTTCATAGTGTTAAATTTTCGAGTGAACTTTCAAGTCTGCTGGACCTTCATTGTGTTTAACTCTCAAGCTTCCTGGCCCTCTACTGTGTTAAATTCTCAAGTCAACTTTCAAGTCTTCTGGGCCTTCGTTGAGTGAACTTTCAAGTCTTCTGGGCCTTCATAGTGTTAAATTTTCGAGTGAACTTTCAAGTCTCCTATGTTAAATTTTCAAGTAAAACTTTCAAGTAAAACTTTCAAGTTTCTTGGGCCTCTACTGTGTTAGACCCCCAAGTGAACTCTCAGGCCTCCTGTTGGCCTTCATAGTGTTAGATTTTCGAGTCAACTTTCAAAGTTTCCTGGGCCTCCCGTTGTGTTAAGCTTTCAAGTCAACTTTCAAGTTTCCTGGGCTTCTACTGTTTTAGACTCCCAAGTGAACTCTCATTTTTTCCTGGGCCTTCGTTGTGTTATATTTTCAAGTCAACTCTCAAGCTTCCTGGGCCTCTACTGTGTTAGACCCCCAAGTGAACTCTCAAGTCTCCTGGGCCTTCATTGTGTTAAAATTTCGAGTGAACTTTCAAATTTCCTGGACTTTCATTGTGCTAACTTTCTAGTTAACTTTCAAGCTTCCTGGGCTTCTACTGTGTTAAACTCTCGAGCACTCTTGGGCAAATGTTTGGTCTCCTAGGAAGAGGACTCCCCCCTGTGTTTTTGTGTATATTTTTTCGAGTCTCCTAGGAAGAGGACCCCTGCTGTGTTTGCTACCCTCCTGGTTTGGACAAGTTTAATTTTTGAGCTCTCCTGGACAAGATAAAGAGGAAAGAAAAGGAGTTTTCCAGTTCTCCTGGGCAAATTAAGTAAACCTTCGAGCTCTCCTGGACAAAATAAACTCTCGAACTCTTCGGCTTTGGTATCGATAAACTTTCGAGCTCCCCTGAATAAGAAACTTTCGAGCTGTCCGGGACAAGATAACCTCTCAAGTTCTCCTGGACAAGATAACTTTCAAGCTCTCCTGGATAAGATACTCTCAAGCTCTCCTGGACAAGTTAAACTTTCGAGCTCTCTTGCACAAGATAAACTCTCAAGTTATCTTGGGCTTTTGCTGTGTTTTGTGCTGTTGAACTCTCGAGCGCTCCTGAGCTCCCACTGTGTTTTTTGTGTTTAATTCTCGAGTCTCGCTAAAAATAAAGTATAAAAAGAAATTAAAAAAATAATAAATAAATAAAATTGTGATCATCTTAGGCTTATGGGACGTCAGGTGCCGTCCCTAAAAGGGGGGGGGTACTGTAACGGCTTCAGCGGCACTTCCCTCTGCTCGCCGCCTGAGAGTGGTTTTTGAGGCTTCGGTGCGCTGCTGCCGTACCTTTGGGCCCCCCTCCTCACCTGTTTCTCGAGTAATTGATCTCATCAGAGTAATCAGGCTAGTTAATAAAGTTGTTCGGTTTTGTCCCTGTTTTGTCTCTATGCCTCTGACCTCACCTGTGTCTTGTTAATGTATTTGTCTCCTGTCTCATTTGATTAATTATGTCACGTGACCACTCTGGCCTGTATTTAAGCTTCCTGTTTCCTGTCCTCTTTGCTCAGTCCTGGGTTCGCCTGCCTGCAAGTAGCAGCTCTCGCGAGTCTCTAGTGAATCTCCTTCCGAGTGTTACCCTGTTTCTATGTTCTCGAGTCTCAAGGAAGCATCTTTCGAGTTCTACCCGGTCTCGAGTCCTTGGATAGGTTTCCTGCACTTGGGTCTACTACCGAAACCCTAGCAAAATGGCCCTGTGAATGCACGGCCCCGTGACACATCCTGAGAGAGGACAGCAGGTTTGTGTTCCATGGAGCCACTACCAGTCCCCCGGGCGGCACCTCAGTAATCCTAGTAATCCTTAGATGGAGAGATGGGGAGCTCTCAGAAACCTGGTGACAGAATTACATCTCATACAGCCACATAGCACACAGCAGTCACTCATATGGGGACTGATGTCAGCAGCCAGTGAATGTTTATCATGTGAATAATGGTATCGTTACCCATTCTTCATATAACATTTCTAACTCATCTCTTTACTGTCCCACAGGTCCATCAAAAGCCCCTCCCACTGTCCAGCCAGAGGAGGAAGACAACTCCTCAGAGGAGCCTCCAGCCTCTGAGGGTGTAGGGTTTTTTTTCCTGCTCTCTTGCCCGTTCTGGCCTCCTGCCAGGCTTCGTGCAAGAATTACCCTTGAGCGGTTCGACCCACTCCCCCTACGGTTCTAGACCTTGGACTTAGATGCAGAGAACAGTAGTGCAGAGAAAAGGACTCAATAGACCAGGCTGAATAGCACGAAATGGATGCTTTTATTTTTAAACAGTTTGAAGCATTACAAAATACATGTCATAGGCACAGATTAAAGTAACTACAATCATGCACAAATTTATGAACTTGACTCTATGGAAATGGGGAACACACGGCACATCGAAAAAGGGGAAACACATTACGATTTCCCTTAACTCCCTCCCCTATACCTAAACTAAGTTTCGACCTGGGGAACCTGGGATCATGCTCACCACTCTCGAAATCGCGAGAAAGGGGGGTTCGCAGCCCTTTTGGCACCGCTTTCCGTCGTCACGTGGATTTGGAAACTTCTGGCGCAGTCGATATTCTCTCTCTCTCTCTCTCTCTCTCTCTCTCTCTCTCTCTCTCTCGAGGCGATGGGGTAGACACAGCCTCGATGAGCGCTCGTCAAGGTTGAGATCCACTAAGCCTGTCGTGGATTTTTGTTCGTGGAGTAGAACAACAACCCAATGGGATGTTGAGACATGGAAGTGTCAGGCCCGGACTGTCTTTTTGTCTCCGGCCTGGTCGGTTCTCCAGAGGGTCTCTTCTCCGTCGGCCTGGGTCGTCGATGATCTCCCGACACCAGTACCCGGGCCACCCTCGTCGTCTTCTCGTCGTGGCCGAGCCTTGTTTGGCTGAACACCGACCACGTTGTCTTTTTACCGAAACCATCCGTCTTTAAAAAGACGAAAACGTTTTCATCGATTCTGCATCTGCCGAAGTGGAAGAGGCGCCGATCCTGCCACCGTCCGAAGAAGTTGAAGTCACGTATATGGACTTTCAATCCATAGTTATACTCTTTTGGAACAGTCTTATCTCCCGCCAAATCATAGTCCTGTCTTTGTATTAATTTTGGCGGGCAGAAATCTCTGTAGGGGCGCTTTGTCTTGTAACGGAGCCGGTGATAACTTAAACTGGCCTTCCTGGCCGATAATGTCTTTTAATGTCTTTTGCATTGTCACCGCGGCTCGGTTCGCATATTGATCGGTCCGGAGATTTTCCTTGATGGCTGCTAAACGGTTTTTCCTTTGTACAATAAATGGGTATGAGTGATTTTGCATTGTCCGCCCATATCTTGATGGGCCCCATCCTGTACTTGTAATCCATTGAATATGTATGCTGTTCCTCTGAGTTTCGGTTCCCAGATACTGGCTTTCGCGGGCTCACTGTCTTCAATCCACAAGCCTGTCTGGCTTGCAGTAACAGAAATAAAATTGTTCATAAACTGATCACGGGGCCTGGCGGCCATTTTGTATGCCCTTTTATCAAAGGTTTTTCTGTGCAAGCTTACTTTGGTCAATAAACAGTCTTATTTTATCCAGTTTTCTTGCGTGATTTTTGCATCAGCAGACCCAAGTGCACCCAGCACCAGCGCAGATACACACCTCGGTGAGTCCCATGCGAGATAGAATAGTATTGTTAGCTGATGTCTCACACTTCACAAGTGAGCAAGAGCAGATGTTGTTGACAGGGACAGCAGTGGAGACTCCTTGCCGGAGGGCGCAGGATGCTCCCAGCTCTGCTGAGCTGCATGCAGACACTGAGCCTCGGGGGCCATCGAGAAAGAGGGCGATCCTGGATAAGCAGCAAGAAATGCAGGAGGCTCTGGCAGGTTTTTCAGCCGCGATGTCTGCAAAGGTGCAGAGAATGGAGGAGTCCATCTCGAACATGACCACCACCGTGTCACAGGCAATGGCGATGATGTGCTCCTCCATGGAAAGGATGGCCACCTGCATGGAACAGCTAATGCGCCAGTCACATGAGCACATGCTAGTTATGGAGAACTGATGGCAGAGGCTCATAGACCTCCTCTCTAGGAGGGATGTCAACATGGACTTGGCCTTCATCGCCCCACTGATGTGCAGCAAGGTGAGAGGGGACATGGAAGTGGGGGCTCCTCTGAATGCACTCACACTTCTCCCCCATTGCCTCCCCCTCAGTCAAAGCCCCACATGCTGCCTCAGATCCCGATGGCCAAGGCTGAGTCTGCCTTGCACAGTCGCAGGAGGAGCAATCTTCGGCGGGGCCATCACAAGCTCCAAAACCCCGAGGATATCTGCCAAAAGTGTCGAAGCAGTCGCAGCAGGGAAGTGAGCAGGCTGCCTCTACCTCTGCTGAAGCCACAGGGGTTGCACCTCGTAAAAGCTCTTGGAAAAGAAAAATTACACAATCCTAGATACAGAAGGGTATTCACATGGGTGTCTAAAGCAATGTTATTGTTAAGGTTCCGTAATTGTTATGACACATGTAAATGTCTTTATTTTCACTACTTTCTGGTCTTGCCCACTTTTGCCTGCTACCTTGGAAGTGGCTTTGTGACTTGGAGTGAATGGTGAGTCATTACGTGTCCTTGAGCAATGCGGCCTTGGGTGAAAGGAATGGGTTGGTCATTGTAGGGACGCTTTATAGTGTTGTTCGGGGGGTGGGTGGACTTCGCACCGCAGGTGGCAGCCATATGGGTGGATTGGAGCAAGTTAAATAAATCTGGCCATGATGAGGCCATCTCTGGCCTCCTGGGTAGCAATGTGCACCACTGCTGGTGTCAGCTCCTCCTCAGGTTCCTGCTACTCCTCATCTTCTAGCTGTTGCTCCTCCTCCTCCGAAGAGGCTGTGTGCTGTGCGCCATGCTCCTC
This sequence comes from Somniosus microcephalus, assembly GCF_052327205.1. Classification (NCBI taxonomy): domain Eukaryota; kingdom Metazoa; phylum Chordata; class Chondrichthyes; order Squaliformes; family Somniosidae; genus Somniosus; species Somniosus microcephalus. The sequence continues at coordinate 49,365,961 of NC_140997.1, forward strand.
CTGCAGCTCCAATCCTCGGTGCTGTGCTATGTTGTGCAGCGCGCAGCAGATGACAATGATTCTGGAAACCCTGGCTGGTGCGTACTGAAGGGCTCCTCCAGATCTGTCAAGGCATCTGAAGCCCATCTTCAGCATGCCTAATGTTTGCTCTATGATTCATCTGGTGGACATGTGGCTCTCATTATAATGCTCCTCAGCCTCATTACTTGGCCTACTTAAGGATGTCATGAGCCACGTCTTTAGTGGATAGCCTTTGTCTCCAAGCAGCCAGCCGGTAAGTGTGTTTGGAGGTGCGAGGAGCTGAGGGAGGGTGGATTGGCGCAGCATGAAAGAGTCATGGCAGCTGCCAGGGAATCTGGCGCGCACATGCAGGATGATCTTTTTACGGTGGCAGATGAGCTGCACATTGAAGGAGTGGAAGCCCTTGCAGTTGACAAAGATCTGGGTGATGATGAGGGTGCCCTGATGCATGTGTGCAGTCGATGACGCCCTGCACCCATGGGAAGCCTGCCAGAGCCGCAAAGCCCAGCACCCACTCAGTAACACTGGCTTCATCAGTGGCAACGTTTACATAATTGGCTGACTTGTCAAACATGGCATCGGTCACCTGTGTGATGCATCTGTGGGCGGCTGACTGTGAGATCCTGCAAATGTCTGCTGCAGATCCCTGGAAGGAGCCTCAGGTGAAGAATTTGAGGGCACTGGTGACTTTGACAGCCACTGGTAAGTGGCTCCACCAGGTCCTCTGGGCAGCAGGTCTGGTTCCAGTAAGCTGCAAATGTCTGCGGCGACCTGGCGCAATAGCCTGAGCCTCCTTTGGCACTGCTGCTCAGGCATGTTGAGGAAGCTCATTCTCTGCCTGTATACCCTGTGTTTGAAAGTATCGTCTCCTGCGCAGATCAGCCCTGTGCTGTTCCCCTCTCTCTCCTGTGGAGCATCAGGTCGTTGAGGAGAAGGCTGCTGTTGTGGCTGCTGCTGGTGTGGCTGGTGTTGTTGGTGGTGGGGCTCATCTTGGTCCGACTCTGAGGACCAAGGTGAGGCAATATAAGCGGAACCCATGCTGATGTCGTGGATGGCAGGTCAAGTAGCGATCAGAGGGCTGATCCCTCAATGTTCTAATACTGACTAGCAATGTGCTGAGAGTGGCTTCCGAGGTTGCAGAAGTGACCAGCAAACTCCAGAAACCTAAATCTGTGCACAAAATGAAGTCAACAAGAACCTTTCCCTTGGGCAACTAATGAGGTGTAAGGTGTGTGTATTTATGTGGTTTTCCCAGCTGTCAATTAATGCACTCGCACAATGACCACTGAGCTTCCGCATCTCCTTCAGAGGCGAGGTTCCCGATCTGTGTGCTTCCCGTGTTCATGCTGTTAAATTCAGAAGCTGCAGTTAAAAACCCTCTTAAGTGTCTGATAACAAGCTATTAATGAGTTGAATTAGGTCGCCCGCCTCTGCCGATCAGGTCTGTGGGAAACGGGCCCGAGTTAAAGTCTCAAGGAGGCGGGATGACGGCGGGTTCCCGATGCGCTGCCGAGTTCTGCTATTTTTACAGCAGATCTGCCTCCAAACCCGCATGCATGGCAACAGGAAAATTCCGGCCTGGGAGTCTGCTGAAATTGTGAGATTTACTTCAGCTCAGACTGAAGCAACTTCTCCCTCCATTGTTCAGCTAAATTTGACTCTGGTGGGGACACTTGACTCAGTGGGGTTGATCAAAATATCAGTTTGTTTTCAGTCCTGCACAATGCTCCCAAGAGCAAGGGGGCTTTGAGTCGGACTGAAAACAGGCTGAAATTTTGAGCTGCTGCTCCTGGGCGTTACATTGAAGAGGTGGACCAATATCGGGAACAGTCTAATTCACAGTCATGGGCCGGGATTTTCCTTACCTCAGCGGATCCAGGGCGGGCGATGTCGGTGGTGGGCCGCGGCCCCACTGCTGGCTCCATCCTGCTGCCTAAAAGGAACATATGACATATGTTGCTGGGGCTTGTTAAGCCTGCCCAGCGTGTTTCCTGGTCCAATTAGAGGAAGCGGATCTGGTGATGTCATTCATGACGCATCATTAGCGGGTTTCCTTAAAGGGACCATGGCCAACTTTGTTTTGACATTTGTGCTGTCAGTTTTCTACAGCATTGAGGTGCTGCAAACACTGACAATGACTGCACAGAGGTGCACGGCTGCACCCAGGCTCTCCCATGAGTCCCTCCATATGCTTATGGAGGGAGTCAGAGCACGCAGGGAGGTCCTCTTCTCTTCCACTGGGCGGAAGACACCTCCCCAGGAGACCAAAACAGCCTGATTGCACATTGCAGAGGAGGTCACAAGCAGGGATGCCATCAGGAGGACCTCGGTTCAGTGGCACAAACCTTTCAATGATCTAATTAGATCACGAAACATTAGTACAAAGCCACAATCACCTTCATCCTCCTGTGCCTTTCATCACATCCCCATCACTCTGCCTTCCCTACTTTACTCCTGCACATCCTTACTCACACCAACTCACCTTGCACCTCCACCCATCCCTGTGGCTCGATCTACATTATCACATCCACATCTCACTAGCCTCATCCTAGTGCAGTCATACCAACTAACAACACACAAGGGTAGTCACTTGGGTCTTTTATCCAATGTTCATGTAAAGTTTCTGGCAATGTGCTGTCAAACATTGAAACCTTTATTTTCAACACTTTGCGTTCTTGGACAGATTTGTGTGCACCTTTGGAAATGGCTTAGTGAGTTGCAGTGAATGGTGAGACATAACGGTACCTCCCGCAATGGTGGTGAGTGTGAAAGGACATTGTAGGGATTGTAGGGATGCTTTATGGTATTGGTGTGGGACAGTGCCAACCTGGCACATTATGGGGCAGCCAGGGTGTACAGCATCATGTGAAGCTAATCTGGCCATGGTGAGGCCATCCCTGGCCGCCCAGGCAGCAATGTGCTCGGGTACTGGGGTTTCATTCATTCGAATCGAAGTCTGATGAGCCGTTCACAGACAGCCTGCCTGGATGGATGAATGGGTGTCTCCCTCCTCCCTCCCTCCTCATCCTCTTGCTCTTCATCCTCATCCTCTTCCTCCTCATCCTCCTCTCCATCATCCTCCTCCCGAGGTGGTGGCACAATCTCTGCTGGCAAGGGCTGTGCCTTCATGATGGCCATGTTGTGAAGCATGCAGCAGACCACCACGAAATGGGACACCCACTCCTGGAGGGTTCCTCCCGAGCAGTCAAGGCAGCGGAACCGATGGTCTGCTCGATGATGTTTCTGGTGGAGGCATGGCTCTCATCATATGAGTGCTGGGCAGGAGTGTTGGGGTTGCGGAGGGGAGTCATGAGCCAGGTGAAGAGCGGATAGCCCTTGTCTCTGAGCATCCGCCCTCGAGTTTGCTGTGGTGGCTGGAAGATTGCTGGCACCCCAGACAGACGCAGGATGATAGCATCATGGCTGCTGCCAGGATAACAGGCATTGACATTGAGAATTCGCTGTGTGTGGTCGCACACCAACTGCACATTAAGTGAGTGGTAGCCTTTGCAGTTCCAGAAGACCTCAGGATTGTTATGCGGTGCTCACAAAGCCACGTGTGTGAAGTCGATAGCACCCTGTACCATAGGGAATCCCGCTATCCTGACAAAGCCACATGCACGCTCATCCTGCTTCTCTCTGCTGAGAGAGAAGCCAACGTAATCCCTTCTCCTGGTGTAGAGAGCCTCAGTGACCTCTCGAATGCAGCGATGGACAGCGAACTGTAAGATGTTAGCTATGTCTTCTGCTGCAGACTGGAAGAATCCGCTGATGAAGAAATTGAGGGCGACGGTGGCCTTGACTGCCACTAGGAGAGCCATGGTCGCCCTGCTCTCAGGCTGCAGCTCTGGTTGCAGGAGGTGGCAGAGTTCTGTGACCACCTCCACTGCTCCTCACTTAAGTGGACGTAGGAAAAGTGCTGTCGGAAGACCCTAGGTGGGTAAGGCCTCCTGTTGAGAGCCCTCATGGCCCTCCTCCTCCTGCCTCTGTGCGCAGGTTCTTGTCTTTCTCGCTGCCTCCGCTCCCTCTGCTGCAGATCCTTCAGGGCGAGGTCGACTGCCAGTATAGCCCCCATGACTGTGAGCAAGTGTTGTGAGCAGAAGCCTTTAAAAAATAATTAGAGACTTCTGTACTTAAATCAACACTCCCTGTTACCACAAAAACTTGAAATAACTTAAGAGAGCTCTTTCAGTTGCAGGAAGTAGCAAACAGGCACTGAAACTGCTGAACTGTGTCAGGTGCAACTGATTGGTGATGATGCCTTTAGATATCGTTGCTGCAGCCTTCTTCCTGCTGGTAGATGACAGCTTTCCCTGGCGTTGTTCTGCACTGACGGTAAGGTAAGTGGCTAAATCCAATGTTGAAGATCGGGCGTCAAGTGAGCGTTACACCCTCACTGACGTCACAATCTCTTTCATTTCAATCTCCCTGGCACTAGTGTTTACCGGCAGCTCGAAAATGGCCCGCGCCGATTGATCCGCCAACAGCCAATGGAAGAGCGCCAGCCGCCATCTTTGCTACAGTTCATGGCAGTAGCAGTCAGCACTAAAGCTTCCAATTTCTCCCACATTGTATTCTAACTGCTGTCTAACCATTGACCTCCCTATATATTTAGCATTCTTTACTCATTTAGTTGATAACGTAATGGAACTAATTATATTTATCATTGTGCTTCTTTTTCTTTTTTTTTAAATTTCCTTCATTTCTTTCTGGCCACTGTTTTTAAGTTTCTCTTTCATTCTTTCCATTTTCTATTTTGTGAACTCTTGTTTTCAAATCGTATTTTTTCACATTATTCACTCATTAAATCCCCCTGGGATATTCTTTCTTTCTTTCTGCTTCTCTCTTTGCCTTGGCATCATCTATAACAGCGTTCCCAAACTTGAGAAGAAGTGCGCAGGTTCTTGTCTTTCTCGCTGCCTCCGCTCCCTCTGCTGCAGATCCTTCAGGGCGAGGTCGACTGCCTGGTGAGATTTAAGGTGGTCATGGAAAAGGACAGGGATGGGCCGGAAATAAAGGTTCTAAATTGGGGGAAGGCCGATTTTAATAGGATAAGGCAGGATCTGGCCAAAATGGACTGGGATCAGCTACTTGTAGGAAAATCCACATCGGAGCAATGGGAGGCTTTCAGAAGGGAGATTGAGATCATACAATGGCAACATGTTCCCGTAAAGGTCAAGGGTGGTTCCAAAAACCACAGGGAACCTTGGATGTCAGGGGATATGCAAGAATGGATTAGGAAAAAAAGGAGGGCTTTTGGCAGATACAAAAGGCTAAAGACGGAGGAAGCCCTAGAGGAGTACAAAAAGTGCAGGGGGATACTTAAAAAAGAAATTAGGAGATCAAGGAGGGGCCATGAAATAACACTGGCGAGCAAAATAAAGGAAAATCCTAAGATGTTTGATAAGTATATTAAGGGTAAGAGGATAACTAGGGAAAAAATAGGGCCCATTAGGGACAAAAGTGGCAATCTGTGTGTGGAGCCGGAAGATGTAGGAGGGGTTCTAAATGAATTTTTTGCATCTGTTTTCACTATGGAGGAGGACGATGTAGACATAGAAATAGAGCGGGGGGACTGTGATATGCTCGAACATATTAACATCGAGAGGGAGGAGGTATTGGCGGTTTTAGCAGGCCTAAAAATGGATAAATCCCCAGGCCCGGATGAAATGTATCCCAGGCTGCTGTGTGAGGCAAAGGAAGAGATTGCGGGGGCTCTAACACATATATTCAGGACCTCTCTGGCCACAGGGGATGTGCCAGAGGACTGGAGAACCACTAATGTAGTACCATTATTGAAGAAGGGAAGTAGGGAAAAACCAGGGAACTACAGGCCAGTGAGCCTAACATCAGTGGTAGGAAAATTATTGGAAAAAATTCTGAGGGACAAAATTAGTCTCCACTTGGAGAGACAAGGATTAATCAGGGATAGTCAGCATGGCTTTGTCAAGGGAAGATCATGTCTGACTAATTTGATTGAATTTTTTGAGGGGGTGACCAGGTGTGTGGATGAGGGTAACGCAGTGGATGTGGTATACATGGATTTCAGTAAGGCCTTTGATAAAGTCCCGCACAGGAGACTGGTCAAGAAGGTAAGAGCCCATGGAATCCAGGGTGCCTTGGCACATTAGATACAAAACTGGCTTAGTGGCAGAAGGCAGAGGGTGATGGTCGAAGGTTGTTTTTGTGACTGGAAGCCTGTGGCCAGTGGGGTGCCACAGGGATCGGTGCTGGGTCCCTTGCTGTTTGTGGTCTACATTAATGACTTGGATATGAATGTAAAAGGTATGATCAGTAAGTTCGCGGATGATACAAAAATTGGTAGGGTGGTAAATAGTGAGGAGGGTAGCCTCAGTCTGCAGGACGATATAGATGGGTTGGTCAGATGGGCGGAACAGTGGCAAATGGAATTTAACCCGGAAAAGTGCGAGGTGATGCACTTTGGGGGGACTAACAAGGCAAGGGAATACACAATGAATGGTAAGACTCTAGGCAAGACTGAGGTGCAGAGGGATCTGGGTGTGCAAGTACACAGATCCCTGAAGGTGGCGGAACAGGTGGATAAGGTGGTAAAAAAGGCATATGGGATACTTGCCTTCATTAGCCGAGGCATAGAATATAAGAGCAAGGAGGTTATGATGGAGCTGTATAAAACACTGGTTAGGCCACAGCTGGAATACTGTGTGCAGTTCTGGTCGCCACACTACAGGAAGGATGTGATCGCTTTGGAGAGGGTGCAGAGGAGATTCACCAGGATGTTACCAGGGCTGGAGCGCTTCAGCTATGAAGAAAGACTGGGCAGATTGGGTTTGTTTTCCTTGGAGCAGAGGAGGCTGAGGGGGGACATGATTGAGGTGTACAAAATTATGAGGGGCATAGATAGGATGGATACTGAGGAGCTTTTTCCCTTAGTAGAAGGGTCAATAACTAGGGGGCATAGATTCAAGGTAAAGGGCGGGAGGTTTAGAGGGGATTTGAGAAAGAACTTTTTCACCCAGAGGGTGGTTGGAGTCTGGAACTCACTGCCTGAAAGGGTGGTAGAGGCAGGAACCCTCACAACTTTGAAGAAGCATTTGGGTGAGCACTTCAAATGCCATAACATACAAGGCTACGGACCAAATGCTGGAATATGGGATTAGATTAGACAGGGCTTGATGGCCGGCACGGACACGATGGGCCGAAGGGCCTCTATCCGTGCTGTATAACTCTATGACTCTATGGGCTAGATTTTCAGTTGCTTGCGCCAGCAGTTAGCGCCTTAAGAGAAGTGATTTCCGGGCGCTATGCGTGTAGCGCCCGGGCGCAGCGCAGTTTGCGCCCCGCCCCAAATTAAGTTGCCCGTTAGCGCCGGCGCAAAGTTTAGCGCCCGCCCGGATGCGCGCGCAGAAAATGACGTCACATCCTCGTGCAACGCCCTTTGGCCGCCCCGATTGCAAACTTCAGTCGGACCGCCCCATTGTGCGGCGGGCGGCCGGAGCGTTTGGAAAAAGGAACGCAACACAACCAGCGCGGGCCCCGGGGGGCGCTAATTAAAGGGAACGTCCTCTCCAGTATAAAGGCCATCCATTATTTCAGAAAACAGTCTTGTGCCACGCATTTCTGGAGACACAACAAGGAGGATAGCTAACTGGTTTCAAGCAGCAAGAGCCAGGTATTTTTGGACTCAGGCAACAGCGCTGCAAGTGGCCATTTGGAAATTAGAGTGTTTGCCAGGATTTGATGGGGGTTGCATGGGGTGCCAACGCGGAGCTGCAGCTCCATGTCCGTAGGGCTCGCAGACGTATTGTGAGAGGGGCAGCCCTGGCTAGAGGCAGAGGGGGCTACAGGCGTCGGCCACGTAGGCCTTACCCAGTCAGGCTATACCGCCAGCAGCGCTCCTACCTAAACATGAGTGCCGCGCGATGTGTTAAAAGGCTCCGATTCCGGAAGGGGATGATTGCAGAGATCTGCCACCTGCTTCGCCGAGATCTGCGGCCAAAGCTCAGGTGCAGGACGTCTCTGTCGGTGGAAGTGAAGGTGACAGTGGCATTGAACTTCTATGCCACCGGCTCCTTCCAATACGCTGCTGGGGACATAGCAAACATCTCCCAGTACGGCGCGCATCGCTGCATCCGCCAGGTGACCGAAGCACTGTTCAGAAGGAGAAGCCAATTCATTTCCTTCCCCATGGCCCTGGAGAGCCAGCATCAGCGCGCATTGGGATTTTCCAGACTCGGGGAATTCCCCTTGGTGCAGGGCGCCATTGACTGTACGCATGTGGCTTTGCGGGCCCCTCTGGAGCATGGCGAGCAGTATCGCAACAGGAAGGGCTACCATTCTCTGAATGTGCAGCTGGTCTGTGACCACAAGCAGCGCATCATGGCAGTCAATGCCAGCTTCCCAGGCAGCAGCCACGATGCCTTTATCCTGCGGCAGAGTACTGTGCATGACATGTTCCAGGCACAGCCTCCCCCAAGAGGATGGCTACTCGGGGACAAAGGCTATCCTTTGTGCACCTGGCTCATGACCCCGCTCCGCGCGCCCAGGACAGCTGCTGAAGAGGCCTACAACGAGAGCCATCAAACCACCCGCAACATCATCGAGCTATCTATTGGGGTCCTCAAGCAGCGGTTCCGCTGCCTTGATCGCTCCGGAGGAGCTCTCCAGTATTCGCCGGACCGGGTCTCCCAATTTGTGGTGGTTTGCTGCATGCTACACAACCTGGCTATCCGCAGGACTCAGGCACTGCCACCTGACGTTGGACCAGCACCTCAGGAGGAGGAGCAGGAGGAGCATGAGGAGGAGGAGGAGGAGGAGGAGGAGGAGCAGGAGTACGTTCCCAGGAGGGAGCGACCAGGGCCAAGGGCCGCACGACGCCACCTTATTACACGGTACTTCTAAGCCCCCTGTCAGGGAATGGCCAGGGGCCATGAGGGAAGATGAATGCAGCCGCTCCGCAAGCCCTCAGCCGGCGAAGCCAACAAACACGAAGAAGAACAACCATGGAGACTGCATGAATAAAGATAATTTTTTATTAAACAAAAATGAAAAGCCCTTCCCACATGAATCCCCAAAAACAATAAACGGGCCCCACAAAAAGCCCAACAAACGACTCACTCCCACAAACTGGGGAGGAGCCACTCCACCTTTATTGAAACCGGGCCTCAACGTCGGCCTAACGCAAAAAAAAAGCCCTCCAAAAGCACAACCATGGGCAAAATAAAGATGGCCACCGCCATATTAAAGGAAAGCTGGCCACACCCTCTACTGAGTGGCCCACGAGGGCGAGACCTTGGCCAGCATTTTGCCTCCCCTGCCCTGCCTGCTGCTCCTTCGCAAGCTCTGCCCAGTGGCTGCTGCGAGGCTGGGGGAAGGCGCCTGAGGCTCAGAAGCCCTTCCGCCAGATGCCGCTGGGGGGCGGCCTACACGGCGTTTGGGCCTCGAGGGGCCGTCTCCTGAGTGGCGCGCCTGAGCCTGGCCACCATCAGCTGCAGCCGCTTGCCCTTGACGCCCCAGAGGGGGAATGGCGGCGACGGATGGTGCAATGTGGGCCAGCTGGCGTCTGGGATGCGCTGGCTGGTGCTGTGGCGCGGTGGCACTCGGCCGGGCCCGCACTGCAGGATCCGCAGCAATCAGCCGACGGCCGGCTTGCTGGGATGGTCCAGCGCGGCGCCTGCCCTGGCGATGCCTGCCTGAGACAGCGCGTGTGGCAGCAGTGAGTGGCCCTGTGGTCCTGGTGTGCGCGCGCATCACATCCGCCAGGGTCTTGACGGCATCAGTTAGCATGCGGCCAGTCGCGGCAGTTGCTGCCCCGAACTCGCGCACACTGGTCGCCAGCGACTCGATGGCCTCAGGCATGCGCCCCACCACGCTCATGAGCTCCGTGTGGCGCCGGTCCGAGTCGTCGGCCATCTGATCGAGCTTCCGCACCTCCTCCGAAGTGAAGGTGTCCGGACTGGAGTCGCGACTCTCCCGCTGGGGAGGAGGGGGCCGAACTAGGGGACCCTTGCCGCGTTGGTGACGGCGAGTGTGCCGAGCAGCAGCACTCCCCTCTGATCCTTCCCCCCTTTGGGGGGAAGGCCGCGGGCCACGCGCACGGCTGCTGGGTGGCTGGACGCCACTGGTCCCAGAAGCTGCATTGCCCTGCGACAGTTCCTCCAGGCACTCGTCCAGTGAGGAGGTGTCGAGCATTTCCTCCTCTCCTGCGGGACGTGACTGTTCCCCCGAAGGTCCGGCTTGCTCCTCCTCCTCCTCCTGGTTGGAGGTGCTGTCACTGGCAGCCTCAGGGTCCTGGTCGTCACCAGCTGAAAGCAGGAATGCACAAGAGTAGCTTCAGAGTGAGGAGACGGCGTCAGCGAGGGAGTTAGGACTGGTGGGATTCAGCGCATTGGTGGGACAGTGGCAAAGGAGGTAGCTCGGATGGGCCAGTGCGACGCGAGAGGGCCAAAAGGCGAGGTCCTTACCATTGCCGGGCAGTGGAGGGTCGGATACACCGCACGCTGTGGGGACAATCACACGTGCTCCCATGAGCACACACACGCGCTCCTCCAGCCGAGTGAGCTTCTGCAGCTTGGCGCGGCCACCCCTGGCACGGGCCTGGCGATTAAACGCTACTTTAGCCTGCAAGAGAAAGGACGGGCTGTAAGTGCGCAGTGAAGCCCTGATGTAGTGTGCACTGCCTCCCATGGTGGAATAGCTTGGACAGAGTGAAGCCCTGATGTAGTGTGCACTGCCTCCCATGGTGGAATAGCTTGGCCAAAGTGTAGAGTGCCGAATGGCCATTTGATGCTCATGACTGTCCCAATGCTGCTGGCTGAGGGCTGGCCAAAAGGACTTTCAGGTCCCTTTGCCCATCATGTCAGGTGTACATGCAAGAATGAGGAGGAGACTGGAAAGGCTACTCACCCTCACAATCCTGGTCAGATCGTTGTACTTCTTCCGGCATTGTGTGTGGGTCCTGGGGGCCTCGCCGGTGAACGTCACCCTCTGGGCGATCTGCTTCCAGGCTTTGGTGTAGTCGTGGTGGGTTGGATTCCTCCCACTGTCTGGAAACAAGATCTTGCGCCTCACCTCCAGAGCTGTGAGCATGATGTCCAGATCACCCTCTGAGAAGCGCAGGGCACGCTGACGGGCCTTCTCTGGCGTTGCCATGACTCCCTGGGGCTGAGCAGTAGTGTTGAGGCCTCTTTGCAAGGCTGCAGTGTGCAGGGCGTGGCAGCAGACCAATTCGTCCCTTCCCCCTTTAAGAGCTGGTCGGCACCACGGGGTCTGCTGTCAGTGCAAAAATGACCGCACCCGTGCTGCGCCCCGCCTGGGCGCTATCCCTCTGGACCGCCGGCTTAGCGCCTAAAGAGAGTAGTGGAACGCCTCTTTTAGCGCTCCACCAACCTCTTAGGGCGAAGCCACTGAATTCCCGGCAACGGGGCGGTACTTTGGGGCGGGCGCTAACTTCGGGCGGGCGCTAAAGCTAGCGCCCCAAAACTGCCTAAACTGAAAATCTAGCCCTATGACTCTAAGGCACGTTGTAACTTTAATTCTGGAAATTAAACACAGAGCTTGATATACAGGATCAGCAAAGCATAGCAAATTGACTTCAAAATGCTACTAAGTAGGAAGTGCATATCATTTGCATAACTGGTTTATTGAAAGAATTGCAGTTAGATAACTATTATGGATACAGTAAGTACCTATAATGATTGTTATTTGTGCAATTACAATATCACTGCAGTGCAGTTCTGTGTGCTTAGTTTGTTGCGTAGAAAACACAGACAATATTGAAGAAAAACACACGTCATTAGCTTGGGATGCTCATAGAATCTTATAGCACAGAAGGAGGCCATTCGGCCCATCGTGCCCATGCCAGCTCTTTGAAAAGCAATTCAAATAGTCTCACTCCCTTGCTCTTTCCTCATAGCCCTGCAACCTGCAAACGTTGAGTGCGGAAATTAAAATCCATCCATATATCTACTCAATGCCAACAGTGCTGAGGTAGAACCGGTAACTATTGAGTAAATGTGAGCAATCAGAATTGATGGAAAAATGTACAAAGGGATCTGGGGGTCCTGGTGCATGAAACACAGAAGGTTAGTATGCAGGTACAGCAGGTGATCAGGAAGGCCAATGGAATCTTGGCTTTTATTGCAAGGGGGATGGAGTATAAATGCAGGGAAGTCTTGCTTCAGTTATACAGGGTACTGGTGAGGCCACACCTGGAATACTGCGTACAGTTTTGGTTTCCATATTTAAGAAAAGATATACTTGCTCTCGAGGCAGTTCAGAGAAGGTTCACTTGGTTGATTCCGGAGATGAGGGGGTTGACTTATGAGGAAAGGTTGAGTAGGTTGGGCCTCTACTCATTGGAATTCAGAAGAATGAGAGGCGATCTTATCGAAACATATAAGATTGTGAGGGGGCTTGATCGGGTGGATGCGGGGAGGATGTTTCCACTGATGGGTGAGACTAGAACTAGGGGGCATAATCTTAGAATAAGGGGCTGCCGTTTCAAAACTGAGATGAGGAGAAACTTCTTCACTCAGAGGGTGGTGAATCTCTGGAATTTGCTACCTCAGAGAGCTGTGGAAGCTGCGACATTAAATAAATTTAAAACAGAGATAGACAGTTTCCTAGCTGATAAGGGAATTAGGGGTTACGGGAAGCTGGCAGGGAAGTGGACGTGAGTCTAGGTTCGGATCAGCCATGATCCTATTGAATGGCGGAGCAGGCCCGAGGGGCCATATGGCCTACTCCTGCTCCTACTTCTTATGGTCTTATGTTCTTATGTAATTGAAAGCTGGCAACATTCTCAATTGGAGGGGAAAGTTTGTCCAGAATTGAAACTTTGGGGATTTTTATTGTGGGTGTGATTGTCCTTTCCTTCAATATCCTAATGCAATGTTTCACTTCTATCTTGAGTGATCGCACTTCAGCTGCTTTGTGGAGTGCCAGATGCACCATCATATGATCGTGCCAATCACAAGGTTATGGGACAACTGGCACACTGGCTGGGGTGTTGCGCTTCTTCACATGCCAGCCTATGATTTACTGCCCATTCGTTTCAATGGAGGGAATATCAGGAGCTGGCGAGTGCATAAGCTGAAGCACCCGACCACCAGCTCAACACAAGAAGTAAAGTATATGTAAAACAGCTGCTGCCACTTAATATAATAGCGTGCAACATAGTTATTATGCAAATATGTTGAGCATAAAGGATAATTTCTGCATAATTGCTCTTTCAATTGTTTGTCAATGTTGGAACGGTTTTATTTTTCTGCTCTCAGATAGCAGGTGGTGACTGCAATTATGGACCAAAAAAATCTCAGTCATTTGCTACATTGTCATCACCATCTTCAAAGAGAATGAGGCTATTTGCAAGTAATAATTTCCATGATAAACCTGCTTCTCTCCCATTTATTGCGTCCACTCCTTCAGGTTCTCCTGTACCACAGAAATGAGCTGGTGGAGAGGGAAGGCAAGTTGACAAGCAAGCTCCTCCCAATGGTCACATTGCTATGCTCTCCACAAAACTTTTTGGCCTAGAAATTCAGCCTCCAATGGCAGGAAGTGCTTGCTCATTACAAGCCGTATTAGTACAGGCCAGAAAATTCATGTCAGACCTTCCAACAGATTATTTAGCTTTGATTCAAGGTTGTGAAAATGTCACAAAAAAAGTGAAACAAGAATTTTGTTTCTGTTGCCATTTAAACTTTAGTAGATTATGAGCCAGAGTTTGTGTATTTCATAAAATCATAGAAATATACATCACAGAAGGAGGCCATTCGGCCCATTGTGCTGGCTCTTTGAGCTAGCCAATTAGTCCCACTCCTCCACTCATTCCCCACTGTAGGATTTTGCAATAATTTTGAAATTTTCTACAGTTCCGAAGATTGATTTTTGATTAAAGAATACCTGGGTAGAATATACCTTTTAAAATCCAGGGATCAAAATGGCTGTCAGACCTCGTGGCAGAAGACAAAAGACAGTCTCTGTTCAAAGCACGGGCTGACAAAAAGGACTTGAAAGGCAGCCTGTGTGTGTCTGTGAAAAAGGATAATCAAAGATGGCTGTCCGACCTCATGGCAGAAGACACCACACAGTCTGTGTGCATATGAAAAGGGAAAATCAAAGATGGCTGACAAAGGATTTAGAAAAAAAACCAGCCCTGAAGCAATGGAGTATTTAAACTGTCAATCAAAGGCAGTTCGAGGAATTTCCCTGCAGGACAATCGATGTTTGTTTACAGAGAGTCTACAATGTTGACACAAAGGATTAATCACTTGAGACTGCCAATCAATTGTGGTTCCAGTGACCACAGGACAATGGCTTTGTTTACACTAACATCCAAAGGCTGTTTACTCAGCAATTAAGGAAATAGACATGTTTTTTTCAAACCGAGACATCTCTATTCAAACCCATCACGATGAATGGGAATACATTCAAAAACCCATCATAAGGGAAATGGGTAATTCATCCAAACCCCATCACAGTCAATGGGGACAGTTTGGATCCCTTTTGTTCAGCCCAGATACATCCGGATTTGGGCGGGAAGATTTCGGCCCCAAATGGGGTATAAGATAGCTTCACAAGAAGCCATCTCTCTCTCTCTCTGCAGCCTCATCTCCGTGCCCATCTACAACTTGGGAGCCCGCCCAAGAGAGTGGAATACCAGCAGTTACTTTTAAACACTGGGGTATTTCCACTTTTGGGGTGGTGAAGAATCTAAGACTGCAAGGGCATGGAGCAGGCGTTTCACTGGTGAGCATACATTTTCTGGCCCATTACAAGGCAACTTAGAATAGGTATAGGGTGGGAATTAATGGGAATTTTGTTAAAACTGTAATTTTAGTCAATTTTCCCTCGTTGTGTCCGTTTTCTCCTCCCCTATTAAGTAACAGTGTTGTACTAAGCAAAAGAGTGCTGTAGTAGACACTAAAGTGTACTGTGAGAAGTAAAGTGCTGTATTTAAGTAACAGTGTTGCACTAAGCAGAAGAGTGCTGTAGTGGACACATGGGGCTAGATTTTCAGTTGCTTGCGCCAGCAGTTAGCGCCTTAAGAGAAGTGATTTCCGGGCGCTATGCGTGTAGCGCCCGGGCGCAGCGCAGTTTGCGCCCCGCCCCAAATTAAGTTGCCCGTTAGCGCCGGCACAAAGTTTAGCGCCCGCCCGGATGCGCGCGCAGAAAATGACGTCACATCCTCGTGCAACGCCCTTTGGCCGCCCCGATTGCAAACTTCAGTCGGACCGCCCCATTGTGCGGCGGGCGGCCGGAGCGTTTGGAAAAAGGAACGCAACACAACCAGCGCGGGCCCCGGGGGGCGCTAATTAAAGGGAACGTCCTCTCCAGTATAAAGGCCATCCATTATTTCAGAAAACAGTCTTGTGCAACGCATTTCTGGAGACACAACAAGGAGGATAGCTAACTGGTTTCAAGCAGCAAGAGCCAGGTATTTTTGGACTCAGGCAACAGCGCTGCAAGTGGCCATTTGGAAATTAGAGTGTTTGCCAGGATTTGATGGGGGTTGCATGGGGTGCCAACGCGGAGCTGCAGCTCCATGTCCGTAGGGCTCGCAGACGTATTGTCAGAGGGGCAGCCCTGGCTAGAGGCAGAGGGGGCTACAGGCGTCGGCCACGTAGGCCTTACCCAGTCAGGCTATACCGCCAGCAGCGCTCCTACCTAAACATGAGTGCCGCGCGATGTGTTAAAAGGCTCCGATTCCGGAAGGGGGTGATTGCAGAGATCTGCCACCTGCTTCGCCGAGATCTGCGGCCAAAGCTCAGGTGCAGGACGTCTCTGTCGGTGGAAGTGAAGGTGACAGTGGCATTGAACTTCTATGCCACCGGCTCCTTCCAATACGCTGCTGGGGACATAGCAAACATCTCCCAGTACGGCGCGCATCGCTGCATCCGCCAGGTGACCGAAGCACTGTTCAGAAGGAGAAGCCAATTCATCTCCTTCCCCATGGCCCTGGAGAGCCAGCATCAGCGCGCATTGGGATTTTCCAGACTCGGGGAATTCCCCTTGGTGCAGGGCGCCATTGACTGTACGCATGTGGCTTTGCGGGCCCCTCTGGAGCATGGCAAGCAGTATCGCAACAGGAAGGGCTACCATTCTCTGAATGTGCAGCTGGTCTGTGACCACAAGCAGCGCATCATGGCAGTCAATGCCAGCTTCCCAGGCAGCAGCCACGATGCCTTTATCCTGCGGCAGAGTACTGTGCATGACATGTTCCAGGCACAGCCTCCCCCAAGAGGATGGCTACTCGGGGACAAAGGCTATCCTTTGTGCACCTGGCTCATGACCCCGCTCCGCGCGCCCAGGACCGCTGCTGAAGAGGCCTACAACGAGAGCCATCAAACCACCCGCAACATCATCGAGCTAACTATTGGGGTCCTCAAGCAGCGGTTCCGCTGCCTTGATCGCTCCGGAGGAGCTCTCCAGTATTCGCCGGACCGGGTCTCCCAATTTGTGGTGGTTTGCTGCATGCTACACAACCTGGCTATCCGCAGGACTCAGGCACTGCCACCTGACGTTGGACCAGCACCTCAGGAGGAGGAGCAGGAGGAGCATGAGGAGGAGGAGGAGGAGGAGGAGGAGGAGCAGGAGTACGTTCCCAGGAGGGAGCGACCAGGGCCAAGGGCCGCACGACGCCACCTTATTACACGGTACTTCTAAGCCCCCTGTCAGGGAATGGCCAGGGGCCATGAGGGAAGATGAATGCAGCCGCTCCGCAAGCCCTCAGCCGGCGAAGCCAACAAACACTAAGAAGAACAACCATGGAGACTGCATGAATAAAGATAATTTTTTATTAAACAAAAATGAAAAGCCCTTCCCACATGAATCCCCAAAAACAATAAACGGGCCCCACAAAAAGCCCAACAAACGACTCACTCCCACAAACTGGGGAGGAGCCACTCCACCTTTATTGAAACCGGGCCTCAACGTCGGCCTAACGCAAAAAAAAAGCCCTCCAAAAGCACAACCATGGGCAAAATAAAGATGGCCACCGCCATATTAAAGGAAAGCTGGCCACACCCTCTACTGAGTGGCCCGCGAGGGCGAGACCTTGGCCAGCATTTTGCCTCCCCTGCCCTGCCTGCTGCTCCTTCGCAAGCTCTGCCCAGTGGCTGCTGCGAGGCTGGGGGAAGGCGCCTGAGGCTCAGATGCCCTTCCGCCAGATGCCGCTGGGGGGCGGCCTACACGGCGTTTGGGCCTCGAGGGGCCGTCTCCTGAGTGGCGCGCCTGAGCCTGGCCACCATCAGCTGCAGCCGCTTGCCCTTGACGCCCCAGAGGGGGAATGGCGGCGACGGATGGTGCAATGTGGGCCAGCTGGCGTCTGGGATGCGCTGGCTGGTGCTGTGGCGCGGTGGCACTCGGCCGGGCCCGCACTGCAGGATCCGCAGCAATCAGCCGACGGCCGGCTTGCTGGGATGGTCCAGCGCGGCGCCTGCCCTGGCGATGCCTGCCTGAGACAGCGCGTGTGGCAGCAGTGAGTGGCCCTCTGGTCCTGGTGTGCGCGCGCATCACATCCGCCAGGGTCTTGACGGCATCAGTTAGCATGCGGCCAGTCGCGGCAGTTGCTGCCCCGAACTCGCGCACACTGGTCGCCAGCGACTCGATGGCCTCAGGCATGCGCCCCACCACGCTCATGAGCTCCGTGTGGCGCCGGTCCGAGTCGTCGGCCATCTGATCGAGCTTCCGCACCTCCTCCGAAGTGAAGGTGTCCGGACTGGAGTCGCGACTCTCCCGCTGGGGAGGAGGGGGCCGAACTAGGGGACCCTTGCCGCGTTGGTGACGGCGAGTGTGCCGAGCAGCAGCACTCCCCTCTGATCCTTCCCCCCTTTGGGGGGAAGGCCGCGGGCCACGCGCACGGCTGCTGGGTGGCTGGACGCCACTGGTCCCAGAAGCTGCATTGCCCTGCGACAGTTCCTCCAGGCACTCGTCCAGTGAGGAGGTGTCGAGCATTTCCTCCTCTCCTGCGGGACGTGACTGTTCCCCCGAAGGTCCGGCTTGCTCCTCCTCCTCCTCCTGGTTGGAGGTGCTGTCACTGGCAGCCTCAGGGTCCTGGTCGTCACCAGCTGAAAGCAGGAATGCACAAGAGTAGCTTCAAAGTGAGGAGACGGCGTCAGCGAGGGAGTTAGGACTGGTGGGATTCAGCGCATTGGTGGGACAGTGGCAAAGGAGGTAGCTCGGATGGGCCAGTGCGACGCGAGAGGGCCAAAAGGCGAGGTCCTTACCATTGCCGGGCAGTGGAGGGTCGGATACACCGCACGCTGTGGGGACAATCACACGTGCTCCCATGAGCACACACACGCGCTCCTCCAGCCGAGTGAGCTTCTGCAGCTTGGCGCGGCCACCCCTGGCACGGGCCTGGCGATTAAACGCTACTTTAGCCTGCAAGAGAAAGGACGGGCTGTAAGGGCGCAGTGAAGCCCTGATGTAGTGTGCACTGCCTCCCATGGTGGAATAGCTTGGACAGAGTGAAGCCCTGATGTAGTGTGCACTGCCTCCCATGGTGGAATAGCTTGGACAGAGTGAAGCCCTGATGTAGTGTGCACTGCCTCCCATGGTGGAATAGCTTGGACAGAGTGAAGCCCTGATGTAGTGTGCACTGCCTCCCATGGTGGAATAGCTTGGACAGAGTGAAGCCCTGATGTAGTGTGCACTGCCTCCCATGGTGGAATAGCTTGGCCAAAGTGTAGAGTGCCGAATGGCCATTTGATGCTCATGACTGTCCCAATGCTGCTGGCTGAGGGCTGGCCAAAAGGACTTTCAGGTCCCTTTGCCCATCATGTCAGGTGTACATGCAAGAATGAGGAGGAGACTGGAAAGGCTACTCACCCTCACAATCCTGGTCAGATCGTTGTACTTCTTACGGCATTGTGTGTGGGTCCTGGGGGCCTCGCCGGTGAATGTCACCCTCTGGGCGATCTGCTTCCAGGCTTTGGTGTAGTCGTGGTGGGTTGGATTCCTCCCACTGTCTGGAAACAAGATCTTGCGCCTCACCTCCAGAGCTGTGAGCATGATGTCCAGATCACCCTCTGAGAAGCGCAGGGCACGCTGACGGGCCTTCTCTGGCGTTGCCATGACTCCCTGGGGCTGAGCAGTAGTGTTGAGGCCTCTTTGCAAGGCTGCAGTGTGCAGGGCGTGGCAGCAGACCAATTCGTCCCTTCCCCCTTTAAGAGCTGGTCGGCACCACGGGGTCTGCTGTCAGTGCAAAAATGACCGCACCCGTGCTGCGCCCCGCCTGGGCGCTATCCCTCTGGACCGCCGGCTTAGCGCCTAAAGAGAGTAGTGCAACGCCTCTTTTAGCGCTCCACCAACCTCTTAGGGCGAAGCCACTGAATTCCCGGCAACGGGGCGCTACTTTGGGGCGGGCGCTAACTTCGGGCGGGCGCTAAGGTTAGCGCCCCAAAACTGCCTATACTGAAAATCTAGCCCTAAGTAGCTGTATTAAAAGTGCTGTATTTAAGTAACAGTGTTGTACTAAGCAGAAGAGTGCTGTAGTAGACACTTAAGGGTACTGTATTAAAATTGTTGCATTCAAGTAAAGGGGTGTTCTACTAAGCAGAAGAGTGCTGTAGTAGACACCAGGGGCTAGATTTTCAGTTGCTTGCGCCAGCAGTTAGCGCCTTAAGAGAAGTGATTTTCGGGCGCTATGCGTGTAGCGCCTGGGCGCAGCGCAGTTTGCGCCCCGCCCCAAATTAAGTTGCCCGTTAGCGCCGGCGCAAAGTTTAGCGGCCGCCCGGATGCGCGCGCAGAAAATGACGTCACATCCTCGTGCAACGCCCTTTGGCCGCCCCGAATCCAAACTTCAGTCGGACCGCCCCATTGTGCGGCTGGCGTCCAGAGCGTTTGTAAAATGGAACGCAACACACCCTGGGGAGCGCAAATTAAAGGGCACTCGTACAAAAGGCACTCTGCATGTGTTGTGTGGAAGTAAGCAGTGTGTTGTTGTGAACGGTCTATTTATGTTTCCGGGCACCACTTCCTCCTCCTCCTCCTCCTCCTCCTCCTCCTCCTCCTCCTCCCGTTTCCCCCCAGACTTTGCATTTGAAAAAAATACATGCACCCTTCCCCTTTAAGAGCTCACTGGCACCAGAGTGTCTGCCGTGCGCTGCGCCCGAGCTCGGGTGTTGCGCTCTCCACCGCCGGCTTAGCGCCTAAAGATACTAGTGGAACGCCTCTTTTAGCGCTCCACCAACCTCTTAGGGCGAAGCCACTGAATTTCCGGCAACGGGGCGCTACTTTGGGGCGGGCGATAACTTCGGGCGGGCGCTAAGCTTAGCGCCCCAAAACTGTCTATACTGAAAATCTAGCCCCAGGTGCACTAGTTAAAAGTGTTGTATTTAAATAAGAGAGTTCTACTAAGCAGAAGAGTACTGCAGTAGACACTAAGTACTGTGACAAGTAAAGTGCTGCACTAGTTAAAAGTGCGGTATTTAAGTAAGAGTGTACTGTATTAAAAGTGCTGTATTTAAGTAAAAGAGTGTTGCACTAAGCAAAATAGTGCTGTAGTAAACAATAAGTGAACTGTGTTAAGCAAAAGTGCTGTACTAGGCATAGGTGTGTTGCATCGATTATTTTTAAGTTGTTTCTTTCTTTTTGTTTCAATAAATACTGGTCTGTTTTGCACCCAACCACGAGTCTCGTTTCTGTCTACATCGCTACCGAATAAGTCCGGCGGTCAGAGCCAGGAAGAGGGGAGCACTTCGAAACCGCACGGGGCTCTGGAGCAGCTCAGAGGCTTCTGACTGGCCAGAGACAATAACCCCATCCCCGTTAATAATTCCTACACCAAGGATATATTGCAGCTATTGAAAGGATGCAGAAAAGAGCAACCAGAATGATTGAGGGGTTGGAGGGATTGGACTATGAGGAGCAATTCTGTAAAATGGGCATGTTCTCATTGGAAAAGAAAAGGTTGAGAGGTGATGTTACATCAAAACTCCCAATACAGTCACAATCATTTGGACAGCTACTGTATGGAATGTTTACGCATAATAACATTTTCATCTTTGAAAGAAAACTTCTTTATTCAACAGTTTCTATTACAGTTTCAGAAGTTTTGTATAACTATTGTGTTCTTGTATACATCCTGCTGATCCAGCAATGTTGATCAATGAATTATATTTCCCTCTTTCTACCTAGTGACAGCGTAAAATTCTTATGGGGTAGGCATGGCAAGAGCTGATTGCTCCTTCTTAAAACAGTGACTCCGCTTCAAAAAGTACTTCATTGGCTGTAAAGCGCTTTGAGACATCTGGTGGTCGTGAAAGGCGCTATATAAATGCAAGTCTTTCTTTCTTCTACATTTGCTTCATAAGTAGGTTACTGGGCAGGGCTGTACAGGAAAAGTCCGATACCTGGTGTAAACAGTGTGACTACTCAGGGCTCTGGGACTCAAAATGAATGCCGAAGATTTAAGATTAAGGGAAATAAATGTGATGCAGTGGCCTGGATATTCCTACTGGCATTAAATGATTTTTTTGGCTGACCTTTGCCTGCCAGTAACAGTGACCAGTAGCTGAAACGATTTTGCCACCAACTGTGCTTGATCGGTGAAGGAACATTGGGGGCAAAATTCCCCTCGGTTACACCTCCAGTGGGAGGCGCTAATGGTGCGCAAATGGCCTTTCGCCCGCCCCCCGCCCCCTGAGGCTATAACCATGCCTCCCGCGAAATTCCACGGGAGGTTAGCGGCGGCACTACCGGGTATCGCCCCGATCATCACCGGGCACAGCGCCCCGGTAGCACCTCGGGAGAAAAATTCCCCCTCGCGCCCCGCAGCAGCGGCGGGCGATGTTGCCGGCTGCTGCAGGGGTCGTGAACAATGAGGCCAGCCGCTCGCCATTTAAAGGCGCGGTGGCTGGCCGGCATGAAAAAAAAATCGCCGATTAAAAAAAAAAATTCTGTGCACCGGACGCGGGCTGAGTGCTCGGCACTGATCGCGCGGCACTCCAGCAGATGCCAAAAAAAAATGCAGAGCTTGCAGCAGGGAGCCCGTCCCTTTAATTGAGGTAAGAGCCCCTGCATCGTGGCAGCTCCACGCGTGGCCACACGTGGCGCTGCTGTGCACACCACCCTGGATCAGGACATTCCTCGCCTCTTGTGCTCTAAGAGGCAAGTGGAGCACTTGATTTAGCGCGCCACTTCCCTCTTGGAGCAAAAAATGGGAATTTCTCAAATGTTTGAAAAAGTTAACGCCTGGCACTAACTTTTCAAACATTTTTGACTTAGTGCCCCAAATGGCCCTCATGGGGAATTTCTCCCCCAGTGACTCCTGATTTCCATATTGATCAATGCAATGCGGACATTGCTCCTCAGTTAAAAGGACTTCAGCTCTGGGTCCAAACGGCATTTTTTGGGGAGGGAGGTGGGGCAGGGGAACAACTGTCAAATAGAAATTTCCATTGTTACAATTTGGTTCCTGCTTACCTATACTACCACAATTTTGATCCTCGCTATCACTACTGCTGCCTCTGTGTCCAGACCAACTGCATCAAGGGGGAGATTTTGAGGCCTCCCGCCGAGCAGATATGGGGCTGCAGCACCATGAAAGTGGTAGGGAATGACTTATTTCCTCGTTCTCACTGACAATGTCAATGGGCTAGATTTTCAGTATAGACAGTTTTGGGGCGCTAACCTTAGCGCCCGCCCGAAGTTAGCGCCCGCCCCAAAGTAGCGCCCCGTTGCCGGAAATTCAGTGGCTTCGCCCTAAGAGGTTGGTGGAGCGCTAAAAGAGGCGTTCCACTACTATCTTTAGGCGCTAAGCCGGCGGTGCAGAGCGCAGCGCCCGAGCTCGGGCGCAGCGCACGGCAGACACTCTGGTGCCAGTGAGCTCTTAAAGGGGAAGGGTGCATGTGTTTTTTTCGGAGGAGGAGGAGGAGGAGGAGGAGGAGGTGGTGGTGGTGGTGGTGGTGGCCGGAAACATAAATACACCGTTCACAACAACACACTGGATCCTTCCACACAACACATGCAGACTGCTGTTTATAGTGCAGGAGGAGTGCCCTTTAATTTGCGCTCCCCAGGGTGTGTTGCGTTCCATTTTACAAACGCTCTGGACGCCAGCCGCAGAATGGGGCGGTCCAACTGAAGTTTGGATTCGGGGCGGCCAAAGGGCGTTGCACGAGGATGTGACGTCATTTTCTGCGCGCGCATCCGGGCGGCCGCTAAACTTTGCGCCGGCGCTAACGGGCAACTTAATTTGGGGCGGGGCGCAAACTGCGCTGCGCCCGGGCGCTACACGAATAGCGCCCGAAAATCACTTCTCTTAAGGCGCTAACTGCTGGCGCAAGCAACTGAAAATCTAGCCCTATGTCTCTCAGATGAGACGTTAAACCGAGGCCCCACCTACCCTCTCGGGTGGATGTAAAAGATCCCGTGCACGATTTCGAAGAAGAGCAGAAGAATTCCCCCCCCCGGTGTCCTGGCCAATAATTATCCCTCAATCAACATAACAAAAACAGATTATCTGGTCATTATCACATTACTGTTTGTGGGACCTTGCTGTGCACAAATTGGCTGCCACGTTTCCTACATTACAACAGTGACAACAATTACTGCAGTGGCTGTGAAGAGCTTTGGGCCTTCCTGAGGTTATGAAAGGCGCTATATAAATGCAAGGCCTGACTTTCTTGGGTGGGGCAATGAAAAAACAGATTGATAAGCCTTGGGAGATGTCGAGGAGAGATTCCAATTTCTGGGGAAGAAGAGCTGGTCATTTTATAAAGAGAGGCATTAAGCACCATTGTGCTTGCTGGGATACCTATTTCTAAGTGATTGGAATGGCTGGTGGTGTTTATATACACAAGGTACTCTCTCACTTTGTTGTCTTTGTTCAGATTCAGGCAGTGCCCTCAAGAGAAAGTGAAACCTATGCTTTAAAATAAGTTTCATTGGAGTGAGGATCAGATCAATCCAGGAGATGAAACAGTCCTGACAAAAATATACTGGGACAGACAATGAAACTAGGGCAATCCTGGTCACAATGGGACATCTCATCAGTGTATCCTATTTTCTCCTGAAAGGTGTTCTTGCATGTGATGTACTATTTGTAACGTGATCTCTGCTGCTCATATGCAGGTTGACGAAAATACATTTGAAAAGTTTTTCCAATGTAGGAAGGTCTAAACTTTCTAGCATGCCTTTTTTCTTGTTCACATTTTTCCATACAGTTCCACAAAATAGCAGCATAGATAGGAATAGGAACTCTGAACCAGGAGGTAACCTCTGAAACTAGGAAAGAGAAGGCTGACAGTAACCTAAAAGAGGTCTTTAAAATTATGAAGGGGTTCGATAGGGTAGACATGGAGAAGATGTTTCCACTTGTGGGGGAGTTCAAAGCTTGGGGCCACAAATATAAGATAGACACTAATAAATCCAATGAAGAGTTCAAGAGAAGCAGAGAGTGGTTAGAATGAGAGTGGCTCCAGTTAAGCAACTTTAAAAATTCTCAGCCTTGTTTTCAAACCTTTCCATGGCCTCACCCCTCCCTATCTCTACAGCCCCACAACCATCTGAGACCCCTGTGCTCCTCTTATTCTAGCCTCTTGAGCATCTCTGATTTCAATCGCTCTCCCATTGACAGCTATGCCTTCAGCTGGCAAGGCCCTTAGCACTGGATGTCCCTCCCTAAACCTCTCCGCCTCTCTATCTCTCTTTCCTGTTTGCTCAGGTGGACTTAAAAAATCCTAAGGAGTCCTGAAAAAATTCCTCCCTCAACCAACATTGTCCAAAACAGATTATCTGGTCACTATTTTTTTGCTGTTCGTGGGACCTTGCTGTGCACAAATTGGTTTCCATGTTTTGCAACCGTAAAAATAGTGACTGCAGTTCAAAAGAAATCCATTAGTTGAAAAACACTTTGGGAGTTTGGAATGTAATAAGGCATTCTATAAATACAAAAGGAATCATTTTGACTTCGGGTGATAGTGTGAATCGAGTGATAGTGAAGCGGCAACCCGTTTTACATCTCTCATGATTTTTATTTCCATTGAAGTCAACTCTTAGGCTACAGCGATTATGATATGCCAGTGCCCAAGGTTAATCACTTCCAAAGCTAAAACATAAAAATAAAGAATGAATCTTTTTTTTCTTTTACTTGAAATCTCTGCAGAAAATGTTTTAACACAAAACACGTAAAAAGTTGATACTAAAGCCATTGCTGAAGCATTACTGCTCGATGTGAGGTGAGCAGATCATAGGCCGTGAATGGGTGGGTGTGAAATCCAGGGGTTAAACTAAGACGAAATGGAATTACTCTGTGTGCAGAGCAGTGAGCAGTAGTTTAATACATATCACATGGCCAAAAATATAGTGACCGCAGTCACAGAGCATTGAACTTATTTCCTCTTTATTACAAGGACTGTTCCAGAGACAGTGAGCATGGAGATTAGATAGCGGCAGCCTGCTTCACACTCCATTGAATTTAAACATGTCCACAAAAAATGTCCACTATCTATTGGTCACAGTGGGTTTGAACAATGGTGGTGCTCTGCTTTTATTGTTTTTTTCCCATGATTTTGTCCTGAGATACTGTGCTGGCCATTTCGGGGATATCCACGGTTTCTGCACTGAACTCTACGTAATGACAGGCCCTTTCCTTGATGACCCACAATTTACATCACTGTCCCCAAGTCAGAAGTCTGGGCTTGGTAAGCTCCATCACCCTCTTAACTAGATGTTCCAGGAGCCTGTGAGCTTGACTCACAAAACACTCCTAATAAGGCTTAGTCCCACACATAAGGAGCTAAACAAAAAAAAGAGAAGAATTCTCTCTTATTGGATGTCATATATAGATGACTTCAATGGCAAAGAAAATCAGGAAAGATGTATAACGGGCAGCTGAATCTATATCGCTCATTTTGCACTAACGCCCAAAGTCAAAACTACCCCTATTGCCTATTTTCCTACATCTGACCAACCAGAAACTCAGCCTTAACCAGATAATACTTCACCAGGGTGGATCCTAATTTAGGATTGTTGGCAGCAGGTTCAGTAAATTTGAAATTTTGCTACTAATGATCTGCCAATAATATGTGCATTTATTTCTAAAGGAATTTGCCTCTTTAGAGCTGTCCCCCAGGTTGTGGCATTTCTGTGGGTCTCTGGTATACAAGATGATCGATAGCATATTATAGGGAAAACTGTAAAAACTAGTTGTATAATTTGTGCTAGAACTCAGTGAAATCAACATTTAACCAGCACCTTGTCTCAATTTGAATTGTTTGTATAACAGGGAAAATCATAAGTGTAGGGAGGGGAAGGAGGTGGTGCTGGTGACAGTGTCTCTGTGTTAAATAGAGGAACTGGGAACATTAAATATTCCACAATCTACTATTAAGACATAGGCATTCAGCTAACATCTTAAATGGCTTTGGTTTTTCAATTTCCGGCTGTGTTATAGATGGAATATAAAGGGAAGATCTGTGATAGGATGGAAGGCAGGAGAGATTAAGAGACAAAAGGGATGATGGTGCAGGACAAAGGGAGATGGTAATGGGACAAGTTAAGAAACAAAAGATGGCTCTTGATGAAGTTCTTTCCTCCCCTCCCCCCCTTTCCCTGCCCCTACACTTGCTTAAAAACCTGTTCCATCTCCAGCTTTTTCCAGTTCTGATGAAGGGTCATCGACCTGGGACGTTAACTCAGTTTCTCTCTCCACAGATGCTGCCTGACCTGCTGAGTATTTCCAGCATTTTCTGTTTTTACCTCATGTACTATACATAGAAGGTGAGTATAGAAGATTAAGGGGTGATCTAATTGAGGTGTTTAAGATGATTAAAGAATTTGATGTGGTAGATAGTGACAAACTGTTTCCTCTGGTGGAGGAGTCCAGAACAAGAGGGCATGACCTTAAAATTAGAGCTTAAGCCGTTCGGGATGATATTAGGAAGCACTTCTTTATACAAAGGGTAATGGAAATCTGGAACTCTCTTCCCCCAAAAAACTGTTGAGGTTAGGTCAGTTGAAAATTTAAAAACTGAGACTGATAGATTTTTGTTAAGCGAGGGTATTGAGGGTTACAGAACCAAGGCCGGTAAATGTAGTTAAGATACAGATCAGCCATGATCTAATTGAATGGCTTGAGGGGGTTACTCCTATTCCTATGTTCCTATACTTGGATCAAATTTTGGTGGGATGGTGGATTGCTTTGAAATTCAGACTTCATGACTGCTGCTTGGGAAGTAAGCATTGACTTGCATGATCCTACGAAAATGGCTGCAAATGAGATTAACATTAAGACAATGGCATCTTTTCCTATTCATGTCGGTAGTGGCACTGTAGAATAGGCACATTGGACCACATGGGTACAATCTACAGGAAACTCTTATTTAAACGGCACCTAAATATTCGGAATTCTCTATTAACCAGCAAAATTCTCACTCCGAAAACAACATCTCAATAACCGGCAATGTTGCCGATTCCGAGTCTGAGTCTCCCGCGGTGGCAGAGTTAGTCAGTGGGGGTAGTTCTCCAAACTGCCACTACTCGGTTTCTTGGCGCTGTCGGGAGTCGGAACACCTCAATACCCCTGTAACAGGAGCCTGACTCTCCTGCACTGCCGGTAGTCTCTTCTGATCCGCCATTTTACAGGGGTACTGTGTGTCTCCCACGCTGCTGGTAGTCATTGCATTGCATTACCCTCAACTGGCAATACTGTACTTGATCAAGAATCTTCCACCATCCATTTAACACAACATTCTGTAGGTGAGTACCCAATTACTATATACTGCACATTTCTTGATTTTTTAAATTTTTCTTTGTTAAAAATAGCCTCGGTAGATAACCCTCTCTGTCATCCGGAATTTTTGATCAACCGGCAACCACGCCGGTCCCGCCGGTGCTGGATACCAAAGAGTTTCCTGTATAACCCCTGGACCTTCAGTGACCCCACCACCTTGGAAAATTGCACAGTCCTCTTGTGCTGCTGCCGGTTGTCCATTGGGAAAGAGATGTAATTGCTTCCCGAAGCATAAAAGCCCTCTTCATTTGCATTATATATTATGTATTGCAGATTAACTAAAGTGGCTGATGTTGCAAGATGCACCTTGGAGAGATCTGAAGGCATTGAAGTCAAGGGCTATTCTGACTTTTTCAGCTATTGGCAGTATGCCTATGAATGAGCTTGGCTGCATGTCACTTTGCAGCATGTGTCACAATAGTCACAGCCGTCCTCATGAACCGTAGCCTGCACAAGCACCGACATATCAAAGTTTGTTTACCTTGGCCTGTAAATGTGGCTGTGAGGGTGGGTGCCAAGCACCTATGGTGCAGCTTGATCTGCCTTGTCTCCCTCCTCTACCTCCTCCAAAGAAAACACAACTACAGTGGAATTCCTACAGGCAAATCATTCTGCTACTATTACTAAGACTGGGAAAAAATAGCAGTGGCTCAAAGGATAAAGAGTTGCTTGAGAGCGGACCTGAATTAAAGCAGCGGCAGTGGCAAGAGGATTAAGAGCAGCCCGAGAGCGGATCTGAATTAAAGCGGCGGCAGCGACGAGGTTCCGATTCAAAAACAACAAAAAAAACCAGAGTGACATCGCAGGAGAGCAGATAGGTGATTTGTTGGTGAGTATTACAGTTTTTTTTAGGGAAGGTGGTTAAATTAAGAGCTGAGAAACTGTAACTTGCTAGTACTTATTAATTTAATAACTTAAACTAGATAAAATAATCAAACAATAAAACTAAACTATCGATTGAATAAAAGCTTTAACTAATTGATTAATAAATCAAACAAGTTTAGAGATAGTAGGGCACGTGGTGTGTCATAACTGCAGCATGTGGCAGTTTGTGGAGAGCATTGCGATCCCGAGCAACCACATCTGCAGTTAATGTCTGTAATTTGAGCAGCTTCGGCTCAGAATTGTTGAGCTGGAGTACGAGCTGCAGACATTGCAATGCGTCAGGGAGGGGAGAGTTACTTGGACACTTTGGGCACGATCTTGCCGCCCTGGGGAAGCGGGTTTGAAGGCGGGACTGCCGGAAAAATGGCACAATCTGGGGGCGGGTACCCATCCCGCTCCCAACCCGCTTCCGTGCCATCTTCCCAGGAGGCGGGTAGCCGACCCACGCCAGGTCCCATCTCCTGGAGGCGGGAAGGGGATTACAACCACTTAACTGCCTGTTAACAGGTAGTTAACAGGCAGTTAAAAGGATTATCCCCATTTTGGCACCAGAGGCGCGGGCTTCCCGACGTTGGGAAACCCCGCCAGGGTCACCGAGGTGAGCAGTGGGTCTGCGAAGGTCAGAGGGGTCCAAAAGTGCACTGTGGAGGTAAGTGATGGGTACAAGTGTGGAGAGGTAAGTATGTGAGGTGAGTGGAAAGTGATAGAAAATGTTTACTTACCTTTGTTTCTTCCTGCAGGCTTCAACTGTTTGGGATACGGAGAGTCTCGCATCTCAACGGCAGAGATGACAGATTGCATTCTCCGATGCAACAACCATCCAATTTCTGCTAAAGAAAGAGGTTTGATGAGTCTTGAATACAAGGACTCATCAAACAACAGAGAATGTCAGTGTTTGACAGCTTCACAGAGCTGTCAAACAATGACAATTCATCTGTCAAAACTTTTTGACAGATGAAACGTCATACGCTGACGTTCTCTGTAACCAGCTTCCCCTTAATTGGCCTGCTAAGCCCGCTGGGCGGCTTTAACAAGGTCAATCAAGGGAAAACAGCGTGGGTTGGCCACAAGTTGATGGAGGCGGGACTGAAACCCGACAAGCAGCAGTCCCGCCTCCAATGCGCCCCCATTGGCAAAATCACCCCCTTTGTTCGAGGAGGCAGTTACACCCTTTTGGTTAAGTAGTACTTTAGAGTTCGTCAGTGGTCAGGGACAGGAGGGTGTGACCGGGAGTCAGGAAGGTATGGGGACCCAGAATGAAGTGATGGAGGAGCCTCAGCCCTGGACCTTGTCCAACAGGTATGAGGTACTTGCTACCTGTATGGATAAGGAAAAGGACTGCAGGGAGGATAAGCAAACTGACCATGGCACCGTGGTACAGGGAGCCATCCAAGTGGGGGGGGGGAAGGAAGGAATGTGGTAGTAGTAGGGGACAGTATAGTCAGGGTGATAGATACTGTTCTCTGCAGCCGCGAAAGAGAGTCTTGAAGGCTGTGTTGCCTGCCAGGGTTAAGGGTATCTCCTCGCGGCTGGTGAAGAACTTGGAGTGGGAGGGGAAGATCCAGTTGTCTTGGTCCATGTAAGAACTAACGACATAGGTAGAACTAAGAATGAGGTTCTGCTGAGGGAGTTTGAGGAGCTAGGATCGAAATTAAAAAGCAGAACCTCAAGGGTAATAATCTCTGGATTACTACCTGAGCCATGCGCAAATTGGCATAGGATCAAGCAGATCAGAGAGTTAAATGTGTGGCTCAAAAAGTGGTGTGGGAAGAAGGGGTTTCAATTCATGGGGCACTGGCACCAGTACTGGGGAAAGAGGGAGCTGTTCCGTCGGGATGGGCTCCACTTAAACCGGGCTGGGACCAGCGTCCTGGTGAATCGAATAGCTAGGGCTGTAGAAAAGGGCTTAAACTAAAAAAAGAGGGGGACGGGTCAGATGAGGGGAAATTTAGAAATCTAAAGAGAAAGGTCAAGGCCATACAGCAGTGTAGCGATTTGGGTAAAAATAAGCAGAGTATGACAGGAAGGGACAGAGATTTTTACGGTAGCAGTGTCGCAGAGAATAAGGTCAAAGCAGGGAATAATGGTAAAAAATTTAAATGAAAGGCTCTTTATCTGAATGCAAGAAGCATTCGTAACAAGATAGATGAACTAGTGGCACAAATAGAAATAAATGGGTTTGATCTAAGAGACATTACAGAGATATAGGGGTCGATTTTCAGTGTGCCGTGAGGCGGGCTTTTAGGCGTGCGGGGGGCTAAAATCCCGAATTCGGGGGTCCCGACACCATCCCGCCCAAAACCCACCTCCATGTAAGTTTTAAAGGAGGCGGGTACCCGCCCCGCACTGGGACCCGCCGACACGAGGCGGGAAGGGCTTAGTGCCAATTAACTGCCTGTTAACAGGTAGTTAACAGGCAGCTTTTAGCCTAATCCCTATTTTGAAGGTTGTCGTGTGGGATTCCCAACGGCTCCAAACCACGCCAGGTTAGAGGAGTCGGGCCGTCGGGTTGAAGGACTTGGAGGGGTCGAGATGTCGGTGTTCAGGTGAGTGATGGGTGCATGAGTGCAAAGGTAAGTGTGTTTGGTGTGTCTAAAGTGTGTAAAGAAGTTTAAATTACCTGTACTTACCTTTACAGCCTTCCTTCCTCTCGGCTTCGGGAGTCCATCATTCAGCCGGCACAGAAAGCAGAATGGCTGCGATCTGTCAAAAGTGACAGCCTGCAGCTTTCAGTGCCAGCGAGATTTCTAACTGAGTCTGTGTAGAAGGACTCAGGTTAGAAGTAAGACTGTCAGTGTTTGACAGCTTCAAGCAGCTGTGAAACACTGATATTTCATCTGTCAACACGTCTTGACACATGAAATTTCAGTCTGTGACGTCACCTGTTGCCGGGTGGCCCTTAATTGGCCTTCTGAGCCCGCTGGGTGGGCTCAACAAGGTCAATCAAGTGAAAATCACGTGGATTGGCCGCATCTCATTGGAGGCGGAACTACAACCCGAAAGTTGTAGTCCCGCCTCCTTCCCGACTTCTGAATGAAAATCCAGCCCATGGTTGCAAGGTGACCAAGGTTGGGAATTAAATATTCCAGGGTACTTGACATTTTGAAAAGACAGGCAGAATGGAAAAGGAGGGGGAGTAGTCCTGAAATAAAGGATGACATAAGGACAGCAGAGAGAAAGGATCTCGGCTTGGAAGATCAGGAAGTAGAATCAGTATGAGTGGAGATAAGGAATAACAAGGGGCAGAAAACATTGGTGGGAGTAGTATATAGACCCCCTAACAGTAGCTAGGGGCAGAATATTAATCAACAAATAGTAGGAGCTTGTAACAAAGGTAATACAATAATCTTGGGGGACTTTAATCTTCATGTAGACTGGACAAATCAAATTGGCAAAGGTAGTCTGGGGGACGAGTTCATGGAATGCATTTGAGACAGTTTCCTAGAACAATACGTCATGGAACTAACCAGGGAACAGGCTATTTTAGATCTTGTATTGTGTAATGAGACAGGGTTAATTAGCAATCTCATAGTAAAGGATCCTCTGGGGCAGAGTGATCATAATATGATAGAATTTCACATAAAGCTTGAGAGTGACTTGCCTAAGCCCATAACCAGAGTCTTAAAATTAAATAAAGCCAATTACATAGGTATGAGGGGCAAGTTGGCTAAGGTAGATAGGAAAAATAGATTAAAAGGTAATGCGGTAGATAAGCACTGGCTAGCATTTAAAGAAATATTTTACAAGTCTCAACAAAAATACATTCCATTGAGAAACAAAAACTCCACGGAAAAAGTGATCCAACCGTGGCTAACTAAAGAAGTTAAGGATAGCATTAGATTGAAAGAAGAAGCTTATAATGTTGCGAAGAATAATAGTAACTCTGAGGATTGGGAGAGTTTCAGAAACCAGAAAAGGATGACCAAAGAATTGATAAAAAGGGAAAAAAATACAATATGAGAGAAAAGTAGCAAGAAATATAAAAGCAGATTGTAAGAGCTTCTACAAGTATATAAAAAGGAAGAGAGTAGCAAAAGTAAACATTGGCCCCTTAGAGGCTGAGACAGGAGAAATTATTATGGGGAATAAGGAAATGGCAGAAACGTTAAACAAATATTTTGTATCTGTCTTCACAGTAGAAGACACAAAAAGCATACCAAAAATGATGGGGAACCAAGGGTCTAATGAGGGTGAGGAACTTAACATAATTAATATAAGTAGAGAAAAAGTACGAGAGAAACTAATGGGACTAAAAGCCAACACATCCCCTACATCCTAGGGTTCTAAAAGAGGTGGCTGAAGAGATAGTGGATGCATTGGTTTTGATCTTCCAAAATTACAGAATGGTCCCAGTGCATTGGAAGGTTGCAAGTGTAACACCACTATTCAAGGGAGAGCAAAAACAGGGAACTACAGGCCAGATAGCCTGACATCAGTCATTGGGAAAATGCTGGAATCCATTGTTAAGGAAGTGGTATTAGAAAATCATAACTTGATTAGGCAGAGTCAATGTAATTTTATGAAAGGGAAATCGTGCATGACAAATTTATTAGAGTTTTTTGAGGATGTAACTAGCAAGGTAGATAAAGGGGAACCAGTGGATGTAGTATAATTGGATTTCCAAAAGGCATTCGATAAGGTGCCACATAAAAGGTTATTACACAAGTTTATGGCTCATGGGGTTGGGGGTAATATAGTAGCATGGATAGAGGATTGGTTAATGGACAGAAAACAGAGACTAGGGATAAACGGATAATTTTCAGGTTGGCAGGCTGTAACTAGTGGTGTGCCGCAAGGATCAGTGTTGGGGCCTCAGTTATTTACAATCTATATTAATGACCTAGATGAAGGGACCGAGTGTAACATATCCAAGTTTGCTGACGATACAAAGCTAGGTGGGACAGTAAGCTGTGAGGAGAACACAAAGAGTCTGCAAAGGGATATAGATAGACTAAGTGAGTAGACAGTAAGGTGGCAGATGGAGTATAATGTAGGGAAATGTGAGGTTATTCACTTTTGTAAGAATAATAGAAAGACAGAATATTTTTTAAATGGTGAGAAACTTTCAAATGTTGGTCTTGAGAGATTTGGGTGTCCTCGTGCAAGAAACGCAGAAAGCTAACATGCAGGTACAGCAAGTAATAAGAAAGGCATAGGCTTGTTGGCCTTTATTGTAAGGGGGTTGGAGTATAAGAGTAAGGAAGTCTTGCTACAATTGTACAGGGCCTTAGTGAGACCACACCTGGAGTACTGAGCACAGTTTTGGTCTCCTTATCTAAGGAAGGATATACTTGCCTTGGAGGCAGTGCAACGAAGGTTCACTAGATTGATTCCTGGGTTAAGAGGGCTGTCCTATGATGAGAGATTGTGTAGAATGGGCCTATACTCTCTGGAGTTTAGAAGAATGAGAGGTGATCTCATTGAAACATACAAAATTCTGAAGGGGATTGACAGGGTAGATGCTGAGAGGTTGTTCCCCCAGGCTGGAGTGTCTGGAACTAGGGGGTATAGTCTCAGGATAAGGGGTAGGCCAATTAAACATAGAAACATAGAAACATAGAAGATAGGAGCAGGAGTAGGCCATTCGGCCCCTCGAGCCTGCTCCGCCATTCAATGCGATCATGGCTGATCATCTTAATTCAGTACCCGGTCCCTGCTTTCTCCCCATATCCCTTGATTCCTTTAGCCTTAAGAAATATATCCAACTCCTTCTTGAATATATTTAATGAATTGGCCTCTACTGCCTTCTGTGGTAGAGAATTCCACAGGTTCACCACTCTCTGGGTGAAGAAATTCCTCCTCATTTCTGTCCTAAATGGCTTACCCCTTATCCTTAGACTGTAACCCCCGGTTCTAGACTCCCCGACCATCGGGAACATCCTTCCTGCATCTAGTCTGTCCAGTCCTGTCAGAATTTTATAAGTTTCAATGAGATCCCCTCTCATTCTTCTAAACTCCAGCGAGTACAAGCCCAATCGACCCAATCTCTCCTCATACGTCATTCCTGCCATCCCAGGTATCAGCCTGGTGAATCTTCGCTGAGCTCCTTCCATGGCAAGAACATCCTTCCTCAGATAAGGCGACCAAAACTGCACACAATACTCAAGATGTGGTCTCACCAAGGCCCTGTACAACTGCAGCAAGACATCCTTGTTCCTGTACTCAAACCCTCTCGCTACGAAGGCCAACATACCATTTGCCTTCTTAACCGCCTGCTGCACCTGCATGCTTACCTTCAGCGACTGGTGCACAAGGACACCCAGGTCTTGTTGCACTTCCCCTTCTCCCAATCTATTGCCATTCAGATAATAATCTGCCTTCCTGTTTTTCCCACCAAAGTGGATAACCTCACATTTATCCACGTTATATTGCATCTGCCATGCATCTGCCCAATCACCCAACCTGTCCAAATCATCCTGGAGTTTCTCGGCATCCTCCTCACAGCACACACGCCCACCCAGCTTTGTGTCGTCTGCAAACTTGGAGATATTACATCTAGTTCCCTTGTCTAGATCCTTAAGATATATATTTAAGACTGAGAGGAGAAATTTCTTCACTCAGAGGGTTATGAATCTTTGGAATTCTCTGCCCCAGAGGGCTGTGGATTCTGACTCTTTGAGAATATTCAAGGCTGAGAGAGATAGATTTTTGGACTCATGGGGAATCAAGGGATATGGAGATCGGGCGGGAAAGTGGAGTTGAGGTCGATGATCAGCCATGATCCTATTGAATGGCTCCTGTTCCTATTTCTTATGTTCTTATGGACCTTAACTGCTAAGTGAAAGAAAGAAAGACTGGTATTTATATAGCGCCTTTCACAACCTCAGGACCACCCAAAGCACTTTACAGCCAATGAACAACTTTTGAAGTATAGTCACTGTGGTAATGTAGGAAACATGGCAGCCAATCTGCACACAGCGATGTACTACAAACAGCAATGAGAAAATGAGCAGATAATCTGTATTTACTAATGTTGATTGAGGGATAAATATTGGCCAGGACACCGGGGAGAACTCCCCTGCTCTTCTTCGAATAGTGCCATGTGATTTTTTATGTCCACCTGAGAGTGCAGATGGGGTCTCGGTTTAACGTCTTATCTGAAAGACGGCACCTCCGACAGTGCAGCCCTCCCTCAGAACTGCACTGGGAATGTCAGCCTAGATTTTGTGCTCAAGTCTCTGGAGTGAGGCTTGAACCCACAGCCTCAGAGGTGAGAGTGCTACCAACTGAGCCACAGCTGACACAAAGAAGAAGAAGCAGAAAAAAAGAATAAAAATGAGGTGTAAATTCTCCTTTCAGTTTCAGGAAAGCCTCTTTAAAAATAACTCCATCAACAGCTGAGGCTCTACCAATGCTGGATGCCCATTTTATATGGGCAGGTAAGAAATCAATGATAATTCAATGGGAGCATTAGGAGGCCGTATGAGAGATACTAATACATCATTCAGAACTCATTTACATATTGTACTTGGCAGTTGTGACATGTAGCAGGTGAAAATACCAGTGGAAAATTGCATGAGGTACTAAAAGGGTGGAAAACTAGTGTGATTGTCCCCCACTCCAACTTCTTGACCGTTTTCCTCTATTTACACCCATTTTTGGGCACCTTCGATTCGACAATCGAGGATTTTGTCTATGAAAAAGCAACCAATGCCATTGTTTAGTAACGAACTAGGTCAGAAGTTGTTATGGTGTCTGGAACCATATATTTAACTGTTAATATATGAGCATTGAGTGCTGGTCTTCCCAGCGATGCCTATATCCTGAGAATGACTTTTTAAAAAACTTCAAAGAAATGCCTGTAACATGAAAGACATCCCATGGCACAATTCACAGATTTGGATGTTGTCTATCCACTCTCTCAGTGAACTCCAAAAGTTCTAGGGCTAAAAATTGAATAGTGCCCCATTTGGGGCGCTAACTTTGCTGGGTAGCGCCCCGGAAAAATTAGCACACCCGCGTCGGAAATTGGAAGCGTCCTGCATCCCTCTTGGGGCGCTGTGAGTCAATATTGTGGCGCACCATGCGCTGTGGCACCTTAAAGGGGAGGCACCTTGCGCAGCGCGACCCGGGTCTCAGCTGCGCCCCCGGGGATCGGGATTGCCGGCAAAAGAGCCCGGCACTCAAGAGAAGTGCCGGGCTCTTGGAGTGCAGCCGGCACTCCACAGCGGGGGGCGGTGGGGGGGGGGCGTTTCAGGAGGCTGGGGACGGGAGCGCAGGCAGGTGCTGGCAGGTAGCCAGCAACAAAAATGGCCGCCCCACACCTCACCTTTAAATTGCATCTCCCCATCAGCAGGTAGGCCGCCCTGACCCCGTCGGACATATCGCCCGGCGGTAATTCAGGGGGCGCTCCCGAAGATCGTGGCCGGGGCGCGAGGGGGGTGCTGCGCACGGTGATGACATCATCGCCGGCGGCGCAGCGCCACAGGACGCTACCGGTTAGCACCGCCGCTAACCTCCCACTGAATTTTGTGAGAGGCGTGGGCGGCGCTGCGCTCGGGCACTAGTTGCTTTGCGCCCCGTTAGTTCCCTCTTAGGGCACTAACAGGAGGCACAAAGCAACCAAACTTTTCCCCCCTATTCTTCCTCAGATCAGTAAGTTACACATTATAAAAAGGGTATATTAACCCCATTTTGGACTGATTCTCTTCCACCTCATCACATTTTTTTTTAAATCCCTTTAGTCCGACCTCTCTTCCATCTACAGCTGTGGACAAAATAACCAATGATATCCTGTAGGAGTATCAACTTTACCTCAAAACCCATATCTATGTCTTCAACGCCTCCAGGTACAACTTCTGTACTGGCCTCCTTGCCAGACTCCCAAGGTCCCACTCTATTCAAACTCCAACTCATCTAAAACGTTGCTGCCTGTTTTATCTTGTACTAAGTCCCACTCACCTTACATCACCAGCTTCTCACCCAGGGTATTTATTTCAAGGCTCTTCTTCTTGTCCATAGATCCCTTCTTGATCTTACCTCTGCCTCTACCTCTCTATCACTACCTCTGCAGCCTTCCTGGGCCAATTGTCTCAGCTCACACCCTCCGCTCTTCCATATCTGGCATCCTCTGCATTCCGCCCTCCCACCCCATCCCACCCCACCCAAAGTTCAACCATTGGTGGAAGAGCTTTCAGTCATCACAGCAGCACTCTGAAATGTCCAAAGGACCTATCAAAAAGCCTTGCCACATCTCTCCCCATTTAAAAATGCATCTTCAACTGTGCTATCAGTCATCTCCTGTAATCCTCCTCCCAGAGCTCTGCTCAATATCTGGTCCCTCTTTGTAAAGTGCCTTGGGATGTTTTACTATATTGGGTTGTACAAGTACAAGTTGTTGCCATTCGTTCTAATTTTATTGTGTTTAAGTATTGTGCTGATTCTTTCTACTTCTATGCATTATTTAACCTGCCAATAAATCTGACTAAGTAGTCTAAGCCTTCACACGTTGGTTTGACAATGTGTTATTTTCTGTCTTTCTGAAGTGACAGGAGAGATTGGTCAGTAATATACAATGTTTAGAGGTTGGTTGTTAAGCCTAGACACATGTAGCCATGCATGGCACGTACAAGGGAGCAGGTCTCAGTTCATTGGAGACTGATGACTTAGGGAAACAAAGATGTGGGGTGGCGGATAAAGCTCAAAACTGTAACAACTTGGTCAGTTTGGTTTAATTTGAAACATTTTCTAAAAAATCAAATGCCGTGGGGAATGGCTAAGGTCCATTGTGAAGGAAACAACCAAGGGTGAAAAGGAAAAAAAAGTTTGATAAATTGAAAAGTAATGATTAGTTGATGCCAAGACAGAATTTTAAAAGATTATTGATTTTAGGAGGAAGGAAACTATGAGGGAGGCTTGAAAAATGAGAAATCTTTGAATTCAGTTTTTTCGCAGTCGAAAATCATTGAACTCTAAGGCAGACCGATATTTTTCCCTCACCCTCACAAGAATGAAATACATGAACATAACTATACGATGTTATTATTGCTGCTTAATAAGCATTTGCAGCATCTGAGTTGTGGTAAAGTCTGATTGTATGACCTCATTTATATATGCAATAGGTGCAGATAAAAATGTATATCTCAAAGTGGGCTGACCTGATAATTCACCAGCACCCTAGCAGCTGCAAATTCTGCCATGCATCTCTTCATAATGCTCTATTTGCGTCATACAAGTGGTTAATAGATAAATGATATGAACAGACATTAATATTAATTTTAAATAAAAACAATATTGATGCAATATCATTGTGAACAGCTATTTCACTTCTCTCGGTGATATCTACTCTCAATTATCCACCTTCATCAAGGAAGATAAATAGTTCAAGGAGGTGATGCAGCATGTGTGATATAACACACAGCTGTAATAAATACACCTTCCATATTTTATTTTGGCTGGACCTGTGACTTCTGTGTTATTAATGAAAATACTAAAATATTTATTCCAATTCTCTCATCTACCGCCAACCCCCCCCCCGCACCCCACACCAACATTTTCCTTGTTACAGACGTGACCTAAATATGCTGTAAAATAATGTTAGGATTGTTAATATTGAATGAACCAGCTCGTGCACATTGCAATTTTCAACTGTCACAATCCCAATATCAGGAGGCTTCAGCCAAAGCAAAAAAAAAAGTTCCTGGCCTATATAACAATACATTTGTATTCAATACAAAACTAGGACTGCAATAATAGGCCTGTATCAGGCTTTGGTATGACCTCTTTTGGAGTCTTGGCTCTTCTCACCTCAGAAAGGACATGGTGGCACTGGTGAAGTTACAAAGAAGGGCAACAAGGCTGATCCCCCAGCCCAAGATCATTGAGCTATGAAAGTAGACGATGCCTTCAATTTGTACTAGCTGGTGAGATGGGCATTAATCCAGGTCTTGAAGGCATGGGTATCATACAAAAAGATAAAGTGTGTTTGATGTGATAGAGGTAGAAATGAGGGCGACGTATACTAACTGAGGAAGCGGAGGAGAATTTTGGATGCCCAGAAATGTTACTTTTCCCAGAGGGCAATCAAAATGTGGAACAGGTAGTGAAGATGATTTCCTTA
Source organism: Somniosus microcephalus (assembly GCF_052327205.1). Lineage (NCBI taxonomy): Eukaryota > Metazoa > Chordata > Chondrichthyes > Squaliformes > Somniosidae > Somniosus > Somniosus microcephalus. Next base: position 49,405,647 of record NC_140997.1, read on the forward strand.
CAGGCTGTCAAAAAAGGGTTTAAATGGATTCTGTGAATTGAGGTCATCGGGTCATATGGAAGGTAAGAGTGAGTCTTTCCTGGATAACAAGTAGTGGGTTGGGAATCCCCCAGTGCATGCCTAATTATCTATGAGGGATTTGGCAGGAATTTTTGCCAGAACACTCTTGAATTGGCTGCATGTCTCTGGCTTTGTTTTTTGCCTCTCCCAGGAAGTGGTGGGGGAAGGTGAAAAGTGGGTCATGAGGATGCAATCAGCCTATAGATAGGGGGCAAGCTCATACAGGCCTGATGGTCACTCCTTGTCCTGGATACACAAACATAAACATTTGCTTAGTTGACAGCTTGACTCTATTTGGATATGTTATAAAGTATAAGCCAAAGGAAGTTACTTTGATAGAGTAGGCTCTGAATGCCTTCATCAAATGTGTGTGCTCAGCACTGTGTTGTACAGCTGCAATATCAAGTCACCCAATGACAAGTTGATTAAATCCATAAGTAATTCAAATTTGGAGACCTGATGAAGCCGCATAGTCCCACTGACATCTCAAAGTCAAGGACTTATTAACTTCAGGGGAATATGAACTCGTCAGCTTTTTGGAAAAATGAATGAATATATTCCCCCATACACACACAAAATGCACACACCCAAAATAACGAATGCTAATTGAGGTAAAGAATAAGCCCAATCTTCAAGATATTAATATTCCTATAATATATTCATTTATGGTAATGCAGATCATTTCTGCAACAAAGTTGTGTTAATCACAAAATAGGCCTATCCATCACTTAAAGATCATTAACTGTAACAAGAAGGGAGAGGAATCCCGTTTGTATTAGAAAGAATCCATACCTCACTCAAATGATTGGACTTTGCAATGCAAGACAAATCCAGCAATTCATCGCTATTGGTGCAAATAGCCTTAAAATATTGGGCTTACCTGGTTTGATAGGTTTACAGTTGTGTGGTGTTTAGAAATTGAAGGGTTCAAAATAATAACAAATTTTACTTTATCATTCTTTTTGCCCCATTTCCGTTGAAGATCATTTTACTGATTAGTTTTATGCTCATCAAGGTGAAGGGTGTCAATGCTGGGGAACCGGTAGTCATTTCAGGTATGCAGTTTTCCTACCAGGTTAAGTGTAGCACAGCCACCAGCATGCCCCTATTCTGACCCAATGACGTGCCTCAGCACCAGTACAAAAGTAACATTTCCATTTCCTACACTAGACATCTTTGTGGCCTGTAGGTTGAGATCATCAATTAATGCCAAATTGTGGGCAGTATTAGGAACTAGCAAAAGCCCGGTTTAAGACCTAGGTTGCAATTGGCCAAATTTATCTCATATACATCCTCACACCCAGCAGAGTGAGACGATCATCCCAATCAGAAAATGCTGGCAAGCACTCAGCAGGTCAGGCAGCATCTGTGGAGAGAGAAACAGAGTTAATGTTTCAGGTCGATGACCCTTCATCAGAACTGGAAAAGTTGGAGATGGAACAGGTTTTTAAGCAAGTGTAGGGGCAGGGAAAGGGGAGGGGAGGAAAGAACAAAAGGGAAGGTCTGTTCCCAAAAAGGACCTTCCCTTTTGTCCTTTCCTGTTCCATCTCCAACTTTTTCCAGTTCTGACAAAGGGTCAATATCCTGGGGGTCACCATTAACCAGAAACGTAACTGGACCAGCCACATAAATACTGTGGCAACAAGAGCAGGTCAGAGGCTCGGTATTCTGCGGCGAGTGTCTCACCTCCTGACTTTCCAAAGCCTTTCCGCCATCTACAAGGCACAAGTAAGGAGTGCGATGGAATACTCTCCACTTGCCTGGATGAGTGCAGCTCCAACAACACTCAAGAAGCTCGACACCATCCAGGACAAAGCAGCCCGCTTGATTGGCACCCCATCCACCACCTTAAACATTCACTCCCTCCACCACTGGCGTACCGTGGCTGCAGTGTGTACCATCTACAAGATGCACTGCAGCAACTCGCCAAGGCTTCTTCGGCAGCACCTCCCAAACCCGCGACCTCTTCCACCTAGAAGGACAAGGGCAGCAGGCGCATGGGAACACCACCACCTCCAAGTTCCCCTCCAAGTCACACACCATCCTGACTTAGAAGTATATCGTCGATCCTTCATCGTCGCTGGGTCAAAATCCTGGAACTCCCTAGCTAACAGCACTGTGGGAGTACCATCACCACACGGACTGCAGCGGTTCAAGAAGGTGGCTCACCACCACCTTCTCAAGGGCAACTAGGGATGGGCAATAAATGCTGGTATTGCCAGTGACGCCCTGATCCCATAAACAAATTTTAAAAAATGTGATGCAGCTGTCTCATAGTCACCCTCACCGAATGCACTGTATCCATCGGGTGAATACCTCACCTTCACTCATTCATAGGTCTGTTTTATCGCCCCTTGTAGGAGAAGAGAGCTTAAAATGCAAAGGAGAGAGAGCGTACTGGAGGTGGACTGACACAAGTAGTCCAGCTCACAGATGCAGGGGAGGTGCCCTGGAGATAAGTGCCACATCTACGGCCTTCTCAGTCAGAGATGGAGACAGGAGACTTGCAGATGGCTGGTGACAGAATTAAAAATATCTCTGACACACATATGCTGACTTTATTTCATCAAAGACTGAACTATGAGAAGACTGAATACGGTGATTGTCAAGGTTGTGACTTTGCCACGACTAATTCATACCCCTTTCTGTTGTCTTCCCATGCCTTCTCGTGTACAGCAAGTGTTACTGGGCATACATGAGGATGATTTCTCAGTGGACCTCATTCCTTCTGAGGGTGCACCATCACAGGATGTGCAGCCATGAACCAGCGCAAATACTCACACTTCGGTGGGTCCACTTAGACAGCTGGGTTTTCACCTGGTGATTCACAACTCACAAGTGAGAATGAGCAGACACTGGTGGCAGGGACAGCTGTGGCAAATCCACATCGCGGGGCTCAATCCTCTCCAAGCTCTACTCAGCTGGACACAGGTGCTGAACCCCGGGGGCTATCGTTGAGAAGGAGAATGCTAGAGGTGCATCAGCAACTTAGCCAGGTACTGACAGACACTCTCCACAATAGTGGAGAGGATGTAGGCATCCAACTCGATCACTAGGGGATTGGTGGAGCAGGGAATTGCGAGAATCTCTGCCATGGAGAGAGTCCACCACCATGGGGCTTCAAATAAGACTTTCAAAAGAATCCATACTGGAAATGACCACGGCCATGCAACCTTTGGATACAAACATGTCTGCCACCTTAAACAGGATGACAGATACCTTATCCGTAGCCTTACAACGCATCACTGATCTTCACCATGTGCTCCCCAGCACAGTGGCAGCAGTGAAATGCGGCTGGGCCGTGAGAGGGATGATGGCAAAAGGGGACATGGAAGGGGGAACGCCATTCAAAGTACTCCCACTTTTCATCCGTTGCTCCCCCCAGCCTGTACCCGACATGCTGCCTCATCTCCTGATGGCCGAGCCTGCCCTTGCACAGGTGCAGGTGACTCCGAAACCCAGTGGGCATAGGCCAAAAGCATCACAGTAGTCAGGGCAGGGACCTGAGCAGCCTGCTTCTACCTCGTCTGAAACCACACAGGATGCAACACGTGGAAGCGGTAGGAAGCATTAGATAAAGCTATTGTAATTCATCAAGGTTATGCTCATGGGTGTTTGACAACATGATACATTGTTAAGTTTCTTTTTTTTTATAATGCCACAGAAAATCTATTGATTAGCACCACTTCCACGACTTCACCATTATTGCGTCCTGAGAGCCAAACCACCCTTTCACTTACTCCATGATGAATGTCAGTACATGATGGGACCCGTGGGTGGATGTGCAATGGGCAGATGAGTGGTTGAATGACTGTTTAGTGCAAGGGGGGGGGGAGGGGGCATTGGTGCTGGTGGTGGGAGCGGACTGCAGGATTTTAGTTGTTCCGTTTCACACTAGGTGAACCTTCATGATATTTGGGCATCTCTGGCAGCAATGTAAGCAGCTGATCTGGTGATGGGTGCCCCCACTTCACCCTCCTCCTCCTCTATGTTTTCCTCATCCAAAGATGAGTGATGAGCCCCTTCGTCCTCCTCCGCATGCAAACTTCTCTCTGTGCACCTCTCTCGTGTGTACCTCTCTCTGTGCACCTCTCTCTGTGCACCTCTCTCTGTGCACCTCTCTCGTGTGTACCTCTCTCGTGTGTACCTCTCTCTGTGCACCTCTCTCGTGTGTACCTCTCTCCTGTGCACCTCTCTCCTGTGCACCTCTCTCCTGTGCACCTCTCTCCTGTGCACCTCTCTCTGTGCACCTCTCTCTGTGCACCTCTCTCTGTGCACCTCTCTCTGTGCACCTCTCTCCTGTGCACCTCTGTGCACCTCTCTCGTGTGTACCTCTCTCTGTGCACCTCTCTCCTGTGCACCTCTCTCCTGTGCACCTCTCTCTGTGCACCTCTCTCCTGTGCACCTCTCTCTGTGCACCTCTCTCGTGTGTACCTCTCTCGTGTGTACCTCTCCCTGTGCACCTCTCTCGTGTGTACCTCTCTCCTGTGCACCTCTCTCCTGTGCACCTCTCTCCTGTGCACCTCTCTCCTGTGCACCTCTCTCTGTGCACCTCTCTCTGTGCACCTCTCTCCTGTGCACCTCTGTGCACCTCTCTCGTGTGTACCTCTCTCTGTGCACCTCTCTCCTGTGCACCTCTCTCCTGTGCACCTCTCTCTGTGCACCTCCCTCTGTGCACCTCTCTCCTGTGCACCTCTCTCCTGTGCACCTCTCTCCTGTGCACCTCTCTCTCCTGTGCACCTCTCTCCTGTGCACCTCTCTCTGTGCACCTCTCTCTGTGCACCTCTCTCCTGTGCACCTCTCTCTTTGCACCCCACTCTGTGCACCTCTCTCCTGTGCACCTCTCTCTGTGCACCTCTCTCCTGTGCACCTCTCTCCTGTGCACCTCTCTCCTGTGCACCTCTCTCTTTGCACCCCACTCTGTGCACCTCTCTCCTGTGTACCTCTCTCTGTGCACCTCTCTCCTGTGCACCTCTCTCTGTGCACCTCTCTCCTGTGCATCTCTCTCTTTGCACCTCTCTCTGTGCACCTCTCTCCTGTGCATCTCTCTCTGTGCACCTCACTCTGTGCACCTCTCTCCTGTGCACCTCTCTCTGTGCACCTCTCTCCTGTGCACCTCTCTCTGTGCACCTCTCTCCTGTGCACCTCTCTCCTGTGCACCTCTCTCTGTGCACCTCTCTCCTGTGTACCTCTCTCCTGTGTACCTCTCTCCTGTGTACCTCTCTCTGTGCACCTCTCTCCTGTGCACCTCTCTCCTGTGCACCTCTCTCTGTGCACCTCTCTCTGTGCACCTCTCTCGTGTGTACCTCTCTCGTGTGTACCTCTCTCCTGTGCACCTCTCTCCTGTGCACCTCTCTCCTGTGCACCTCTCTCCTGTGCACCTCTCTCCTGTGCACCTCTCTCCTGTGCACCTCTCTCCTGTGCACCTCTCTCTGTGCACCTGTGCACCTCTCTCCTGTGCACCTCTCTCCTGTGCACCTCTCTCCTGTGCACCTCTCTCTGTGCACCTCTCTCTGTGCACCTCTCTCCTGTGCACCTCTGTGCACCTCTCTCGTGTGTACCTCTCTCTGTGCACCTCTCTCCTGTGCACCGCTCTCCTGTGCACCTCTCTCTGTGCACCTCTCTCCTGTGCACCTCGCTCTGTGCACCTCTCTCTGTGCACCTCTCTCCTGTGCACCTCTCTCCTGTGCACCTCTCTCCTGTGCACCTCTCTCCTGTGCACCTCTCTCCTGTGCACCTCTCTCTGTGCACCTCTCTCTTTGCACCCCACTCTGTGCACCTCTCTCTGTGCACCTCTCTCCTGTGCACCTCTCTCCTGTGCACCTCTCTCCTGTGCACCTCTCTCTGTGCAGCTCTCTCCTGTGCACCTCTCTCTTTGCACCCCACTCTGTGCACCTCTCTCCTGTGTACCTCTCTCTGTGCACCTCTCTCCTGTGCACCTCTCTCCTGTGCACCTCTCTCTTGTGCACCTCTCTCCTGTGCATCTCTCTCTTTGCACCTCTCTCTGTGCACCTCTCTCCTGTGCATCTCTCTCTGTGCACCTCTCTCTTTGCACCTCGCTCTGTGCACCTCTCTCCTGTGCACCTCTCTCTGTGCACCTCTCTCCTGTGCACCTCTCTCCTGTGCACCTCTCTCTGTGCACCTCTCTCCTGTGTACCTCTCTCCTGTGTACCTCTCTCTGTGCACCTCTCTCTGTGCACCTCTCTCCTGTGCACCTCTCTCTGTGCACCTCTCTCCTGTGCACCTCTCTCTGTGCACCTCTCTCCTGTGCACCTCTCTCTGTGCACCTCTCTCTGTGCACCTCTCTCCTGTGCACCTCTCTCTGTGCACCTCTCTCCTGTGTATCTCTCTCCTGTGTAACTCACTCTGTGCACCTCTCTCTGTGCACCTCTCTCCTGTGTACCTCTCTCCTGTGTACCTCTCCCTGTGCACCTCTCTCCTGTGCACCTCTCTCTGTGCACCTCTCTCCTGTGCATCTCTCTTTGCACCTCTCTCTGTGCACCTCTCTCCTGTGCATCTCTCTTTGCACCTCTCTCTGTGCACCTCTCTCCTGTGCATCTCTCTCTGTGCACCTCTCTCTTTGCACCTCGCTCTGTGCACCTCTCTCCTGTGCACCTCTCTCTGTGCACCTCTCTCCTGTGTACCTCTCTCCTGTGTACCTCTCTCTGTGCACCTCTCTCTGTGCACCTCTCTCCTGTGTACCTCTCTCCTGTGCACCTCTCTCTGTGCACCTCTCTCCTGTGCACCTCTCTCCTGTGTACCTCACTCTGTGCACCTCTCTCTGTGCACCTCTCTCCTGTGCACCTCTTTCTGTGCACCTCTCTCCTGTGCACCTCTCTCCTGTGTACCTCTCTCCTGTGTACCTCACTCTGTGCACCTCTCTCTGTGCACCTCTCTCCTGTGCACCTCTCTCCTGTGCACCTCTCTCCTGTGCACCTCTCTCTGTGCACCTCTCTCCTGTGTACCTCACTCTGTGCACCTCACTCTGTGCACCTCTCTCTGTGCACCTCTCTCCTGTGCACCTCTCTCCTGTGCACCTCTCTCTGTGCACCTCTCTCCTGTGTACCTCTCTCCTGTGCACCTCTCTCCTGTGTACCTCTCTCCTGTGTACCTCACTCTGTGCACCTCTCTCCTGTGCACCTCTCTCTGTGCACCTCTCTCCTGTGTACCTCTCTCCTGTGCACCTCTCTCTGTGCACCTCTCTCCTGTGCACCTCTCTCTGTGCACCTCTCTCCTGTGCACCTCTCTCTGTGCACCTCTCTCCTGTGCACCTCTCTCCTGTGCACCTCTCTCCTGTGCACCTCTCTCCTGTGCACCTCTCTCTGTGCACCTCTCTCCTGTGCACCTCTCTCTGTGCACCTCTCTCTGTGCACCTCTCTCCTGTGCACCTCACTCTGTGCACCTCCCTCTGTGCACCTCTCTCTGTGCACCTCTCTCTGTGCACCTCTCTCCTGTGCACCTCTCTCTGTGCACCTCTCTCCTGTGCACCTCTCTCTGTGCACCTCTCTCCTGTGCACCTCTCTCTGTGCACCTCTCTCTGTGTACCTCTCTCTGTGCACCTCTCTCCTGTGCACCTCTCTCCGTGCACCTCTCTCCTGTGCACCTCTCTCTGTGCACCTCTCTCCTGTGCACCTCTCTCTGTGCACCTCTCTCCTGTGCACCTCTCTCTGTACCTCTCTCCTGTGTACCTCACTCTGTGCACCTCTCTCCTGTGCACCTCGCTCTGTGCACCTCTCTCCTGTGTACCTCTCTCCTGTGCACCTCTCTCCTGTGCACCTCTCTCCTGTGCACCTCTCTCTGTGCACCTCTCTCCTGTGTACCTCTCTCCTGTGTACCTCTCTCTGTGCACCTCTCTCCTGTGCACCTCTCTCTGTGCACCTCTCTCCTGTGTACCTCTCTCTGTGCACCTCTCTCCTGTGTACCTCTCTCCTGTGTACCTCTCTCTGTGCACCTCTCTCCTGTGTACCTCTCTCCTGTGTACCTCTCTCTGTGCACCTCTCTCTGTGCACCTCTCTCCTGTGCACCTCTCTCCTGTGTACCTTTCTCTGTGCACCTCTCTCCTGTGTACCTCACTCTGTGCACCTCTCTCCTGTGCACCTCTCTCTGTGCACCTCTCTCCTGTGCACCTCTCTCCTGTGCACCTCTCTCCTGTGCACCTCTCTCCTGTGTACCTCTCTCTGTGCACCTCTCTCCTGTGCACCTCTCTCTGTGCACCTCTCTCCTGTGCACCTCTCTCCTGTGTACCTCTCTCCTGTGCACCTCTCTCTGTGCACCTCTCTCCTGTGCACCTCTCTCCTGTGCACCTCTCTCCTGTGTACCTCTCTCTGTGTACCTCACTCTGTGCACCTCTCTCTGTGCACCTCACTCTGTGCACCTCTCTCTGTGCACCTCTCTCTGTGCACCTCTCTCCTGTGTACCTCTCTCCTGTGTACCTCTCTCTGTGCACCTCTCTCCTGTGCACCTCGCTCTGTGCACCTCTCTCTGTGCACCTCACTCTGTGCACCTCTCTCCTGTGCACCTCACTCTGTGCACCTCTCTCCTGTGCACCTCTCTCCTGTGCACCTCTCTCCTGTGCACCTCTCTCCTGTGTACCTCTCTCTGTGTACCTCACTCTGTGCACCTCACTCTGTGCACCTCACTCTGTGCACCTCTCTCCTGTGCACCTCTCTCCTGTGCACCTCTCTCTGTGCACCTCTCTCCTGTGCACCTCTCTCTGTGCACCTCTCTCCTGTGTACCTCACTCTGTGCACCTCTCTCCTATGCACCTCACTCTGTGCACCTCTCTCCTGTGCACCTCTCTCTGTGCACCTCTCTCTGTGTACCTCTCTCTGTGCACCTCTCTCCTGTGTACCTCTCTCTGTGCACCTCTCTCCTGTGCACCTCTCTCCTGTGTACCTCTCTCTGTGCACCTCTCTCTGTGCACCTCTCTCCTGTGCACCTCTCTCCTGTGCACCTCTCTCCTGTGCACCTCACTCTGTGCACCTCTCTCCTGTGTACCTCTCTCTGTGCACCTCTCTCCTGTGTACCTCTCTCTGTGCACCTCTCTCCTGTGCACCTCTCTCCTGTGTACCTCTCTCTGTGCACCTCTCTCCTGTGCACCTCTCTCCTGTGCACCTCCCTCTGTGCACCTCACTCTGTGCACCTCACTCTGTGCACCTCACTCTGTGCACCTCTCTCCTGTGTACCTCACTCTGTGCACCTCTCTCCTGTGTACCTCTCTCTGTGCACCTCTCTCCTGTGCACCTCTCTTCTGTGTACCTCTCTCTGTGCACCTCTCTCATGTGCACGTGCTAATCCCACCACAGCACCTCATCGCTGCCGTGGACGGTGATGGTCTTCCTCTTCTGATGTGCTGTCAAACACATCCAAGGCGCCTTCCATCCTGATCTTGTCAATTTGAAATCCTCAATGGTTGAAGAAAGCTGTAATGCACAAGCACTCTCTGCCAAACACTTGCCAGTGGGAACTTTGACAGCAGCTGCAATAAGTGAGCTTTTATTCAAATGGGACAATAACAAGTTTAAATACCCACCTGAACTGCTGCTCAAACTCGCCTCCGTTTCCCTGGTCATTTTCCCGAACACCGGGAATATAAAAATGCCTCATTAACATCTCCTAAGGATGTTAATTGCACCAATAAGTACCCACCCACATCCAATTAGGAAATCCCCACTTTGGCGAGTAGGTTTCTCGCAGGCATCCAGTACATTTCCCTGTTAAACCTGGAAGTGTTGGAACCAGGTTGCACTCCCGCTCTAAAAATCCAACATTTTTACACCCCCATCCGTTCCCAAACCCCCTCTTCTTGGGGGTTCAAATTCCCCTCAGTAACTCAGTAGGCCACAGCTAGAGTACTGCGTACAGTTCTGGTCACCACATTACAGGAAAGATGTGATTGCACGAGAGAGGGGGCAGAGATTTACGAGGATGTTGCCGAACTGGAGAATTTTAGCTACAAGGAAAGATTAGATAGGTTGGGGTTGTTCTCTTTGGAACAGAGGAGGCTGAGGGGTGATTTAATTGAGGAGTATAAAATTATGAGGGGTCTAGATAGAGTGGATAGGAAGGACCTATTTCCCTTAGCAGAGAGGGCAATAACCAGGGGCATAGATTTAAAGTAATTGGTAGAAGGATTAGAGGGGAGTTGAGGAGAAATCTTTTCACCCAGAGGGTGGTGGGGGTCTGGAACTCACTGCCTGAAGGGGTCCAAAGATGTGCGGGTTAGGTTGATTTGGCTATGATAAATTGACCCTTAGTGTTAGGGGATTAAATACGTGGGGTTACGGGGATAGGGTGGGATATGTGTCGGTGCAGGCTCGATGGGCCGAAATGGCCTCTATCTGCACTGTGGGGATTCTGTGTGTCTGTGTGTGTGTGTGGTAGAGGCAGAAACGCAAATCCCATTTAAAAAGTACTTGGATATGCACTTGAAATGCCTACAAGGCTACGGACCAGGAGCTGGAAAGTGGGATTAGGCTGGATAGCTCTTTTGTCGGCCAGTACAGACATGATGGGCTGAATGGACTCCTTCTGTGCTGTAAGGTTTTACGATTCTATGATTCTATAACTCCTTCACACCAATTCTCCCAATGCTGCCATCAGTCTTTAACCAAACATATTCAAAAATATTAACCAAAATAAATAGAAAGCCAAGATGTGCGAGTTAGGTTGATTGGCTATGATAAATTGACCCTTAGTGTTAGGGGGATTAAATATGTGGGGTTACGGGGATCGGGTGGGATATGTGTTGGTGCAGGCTCAATGGGCCGAAATGGCCTCTATCTGCACAGTGGGGTTTCTGTGATTCTGTGATTCTGTGAATATTCAGGTTATCCATCATTACTTGAAACCAATAGCGAGCCTGAAGACCAACTTGCTTTTAACATTACAAACACTAATACCCACATTGGTTTATGAGGCAAAACCAGGTAACAATCTGGCTCTTGCCAAACAAAAGCGAGCTAATGAAAACAAAAGTATGGCAATGACTACTAACCTAAGCAATGATGATTGCAAGGCAATGAATTTCTGCACTTTTACATGGGCTTTGCCTGTTCTCCACAGGTCACTTCAAGCAGATCAATCCTCCGGTACCTGTTATAATTCAGCGAGGGGTCACTAGCGGCCCTGCTGTGTGGATCATGTCTCAGGAGCGGCTGACTGCACTTTCCGGAGAGTGTAGAAAAGGAATGATCACGCCAACTCTCAGCTCACTTCAAATTTCATATTTCATATTATTCTTCATTTTTGTAATCCAAACTAAAGCCCCAGTTTTAAGCTAACCCGCCTGGCGAGAACAGGGCAGATTTTGGCTTGGATGCCTGATTTTACACTCCATTGAAGGGTGGCGTGTAAATCGGGCACCTGACCCAAACTCGCCCAGTTCTTGCAGAGCAGGTTAGGTTAAAATCAGGGCTCAACTTTGTAAATAAAATGCACAAAGTTACAAGACAAATGAAAAAAATTTCTTCCATACAGGATATTTTTTAATCCCTTTCACAGGAAGGCACCTTTCAAGCTCCATTTGTTTCAGGTCAGTTTTAATTATATTTTCTTGTATTTGAATGGTGATCATGTACAAGCAATATTCTTATTGTTTATAGCAGACTAAGTTCTGACATAGAAACATAGAAGATAGGAGCAGGAGTTGGCCATTCGGCCCTTCGAGACTGCTCCGCCATTCAATGAGATCATGGCTGATCATCCAAATTCAGTACCCTGTCCCTGCCTTCTCCCCATATCCCTTGATCCCTTTAGCCTTAAGAAATATATCCAACTCTTTCTTGAATATATTTAATAAACTGGCCTCCACCGCCCTCTGTGGCAGAGAATTCCACAGGTTCACCACTCTCTGGGTGAAGAAATTCCTCCTCATTTCAGTCCTAAATGGCTTACCCCTTATCCTTAGACTATGACCCCTGGTTCTGGACTCCCCGGCCATCAGAAACATCCTTCCTGCATCCAGTCTGTCCAGGCCTGACAGAATTTTATAGGTTTCGATGAGATCCCCTCTCAATCTTCTAAACTCCAGTGAGTATAAGCCCAATCGACACAATCTCTCCTCATACGTCATTCCTGCCATCCCAGGTATCAGCCTGGTGAATCTTTGCTGCACTCCTTCCATGGCAAGAATGTCCTTCCTCAGGTAAGGCGACCAAAACTGCACACAATACTCAAGGTGCGGTCTCACCAAGGCCCTGTACAACTGTAGCAAGACATCCTTGTTCCTGTACTCGAACCCTCTTGCTACGAAGGCCAACATACCATTTGCCTTCTTAACCGCCTGCTGCACCTGCATGCTTACCTTCAGTGACTGGTGCACAAGAACACCCAGGTCTCTTTGCACTTCCCCTTCTCCCAATCTATTGTCATTCAAATAATAATCTGCCTTCCTGTTTTTGCCACCAAAGTGGATAACCTCACATTTATCCACATTATAGTGCATTTGCGATGTTTCTGCCCAATCACCCAACCTGTCCAAATCGTACTGACACTGCGCATGCACTGAAAGGAAGACCAGAGGTTAGACAAAGGGGTAGTGACATATCTGTGGGTAGCCCCAAATTCTTGATAAGATGCAGAAAATGTGTAGGCTTCATAATCCCAGACTGCGATTTCACTGTCCGAGGTGGATCTGGGGCGGCTGGGGCCGATGTCGCGGTTGTGGTCCCAGCCCGCTGCCCACTGCAGCCCGCACTCTCCAAGTGATTTTACGTTAATAGGGCTTGTTAAGCCGGCACTGCGAGGTTCCCAGCCAATTAAAAGGAAGCGGGTCTGATGACGTTGTAATGTATACAATATTGAAGGGACTACTTTGTTTTGCGGATGTACATCCTTAGTTGCGAGCGTATATAACAGACGCGTATCGATTTGTATAGTCAGTGCCGAAGTTCCAGTTAACAAGTAAAGATCACTTGAAGTTACTCTCAGTCTCTGCTGCTTTATTATTTTATGTAGTTGTGTATAGCGGTACAAACACAACAAATTGGCAACGAGAATTATGAACCTACGTCTTCCTATTCTGGCATTGCATCCAGAGGACACCGAAACTTGGAAGAAAGGAGCGAGAAGGCAGAGAAAATGGAGCACGCTTGCTAAGCTAGGCAGGGGATACGTAAGTCAAGTGAAAAGTGCACAGCACGGTGGCATAGTGGTTAGCACTGTTGCCTCACAGCGCCAGGGACCCGGGTTCGAATCCGGCCTCGGGCGACTGTCTGTGTGGAGTTTGCACATTCTCCCCGTGTTTGCGTGGGTTTCCTCCGGGTGCTCCGGTTTCCTCCCACTGTCCAAAGATGTGCGAGTTAGGTTGATTGGCTATGATAAATTGACCCTTAGTGTTAGGGAGATTAAATACGTGGGGATAGGGTGGGATATGTGTTGGTGTAGGGGTTACAGGGATCGGGTGGGATATGTGTCGGTGCAGGCTCGATGGGCCGAAATGGCCTCTATCTGCACTGTGGGGTTTCTGTGATTCTGTGACTTGCATGACGCTGGCTAACTAGTAAAGAAAGAAAAATGGGTTTGGAAAAGAAAATGGCGATGATTGGCACGATTGCAGCATTTGATAGCAGCATTGAAGACTGGGCAACTTACATTGAAAGAGTGGAGTTGTACTGTGAGGCTAACGGAGTGGAGGTAGAAAAGAAAGCCACTGTTTTGCTGAGTGTTATGGGTGCAAAGACACACGGGCTGCTATGTAGTTTATTAACCCCTGAAATGCCAGCAAACAAAACATTCAAACAAATAGTGGACACACTCCAAGACCATTTAAGCCCCAAACCACTGCTCATAGCCGAAAGATTTAAATTCCATAAACGGAACCAGAGCAAAAATGAAAGTATTTCTGAATATTTGGCAAAGTTGCGCAAATTATCAGAACATTGCCAATTTGGAGTGGACTTATCAGACGCATTGAGGGACAGATTTGTGTGTGGCATGCAAAGTGAAAGCACACAAAAGAAGCTCCTGTCTGAAAAAGACCTCACATTGGAGAAGGCTCTAAGTATTGCAATATCAATGGAAGCAGCAGCACGTGGCGCTTTAGAAATTCAACAAAAATCCCTGGAATATTCAACTAATAAAATGTCACTGAAACAAGAAAAGAAGTGCTATCGCTGTGACAAAATGTCACATGACCACAATGACTGTTGGTTTAAAGACAAAGATTGCAGACAATGTGGCAGATGAGGGCACATTGAAAGGGTCTGCAAAGCAAATAAGAAGCAGAAAACTGATATAATACAGAGTAACAAAAAGGTACATCAAGTGACTGAAAACAAGAAACCTTTCAAAGATAGATACAAGAAGGTACACTACGTGACTGGAGACAGTTCAGATAAAGAAAAAAGTGACACAGACTCAGAGGAAGAGGATCTGGCTTGTCTAAAACTACACAGTGTGAAAGAAGCAGAGGATCACAGAATAATATGGAATACTCCAGAAGTGGCAGGAGTTAGGCTGAAAATGGAGTTGGACACAGGCTCAGCTTTAACAGTGATCTCTGTACATGACTACAAATGACTGTTTTCACACATACCGCTAAGGCCAACTAAAGTACTGTTAAAGACATACACAGGACAAAGAGTGTGCCCCAAAGGTAAAATAAAAGTGACCGTGACATACAAAGAAAAAAAATACTGCAATTGAACCTCTATGTAGTGGAAAATGGAGGACCACCATTACTGGGATGTGAATGGCTCAGGAAAATACAGTTGGATTGGCACACCATCCAAGCACTGTTTGTGTCAGCAAAGGAGGACAGCAATGCCACTCCTGTGAGACTGTCACAAATACTCTCCGACTCTCAGGAAGTATTCAAGAAGGGAATAGGAACACTTAAGGGCATGAAAGCAAAAATTATGATTGAGGAGAACGCAAATCCAAAGTTCCACAAGGCCAGACCAGTGCCTTATGCAATTCGCCCTTCAGTAGAAGCAGAGCTGGAGAACTTGGAGCAGTTAGGGGTCCTGTCCAAGGTGGATTGGAGTGAATGGGCCTCACCTATAGTTCCAGTGATGAAGAAAACCTCCAGCACAAAACCAGGAAAGCCAAGAAAAGTGCGCATCTGTGGAGGCTTTAAAGTGACTGTTAACCCAGTCCTCCACACAGTACAGTACCCATTGCCTCGCATTGAGGACATCTTTGCTTCCCTGTCAAGAGGGGAACGCTTCACAAAGATTGACTTGGCCCAGGCCTATCTCCAAATGGAAATTGATGATGCATCAAAGAAGTACCTGACAATAAATACGCACAAAGGTCTTTACCAGTACAGTCGGCTGGTATTCGGAATAGCATCAGCTCCTGCAATCTGGCAAAGGGCAATGGACCAAGTCCTGCAGGGGATCCCAGGTACTCAGTGTTATCTTGATGACATCATCATTACTGGCAAGAATGACAACGACCACCTTTCCAACCTCGAACAGGTGCTCATCAGGTTACGGGAGTATGGGCTCCGAGCGAACTGAGACAAGTGTGAGTTTTTCAAAAAGGAAACCTCATACTGTGGACATGTGATTGACAAGGACGGTTTACACAAGTCTCCAGGCAAGACTTAAGCTGTGATTAATGCACCAACACCTGAAAATGTGTTTCAGTTGAGATCATATCTTGGACTGGTGAACTACTATCACAAGTTCTTGCCCAACCTATCCACAGTGTTACATCCACTAAATGCACTGCTACAGACAGGGTCACAATGGAAGTGGAGTGACAGCTGTGAACAAGCTTTTCAAGAGAGTAAAAGACTCATTACTTCAGAAGAGGTGCTAGCTCACTTTGACCCATCCTTACCTATTTGACTGGCATGTGATGCTTCACCCCGTGGCATTGGTGCCGTGTTGTCACATAAGTTCCCAGACGGCTCAGAAAGACCAATAGCCTTTGCCTCAAGATCATTGACTACAGCTGAACACAATTATGCACAGATTGACCGAGAAGCCCTCAGCCTTGTGTGGGGAGTCAAGAAATTCAACCACTACTTGTATGGTCAACAGTTTACACTGTTAACTGACCACCAGCCTCTCGTTTCAATCTTCAACCCAAGGAAGGGCGTTCCAGTGATGATGGCACAATGGCTACAGCGATGGTCACTCTTCCTAGGGGCTCACCTGTATGATATTGAATACAAGGGGACCAAGCAACATGGCAACGCCGATGGTTTGTCACGTTTACCACTGCCGACCTCAGAGAGAACTACAACAGTTGACTCAGCAGAGGTATTTCACACAACAATAGTTGAGCAGCTACCAGTGACAAACTCCCTCATTGAAAGAGAAACACGCAATGACCCTACATTGTCAAAAGTTTATGACATCACTGTGAAGGGATGGCCAGCGCATGGTGACTCATTGTTTCCAGCATTCTCAGCTAGGAGGGAGCAGTTATCAGTGTGTCGGGGAACACTGATGTGCGGCTCACAAGTTGTGATTCCTCCCAAGCTTCGTAACTGAGTGCTAGATGAACTGCATGAAGGCCACTTAGGTACGATAAAGATGAAAAGCCTTGCCCGTGGATACGTGTGGTGGCCGGGAATTGACAAACAGATCGAGGACCTGACAAAGAGCTGCTCAGGATGTCAAAAGGTCCAGAACGCACCACCACAAGCCCCTCTCCATCCATGAGAATGGCCCTCATCACCATGGCAACGTGTGCACATCGACTTTGCTGGACCGTTCATGGACTCCATGTTCTTGATTGCAGTCGATGCACATTCCAAATGGCCCGAGGTCATTAAAATGAAATTAACCACATCTGAAAAGACCATTTCAGTTCTGAGGACCATGTTCGCTAGAAATGGCCTACCAGAGCAAATCTGCACAGGCAATGGACGACAATTTGTCTCTGACGAATTCCAAGGTTTCATGAGGAAAAATGGAATCAAGCACTACACATCTGCCCCGTACCATCCAGCTACAAATGGCTTGGCAGAAAGATTCGTACAGACTTTCAAGAAGGCCATCAAAACAATGTACAGCGAGAATCTACCACTGCACACAAGATAGACAATTTCCTCTTTGCTTATCAGAACGCAGTACACGCAGCCACTAATCAGACTCCAGTGATGATGTTTCTGAACAGGAACCTGAGATCTCGCATGGACCTTCTTAAACCGAATGTACGTCGTGATGTAGAGAACAAACAGTTCAAACATTTGAATGCTAAGCCAACAAGAAGCTTCGGTGTGGGACAGTCAGTTCTTGCTCGTGATTTCCGGATGGAAAAGTGGCAACCAGGGACAATATCCACAAGAGAGGGACCACTGATGTATACAGTGGATGTGGGGGAGAACGTTTTGAGACGTCATGTGGACCAAATTCTGGATGTTCAGGTGGGAAACACCCCTATACCTCGGCCAGACTCACCTGACATGGAAACAGACACTCCTGATTCATCAGCATCAGCACCAGCCTCATCCACAGCTGAGAGCTCTACCTGTGCTGATAGCTCACCTGATGCACCTGTACCTGTACAGTCTCATTCCCCAAAGCAAAAGAATCTGGAGAGACGTTACCCAGAGAGGCAGAGGAGGCCTCCCAGAGACTTGACTTGTAAAAGGGCTGTTGACAAAATAAAATGTTATGTTGGAATTTGAATTTTGTCACTTTTAAGAAAACAAAAAAGGTTACTGTAAAGACAGGCTCTGTATGTTAATTATAGAAATTTTGCATTAATATACTATTAAACTAAAGGGGGAGGAAGTGTAATGTATACAACATTGAAGGGACTACTTTGTTTTGCGGATGTACATCCTTAGTTGCGAGGGTATATAACAGACACGTATCGATTTGTATAGTCAGTGCCGAAGTTCCAGTTAACAAGTAAAGATCACTTGAAGTTACTCTCAGTCTCTGCTGCTTTATTATTTAATGTAGTTGTGTATAGCGGTACAAACACAACAGACGTCATTTGATGACACGTCATCAGCCGGTTTCCTTAAGGAGGCCATGTCCAAATTGATTTTGACATTTGTGCTGTCAGTGTTCTACAGCATTGAGGTGCTGCAAACACTGACAAGCACTGCACAAAGGTACACAGCTGCACCCAGGCTCTCCCATGACCCGCTCCATATGCTTATGGAGGGAGTCACAGCACGCAGGGAGGTTATCTTCCCTTCCCATGGCAGAAGAGACCTCCCCAGGAGATCAACGCAGCCTGGTTACACATTGCACAGGTTCCCTACCCATTGTCAATCTTTGCTATTTTGGCAGCTGACCCGCCTCCGAACCCGCCCTCTGAGCACCAGCAAAATTCAACCCCCTGTGTCTGGATGTCATATGGTGTAGGCACGAGCTCTTTGTGACTTTTCCCTAAATGTCAAATGTGCGGTTGCTGCTGGTTCCTGTTTTGCCTCAAGTGGTCAGTATCTGAGGCCCATTGGACTGCATAAACTCAATCGATGGCAGTTCATATTCACCTAGAATCACATCTGGGTATTACAGCATCTACCCCCTACAACACTTCCAGTATAATAGGTCGCATGACTTACTTAGCAAGCTCTAACACTTAATGCTAATGTCAGCACTTTCTGGAACATAGCAATTAGCAACCGCTGAATCAGGGTAGAGGAGCCTCCATTTTCTTTAGTTAGTATGCCTGACTCCTATTATGTTGCTGAAGAGGGACGTGCTATTCTCTTTAACTGGTTTCTTGTTAGTATCCTTATTTGAAGTTGAGAATAAAATTATTCCCTGTAGTTAGAACAGTCAGTTGAATTACTGTTGTGCTTTTTCCATTCTTAGAGATTAAAGGGAGATACATTCTCTCTTGTTTACCTCAGTTCATGACTCCATTTTATTTTAAGTGGAGGATACATGAAATTGTTATCCTTCACTTTTAATAGGAATTTTAGACAGTGCTACTAAGATCCATGCAGTCACCACTAATAATTACTCGTGTTATGCTACACTTTAGGGGTGTCTACAGTGGCCCTGTGATACTGAGAGCGATGTAACTAACTGATCAAAGTGGGGAAGGAGACAAAGTATGACAGCAATAAGGTGCTATGATGTCTGGCCTGTGCTAACCTCATGGGGCTGAGTATGATTCATTGTCCAGTTTTACCATCTCATTCAACAATTAGTCTCACACACACAACATTTCGTGACCTATTTCCACCAGCTTTTCAAGACAGTAACAAACCCAACAATTTTCTTTGTGACTCTGGTGCTGTATTATTATTCAATCTGCACCATCAATCTCAGAGAACTACACAGAAATTATAACAGGCCATTCGGCCCAATCAGTCAGTCTTATCCTCCATGTGAGCAGTAGTCCAAATCCCATGTGCCTGCCCTGTTCCCATGAACCTTTATTCCCCTTTACTTCAATCACCTATTCTTAAACATTGACATGGGGAAGGGGTGGGGGATTTTAATCCACCCTGCTCAGGTGTGATGGGGCAGGCACCCAGTTAAAATAGCTGTGCAAAAACTTACCACCCCGTTCCCGCTCATTTCCCGCCCACCGCCATCTTAACTCAACCCTTTATTTAGGCGGCACATGCAAATTGGGGTACTATGATGTCATTAAGACCAATGTTCCCGTTGAGGCTGCTCAGTGGCTTTACAATAGGAAAACCGTGCATGCGCGGAAATTTGAATGGGCCGTGCAGCCCGTTAAAGGGGCTGCGCATCCAAAAAAAATTAGTGGGAACATTGTTTAGGACCCTGATGGCATTTTAATGGCCTACTGAGTGAGGCTCCTGGTGGGGAAGAACAGGAAACCTATATGGTAAAACTTTCTGTAGTGGGGCCAGGAGGAGGAGTGCTCCTCTGGGCCCCACAAGGAAAGTGTGTGCCTCTGCTGCCCCGGGCTCCCCCCTTCCTACCCACAAAACAGCCCCTATCCCTATGCCTTACCTGGTGCCAGTGGGAGGCTTGTGACTCCTGCAATTTTGAACTCACCAAAGTTGCATCTTTCTGCCAGTTTTAGGTTGGTAGCTGGTTAGCAGGATGAGTTTTAGGTTGGTAGCTGGTTAGCAAATGAGGCCCGGGGGTTAAAATAGCCTAAGTCTCAAACTGATGACATCGGGCAGATATGAGGGTGACTCTATCCCCCCACTCCCCATTTCTAACTTAGATAACTAGAGACTTGAGCACATAATCTCGGCTGACACACCAGTGCATTACTGAGGGAGTGCAGCACTGTCAGAGGTGCTGTCTTTCAGATGAGACATTAAGCCGAGGCCCTGTCTGCTCTTTCAAATCGACGTTTGGCATGAAAATTAAACAAAAAAGGTGACTCAACCGTGGACAACAAGGGAAATTAGGGATAGTATAAGATCCACGGAGAGGACATAAAAATTGGCCAGAAAAACCAGCAAACCTGAGGATTGGGAGCAGTTTAGGTTTCAGCAAAGGAGGACAAAGGTATTAATTAAAAGGGGGAAAAAATAATATGAGAGTAAGCTTGCAGGAAGCATAAAAACTGACTAAAAGCTTCTATAGATATGTGAAGTGAAAAAGATTGGTGAAGTCAAGCGTAGGTCCCTTGCAGTCAGAATCAGGGGAATTTATAATGGGGAACAAAGAAATGGCAACCAATTAAATACATACTTTGGTTCTGTCTTCACAAAGGAGGACATAAATAACCTCCCAGAGATGTCGGGGAACATAGGGTCTAATGAGAGGGAGGAACTGAATGAAATCAGTATTTGCAGGGAAATGGTGTGAGGGAAATTGACGGGATTGAAGGCCGATAAATCCCCAGGGCCTGATAATCTACATCCTAGGGTACTTAAGGAAGTGGCCCTAGAAATAGTAGATGCATTGCTGGTCATCTTCCAAAATTCTATAGACTCTGGAACAGTTCCCATGGATTGGAGGGTAGCTAATGTAACCCCACTATTCAAAAAAGGTGGTAGAGAGAAAACGGGGAATTATAGACCGGTAAGCCTGACATCAGTAGTGGGGAAAATGCTAGAGTCCATTATAAAAGATGTAATAGCAGAGCACTTGGAAAACAGTGACAGGATCGGACAAAGTGGATTTACAAAAGATAAATCGTGCTTGACTAATCTACTGGAATTCTTTGAGGATGTAACTGGTAGAATAGATAAGGGAGAACCAGTGGATGTGGTGTATTTGGACTTTCAGAAGGCTTTCGATAAGGTCCCACATAAGAGATTAGCGTATAAAGTTAAAGCACATGGGATTGGGGGTAAGGTACTGACTTGGCTAGAGAACTGGTTGGCAGGAAGCAAAGAGTTGGAATAAACAAGTCTTTTTCCGAGTGGCGGGCAGTGACTAGTGGGGTACCGCAGGGATCAGTGCTAGGACCCCAGCTATTCACAATATATAGTTAATGATCTAGACGAGGGAACTAAATGTAATATCTCCAAGTTTGCAGACGACACAAAGCTGGGTGGGCGTGTGTGCTGTGAGGAGGATGCTGAGAAACTCCAGCATGATTTGGACAGGTTGGGTGATTGGGCAGATGCATGGCAGATGCAGTATAATGTGGATAAATGCGAGGTTATCCACTTTGGTGGCAAAAACAGGGAGGCAGATTATTATCTGAATGGCAATAGATTGGGAGAAGGGGAAGTGCAACGAGACCTGGGTGTCCTTGTGCACCAGTCGCTGAAGGTAAGCATGCAGGTGCAACAGGCGGTTAAGAAGGCAATGGCATGTTGGCCTTCATAACGAGAGGATTCGAGTACAGGAGCAAGGATGACTTGCTGCAGTTGTACAGGGCCTTGGTGAGACCACACCTTGAGTATTGTGTGCAGTTTTGGTCACCTTATCTGAGGAAGGATGTTCTTGCCATGGAGGGCGTGCAGCGAAGATTCACCAGACTGATACCTGGGATGGCAGGAATGACGTATGAGGAGAGATTGGGTCGAGTGGGCTTATATTCGCTGGAGTTTAGAAGAATGAGAGGGGATCTCATTCAAACTTATAAAATTCTAACAGGGCTAGACAGACTAGATGCAGGAAGGATGTTCCCAATGGCGGGGGAGTCCAGAACCAGGAGTCACTGTCTAAAGATAAGGGGTAAGCCATTTAATACAGAGATGAGGAGGAATTTCTTCACCCAGAGAGTGGTGAACCTGTGGAATTCTTTATCACAAAAGGCAGTTGAGGCCAATTCATTAAATATATTCAGGAAGGAGTTAGATATATTTCTTAAGGCTAAAGGGATCAAGGGATATGGGGAGAAAGCAGGGACAGGGTACTGAATTTGGATGATCAGCCATGATCTCATTAAATGGTGGAGCAGGCTAGAGGGGCTGAATGGCCTACACCTGCTCCTATCTTCTATGTTTCTATGTTTCTATGATGTAAAAGACCCCATGGCATTATTTTGAAGAAGAGCAGGGAGTTCTCCCCGGTGTCCTGGCCAATATTCATCCCTCAACCAACATCGCTAAAACAGATGATCTGGTCATTATCACATTGCTGTTTGTGGGACCTTGCTGTGCGCAAATTGGCTGCCGCCTTGCAGCGAATTCCTATGCAGAGCTAGACAGGTAGCTAACAACTTGATATCTTCCCATAAAAATCACAAGGCTTGACTTTTCTTGTAAACTTTACTGAAAGATTCTTATTGTGAAACTGAAATACAATACAGAAGTGGAAGCATACATTAGTACACAAGCACATAACTGATATGCATACACAAACTTAGGTAAGCGTGAGAAACACAGTACATTTGGCATGTAACTTACCAAAACACGTGAAAACACAGCTTACTGTGAATATACATTTAGCAAACTGAAAGGCATTCTCTTACATTCACTTTAAATTAGCCCTGTACATAATGCATCAAAATACAGCTACAAGTTAACCAGCTAGATGCAGAGAGCGAGCAATTCACGGCTAGCTACGTAAGTTTGCTTACAGAGAAAGGTTACAAACTAAACATTTTCTGCAAAATATAGTGTACACTAGTCATCTATAACATTCTCAAGTACTTACAGACAAATAGTGTCCAAGGCCGAAGCGTAACAAGAAAATAACTTCCAAGACCATGTGTCGAGCTGCAGGTCTTGTGATGTACAGCAATTTAATTTACAGCACTTACTTTACTGCACTTTACTGCGCTTTACTGCACTTGCTAGGTACCAAATATCCACTAGGTGGCGGCACACAATGGGAATCGACCCAAATTAATTAAACCCCTGAATTAACTTGAAAACCAACATAAGTTCCTAAAGGAAGGCAGCACAATGTATGAGGAGAGATTGGGTCGATTGGGCTTATATTCGCTGGAGTTTAGAAGAATGAGAGGGGATCTCATTCAAACTTATAAAATTCTTACAGGGCTAGACAGACTAGATGCAGGAAGGATGTTCCCAATGGCGGGGGAGTCCAGAACCAGGAGTCACTGTCTAAAGATAAGGGGTAAGCCATTTAAGACAGAGATGAGGAGGAATTTCTTCACCCAGGGAGTGGTGAACCTGCGGAATTCTCTATCACAAAAGGCAGTTGAGGCCAATTCATTAAGTATATTCAGGAAGGAGTTAGATATATTTCTTAAGGCTAAAGGGATCAAGGGATATGGGGAGAAAGCAGGGACAGGGTACTGAATTTGGATGATCAGCCATGATCTCATTAAATGGCAGAGCAGGCTAGAGGGGCCGAATGGCCTACTCCTGCTCCTATCTTCTATGTTTCTATGTTTCTGTGACGTAAAAGACCCCATGGCATTATTTCGAAGAAGAGCAGGGAGTTCTCCCCGGTGTCCTGGCCAATATTCATCCCTCAACCAACATCGCTAAAACAGATGATCTGGTCATTATCACATTGCTGTTTGTGGGACCTTGCTGTGCACAAATTGGCTGCCGCGTTTCCCTACATTACAACAGTGACTGCACTTCAAAAGTACTTCATTGGCTATAAACGCTTTGGGACATCCTGAGGTCATGAAATGTGCTATATAAAGGCAAGTTCTTTCTTTACTTTCAAAGCACTGATAAAAGTTGTTCACAGCACAGGAGACCAATCTAGTTGCTCTCAAATTGGGGGATTGCTGTGATATGAGGTGCAGCATTCTGCAGGAGATGATCTTTTATAAATTTGGAAGGATGGTCAGGAGCCTAAGTGCAAGGTCCATTCAGTTGTGACTGAATGGGGGTTAGAAGGTATTGATTTCGGTCTTTGGACAGAGATCAAGAATAATCAGCCTGAACAAATTTCCCTAAGGGCTACATTTTCCACCTAATGTATATGAATGGATAGAACTCTAGCCCAATTATGTGCTGGTAATAGCCGTGAAATAAATATTTTATAAATCACACAACAATTATCTGGTATTCTAAACTAGCCAATGCCAGTGGGATCTCCACTGTGTGTAAAATTCATTTTCAATAAGAAGCATATTTTTTCGAGATTGGCCTCACTTAACCTGACTTAAGGGAGTTTTGAAACAGAAGGGAAGATGAAGTGTTGAAACGGACACCAGTCACAGTGAGGCTCCTGTTTCTCCAAGAAAAACAATAATGGATTTAAAACTTGCCTCAATGGTCATTAAAAGGCCTCTGATACTTCTGAATTTAGTGATGATTACATCAATTTTGTGCAGTCTACAAAGCAAATAATGTCAATCCACATAATGTTCCTCACTAGTAAAACTTGTTATCCTCCATAATCTCTGATCCCAGCCTCTCTGAAGCTTTGTGCTGAAACTCAACCGGTTGTCCTTAAGACTTATGTTACCCTTGCCACACTGTGCGGAGGGGTTTCCTGTACTGGCTGCTCCTGCATGCTTTTCACTTCTACGCCCTCGTCTCCCGGCCAGACACACCCTGGCATTCCGTCTTACTGTCCGTTGTGAGCTTGGGGGAATCCCCGATGGAGGGCTCTCTATCAGGGATCCAGCGTGGAGTGTTGCACAGAGCGGTCATGTACGACAGGTTTTTAAATAAATTCACGGACTCCCAGGCTGCTTGCAACTTTTGCGGCCTGCAAGGGTCCATTTTCCCCATCTCTGTGGCGTGTGAGAGGTTGCAGCCCCACTTCTACTACCTGAAGGGGCTGCTCTTCAAATTCTGGCTGCACTTCAGTCCCAGCTCCTGATCTTCGGCCACCTGGTATGGAGGAGGGGAGCGGGCAAGTCGGAGGACCTCCTCGTGGGCCTGCTCCTGGGTCTGGCCAAGGCATTCGTCAATATGTCCAGGCAGCGCGCTGTCGAGGGGACTGTCCGTCCCGACTGCCTGCCTCTGTTCCGCAACTACGTCCGCGCCCAGGTGTCCCTGAAGAGGGAGCACGGAGTGTCCACCAGTACACTTGAGGCCTTCCACGACCAGTGGGCACCACAGGGCCAAGAATGTATAATCGACCCGGCCAACCTCAACATAATTTGAGAAGCCCAGTTTTAATTTACTGACCCAAATTGACCATTATTGTTGATGCCCCTTTAAAAAGGGGTTGTTTGTTCGCTCGATTCTGATTGGTGACACCAGTCACCCCCATGGACCAATCCAAACAGGAAGACTTATGTCACCTAGCAACCTCATTAATGTACTGTATTGTAATCAATTACTTCCAGCTGCAAAAGGCCCTGGGGCTCCTTTTCCTGATTTAGATCTGACTCTGTTATTTAAAGGAGACTTTCTGTGACTAGAGGTTAGGAAATTGCACCAACAGGCCTTGCCTGCCAAGATACATATTTAAAATTCATTGTTCAATTACTTTTTAACAGTACAAACCTTTCTCCCCAACCGTTATTTTCATCTCTTTTCCCTGGTTTCTCGGGAAGGTGATCTGCTCCCTGGGTTCTGCCAATATCACCCACTGCCTATTTGAGACTGCTCTTTCGATGTGTCAGAAGGTCATGGGTTCAAGTCCCACTCCAGGGACTTGAATAGAAAATCTAGGCTGACACTCCAGTGCAGTACTGAGGGAGTGCTGCACTGTCGGAGGTGCCGTCTTTCAGAGGAGACGTTAAACCGAGGCCCCGCCTGCTCTTTCAGGCGGACATGCAGGGCTGGATTTTCCAAGCCATGAAGAGGCGGGCATGGAGGCGGGACAGCCGGTAAACTCAGAGAAAGTGGGGGCGGATGGCAAAGCCACCCCCATCCCGCCTCCGTGCCCTTTTGCCAGGCGGCAGGAAGATGTGCAGCTTCGGGCCCCGTCTCCTGGAGGTGGGAAAGGCTTTTAATCCTTTTAACTGCCTGTTAACATTTAGTTAACAGGCAGAAAAAAGGATTCGTGCCATTTTACCTTCACAGGTGTAGGCTTCCCAACCTCGGAGAATCCCGCCGGGTTAGAGAAGACGTGGAGGAGGTTTGCGGCGGTCGGAGGCACCTGGAAGTAAGGTGTAGAGGTGAGTGATGGGTGCAAGTGTGGAGTGGTACGTATGCAAGGTGAGTGATAAGTTTAAAAAAGTGTTCACTGACCTTTTTTTCTTTCTACAGCCTTTAGCTGCGCTGGATGGGGAGAGCCGACATCCTGCTTGTCAATTTCACAGAATCTCCGTTCCAACAGACATGTGAAATTTACAAATTTGAACGGTTTGATGAGTCCTGATCACAGGGGCTCATCAAAATAAAGAGAATGTCAGTGTTTGACAGCTTCACAGAGCTGTCAAACGCTGACATTTCTTCTTTGAAGAAGCCTTGACAGATAGCACGTCTGACGTTGACGTGATCTGTCAGTGACTTCCTCCCTAATTGGCCTGCTGAGCCCGCAGGGCGGGTATAACAAGGTCAATCAGGGGAAAATCCCTCTGCTTGGTCAGGCGAGGATGGAAGCGGGACATTGACACGACAAGCAGCTGTCCCGCCTCCAACTCACCTCCATTCACAAAATCCAGCCCAAAAGATCCAGTGGCACTAATTTGCAGAAGAGCAGGGGAGTTCTTCCTGGTGTTCTGGCCAATATTTATCCCTCAACTAACATCACTAAAAAACAGATTGTCTGGTCATTTTCTCATTGCTGTTTGTGGGAGCTTGCTGTGCGCAATTTGGCTGCCACATTTTCTACATCACAACAGAGATTACATTTCAAAAAAAAGACTTCAGTGGCTGTAAAGCACTTCAGGATGTCCTGAGGTCGTGAAAGGTGCTATATAAATGCAAGTTCTTTCTTTTCTTTCACTGTTACTGCCAGCACTTGAGTGCAAAGTCCAGGACCACACTTCTGTGTAATACTGGGCGGGAATGCTGCATTGTGAAAAGTTCTGTCCTTTGGATGGACTGTTAACCAAGGCCCCGACCCCTGTTCAGGCACATGTTCAAGATCCTGTGGCACTGTGTGAAGAAGCTGTCCGGAGCAATATTCTTCCCTCAACTGCCCCCAAAGACAAACAGAAAAACTGAACATTTATCTCACTGCTGTTCGTCGGAGCATGCTCGGGGCAAAATGGCTGCCACAGCCGCCTGCATCATCACAGTCATCGCAACAACAACAACTTGCATTTATACAGCGCCTTTAACGCAGTAAAACGTCCCAAGGGGCTTCACAGGAGCATCATCAGACAAAACAAATACATCGCTGAGATATAAAAAGGCAAATCTTTCCTTTGTACTCTTCTGGAAATAACTATAATTATTATAGATGGCCCCATAATTTGCTTTAAAGTCAAAATCTACCCATATGACCCCGCCAGAAAAATCATTCCAATATGCAAACATTCCCATTCCTGCTACAAAAGGTAATCAGTGCTGCTGATAGAATTCAGACTGCGGGGCTAATAAATTGTGCTTCCTCTTCAGTGCATGCATCCTGAGATCACTGTGATTCATCAGGGCAGGTGCACGTATACTTCATATGAAAAAATGTGACGCAGGGCATCAGAAATATTGGGGACAATATTGACTTGAGAGCACAAAGGCCTCTCCGATGGTTACAGACAGTAAATACATCCTTTTACTGGCTAGTCAAGAATGCTGACAATTCTGATGCGGAAGGCAGGTACTGTAGTGTATGTGCCTTTAAGACAGAACTACTTTTACAGCTCCTGTATACTGTAGTACCGGCAGTGACCACACCTGTATATAAGCCTTGCGCATGCCTCTGTACCCCCAGTCTTGAGACTACCCTCCTCCAGTAAATACCTGTTTATTGTTAAGTTATAGCATCCATGTGGTTATTGAAAAACAGCACACTCTCAGAATCACGGATCTAACAGGTAGCACTGTTGGATGGAGGAATACCAAACAGACGAGTTGCGTGTTTGTCTGCCGTTATTGTCTACAATCATTTCTAGCCTTTAGAGCCTTAGCTTATCATGTACGCATGTAATTTTGATCTTGTGCGAAAGAGTGAAATAGATGGTAGCAAATTGGCAGCCCATTTTACGTAGAATCATAGAGCACAGAAAGAGGCCATTTGGCCCATCGTGCCTGTGCTGGCTCTTTGAACGAGTTATCCGATTAGTCCCAAAGTCCTGCACTTTCCCCGTGGCCCTGCAAATTTTTCCCAAGATGTTTATTTATTATGACTTCAGTGGAAATAAAAATCGGGAGAGATGTACGACAGGCTGCTGACTCGCTATCATCAACATTACACCATTACACAAAGTCAAAATCCATCCCCCCGCTCTCCCCCCCCCCCCCCCCCACCGTAGAGTCGAGCTTTTGGCTCGGTGGTAGCATTCCTGTCTCTGAGTCAGAGGGTTCAAGGTTCAAATCCCACTCCAGGTAGTCCCAGCAAGTGGTAACTGGATTCTGGCTTGACATCCAGTTGGATGCTTGCCTCTGGTGCGTGTGGGTGGCCACCTACCCCCTCATCATATGGGTTGTGGGAGCCCATAAAACCTACCTTCCATATAGGACCAACCACCCGATCGGCTGATATATATAAAGGTGGTTATGTGCCACGGAGTGCTCACATCACAGCCTGTCTGTATTTCATTGCCTGTCACGGACCAGGTCTGGCATCATTGAAAGCAGAAACGACCCATTTTTTCGTTTTGCTGACCTTTTAATTCTTACCCTGTTAAGGAGGAAATAGGGAGTCAAGGGTTATGGGGAGCGGGCAGGGAAGTGGAGTTGAGGCCAAGATCAGATCAGCCATGGTCTTATTGAATGGCGGAGCAGGCTCGAGGGGCCGAATGGCCTACTCCTGCTCCTATGTCTTATGTTCTTATGTTCTCAGTTGCAAAGCAAAATCATCAGCTTCTCTACTTTACTCATCTTGATTTGCGTTGAATGGGAAAGCTGTCAGTCCCAAGCCAATAACTGAGAGTTCACAGACATGATTACAGTGCTGAGAAAGCTGGAATCTATTTTCACCGCAAAGATATGAGGATCTCATTAAACCCTCAGCGAAAGCCCTCCTGTAACTAAATAAAAAAACAGAAAAACCAAAATACAGCAGGTGCTGGAAATCGGAAGAAAAAACCACAAAAAGTGCTGGAAACATTCAACAGGTCAGGCAGCATCTGTAAAGAAAGGAAAAGACTCAACATTTCAGATATAGCGGCTGGAATCTTTAGCTTGCCGTCAGGTTGGGTGTGTGCAGGGCATGTAGCGGGTCGGGAACGCAATGTTCTGAGCAGTGTGTTGCTCAGAGCGACTTTAGCTTAATGGCCCCAATTGAAAGACTCCTGTGCCTTTCCCGGCCCTATTAAATGGGGTGGGTCTGATGACATCAACGATGACTCGATCGATGACTCATTTTCAGTGCCGATATTTAAAGCAGCCTTGCACTCAACTCATTTGAAGGTTGCTAGAGGAGGGTGGAACCTGACAAACAAAGGCCTGAGTATCCATATATATAAGCGGATACTTCTTTCTGTCTGTCCTTCTGTCTGTCTGTGCTTCTGTCTGTCTGTCCTTCTGTCTGTCTGTCCTCACGTGTGCGTCTGTCCGGCTATGCGCTCGAAAGTTACAGAGCGTACCTACGCGTGCGTTACGTCAAAAGAAAGCTTACCTTTCCAAAACGCTGGTAAGCGTATTTACGTTTCGGCCGGACGAAAATCGCGCCCGCAGTATCCCAAAAACCTTCAACATTCCGCTCATTAGCATCTCATTATCCGCTCATTAGCGACAGCGTGACCTCGAGGTCGACCAATCGTATGCCGGGTTGCTGGAGCGTGCAGCCGGGCCCTTCTACGGTCGAGTGACGGGACGATTGGCCAATCCTACGCTTTGGTGACCTGACGGTCGACCAATCGGTGCATGTGTGGGCGGGCCTTATCGTTCTGAACTGAGGTGAGTAGCCGCCATCTTGCTTCCATTCTTTTTCCTGCTTTCTGCATCTTTCTTTTCAAATATACATTTCCAGCAAAATAAAATAGCTTTTATTAAATTGTTTTAAAAAAAACTTCATTCATTTGTAAATATTTTCTCTAACCTGAAGATTCTTTTTCCTACCTTTCCCCGTTTTTGTTAGGCCTCAAAGCCTGGGCCTTTCTTGCCCAGCCAGGCCCGAGCTAGGTAATTGTCCCACGGCTTCTGCTAAGCTCCTCACCACCCCCCCCCGCCCCTCCCCGGGTGTCACATTACCCGGGGCAACAGCGTCAGCCACGAGGGTCATGAGGGTCAGGGTGCGCGCGCAGCAGGAGCAGCTGAGATGCAGCGTCTCTCTCTGTTCCCCGCTCAGCTCGGGCGGGGGGGGCGGGGCTCTCGGGAGTGCGGATCTCGTGCGGGGCTTGGTGAGCGAGAAGGGTTACCCCGGCAACCCGGGGCAACGGCATCAGCCACGAGGGTCACGAGGGTCAGGGTGCGCGCGCAGCAGGAGCAGCTGAGACGTGGCGTCTCTCTCTGTTCCCCGCTCGGCTCGGGCGGGGGGGGCGGGGCTCTCGGGAGTGCGGATCTCGGGCGGGGCTTGGTGAGCGGGAAGGATTACCCCGGCAACCGGGCCCGCCAGCCGTCTCTCACAGCCGCAATCGGCGGACTTCAAGCCGGCTCGGCCGGGGGGGCGGGGCTCGGAGAGCGGGGCTCTCGGGGGTGCGGGGCGGGGCGGCTGGGGCTCGGAGAGCGGGGCTCTCGGGATTGCGGGGCGGGGCGGCGCGGCGCAGTGCGGCCGGTGCTCGGGAGGACGGGGGCTCGGAAGGGGGGGGAAGGGTTACCCCGGCAACCGGGCGTGGCCGTCTCTCAGCCACAAGTCGGCTCACGCCTGTTCTCGGGGCTTGGCTCCATTTGCGGCCGCGGGCCACTCGCCCTCTCTCTCTCCTTCCCTCTGTCTCTCCCCCCCTCCCCCCTTCTCTCCCCCCTCCCCCCCTTCTCTCCCCCGCTCCCCCTTCTCTCCCCTTCTCACCCCCCTTCTCTCCCCCGCTCCCCCTTCTCTCCCCCACTCCCTCCCCCCTCCTCGCCCCCCTTCTCTCCCCCCCTCTCCCCCACTCCCTCCCCCCTCCTCGCCCCCCTTCTCTCCCCCCCTCCTCCTCCCCTCCCCCTCCTCCCCCCGCCCTCCCTCCCCCCCTGCCCTCCCTCCCACCCTCCCTGCCCTACCTCCCCCCCTCCCTGCCCTCCCCCCCGCCTTCCCCGCCCTCTCTTCCCCCCAGTCGCTCTCTCTCTTCCCCCCAGTCGCTCTCTCTCTTTCCCCCCATCGCTCTCTCTCTTCCCCCATCGCTCTCTCTCTTTCCCCCCAGTTGCTCTCTCTCTTTCCCCCCAGTCGCTCTATCTGTTTCCCCCCAGTCGCTCTCTCTGTTTCCCCCCAGTCGCTCTCTCTCTTTCCCCCCAGTCGCTCTCTCTCTTCCCCCAGTCGCTCTCTCTCTTCCCCCCAGTCGCTCTCTCTCTTCCCCCCATTTGCTCTCTCTCTTCCCCCCAGTCGCTCTCTCTCTTCCCCCCAGTCGCTCTCTCTCTCTCTTCCAACAACAACATGCCCTCGAAAAAGCCTCGGCACCGCCGGGCACTTCAGCTAGTATTGTTATAAAGTAGCAAGGATGGATAGCCAAAGGCAGAGGGCTGGACCACGCTTCTCAGACTCATCCCTGCATACTCTGGTGGAGGTAGTCAGAGCACGCGAAGAGGTCCTCTTCACTGCTGATAGGCAAAGGAGACGTCCACAAGAGAACAAAAGAGCCTGGCTGGATATAGCTGAGGAGGTCAGCAGCAGGGATCTGGTGAGGAGGACCTGGATCCAGCTCAGGAAATGATTCAATGATCTCATGAAGTCAGGAAAGGTGAGTGCAATGCCACACGCACCCTCATCCTGAAGTGCTTGTCAACACATCCCCATCACTCTGCCTTCCCAAGCCTCCTCCTGCATATCATTCCTCACACCAACATACCTTCCAGGTCCACCCATCCCTCTCTCTCTATGTACATACTCAATTCCCACCTGACTAACCACCTCTCCCACTCACCCTCATCCTAATGCAATCATACCAAGTAACACCACAGAAGGAGGCCATTTGGCTTTGGCGCACCACTCCCTCATAGTCACCCTCTACAGATGTAACCCATCCATTCCTTACACTCGTTCCATCACTCTCACTCATATTACTCTTCTTTCCCTCCCTGCAGGAGTAAAGAAGCCAGAACACACGGGAGATACAGAGAACTGGAGGTGGCTCTCCAGTCTTCAACCAACTAACAGCAGCAGAGGAGGGGGCTCTGGAGATCTCAGGAGTTGGAGAGATGCTGGGGGTGGGAGATGGAGAGAGGAGGATATCCCAGCAACCTGGTGACAGAATCACATCTCATAAAGCCATGTGGCATACAACAGTCACTCATATGGTGACTGATGTCAGCAGCCAATGAAATGCCATCATGTGCATAATGGTAACGTTACCCATTCTTATTAAAACACTTCTAATTCATCTTTTACTCTTCCACAGGTCCATCAAGTGCCCCCCCCACCCCCACTGTCCAGCCAGAGGAGTAGGATGACTCTTCAGAGGAGCCTCCAGCCTCTGAGGGTGCACCATCAGCAGACCCAAGTGCAGATACACGCATCTCTGCGTGTCCTTTGCACTATAGAGTAATATTTTCACCCGGTGTCTCACACTTCACAAGTGAGCAAGAGCAGATGTTGTTGACAGGGACAGCAGTGGAGACTCCTCGTCGGAGGGCACAGGATGCTCCCAGCTCTGCTGAGCTGCATGC
Organism: Somniosus microcephalus; assembly: GCF_052327205.1. Classification (NCBI taxonomy): domain Eukaryota; kingdom Metazoa; phylum Chordata; class Chondrichthyes; order Squaliformes; family Somniosidae; genus Somniosus; species Somniosus microcephalus. The sequence goes on from NC_140997.1 coordinate 49,438,642, forward strand.
AGATGCTGAGCCTCGGGGCCATCAAGAAAGAGGGCGATCCTGGATGAGCAGCAACAATTACACAAGGCTCTGGCAGCTTTTGCAGCCAATGTTCAGAGAATGGAGGAGTCCATCCCCAACATGAGCACCACCATGTCGCAGGCGATGGCGACGATGTGCTCTTCATGGAAAGGATGGCCACCTGCATGGAGCAGCAAATTGTAAGGGTTTTTAGATCACAGAGGTTTCTCTCTCTAGAGGCCTCTCTCTCTTGCACAGTAAAACCTTGAGTGGTTCGACCCACTCGCCCCTTAGATTCTATACTCTGGACTTTGGGGCAGGAACTACAATGTAGAGAAAACTCTTGTAGACCAAGTTTGATGAAACAAAATGAAATTTTATTGCATAAGGAAAAATAAATCAAATGCAAGCAGATAAGAGAGTACATGGGAGGGAAAAACACAAACAAATCACAATGACACAATACTAACTAAGGCAACTACAGGCATCTTATACTCTACAAAAATCATCCTGAAATAAGGAAACATACGGAACATCGAGGGACAACAACTCATGTTAATTGTACCCTTAAATCCACCCCCTTAAACCTATCTAGATCTGATTGTGAAGGGCCAGAAACATGATCACCAATCCAACTAGGAAGTGCAAGGTTTTGAACCAGTCTGCGTTTGATCCTTTCAGGCGTTCCGTCTCCACGTGGATCGTGGAGCCCCAGCGAGCTGCGCCACATCTCTCTCCTGAGGTGGGGGTCAGGGGCGGCTGGACACCGGCTGGTTCTGGCTGTCGGCGGGGTCGGGGATCGTCGGCTTGACCCCGGTCAGAGGAGCCTTGGGCTGGCTCCCATCGTTTCTTTTGTTTATTTTTGTCTCTTCTCCCGAGTTGGGAGAGGGCCTCTCGTCTTAGTCAACGACTCGGGGTTGGTCGATGATCTCCCGATGTTTTTCCCCGGGGTGGGACGCCGGCTTCGAACGACCTTCTTGATGTTGGCTTAATCTTCTTCCTCCTCCGATGGTGGAGAGGAGTTCGCTGATCTTCTCCCAAACCAACTCCTCTTGTTCCACTGCAACTTGGTCGTGTGTGTGTGTGTCTGTACAACTCCAACTCCTCCAGTTATACTTTTCCTTCAGGAGCCTCCACTTCCTGCCCAAAATCAGGTTAGCCTTTGTTTAATTTTTGGCAGGCTTGGAGCACAGTGGGGTAGTTATTATATTTTAAAATGTTTTAGATGGCCGGTAAAGGCCCATCTCTGGCCTGGAATGACCTTCATTGTTTTTAATGTCCTGCTGATCTCGTTATCTAGTCCTTGGTGCTGTTCTCATGAATATGAAATTGTCCCCTTTTGTCTGGGTCAACATTTAGATGGCCTCTGTCTCCAGGACGCTCTTGACTGGATCTGCATCTAATCCATATGTATATGTGGGGGTCTGGTTTTGTTCTCTCAGAAACGGCTTCCAGAACTTACTGTGGGTTGAATCCACAAAGCTGTCTGAGGATTCGCAGGAACCATTTTAAAGTGTCCCAATGGTGGCCATTTTGTATGCCCCTTTTTCTGGGCTTCTTTTAAAACAGTCTTTAAAAATCATGGCCTCTTCTGCCATTTGACCCTTTATAATACAAAGTCCAATTTTGCGAATCCCACAAATGCGCCAGTCACATGAGCACATGCTAGCTGTGGACAACAGATGGCAGGCAGTTATAGACCTCCTCTCTAGGAGGGATATAAATGTAGACTTGGGTGTCCATCGCCCCACTGCTGTGCAGTAAGGTGCTCTCCAGCTCCTTGCTAGCAGGGAAGTGCGGGTGGCCCACGGGAGGGATGATGGTGACAGGGGACTTGGAAGTGGGGTTCTTCTCAAACCGCTCCCACTTCTCCCCCGTTGCCTGCCCCCCCACCCTTCAGTCAGAGCCCCACGTGCTTCCTCGGATCCTGATTGCCGAGTCTGCCCTTACACAGTTGCAGGAGGAGTTGACTTTGGCAGGGCTCTCACAGGCTCCAAAACACAGAGAACGTCTGCCAAAAGTGTCTGACGAGTTGCAGCAGGGAAGTGAGCAGCCTGCAACTGCCTCTGCTGAAGCCACAGGGGTTGCGCTTCGTAGAAGCACTCGGAAAAGAAAAATGACACAAGAATAGATGCACAACGGTACACACATGGGTGTATCAAAAAATGTCAGTAGTAAGTTTCACTTATTTTGATGACGCACATAAATGTTTTTCTTTGCACCACTTTCAGGTCTTGACCATTTTTGCCTCAAACGTTGGAAGTGGCTTTGTCACTTGAAGTGAATGGTGACACATTATTTAAGCTCGAGCACTGGGGCTTTGGGTGACAGGAATGGTTTTGTCATTGTAGGGATGCTTTATGATGTTGTTGGAGGGGGAAAACTTAGTATAGCATGTGGCTGCCATGTGGCTGCATAGGAGCAAGTTAAGTAAATCTAGCCATGATGAGGCCATCCCGGGCCTCCCGGGCAGCAATGTGCGCTGCTGCTGGTGACATCTCCACCTCAGGTTCCTCCTCATCCTCCTCCTCCTCATCTTCCACCTGCTCCTCCGCCTCCTCCTCCACTGAAGGGGATGTATACTCTGCGCGTTGCTCCTCCTGCCGCTCCAATCCATGCTGCTGTGCTATGTTATGCAGCGCGCAGCGGATGATGATGATTCTGAAGACCCTGGCTGGTGCGTATTGAAGGGCTCTGCCAGATCTGTCAAGGCATCTGAAGTGCATCTTCAGCAGGCCTATTGTTTGCTCTGGCACATCTGGTGGAGATGTGGCTCTCATTATAACACTCCTTGGCCTCAGTACTTGGCATCCTCAAGGGTGTCATGAGCCATGTCTTCAGTGGACAGCCTCTGTCTCCAAGCAGCCAGCTGGTAAGTTTGTTTGGAGGTGCGACGAGCTGAGGGAGGGTGGACTGGCACAGAACGAAAGAGTCATGACAGCTCCCTGTGAATCTGGTGCACACATGCATAATCATCTTTTTATGGTTGCAGATGAGCTGCACATTGAGGGAGTGGAAGCCTTTGTGGTTCACAAACACTCCTGGGTGATCTGGGATGCCTTCATGGTCACATGTGTGCAGTCGATGACGGCCTGCACCTGTGGGAAGTCAGGCCGAACCGCAAAGCTGAGCGCCCGCTCAGTAACACTGGCTTCACCAGTGGTACAGTTGATATAATTGGCTGGTTTGTGAAACATGGCATCGGTCACCTGGGTGATGCATCTGTGGGCAGCCGACTGCGAGATCCCGTAAATGTCTGCTGCAGGTCCCTGGAAGGAGCCTGAGGTGAAGAAGTTGAGGGTGGTGGTGACTTTGATAGCCACTGGAAAGGAGTGTCCACCAGGACCTCTAGGCAGCAGGTCTTGTTCCAGCAAGGTACAAATATCTGCGGCAACCTGGCATGATAGCATGAGCCTCCTGCAGCACTGCTGTTCAGTCATGTTGAGGAAGCTCATCCTCTGCCTGTATACCCTTTGTTAGGGGTATTGCCTCCATCATGCTGCTGCCCTGTGGTACCCCCCTCTCTCCTGTGGAGCATCAGGTCATTAAGGAGAAGGCTGCTGTTGTGGCTGCTGGTGTTGTGGCTGGTGTTGTTGATGGTGAGGCTCATCTTGTTCCGATTCTGAGGACCAAGGTGAGACAGTATAAACAGCACCCATGCTGATGTAGTAGATGGCAAGTAAAGTGGAGATGAGAGGGCCAATCTCTCAAAGTTGTGATAGTGACTAGCAATGTGTTGAGAGTGGTTTCCGAGGTTTCAAAAATGACCTGCAAGCTGCAGACACCGAAATCTGTGGACTAAATGGAGTGAGCAAGAGCCTTTCCATGAGGTGTAACGTCAGAGTATTTGTGAGCTCTTCCCAGCTGTCAATGAATGAACTTGCCAATGGCCACTGAGCTTCCACAGGTGAGGTACTCGAGCTCCGTGAATCCCGTGCTCCTGCAGTAAAACTCAGAAGCTGGCATTAAAATCACTCTGAAGGGCCTTTCAACAAACACTTAATGATTTCAATGAGGTTGCTCAACTCTGCCGATCGGGTCAGTGTCGCGCTTTCAAAGCCGCCCGAGTTAAATGCGCGAGGAAGTGGGGTGACGGCGGGTTCCTGACGTGCTCACTATTTCAGGGATTTTTACTGCTGATCCGCCCCCAAACCCGCACGCTCGGGAGGAAAAATTCCGGCCAGCACTTCATTAGAATCAGAAGATATTACAGATCAGCGGCTTATAAGAAGGAACAGAGCGAGGGAAAGGGCAGAAGAAAAAAAACCGTGTTCACAAGAGAAAGAATGAGCTGTAAGGTGCTAGGTGGAGAACAGGAGATGGTTAACTTACCATAGCATGAGGCAAAAGCAAGCATGATGAGAGAAATTAGAAAAATCAAAGACATGTACGAGACCGAGAGAACGTGTGGTTGGTTAAAGCTGGTTATCTCAGATAGAAATGGGGAGCTTGAAAACCTGCCAAACTGGAGTAGGCTCCAGTGGCCCAGGAGTCTGGCAGAAGAAAAGGCAAGTTAACACTAGGGGTGAAACCACCCCACTGGCCAAGGACCAAAGTATCAAACCCGCTCCCTCCCTCATCCCGGAAGCACTGGTGAACCTGTCCTACTTTGCCAGTACCTACTATCAGAGGGCAAATGGGAGCTGTGCATAAGGTCTGAAGTTGTTAAAGTCAATATTAAGGCCAGACAGCTGCAAAGCACCTGGCAGAACGATGAGGTGCTGCTCCTCCATCTGGCATTGAGCTCCACTGGAACAGTGTGCAAGGCCAAACACAGCGGTCAGAGTAGAAGTCAGACAGAGAATAAAATGGCAAGCGATAGCTGTGCAGTATGATTCTATGAACTTGCATTGCCAGTTTACCAGGCTGCTATATAGGCAGTTTCAGAAGAAAATGGAACAATGATGTGGTGGGGTACTGAAGGAGTGCTGCACTGTCAGAGGTACCATCTTTTGGATGAAACGTTCAATCGCGGTCCTGTCTGCCATCTCAGATGGATGTAATAATCCCTCAGCACTATTTTGAAGAAGAGCAGGTGTTGAGTCTATGTTTCCAAATGTAGTTATACTGAATAACAGGACACAGACTACAGAAGTAAGTAAACAGGTCTTTAGTGATTGAGGGTCAGGGCTGAACTGGAATACACTTTGCTCCACAGGGTTTATATACCGGTGTGGTCACCACCGGTACTACAATGTACAGGAGCCATCAAAAAGTAGTCCATCACCTTAAGGTATCCTCTTAAGGTGGTACAGGTTACATACACTACAATTCCTCCCCTTTTAGCTTAACAGTGTACACCCCAATTTAAACATTACATGGATAACATATATACAACTTTCACACAAAACTGTTCAAAGATTCAGTCTCTGAGGAGGCCTCCTGATCCGGGCCGGATAACGCCTTTCAGGGGTCTCTGGTTCTCGTTGCTGGGGTGACTCATCCATTTGATCTCCTATGGATTGAACATCATCATGTACGTTCGAGTCTGAGGTAGATGCTACAGGCTCAATAACTTCTTCAACTGGTGTCTCTGCCGTAGACATGGGGTCGACCCTTGTTCTCGATTCCACAAGTTGGTCAGCATGACGTCGTATTACGTTCTCTCCAACGTCTACCGTGTACATCAAGGGTCCTTGTCGGGCACAAATTGTTCCGGATTGCCATTTATCATTCCTATAGTCCCTGGCCAACACTGGTTGTCCTATTTCGAAACTCCGAGTGGCCTTGTTATTTACGTGCTGGAATTGCTTGTTTTCGACTTCCCTACGCACATTGGGTTTTAACAAATCCAACCGGGACCTCAACCTCCTGTTATAGAACATTATGGCAGGGCTTTGATTTGTCACTGCATGCGTGGCGTTTCGATATGCCATCAGGAAATTGTCCACCTTGTATTGTAGTGGAATATGGTCTTCGCTCATGGCCTTTATCGCCTTTTTGAACGTTTGTACAAATTTCTCGGCCAACCCATTTGTAGCCGGATGATATGGGGCAGATGTATAGTGTTTCACCCCATTCTTTTTCATGAATTTCTGGAATTCTTCTGACACGAACTGTGGTCCGTTGTCTGAACATATTTGTTCCGGCAACCCATTCCTTGCAAATATGGTTCTTAGAACTGCGATCGTCTTTTCAGAGGTAGTGGTCGACATCTTAATCACTTCTGGCCATTTAGAATGTGCGTCTACTGCTATCAAAAACATGGAATCCATGAATGGACCAGCAAAGTCGATATGCACACGTTGCCATGGGGTTGAAGGCCATTCCCACGGATGCAGCGGTGCAATTGGAGGTGCGTTTTGAACTATTTGGCACCCTGAGCAGCTTTTAGTCAGATCCTCTATTTGTTTGTCGATACCTGGCCACCACACATAAGCCCTAGCAAGGCTTTTCATCTTGACTCCCCCCAGATGACCTTCATGCAATTCCTTCAGAACTCTCTCCCTTAATTTAGGAGGAATAATCACCCTTGTTCCATACATCAATGTTCCTTGACAGACGGACAGCTGTTCTCGTCTGGCTGAGAATGCTGGTAACAGTGGTTCGCCATGTGCTGGCCATCCCTTCACTGTCAAATTGTAGACCCGAGACAGTGTCGGGTCGTTTCGGGTCTCTCTCTCAATACCCGCATTGGTGACTGGTAAGCATTCGATGATGGTCGAGTGAAATATCTCGACAGGGTCAACTGCCGGTGCCTCTTCCGCTGTAGGTAGTGGCAGGCGCGACAGCCCATCAGCATTACCATGTTGCTTTGTACCTTTGAATTCGATATCATATTGATGTGCCCCTAGGAAAAGGGACCATCTCTGAAGCCTCTACGCCGTCATAACCGGAACACCCTTCTTAGGGTTAAAAATGGAAACCAACGGCTGGTGATCTGTCAGCAGCGTAAACTTTTGGCCTTGCAGGTAATGGTTAAATTTCTTAACTCCCCACACGAGGCTGAGAGCCTCCCTATCTATCTGAGCATAGTTGCGCTCTGCGGAGGTCAATGATCTGGATGCGAACGCGACTGGCCTTTCCAAGCCATTTGGAAACTTATGTGAGAGCACTGCCCCGATATCATATGGAGAAGCATCACAAGCTAAGCGAATAGGCAGCGTTGGGTTAAAGTGAGCCAACACTTCCTTAGAGGTGATCAGTGCCTTGCTTTTTTGAAAAGCCCACTTACAATCATCGCTCCACTTCCATGGTATTCCCATTTGCAATAGAGTGTTCAGCGGGTGTAACACCGTGGATAAATTTGGAAGAAACTTGTGGTAATAGTTAACCAACCCAAGGAACGACCTCAACTGGGATACATTTTCCGGAGCGGGAGCTTTCACAACAGCTTCGATCTTGTCAGGTGACTTATGGAACCCCTCCTGGTCAATGACGTGGCCGCAGTACGAGATTCGCTTTTGAAAGAACTCACATTTCTGGCGATTAACTCTGAGCCCATATTCTTTCAATCTGGTGAGCACCTGCTCCAAATTCGCGAGGTGATCCTTATCATCATCTCCTGTAATCAGAATGTCGTCCAGGTAGCATTGTGTGCCTGGAATTCCCTGCAATACCTGCTCCATGGCCCTTTGCCAAATCGCTGGAGCCGATGCCACTCCAAAAACCAGTCTATTATACCGATATAAGCCCTTATGTGTGTTGATCGTGAGATACTGGCGTGACGCTTCATCAACTTCCATCTGTAGGTACGCCTGCGCCAGGTCTATCTTGGTGAAGTTTTTCCCGCCAGACAGCGAAGCGAAGATATCTTCAATCCACGGAAGCGGATATTGCACCGTGTGAAGAACCGGATTAACAGTGATCTTGAAATCGCCACGGATGCGAACCTTCCCAGGTTCCCCCGGCTTGTTGCTCAACGAACGCTTCATGACAGGAACAATGTGTGTGGCCCATTTGCTCCAGTCCACCTTTGACAGTACTCCTGAACATTCTAGCCCTTCCAGCTCTGCTTCCACAGCAGGTCGTATCGCATAAGGTACCGGTCTGGCTTTGAAAAATTTTGGGTTTGCATGTTCTTCAACCTTGATGTTTGCCGTAATTCCTTTCAGTGTTCCCAGTTCCTGTTGGAACACCTCCTTAGCATCGTCCAATATTTTGGACAGTCATTTAGGTTTGACGTCGTCCTCTTTACAGGAATCTACAGTCAGTGCTTGTATGGAATGCCAGTCCACATTTATTCTCCGGATCCATTCCCGTCTCAGTAGTGGCGGACCTCCATCAGGTAACACATACAAGTCCATTTCCTGACTTTCTTTACCATTGTAGACCACATTTACTTTTATCTTTCCGATGGGGTATACTATTTGCCCCGTGTATGTCTTCAATACAATCTCCGTATCCCTCAGGGGAATGTGCGAGAATAACCTTTTGCAATCTTGCTTATTCATGACCGTCAATGCCAATCCAGTGTCCAATTCCATCTTCACTTGGACTCCTGCTATCCGAAGCATGACCCAGATAGTTTGGTGGTCTGCTGTGTTACCCACATTATGTATTTTTATACAACCCAGTTCCTTACTGCTGGAGTCTGAATCCATCTTCTGTTCATCCGAACTGTTCTCTGTCACCTTGTGTACTTTTTTGTACTTCTCCTGTGGTGACTTTTTGCTGCTGGTCTTCTTTCCTGACCGGCATACTCTCGCTATGTGACCAAGTTTGCCACATTGCCTGCATTCTTTATCTTTGAACCAGCACTGGTTCTGGTCATACGTTGTCCTTCCGCAACGATAGCACTTTACTGCGCCCAATGCCATTTCATTGGTGCTGAATTCCAATGGCCTTTGCTGTATCTCTGCAGCGCCTCATGCTGCTGCCTCGTGCGATGCTGCAATGCTGAAAGCTTTGTCCAGCATAAGATCCTTTTCCTCTAGCAGTCGCTTCTGGGTTCCTTCCCTTAGGAGCCCACACACAAACTTATCTCTCAGTGCGTCTGCTAGTCCTGTACCGAACTGACAGTACTTTGATAACTTGCGCAGTTCGATTAAGAATTCAGCGTTGCTTTCCTCTTTAAGTTGAATTATTTTGTAGAATTTAAATCGTTCCGCTATCAGCAGCGGCGTGGGGTTTAAATGCTCTTGCAGGATAGTAACAATATCCGCGAAACTCTTTCCTACCAGTTTATCTGGTGTTACAAGGTTCCTTAATAACCCGTACGTCTTCGCACCCATCGAGTTTAATAGGGTTAGTGCTTTCTTATCCTCCGGTACCTCATTCATTGTACAGTAAACTTCGACGCGTTCCACATAAGTGGCCCAATCTTCCACATCGCTATCAAAAGCAGTGATGTTACCCGTTTTTGGCATCCTTGTTGAGTTTCCTTTCCTTCGGATATGATTATTATTGTTATTTTTTTTTCTTCAAAATGACGGCTTCCCGCGCTTGGCGGCTTTTCCCGCGCTTGTCTTCTTCCCCCGTGCTGTTGCCGTTCTCGCCTCCCAGCGGTCCTTTATTTTCCCCTATGCTGCTGCTCTTGTTCCCCGCCGCTCCCGCGGTCCTTGTGGACATAAACGCTTTTCTGGCTGCTGCGCGTCTCTGCCCCGATTGCAGTCCGGCCCCTGACACCGGCTGCGGTTGTGTTCTCCGCCCTTTTCGTCGTTTCCCTCCCCTTCTCTTACTGACAACTCGGCCGACTTCCCCCCCGTGCCGCTCGATCGGGCTTACCCGCCGCTGTCGTCGAAGGGATGTTCACTGATGTTTGACTTCGTGGCCAGAAACCAACCCGGGTTCCCGATTGCCTCCCGTGCTATGCAGTGCCCAGCAGGATGTTGAGGGTGGATGTCCTTGATCGACGCCCGTTTCAGAGGCGAAGCTTCCTTTGATGCAACTGCCGCTAGGTAAGATCAGACTCGTCGCCACTGTTGAGTCTGTGTTTCCAAATGTAGTTATGCTGAATAACTGGACACAGACTACAGAAATAATTAAACAGGTCTTTAGTAATTGAGGGTCAGGGCTGAACTGGAATACACTTTGCTCCACAGGGTTTATATACCGGTGTGGTCACCACCGGTACTACAATGTACAGGAGCCATCAAAAAGTAGTCCATCACCTTAAGGTATCCTCTTAAGGTGGTACAGGTTACATACACTACAGCAGGGGAGTTCTCCTGGGTGTCCTGGTAAATATTTGTCCCTCAGCCAACATCATTATAACAGATTATCTGGTCATTATCATATTGCTGTTTGTGGGAGCATTTGGCTGCCATGTTTCCTACATTACAACAGTGACTACACTTTAGAAGTACTTCATTAGCTATAGAGTGCTTTGGGACATCCTGAGGCCATGAAAGGTGCTATTTAAATGCAAGTTCTTTATTTTCTTTAAGTATGCCTCAATATTAATTTTGTTTTCAGTACCTCAGTGTCCAATTCTGGGCACCACACTTTACGAAGTATAGCAAGCCCTTGGAGAGGGTGCAGAGGAGATTTACTAAAATGGTAACAGGGATGAGGGACTTCAGTTATGTGGAGAGACTAGAGAAGCTGGGATTGTTACCTTAGAGCAGAGAAGGTTAAGGGAAGATTTAATCGAGGTGTTCAAAATTATGAAGAAACTGATTCCACTGGCCAGAGGGTCGGTAACCAAAGGTCACAGGTTTAAGATATTTGGGAAAAGAACCAGAGTGGCGATGAGCAGAATTTTTTTATGCAGCGAGGTCTGGAATGCACTGCCTAAAAGTATGGTTGAAGCAGAATCAATAGTTACTGACATGAATCAGTCATTCATGAAAGAAAGACTTATGAAATAATACTGAGCGGCCTGTGGGTGGCGCTGTCCAGGGAGAGTATAAATACTCAGGCACGGGCCCAGCTTGCGCAGGACATTCTTAACAGGACGTATACAATCATTGCTCCATTTCCATGCTACCCCCGTTCGTAGCAGGGCGTTCAGTGGGTGCAGAATTGTCGACAAATTCGGCAAAAACTTATGATAGTAATTCACCAACCCGAGGAATGACCTCAGTTGCGACACATTTTCAGGCACTGGGGCCTTAACAACCGCTTCAATTTTGTCAGGGGACTTATGTAACCCCTCTTCATCAATCACATGGCCACAATACGATATCTGTTTCTTAAAAAATTCACACTTGGGGCGGTTGGCTCGCAGCCCATGTTCCCGTAGTCTAGTGAGCACCTGTTCTAGGTTGTTAAGGTGTTCACTGTCATCTTCACCTGTTACAAGGATGTCGTCCAAGTAACACTGAGTCCCCGGAATCCCTTGCAGGACTTGTTCCATCGCTCTTTGCCATATCGCCGGAGCCGATGCTACTCCGAATACCAATCGATGATACTGGTAAAGACCTTTGTGAGTGTTTATCGTGAGATACTTCCTAGAGGACTCTTCAACCTCCAATCTGCAAATATGCTTGTGCTAGGTCAATTTTTGTAAAACGCTTCCCTCCAGACAGTGAGGCGAAGATGTCTTCTATCCTTGGAAGAGGATATTGTACTGTGTGAAGGACAGGGTTCTCCATCACCTTGAAATCCCCACAGATGCAAATCTTCCTTGGCTCTCCGGACTTATTGCTTAACGTTTTCTTCATGACAGGAACGATGGGTGTCACCCACTCGCTCCAGTTGACCTTAGACAACATGCCCGCCTTCTCCAAATTCTCCAGCTCTGCCTCGACGGCTGGGCGAATTGCATATGGTACCGGTCTCGCTTTGAAAAACTTAGGAACTGCATTCTCTTCTATTTTTAACGAGGCGGTTACACCTTTAAGCGTGCCCAGTTCTTATTGAAATACCTCTTTGGCGTTAGCTAAGATTGTTGACAATTGTCCAGGAGTGACGCCTTCATCTTTTTTACCGTCCACCGTCATTGCATGAATGGAATGCCAATCTAAGTTTATCTTCCTGATCCATTCCCGTCCCAATAACGGTGGTCCACCATTTGGCAGTATGTAGAGATACAATTTCCGTATTTTCTTGCCATTGTACTCGACAGGCACCCTTATTTTTCCTCTGGGGTATACTTTTTGCCCCGTATATGTCGTCAAGACGATGGATGTCTCTCTCAAGGGTATGTGTGAAAATAGCCGCTCGTAGTCTCGTCGATTCATGACGGTTAGCGCTGATCCTGTATCCAATTCCATTTTAACTTGGGACCCTGCTATCGTGAGAGTGACCCAAATGGTTCGGTGATCCTCTTTTGCGATTACATTGTGAAGTTTGAGACAGCTTAGTCTCCTGTTTCCGGATTCACTATCGCTCATCTGGTCTTTGGAACTACTGTCCATCATCTTTTGTACTTTCTTGTACGGTTCCTTAGTAGCCTTTTTGTTGTCGCTGGTCTTCTTCCCAGACCTACAAACTCGTGCAATGTGTCCAATCTTCCCGCATTGTCTGCATATTTTGTCTTTGGACCAGCAGTCCTTCTGGTCATGGTTAGGTCTGCCGCAGCGATAACATTTTGCAAATCCCCGTGTCATTTCGTGGGTGCCGTATTCCTGTGGTTTTTGTTGAATTTCTGCAGCTCCCCTGGCTGCTGCTTCATACGATACTGCCACGCTGAAAGCCTTATCTAGCGTCAGCTCTTTTTCTGTGAGTAACTTCTTCTGTGTTCCTTCACTCAGGAGTCCACAGACAAATTTGTCCTGTAGGGTATCTGCCAGTCCTGCTCCGAACTGGCAGTGCTTTGATAGCTTGCGTAGTTCCGTAAGATACTCAGCATTGCTCTCATCTTTGTGCTGAGTTCTCCTGTGGAATTTAAATATTTCTGCTATCAACAGCGGTGCAGGGTTTAAGTGCTCCTGTAGAACAGCAACAATTTTGTTAAAACTCTTCGCCTTCGGTTTGGCTGGAGTAATCAGATCCCGCAATAGGCCGTACGTTCTAGCGCCCATTAAGTTTAACAATGTCGATGCCTTTTTCCCCTCCGCTATATCGTTTGCCTCGAAATATAACTCTACTCTTTCCACATACGTGGTCCAGTCCTCTAATGTATTATCAAAAAGCAGTGATACAGCCAGTCTTCGGCATCTTGCAAATCTAAAATGGCGCCTCCCGCGCTTTGCCTTCTTCTCCGATTTAACAAAATGGCGCCTCCCGCGCTTTGTCTTCTTCCCCGCTGTTGTTAGCGCTGCTTTTCACGGTTTCTTGCGCGTATTCTTTTTTTTTTATTATTTTCCCGTTGTGGAGCGGACCCTCTGGGACAGTTCCCGCCCTCTTCTGAGGTCCGAACGCTGCCCAGCTCCGAAGCACCGGCCGCGCCCTGTGTGCTCCACCCTCTCTCTCTCTCCTTGCTTCCCGACTCGCTGCCCGGCCCCGTTGAAAGGCCACCCGATCGAGCTTCAGCCCGCCGCAGCCCAGGAAGGATCAGAGCACTACCTGCCACCAGCCCGATTAGCTGGGAAACCACGGACCGAGGAACCCAGCCTGGCTCTGGAAAGTCGCTCCTGCAAAGCCTTGAACCCGATGATTGACGGTCGACGCCCGTTTCTCGAGTTTCAATGGCCTCTATTTTTTTTTTCTTTCTTCTGGCTCCGACCTTCAACAACGTCGTCGGAGCTGCTGCTGAGTTGCAGGTAAGTTCGTTTCTTTATTCGTCGCCAGCGTTAAGTCCGTGAATGATTTAGACACGGACTAGCAGGAGTGAAAACAAAGAGATGTTTACTGGTGGAAGTCCATAACGAAGCTAAACAACCGAGGCTCTCTAGCGCCTTTTTTACAGGGGTGGTCACTGCCGGTACTGCAGTCTGAGACCAGTTATTCTCTTAAAGGTACATACACAACAACATCCAAGTTCCCCTCCAAGTCCTATATCATCCTGACTTGGAAGTATATCGCCATTCCTTCGTCGTCACTGGGTAAACATCCTGGAACTTCCTCCCTAATAGCACTCTGGGAGTACCTTCACCTCACTGACTGCAGCAGTTCAAGGCGACGACTCACCACCACCTTTTCAAGGACAATTAGGGATGAACAATAAATGCTGGCCTTGCCAGCGACATCTGCATCCCGTGAATGAATAAATAAAAAATAACATGAGAATCTGATGCAATGGTGGAAAAGGCGATATTATTTTTCCTAGATCAGCTGCAGAAATAGTGTATACATTTCACGTAAGTGGAGCACATTGGCTGTACAGGAGGTATGCAGATCCCTCCTTGATGCACCCAACAGTGACACCCTTAACAATGCGTGCGCTATAGATGGACAGATTTTTGAACGATAAGGGAGTCAAGGGTTATGGGGAGCGGGCAGGGAAGTGGAGTTGAGGCCAAGATCAGATCAGCCATGATCTTATTGAATGGAGGAGCAGGGTCGAGGGGGCAAATGACCTACTCCTGCTCCTATTTCTTATGTTCTTATGCTCTTATATATGTCTTACTAATTTGAGAACTTGATGCAATTACTGGGTGCACAGTTAGGGCGTGTATCAGTTCCAAACACTATTAAGCCTGACCTTGACAAGTGTCACAAAAATAAAAAGTACAGCAGACATAAAATACTAACTGACCAGCAAAAAGTCGATCCGCACATTTCTATGTAGCCATTCGAGCAGGTGGCAGAGCCAGGCTGCTGTCTCTGTCTGACTGTCAGACTCTGGCAGTCAGCACATGATTAAAGCCATGTTAGCAAACCAATCAAGGACAGGCTGTCCCAGCAGGTACAACGTTGCCAAGCACAAGCCACTCTTGATAAGAATTCATCCATACCATTTGTAAGTTAATCTACAAAGCAGGCCCAGATGTACCATTAAGGAAGCAGAAGGCATCAGGATAGATCTTGACTTTGTGTGATAGTGCAACACGGGTGCCAGCGAGCCAGGAGCCCGTTTTACATAGAATCCTACATGGAATCACATTTTTTTATTTTTTTTTATTCGTTTATGGGATCAGGGCGTTGCTGGCAATGCCAGCATTTTTATTGCACATCCTTAGTTGCCCTTGAGAAGGTGGTGGTGAGCTGCCTTCTTGAACCGCTGCAGTCCGTGTGATGAAGGTACTCCCACAGGACTGTTAGGGAGGGAGTTCCAGGATTTTGACCCAGCGACGATGAAGGATCGGCGATATACTTCTAAGTCAGGATGGTATGTGACTTGGAGGGGAACTTGGAGGTGGTGGTGTTCCCATGCGCCTGCTGCCCTTGTCCTTCTAGGTGGAAGAGGTTGCGGGTTTGGGAGGTGCTGCCGAAGAAGCCTTGGCGAGTTGCTGCAGTGCATCTTGTAGATGGTACACACTGCAGCCACGGTACGCCAGTGGTGGAGGGAGTGAATGTTTAAGGTGGCGGATGGGGTGCCAATCAAGCGTGCTGCTTTGTCCTGAATGGTGTCGAGCTTCTTGAGTGTTGTTGGAGCTGCACTCATCCAGGCAAGTGGAGAGAATTCCATCACACTCCTTACTTGTGCCTTGTAGGTGCTGGAAAGGCTTTGGGGAGTCAGGAGATGAGACACTCGCTGCAGAATACCTAGCCTCTGACCTGCTCTTGTTGCCACAGTATTTATGTGGCTGGTCCAGTTAGTTTCTGATGAATGGTGACTCCCAGGATGTTGATAGTGGGGGATTCGGCGATGGTAATGCCATTGAATGTCAAGGGGAAGTGGTTAGACTCTCGCTTGTTGGAGATAATCATTGCCTGGCACTTCTGTGGCGCGAATGTTACCTGCCACTTATCAGCCCAAGCCTGAACGTCGTCCAGGTCTTGTTGCATGCGGGCATGGACTGCTTCATTATCTGTGGAGTTGTGAATGGCGCTGAACACTGTGCAGTCATCAGCAAACATCCCCATTTCTGACCTTATGTTGGAGGGAAGATCATTGATGAAGCAGCTAAACAATGTTGGGCCTAGGACACTGCCCTGAGGAACTCCTGCAGCAATGTCCTGGGGCTGTGATGATTGACATTCAACCACCACAACCATCTTCCTTTGTGCTAGGTATGACTCCAGCCAGTGGAGCATTTTCCCCCTGATTCCCATTGACTTCAGTTTTACTAGGGCTCCTTGATGCCACACTTGGTCAAATGCTGCCTTGATGTCAAGGGCAGTCACTCTCACCTCACGTCTGGAATTCAGCTCCTTTGTCTATGTTTGGACCAAGGCTGTAATGAGGTCGGGAGCCAAGTGGTCTTGGCGGAACCTAAACTGGGCATCAGTGAGCAGATTATTGGTGAGTAAGTGCCGCTTGATAGCACTGTCCATGACACCTTCCATCACTTTGCTGATGATTGAGAGTAGACTGATGGGGCGGTAATTGGCCAGGTTGGATTTGTCCAGTGCGCTCAGCTGTTTCTTGATATCATGTGGAGTGAATCGAATTGGCTGAAGACTGGCTTCTGTGATGGTGGGGACATCAGGAGTAGGCCGATATGGATCATTCGCTTGGCACTTCTGGCTGAAGTTGGTTACAAACGCTTCAGCCTTGTCTTTTGCACTCACGTGCTGGGCTCCACTATCATTGAGGATGGGGATATTCTTTGAGCCACCTCCTCCCGTTAGTTGTTTAATGGTCCACCACCATTCACGACTGGATGTGGCAGGACTGCAGAGCTTTGATCTGATCCATTGATTGTGGGGTCGCTTAGCCCTGTCTATAGCATGCTGCTTCCGCTTTTTAGCATGCATGTAGTCCTGTGTTGCAGCTGCTCCAGGTTGGTACCTCACTTTTAGGTATGCCTGGTGCTGCTCCTGGTATGCACTTCTACACTCCTTGTTGAACCAGGGTTGGTCCCCTGGCTTGGTGGTAATGGTAGAGTGAGGGATATGCCAGGCCATGAGGTTACAGATTGTGGTGGAATACAATTCTGCTGCTGCTGCTAATGGCCCACAGTGCCTCATGGATGCCCAGTTTTGAGCTGCTAGATCTGTTCTGAATCTATCCCGTTTAGCACTGTGGTAGTGCCACACAACACATAGAATGTACAGCACAGAAATAGGCCATTGGGCCCAACTGGTCTGTGCCAGTGTTTATGCTCCACACGAGCCTCCTCCCCACCCCTCCTTCACCTGAATCTATTTGCACAGAAGGAGGCGATTTGGCCCAACGTGCCTGTGCTGGCTCTTTGAAATAGTTGTCCAATTAGTGCCCCCCTCCCCCCCCTTCTCTTTCCCCATAGCCATGCACTTTTTTTCCACTGATTTCAATGAAAATAAAAATGGAGAGAGATGTAAAATGGGCTGCCGTCTCGCTATCACCCGTTTTACACTACCTCAAAAGTCAAGAGCGACCGCCATTGTGTCCTAGCATTAGCGTGTTCACCCTTCACATTCAAAGTCTTGATAAGAATTCAGCCATAAAATTTTGTAAACAAATCTGAAAAAGCGGACCCAGGTGTACTGTTCTATGTGATACATTTTGCACTGGGCAGGTGAGGCAGAAAAGTACAAATGTTCCTCGAAGGCAAGAACTAAACTCGCAAAACCCTCCATCACATTTACCATAGCTGCCCGCGGACTAAGCTGCAGTGGAGAGCTGCCACTCAGTTGAAAATGGATTAAAGTGGAGCGCACAATTCTTAATGGCTGCCCCAAGGCATTACAAGCAGAACTGGAAAATAAAATCACCACTGTCTGCATTTTTAGATTGGGATGCTCCAACTATTATTTTGCATGAGTGAATAATCAAGCACCTGAACCTAAAATTCATGAAGTAAATGTTAATCATAATGATGAGATTTTAACTGAAATTATACAGCATTTATGCTAATTATAAGTGGAATGTAAATTATAAAACTGTAATAACGTGTTAATCAAACACATTTTATATCACATTAACTTTAACTCTTTCGTGTGATTTTAGGAGCTGTTATTGTCACATTTATATCTGGAATAATGGATCCCCATGGGAGCAATTAACAAAAATTACTATTGTCTAACATGAGGCTTTAAACAAAATTTTAAAGAACAAACTCGTCGGTCTAAGTCTGAGGTCCAGGGTATTTTAAGACTCAGATCTCATCTACACGCCGCTAGCCAGGTGACTGGGCGGGAGTGCAGGTTTGGGTGGCCAGAGGCCTCTGGGCAGCACTGAGGGAAGGCTCGATGGCAAGCAGGTAAGTCGCGGGGTGAGGGTTGCAGGAGGGTATTGCGGGACAGTAGCTGCAGGGTGTCCAGGAGAGGAGAAGCCTTGACTTTCCGTGTGAGGTCTGGGAAGAGTGTGCCCGCTCCTTCAGGCCCCCAAAAACAAAAGTTCAATACTTACCTTGGAGGACCTTTTCTGTCTAACTTAAAAATAATCCCAGCATGCTTCACAGAGGAGAAAGGGTTAATGAGCAGAAATAGAAGTGTGACTGAGCAGAAGTGGAGAGGTGACTGAATGTACGGTGTAATATATGTGGGTAGAACAAATGAAGGACAGCGACACAATGAGATGCTAGTCCATGTACTTGTTTATTAGGCCAGAGAGAACTGAGCATGCTCATACCAAACCATGTGACAAACCATGTGATAATACATTACACTGCTTTCCCCTTAAAAAGAAGTATGTATTTCCCTCTCAAATACAACAAAACTATGGTCCCTGCTTTCCCAGCATTACATGTACCACAGAACAAAAACTCCTGGCTTTTTTTTAATTGAACTATAAAATCCAGTTTAACAACAGGTTTGCAGAGCCTTCCTGATCTCCTTAAAGAAGGTTTTGGTATTGAGCCAATTTTCGGGCTGTTTTGTTTTGGTTCCGAAATCAAAGATGATCCTGTTTCTATCTCAGACTTGTTTAAATCTGATGCTTCAGTTACTGAAGTTTGAACTGAGTCAACCTCATGTATGAGTTCATGATCAAGTGGTTCAAGATCACGGGCAAGATTTTCATTGAGCCGTGGAGGCGGGATTGGAGGCATGTAGGGGGTTCAAAATCTCAAAATCGGGGGGGCATGAACCCATCGCGCCCCCAACCCGCCTCCATGCTCTTATGGTCATTAATAAATAGACATTCTTATTATGAACACAGCTAGCTTTTGCTAGACACTTTTATTGAGCAAATGTGGACTAGGTACAGTATCTGTAGAGGCTTCCATCTTGACTGCTGCCTTGTGGGTAGCCTAGTGCCTCATGGGTAATGTAGTCTTAAACACATACAGCTGGGTAGTGTAGTCTTATACATACAGCTATATACAGCTCTACACAGCTCTACAGCTCCACCTAGTGTCCACTATAGAATGACATGTTATTGATCATTACACATGCCAGTTTCAAAGGAGGCGGGTACACTACCTGTGCTGGGACCCGCCTCCCCGAGCCGGGAAGGGGATTAGTGCCAATTAACTGTCTGTTAACAGGTAGTTAACAGTCAGTTTTTAGCCTAATCCCTATTTTTATTCCTGAAGTGTGGGATTCCCGATGGCTCCAAACCACGCCAAGTTAGCGAGGCAGGCGGTCGAGCTGAAGGACTTGGAAGGTTCGAGATGTCCGGTGTTCAGGTGAGTGATGGGTGCATGAGTGAAGAGGTAAGTGTGTTTGGTGTGTGTAAAGTGTTTAAATAAGTTTTACTTACCTTTACAGCCTTCCTTCCTTCAGGTCTCGGGAGTCCCTCATCTCACCGGCACAGAAAGCAGAATGGCCACGAGCTGTCAAAAGTTGCAGCATTCAGCTTTCTGTTCTGGAGAGATCTCTAAATCAGCCTGAAAGGAAGGAATTAACTTAGTATACAGATTGTCAATGTTTGACAGCTTCAAAGAGCTGTCAAATGCTGATATTTCATCTGTCAGAAGCTCTTGACAGATGAAATGTCAACCTGTGACGTCACCTGTTGCCGGGTGGCCCTTAATTGGCCTGCTGAGCCCGCTGGATGGGCTCAACAAGGTCAATCAAGTAAAAATCGCATGGGTTGGCCACAACTCGATGGAGGCAGGACTACAACCCCGAAAGTTGTAGTCCCGCCTCCTACACGCCTCCAGATTCAAAATCCTGCCCCACGTCTTGGTTCATCTCTAGCAGAGATCAGTTGATCTACATGAACACTTTGGATGTTCTCACCAATTTCAACCAAATATCTCTTGGTTCCACCAACCTCTACTACGGTTCCTACATCCCACTTGTGTGAACTCGGCTTTCCAGGGGGACTGAGAACACAAAGACACTCGTTTTGTTTGAAACTGCATTTTTTCTGATTGGTATCATAATCTTCTTCTTCTTCTTAGGCAGTCCCTCGGAACTGAGGATGACTTGCTTCCACATTAAAAATGAGCTCGCAGTTGACTGATTAGTCCAATGTGGGACCTACAGTCTCTGTCATAGGTGAGGCAGACGGTGGTTGAAGGGGTGGGTAGGTGGGGTGCTTGGGTTGACGTGCGCTCCTTGCGCTGCCTGCGCTTGGCTTCCGCTTGCTCCCAGCGAAGAGACTCGAGGTGTTCGGCACCTTCCCGGATGCTTCTCCTCCACTTTGTGCGGTATTGGGCCAGGGATTCCCAGGTGTCGGTGGGGATGTTACACTTTTTCAAGGAGGCTTTGAGGGTGTCCTTGAAGCATTTCCTCTGCCCACCTGGGGCTCTCTTGCTGTGCTGGAGCTCTGAGTAGAGCGCTTGTTTTGGGAGTCTCGTATCGGGCATGCGGACAATGTGACCCGTCCATCAGAGCTGATTGAGCATGGTCAGAGCTTCGATGCTGGGGATGTTGGCCTGAGCAAGAACACTGACGTTGGTGCGCCTATCCTGCCGATGGATTTGCAGGATCTTGCGGAGGCAGCGTTGGTGGTACCTCTCCAGTGCTTTGAGGTGCCTGCTGTACATGGTCCATGTCTATGAGGCATACAGCAGGGCAGGTATCACTGCTACCCTGTAGACCATGAGCTTAGTGCCGGGTTTGAGGTCCTGGTCTTCAAACACTCTCTTCCTCAGGCGACCGAAGGCTGCACTGGCACACTGAAGGCGGTGTTGGACTTCGTCGTCGACGTCTGCCCTTGTTGACAGTAGGCTCCCGAGATATGGAAAGTGGTCCACGTTGTCCAAGGCCCTGTCGTGGATTTTGATAATCGGGGTCAGCACTCTGTGACAGGGGCAGGTTGGTAGAGGACCTTTGTCTTACGGGTGTTTAGTGTAAGGCCCATGCTCTTGTATGCTTCGGTGAAGGTGTTTACAATGGTTTGGAGTTCGACCTCCGAGTGAGCGCAGACGCAAGCATTGTCTGCATACTGTAATTCGATGACAGAGGATGGGACGACCTTGGATCTGGACTGGAGGCGACGGAGGTTGAACAGTTTCCCATTTGTTCTGTAAACTAGCTCCACTCCAGTGGGGAGCTTACTGAGGGTGAGATGGAGCATTGCAGCAAGGAAGATTGAGAAGGCTTTCCAGGGGGACTGAGAACATGAAGACACTCGTTTTGTTTGAAACTGCATTTTTTCTGATTGGTGTCATAATAACGTTTCTGACTCAACTGTTTCTGTTCAATTCTTGAGGCCAAATTTGGTTGAACAAGACTCAATCCTGTTCTCAATCTCCTCTTCATCAAGAGTTTTGCTAGGCTATATCCAGTTGAAGTGTGCGGAGTAGTTCTGTACTTCAGCAAGAAATTTGCCAAACGTTGCTTCATGCTGAGTACTGAGAGCTACTTTTACTATTCTGACTGACCTTTCGGCTGCTCCATTTGAAGCTGGATGATATGGGGGAACGAGAGTGTGTTTGATACTGTTCCATTTCATGAATTTTTGGAATAGAACTGAATGAAACTGAGGGCCAGTGTCAAAAACAAGCTCTTTAGGTAAGCCATGACATGCAAAGATAGACCTCAACTCACCTATGGTATGTTCAGTTGTAATATTTGAACCCATGTGTTTCACTTCAATCCACTTTGAGTGACTATCTACAAGTACCAGGAAATATTCATTTGCTTTCTCTCAGAAGTCTACATGTACTCTCTGAAAAGATCTACTTGGCCATGACCAGGTTTGTAGTGGAGTTTTGGGTGGTTTGTTTCTGCAATTTTGGCAAACGCTGCATTTGCTGACAAGTGATTTTTTTTTTTATTCGTTCATGGGATGTTGGCGTGGCTGGCAAGACCAGCATTTATTGCCCATCCCTAGTTGCCCTTGAGAAGATTCAAGATCACTATCGAATCCAGGCCAGTAAACAAAGCCTCTTGCAACTGATATCATACGGACGATCCCTGGATGTTCAGTATGAAGTTCGGCCAGAATTCTATCTCTCAAAGAAGTAGGTACCACCACTTTGTTTCCCCACTTGATACAACCTTGCTCATTGGACAATTCAGTACAACGGTTATGGAATGGTTTCAACTCTATGTCCAGACATTGATCAGTCCATCCATTCAAAGTGTTTTCATTCACTCTTTTCATAGAAACAAAGAAGATAGGAGCAGGAGTAGGCCATTTGGCCCCTTGAGCCTACTCTGCCATTCAATGAGATCATGGCTGATCATCCAAATTCAGTACCCTGTTCCTGCCTTCTCCCCATATCCCTTGATCCCTTTAGCCTTAAGAAATATATCCAACTCCTTCTTGAATATATTTAATTAATTGGCCTCCACTGCCTTCCGTAGCAGAGAATTCCACAGGTTCACCACTTTCTGGGTGAAGAAATTCCTCCTCATCTCAGTCCTAAATGGCTTACCCCTTATCCTTAGACTATGACCCCTAGTTCTGGACTCCCCGGCCATCGGGAACATCCTTCCTGCATCTAGAATGTCCAGGCCTGACAGAATTTTATAGGTTTCAATGAGATCCCCTCTCAATCTTCAAAACTCCAGTGAGTACAAGCCCAATCGACCCAATCTCTCCTTGTACATCATTCCTGCCATTCCAGGTATTAGCCTGGTGAATCTTCGCTGCACTCCTTCCATGGCAAGAACATCCTTCCTCAGATAAGGCGACCAAAACTGCACACAATACTCAAGGTGCGGTCTCACCAAGGCCCGGTGCAACTGCAGCAAGACATCCTTGTTCCTGTACTCGAACCCTCTTGCTACGAAGGCCAACATACCATTTGCCTTTTTAACCGCCTGCTGCACCTGCATGCTTACCTTCAGCGACTGGTGCACAAGAACACCCAGGTCTCTTTGCACTTCCCCTTCTCCCAATCTATTGCCATTGAAATAATAATCTGCCTTCCTGTTTTTGCCACCAAAGTGGATAACCTCACATTTATTCACATTATAGTGCATTTGCCATGTTTCTGCCCAATCACCCAACCTGTCCAAATCGTACTGGAGCTTCACGACATCCTCCTCACAGCATACCTTCCCACCCAGCTTTGTGTCGTCTGCAAATTTGGAGATACTACATCCAATTCCCTCGTCCAGATCATTAATATATATTGTGAACAGCTGAGGTCCTAGGACTGATCCTTGCGGTGCCCCACTAGTCACTGCCTGCCTCTCAGAAAACGACCCGTGTATTCCAACTCTTTGTTTTCTATCTGCCAACCAGTTCTCTATCCAAGTCAATACCTTGTCCCCAATCCCATGTGCCTTAATTTTACAAGCTAATCTCTTATGCGGGACCTTATCGAAAGCCTTCTGAAAGTCCAAGTACACCACATCCACTGGTTCTCCCTTATCTATTTTACCAGTTACATCCTCAAAAAATTTTCAGTATTTCAGTACTGAGTCCTTTTGAGTCTCATCCACAACCTCAGTTGCTTTCACGGGAAAGTCTTTATCAACTGCACCTAGTGTGAAAATCTTACCTTCACTCCCAACACGAGTCCTCATGTGGCAACCTGGACAAGGCATCTGCGATTGCATTTTGCTTTGAAGTGTGATATTCAATCGTTTAGTCATATTGTGAAAACAAAACTGCCCAACGTTGCATTCTTGATGCGGCCATTGCAGGGATGGCAGATTTGGGCCCCAGTATTGCTAAGAATGGTTTGTGATCGGTTATCAGAGTAAACTTTCTGCTGATCAGGAACTGTTGGAATTTCTTGATTCTAAACACTATGGCGATGCGAATGCGATTGGTTTCTCTTGGCCATCATCCATTACGTGGCTTATGACAGCTCCCACACCATAGCTAGAAGCATCACACGCTAACTTAAGTTCACGCTTTGTGTCATAGCGCACAAATAGAGCATCGCGAGAGAGACTTCTCTTACAAGCGTCATAAGCTTCCTGTTGTGCTTTCGTCCGCTTCCACTGGACATCCTTCTTGAGGAGCTTGTGCAATGGAACTAACATGGTCGCTAACTTAGGTAAGAAACATGCGCAGGGATGAACCATTCCAAGGAAAGGTTTTAACTCAGACATGTTCTGTGGCTTTGGAGTATTGACGGCAGCATCAACCTTTTCCTTCACTGGTTGCAAGCTATTTGCATCAACTTTCAGACCAAGGTACACAACCTTGGGCTGCACAAAAGCATATTTGCTCCTTTTCAATTTTACATTGTGGGATTTCAACCTTTGAAGCACTAACTCTAACACTTCTAGATTGTCTTCCTCACTGCTTGTTGCAATCAGCACATCGTCTTGATTGCATAAGTAATTTGGAACTCCTTGCAAAATCTTATCCACCATAGCCTGGAAGATTTTGGGGGAGTACTTTACACCATACAGCAGCTTGGTGTATGAGTACAGTCTCTTGTGTGTGTTGATGGTGAGATACTGTTGACTCTCTTTGTCAACATTCAGCTGAGCGTAAGTGTGCGACAGGTCAAACTTGGAGAGAATGCTGCATACAAATCTTGCAATGTAGGTAATAGGTACTGCTCATTGACAACTGCTTGGTTGATAGTAACTTTATAGTCATCACACAAGCGTACAGTTTTGTCTGCTTTGGGCACTACCACAATCGGGGCAGCCCATTCACATTTGTCACTTTTTACTCACACTCGGTTCTCTCTGAGCTTCACTAGCTTTTCCTCCACCTGACTTTTCAATGCATACGGGACCAGCCTTGCCTTACAATAGACAGGCTTCGCATTGGACTTGATGCGGATATGTGCGTCATACCCAGTGATGCCCTCATAACTGTCTGAGAACATGCTTTTATACTTTTTCAGCATTGTGTCTGTTGTGTCTGTGTGTTGATAGAGACACTGAAGACAGGAGTTGGTTTCATAGGTGTTTACTAAACAAAGTCTGGAGGGGAACTAACTGATACAACACAATATACAGGCTTATATAGCCCGAGTGGCCATTACCGGCATTACAGTACACATGGGGCTCTTAAAGGCACATACACTACAATTCCTCCCCTTTTAGCCAACCAGTACATAATATTTTAAGTAATTATTAATTACATGTTACAAGAAAAATAATCTACACATTGCTGCAGTTAATTAATTATAAGTCAGTCTCTCTGGAGGCTTCCTGACTCGGTCTGGATAACGCCTCGGTGGTGTAGTAGTTTCTGGTGGTGTAGTAGGTTCTTTTGGCAAGGCTGATTCGGCTTGAATGCCAGTGTCGGGTTCATCGGGTTCCAGTATCACCGGATCGGAGGTAGATATGGGTATCTCTACTTCATCGTTAGGCGTATAGAGTTGTGGTGTAGGTTGTCCCTTTTCGGATGACTCTATGATTTGGTCAGCATGGTGCCTTATTATGCTTTCTCCGATGTCCACGGTATACATCAGCGGTCCTAGTCGTGTGCAGATAGTTCCAGGCTGCCATTTCTCGGTACGGTAGTCCCGGGCCAAAACTTGTTGACCTATCTGGAAGGTTCTAGTTGGCCTTTCATTCATGCCTTGAAATTGCCGGTTCTCCACGTCCCTTCTGATGTTGGGCTTGATCAAATCCAGCCGGCATCTTAGGCTTCTATTGAAGAACATCATGGCGGGAGTTTGGTTTGTAACCACATGTGTTGCATTCCTGTGTGCGAACAAGAAGTTATCCACCTTGTGCTGAAGTTTTATGTCTTCATTACCCATGACCTTTATGGCCTTCTTGAAGGTCTGGACAAACCTTTCAGCCAATCCATTGGTGGCGGGATGGTATGGGGCGGACGTGTAGTGCTTAACCCCATTGTTTTTTAAGAACTTCCTGAATTCTTCGGACACAAATTGCAGTCCATTATCAGAACAGATCTGTTCCGGCAGCCCATTCCTGGCAAATATGGTCCTTAATACTGTGATGGTTTTTTCCGTGGTGGTGGAGGACATCTTTATTACCTCCGGCCACTTGGAGTGTGCATCAACCGCGATTAAGAACATTGAGTCCATAAATGGACCAGCAAAGTCGATGTGTACCCTTTTCCAGGGAGATGAGGGCCACTCCCATGGATGTAGAGGGGCTTGGGGTGGAGCGTTTTGGACCTTCTGGCATCCTAGGCAACTCTTGGTCATTTCTTCGATGTCTCCATCGATACCTGACCGCCATACAAACGCCCTGGCTAGGTTCTTCATTTTCACTCCACCCAGATGCCCCTCGTGAAGCTCCTTTAGAACTTTATCCTGGAGTTTGGGTGGAATCACCACTCTGGATCCACACATCAAGGTTCCTCGGCACACTGACAGCTGTTCTCTTCTTTGCGAGAATGCTGGCAACAGTGGTTCGCCATTTGCTGGCCATCCCTTCACTGTTAAATCGTAGACTCGTGAGAGAGTCGGGTCATTTCTAGTTTCCCTTTCAATGGCAGAATTTGTTACTGGTAGACATTCGACTATGGTAGAGTGGAAAATCTCCACTGGGTCTACGGTAGGTGCTTCTTCTACCGTTGGCAATGGTAGGCGCGATAACCCATCAGCATTCCCATGCTGTTTTGATCCTTTGTACTCTATGTTGTATTGGTGTGCCCCTAGAAAAAGGGACCACCTCTGTAGCCTTTGCGCTGTCATAATGGGAACACCCATTTTAGGGTTGAATATGGAGATGAGGGGTTGATAGTCAGTCAACAAGGTAAATTTTTGTCCGTGTAGGTAATGGTTGAATTTCTTCACTCCCCATACCAGGCTGAGTGCTTCCCTGTTGATTTGGGCATAGTTACGCTCAGCTGAGTTCAATGAGCGTGACGCAAAAGCTATCGGCCGTTCCGAGCCATCAGGGAATTTATGCGATAATACTGCTCCTACGCCGTAAGGGGATGCATCGCACGCCAGTCTGATTGGCAGTGATGGGTTGTAATGAGCCAAAACTTCTTTGGACGTGATTAAGTCTTTGCATTTATGGAAGGCACGTTTACAGTCTTCGCTCCATTTCCAAATTACTCCTGTTTGTAGCAGTTCATTAAGAGGGTGTAGAAGAGTTGATAAGTTCGGTAAAAATTTATGATAGTAATTTATTATTCCCAGGAACGACCTTAATTGTGAAACATTTTCAGGTGCTGGGGCTTTTATGACCGCTTCAATTTTTCAGGTGATTTATGCAACCCTTCCTTATTAATTATGTGGCCACAATATGATATTTGATTTTGGAAAAATTCACACTTGGGGCGATTTGCTCGTAGGCCCCGTTCTCTCAGCCTAGTGAGCACCTGCTCCAAATTGGCAAGGTGCTCGTTGTCATTTTCTCCTGTTACAAGGATGTCGTCTAGGTAGCATTGAGTCCCCGGAATCCCTTGCAGGACTTGCTCCATAGCTCTTTGCCAGATAGCTGGAGCGGATGCTACTCCGAAAACCAGTCGATTGTACTGGTACAGACCTTTGTGTGTATTTATCGTGAGATATTTTTTAGAGGCCTCTTCAACCTTCATCTGTAGATATGCCTGTGCCAAGCCAATTTTGGTGAAACGTTTCCCTCCGGATAGTGAGGCGAAAATATCTTCTATCCTCGGAAGAGGATACTGTACCGTGTGAAGGACTGGGTTTACAGTCACCTTGAAGTCTCCACAGATGCGAATTTTTCTCTGTTCTTCAGATTTATCATTATTCAATGCTTTCTTCATGACTGGAACGATGGGTGTTGCCCACTCGCTCCAATCTATTTTGGATAATACGCCTGCCTTTTCCAAATTCTCCAGCTCTGCCTCGACTGCTGGACGAATTGCGTATGGCACCGGTCTTGCCTTAAAAAACTTGGGAATTGCTGCATTCTTCCACTTTTATTGAGGCGGTGATGCCTTTCAAGGTTCCTAGTTTCTCTTGAAACACTTCTTTGGCGTTGGCCAAGATGTCTTTTAATCGTTCAGGTATGACGTCATCATCGTTTTTTTTCTTACTGGTCACCGTCAGTGCCTGAATGGAGTGCCAGTCTAAACGTATTTTCCTGATCCATTCACGTCCCAACAGCGGTGGACCACCATCTTGTAGAATGTATAAATACAACTTTTGTATTTCCTTGCCATTGTATACAACAGGCACCCTTATTCTTCCTTTGGGGTATACTTTCTGCCCCGTATATGTTTTCAAGATAATGGATGTGTCTTTTAAAGGTATATGCGGAAATAGCCGCTCGTAATCCTGTCGATTTATGACGGTCAGAGCTGATCCTGTATCTAGCTCCATTTTAACTGGGGACCCTGCTATCGTGAGGGTAAACCAAATGGTCTGGTAATCATCTTTGGCAATTACATTATGTAATTTGAGACAGCTTAGTCTCTTGTTTTCGGAGTCGCTATCGCTCTTCTGGTCTTCGGAGCTACTGTCCGTCATCATTTGTACCTTTCTGTACTTTTCTTTATTGATTTTTTTTTTCCTGTCTGTGGATTTTTTTTTTCCAGATCGGCATACCCATGCAATGTATCCAATCTATCCGCATTGCCTGCATGCTTTGTCCTTGAACCAGCAGTCCCTCTGGTCATGGGTGGATCTGCCGCAGTGATAACATCTCTCGAAACCCTGTGTCATTTCATGGGTGCCGAAGTCCTGTGTCTTTTGTTGTATCTCTGCAGCTCCTCTTGTGGCTGCTTCGTATGATACAACCATACTGAAAGCCTTGTCCAGTGTTAAATCTTTTTCAGAAAGCAGCCTTTTTTGTGTTCCTTCACTTAAGAGACCGCAGACGAATTTGTCTAGAAGATAATCTGCTAGTCCTGCCCCGAATTGGCAGTGTTTTGATAGCTTTCTTAATTCGGTGAGGTAATCAGCGTTACTTTCATTCTTGTGTTGATTTCTCTTGAAGAATTTGAATCGTTCCGCTATCAGCAGCGGTGTTGGGTTTAAGTGCTCCTGTAGGGTATCAACAATTTCTTTAAAATTCTTGTCCTTTGGTTTGGCTGGAGTGATTAAATTTCGTAACAGCCCGTATGTCTTTGCGCCCATTAGATTTAGCAGTACTGAAGCTTTTTTTCATCTTCTATTCCATTTGCGGTGCAATATACCTCCACTCTTTCCACATATGTGGTCCAATCCTCTATCTCGTTATCAAAAGCATCAATATTGCCAGACTTAGGCATCCTAGAAATAAAATGGCGCTTCCCGTGCTTTTCTTTCTTTTCTGCAGAAAAGATATGGCGTTTCCCGCGCTTCCCCGCTGCTGCTGCCGATGACAACGCTGTTTCCCACGGTTTCCGTTCTTTTTATTTATTTATTTACAGTTGGAGACTCGTTCCCGCCGGACTCTCTCTCTAGGTCTGAACGCCGACCTGCTTGCAGCACCGGCCGTCTCCCGAGTGCTCCCACCCTGTCTGTTACTGCTTGCCTCCGCTTTCGCTGCTTGGCCTAGCTGTAGAGCCAGCCCGACGCCCAGGAAGGATTATTGCAGTACCTGCCACCAGCTTGGCTAGCTGGTGAAAACACAGCTTTTTCTTTTTCTTGATTTTTCTTCAACTTTGGACGCCAGAGGAATCGATGTCCTTGAGGTGCTGCCGAATTGCAGGTAAGTCCGTTTCCAATTCGTCGCCACTGTTGTGTCTGTGTGTTGATAGAGACACTGAAGACAGGAGTTGGTTTCATAGGTGTTTACTAAACAAAGTCTAGAGGGGAACTAACTGATACAACACAATATACAGGCTTATATAGCCCGAGTGGCCATTACCGGCATTACAGTACACATGGGGCTCTTAAAGGCACATACACTACAGTGTCGAGTCGCTTCTTTGAAGCATCGACACTGAAGATGTTTTTCCAGTCTAATTTTAACTTTCTCAACCAGTCTTTGCCCATGAAAATTGGCCTGTTGTTGTAGCTTGCTACGATAATAGGCAACTTTATTGACTGGCCATTGTGTTGTACTGTACATTCCATTTGTCTACATGTCTCTAGGATTTCTCTGGAGTAGGCTTTTAACTCTACGGTACTCTTTGTAAGTGGTATTTGATTAAACTTACTCTCATATGTGTCCTTACTCATGATAGAGCAGTCTGCTACCGTGCTGATGCACATATATTTCTCATTGATCAAAAGTTTTGTACGAAAGTCTTTCTCACAACTGCTTGCATTGCCACTAGTGCCATAGATACTGTAGATGCCAAGTTCTTCAATATTAGGTGTGTTCACTTCAATATTGTGAACTCCTCCCTTCTGTTGTCGCAGCTTTGCATTGCCACTAGAATCTGTAGGGGGTGGCGTGTGCCCAGTCAGCTCTGCCCCTGACTGTCTCTGAGTGGTTCAAATCGCTCCCACACCCCTGGGTTTGCAAGGGGTTTTCCTTCCTCGAGAGGTTTCCCAGAGGTTTCTCTCTCTAGAGGCCTCTCTCTCTTGCACAGTAAAACTTTGAGTGGTTCGACCCACTCACCCCTTAGGTTCTATACTCTGGACTTAGGCGCAGGAACTACAATGTAGAGAAAACTCGTGTAGACCAAGTTTGATGAATCAAAATGAAATTTTATTGCAAATGAAAAAAAAAATCAAATCAAATGCAACGCAGATAAGAGTATGGTACATGGGAGGGAAAAACAAACACAAACAAATCATAACGACACAGTGCTAACTAAAACAAATACAGGCATCTTATATTCAACAAAGATCATTATGAAATAAGGAAACACACGGAACATCGAGGGACAACAACTCATGTTAATTGTACCCTTAAATCCACCCCCTTATTAAACCTACCTAGATCTGATTGTGAAAGGCCAGAAACATGCTCACCAATCCCACTCGGAAGTGCAAGGTTTTGAAAACGAGTCTGTGTTTGGTCCTTTCAGGCGTCTCGTCTCCACGTGGATCGTGGAGCCCCTGCGAACTGCGCCACACCTCTCTCCTGAGGTGGGGGTCGGGGGCGGCTAGACACCGGTGGGCCTGGATGTCGGCGGGGTCGAGGATCGTCGGCTCGACCCTGGTTAGCGGAGCTTTGGGCTGGTGTGGCCCCTTCTACCTTCAGCTACGGCCCGGGGATGGTCGATGATCTCCTGATGGTTTTCCCCGGGGCGGGACGCTGGTTTCGAGTGACTTTCTTTATACAGTCATAATTATCTTTCTCCTCCGACGGTGGAGAGGAGTCCGCTGATCTTTCCCCAAGCCAGCTCCTCTTCGCCCAGCTCAAAAGCTGGACCGGCTGCTGGGGCTGCAACGACTGTCCGACTGTAAACTGTCTTTTAGCTCGACTCTCCTTGTGACTGTTCAAGCTTGTTGATTCAATCTTCCTCCAGCGTCTTCTTCCAAGCTGTTTTTTGTGCTGTGTTGTCCTGTCTCTTCCACTGCCGTGTCGAGTCGTGTCCCACTGCCGTATCAACTGCCGAAAAGTCTCTCCAGATATACCTTTCTTCCCGAGGCCTCACTTCCCGCCCAAAATCAGGTTAGTCTTTGTTTTAACTTTGGCGGGCTTTGAGCACAGTGGGGCAGTTATTATATTTAAACTCATTTTAAGTGGCTGGTAACAGGCCCATCTCTGGTTGGAAATGGCTTTCATTGTTTTTAATGTCCTGCTGATCTTGTTACCGAGCCCTTGGTGTTGTCCTCATGAATATATATTGTCCTCTTTCGTCTGGGTCAACATTTAGATGGCCCCTATCTCCAAGCCGATCTTGAGTGGATCTGCATCTAATCCATATGCATGCCTGTGGGTCTGGTTTCGATCTCTCCGAAACGGCTTCCAGAACTTACTAAGGGTTCAATCCACATAGCTGTCTGAGGTTGCGCAGGAACCATTTTAAAGTGTCCCAATGAGCTGATCACATGATATGGCGGCCATTTTGTATGCCCCTTTTTCTGGGCTTCTTTTAAAACAGTCTTTAAAATCACGGCCTCTTCTGCCATTTAACCCTTATTAATATGAAATCCAATTTTGCGAATCCTACAGGTTCTAGACACCAGACTTAGGTATAGGCGGCGATACAGGAAATAGAGTAGACAAGTGGTTTGGTGCAAGAAAACCGCAAATTCTATTAAAGGCACAATAAAAACACAATACTGAGAATTACTGGAATTATTACAGGCATATAAAATTACACTTATTTGGGAGTGGGGAACACACGGCACAAATACATTAAAAATCCCCTTATCCTTATCCCACCCCCAATACCTAACTAGATTAAGCTACGAGGGGCCAGGAATTCATGCTCACCAATGGGGTTTCTTTTACGGTTCGAAACCTGTCGATTAAGCCGGTTGTGGTTTTTGGGGTTCACTCTTTTTGTCCTTTGGGCCTGCTGTCATCACGTGGTCACAGGGCATGGCGATGGAGTTGTCTGTGCGAAGTACCCCTCTTTTCCTTCATTAGATTAAAGTCTTTTGTGGGATACTTCACCTTGCAGGAATGGTTGTTCTTCTGCTGGTGGTTCGGTCGCCGACAGTTTTGTTGCAGTTGGGGCTCGGTTGGCGGTTTTTACCGTCGATTTGATTTTACTCCCCAAGCTTCAAACGTCAGCTCATAACTAGGCCGTTTGTCCCCCAACACTTCTTCTTGCTGCCCTTCTCTGCCTATCGGTTTTTACTGTTCGTCTCGTCTCGTCTGCCCGTTTGCGGCCTGTGTGTCTTGTGCGTGTTCGATTCGGTTCCATTTTCCTCCCTGCGTTTGGCCCCCGGTGTTGTAATGGGCGTCCTCGGTGTCGGGACAGGTAAGGGCACGAGGCAAGAGAGCGAGCAAGAGGCCGAGCAAGAGGCAAGAGAGCGAGAGGCAAGAGAGCGAGAGCTACCAGTGGGCCTACAATTATACCCGGTTCTTCTCCCCTTATCTGCGTGCCAAATCAGGTCAGTTCTTTGTCTAACTTTTGGCGGACTAGTCTAAAATGATTACAGTCATTTACTTTAACGACTTCTGGGGCGGTTGTCTCCTTGTTTAATGGCTTTGATATCCTGGCTGTTTGTTATTTATGAAATGTAATCGTCTTTCCTGGCTTGGTAGCTACCTGTGAGCTGTTACCGATTATTTATGCGAGAAGTTAATGGCCTCAGGATTAGGTCCATCCTGACTTGATCTGTCCCAAGGTGAAGAATGCATATTCTGTGTTTACCTAGCTGTCTGGCTTTAGAAAAGGACAAAGTCTTTCACAGATCCATGCATGCTAGGTTTCGTTTCAGGATTTGAATGGGCCTGCCTTCTGCAGGGCCTTGCTTTTAAAATCCTGCAAGCCTTGGTCACGAGGTTTCAGAAGCCATTTTCTTTTGGATACCCTTTTTTAATAACTTGTCCATACAGGGTCCCTTTATCCATAACTTTTGGGGAATGTGGGAATTTTGAGAACCCTACAAATGGTTCTTACTTCCTGCTTTAGATCTAGCTCTGCAAGCTGTTGAAATATGGCCTTGCTTCTGGCATTGAAAACACTTCACATTTCTGTATTGGTAGGACTGTGGTGAGTGATTTCCATTACAGCGATAACAATTCAATGAATTGCTCTCACCGACATGCTTTTGACTCAGCCTCACAGCTTTAGGTTTGGCGGTGGCTTGGTGACTGTAGACCTCAGCTGCATTAGTCACTTGAGTTGAACGGAGCTCCCTAGCATTCTTAGACGCCATCTCCATAGATAGGGCAATTTTGCATGCTATGTCAGACGCTAGGTTGGGAGTGTTCAGTAACTTGGACTGTGTGCGCTCATCCACCAGTCCACACACAAACTTATCTCGCAACGCACGATCCAACAATGTGCCGAAGTTACAATGCAAAGACAGGTTCTTAAGAGCTACAATGTTCTCACTGATGGTTCAATTTATTTTTGGTTTCTGGTACCAAACTTATAGCACTCTGCTATTTCTAATGGCTTTGGGTCAAAATGGTCCTCGAGTTTCTCGACAATGTCTTCAAATGACACATCCTTCGCTTTCCCTGGTGCGAGTAGATTTGCCAACGTTCTGTAGACATCTGGCCCGATCTCTGTTAGAAAAATTGCTTTTTTCCGTTCTCGAATTACTTTATTTTGAGCTTGAACATTCTCATCTGCACCTTTGATCTCAATAATGTTATTGGCCCTAAAAAACATCTCCATCCGCTCAATATAAGAACTGAATGGTTCGTGAGCTCGGTCATGCATGTCGAGGCTTCCTATGTATCGTCGAGTAGAGCTCGCTGATTGGCTGCTGTGTTTCCTACATTACAACAGTGACTACAACTTAGAGAAGTACTTAACTGGCTGCAAAGTGTTTTGGGCTGTCCTGAGGTCGTGAAAAGCGCTGTATAAATGCAAGTTCTTTCTTTCTTTAGCTATCTCTACATTTAGCCCTCACTCACATTTTTATCAGATATTCAACCAGCTCCTTTTTAAAGTAATGTATTCCTCGGCACAGAAATAAAGGATATTAATCTCATGCATGCTACGTCCTAAGGATAAATTGAATGACATAACTAATAAAGATTAGTAAACTTTCAATGTTTCCTTATTTCACTATTTTTAAGACAGCAGTAGATGAGAAGTATTTATAAGCGAGTTATTTTGACCTTGAATGTACTGCCTGAAAGGGTGGTGGCAACAGATTCAAAATTAACTTTCAAAAAGGAATTGGATAAATACTTGAAGGGGAGAAAATAACAGGGCTATGAGGAAAGAGCAGGTGAGTGGGTCTAATTGGATAGTCGTTCCAAAAGTCCAGGACAGGCAAGATGGGCCGAATCTGCGCTGTAAGGTTTTATGATCCTAAGTACAGAGGAACAGGAGTAGGCCATTAAGCCCCTCGAGCCTGTTCCATGCTTGTGAGTTAAAAGCCTAGCGTAACTACTAGTTTTGTCACACAGCAGCAAATTGTTTATCCACGGCTCTGTGTTGAGTTCCTTTGACTTTTTTTGATCTATTTTAATTACTGTCTGAATCCAAAATATAAATTGGGGCTGGTTATGTAAAGCTATGCTTCTGCAAAGAAAGGTTCCAGCAACTTCATTCATTTATCAGCGTGGGAGGTCTTCCCACTGAGCACTCAACATTTTCCAATTGTTCTCATTCTGTCCTCTCTCTCCTGTGCTTCACCCGCGGGGAGTTTCAAACTATTTAGATGCATGGAAGTACTGTCAAAAGCTCCGCTTCACTAATTACATATCTGCTGCTCACGTGGAAATATGAGACTGAATTCCCAAGAACGATTACTTTAAAATGTTTTTCCTGCGTTTGATTTTATCTGCACTGACAGATGAAAGGGCTGATCTTCACTTTTTCCATGTTTGCTGTTGCTTAGTTATCCATTAGCTTTCTAATTAGACTTGTCAAAAATGTGATGGATTTTGTGGCTTCGCAGCCAAGATCAGTTTGGGGCCTCTTCACCGAGGGAAAAGAGAAAGCAACTCATCCATGAGGGTGGAGCAGCTGTCTATTTCAGCTGGCTCAACACTTTACAGATACAAATAGAATTATTACACAGAATTTTACAGCACAGAAACAGGCCATTTGACCCAACGGATGTGCCGGTGTTTATGCTCCACACGAGTCTCCTCCCAACCATCTTCATCTAACTTTATCAGCATAACCTTCTATTCCTTTCTCCCTCATGTATTTATCAAGCTTCTCCTTAAATGCATCTATGCTATTCACCTCAGCTATTCCCTGTGGTAGTGAGTTCCACATTCTAACCACTCTCTGGGTAAAGAAGTTTCTCCCGAATTCCCTATTGGATTTATTAGTGACTATCTTATACTTATGACCTCCAGTTTTGGTCACCCCCGACAAGTGGAAACATTTTCTCTACCTCTACCCTATCAAACCCTTTCATAATCTTATGACCTCTATCAAGTCATCCTGAGCCTTCTCTTTTCTAGAGTGAAGAGCCCCAGCCTGTTCATTTTTTCCTGATAGGTATAATCACTCAGTTCTGGTATCATCCTTGCAGATATCTAGAAGATCACCGTAAAATATATCTCCTTTTTGGCTATGATAGAAATAGACTCAAATCCACTTGTGTGCACATCTGATGCAAGCGTGTTACAGATACAGGTGTATTAGCAAATCTTTGTTCAGTGTGAATTTGTGGCTTGATCAGTCTTAGTGTCGACACTCTTATTACAGTAATCAGTGATCCTTGCAATATAAATGATAATTATGATATTGAAATGATGACCAAGGTAACATAGGAGTTGGAACTGTGTCAATAATAAATTAAGTACACATAATGAGTGTGGTGGTAAGTTTGTTTTTTTGTGTACAGAGCATGAGAAAGCATGAAACCATCTGAGCTGTTCTACCCAATGAATGATGAAGAATTTGCACTGCACTCTACTCTTCCCAGCTACTCAATCCCCTGATTGAGATCAATGATTACAGGGAAAACCTCTAGGAGGAACAAATTGTGAAACTCCTTCGCAATAGCCAACAGCAATGAAAGAAAACTCTAAGATATCAATACATATAAATTACCTGTAGGCTGGGATGCGTTAAAAAGCATGTTTTTTTCTACTTTTGTTCTGATTGTTCCTTTGTCGCTCCTCCTCTCCTAGAAACATAGAAAAATAGGAGCAGGAGTAGGCCATTCGGCCCTTCGAGCCTGCTCCGCCATTCAATATGATCATGGCTGATCCTCTATCTCAATACCATATTCCCGCTCTCTCCCCATACCCATTGATGCCTTTTGTGTCTAGAAATCTATCTATCTCCTTCTTAAATACATTCAGTGACTTGGCCTCCACAGCCTTCTAAGGTAGAGAATTCCACAGGTTCACCACCCTCTGAGTGAAGAAATTTCTCCTCATCTCAGTCCTAAATGTCCTACCCCGTATCCTGAGACTGTGACCCCTCATTCTAGAACCCCCAGCCAGGGGAAACATCCTCCCTGCATCCAGTCTGTCTAGCCCTGTCAGAATTTTATACCTTTCAATGAGATCCACTCTCATTCTTCTAAACTCTAGTGAATACAGGCCTAGTCGACCCAATCTCTCCTCATACGACAGTCCTGCCATCCCAGGAATCAGTCTGGTGAACCTTCGCTGCACACCCTCAATGGCAAGTATATCCTTTCTTAGGTAAGGAGACCAAAACTGCACACAGTACTCCAGGTGTGGTCTCACCAAGGCCCAGTACAACTGTAGTAAGACATCCTTGCTCCTGTCTGCATGTTTGCTTTCAGTGACTGGTGTACAAGGACACCCAGGTCCCTTTGTACATCAGCATTTCCCAATCTATCACCATTTAAATAATACTCTACCTTTCTATTTTTCCTACCGAAGTGGATAACTTCACATTTATCCACGTTATACTGCATCTGCCATGTATTTGCCCACTCAGTCAACTTGTCTAAATCTCCTTCAAGCCTCTTTGCATCCTGCTCACAACTCACAATCCCACCTAGTTTTGTGTCGTCAGCAAACTTGGAAATATTACATTTGGTTCCTGTTGTGTATGTCCCTTTAAGGGAATAACTGGTCTCAGACTGCAGTACCGGCAGTGACCATCCCTGTATAAAAGGCCCTGGCAGGCTTCTGTAGTTTCAGTTTACAGATTGTATCCATTCAGTAAAGACTTGTTAAACCAACTCCTGCATTCCGTGTCTCCATTAACACACGGATTTAATACTGCTGACGAGTAAGAAACGAACTTACCTGCAACTCGGCAGCACCTCAGACGACGTTATTGAAGGTCGAAGCCAGAAAAGAAAAAAAAAATAATCCAAAGAAACTCGAGAAACGGGCGTCGACTGTGGGCAACCGCCCTCCAAATCATCGGAGTGAAAACTTGCAGGGGAGACTGTC
The DNA here is from genome assembly GCF_052327205.1 of Somniosus microcephalus. NCBI lineage: Eukaryota > Metazoa > Chordata > Chondrichthyes > Squaliformes > Somniosidae > Somniosus > Somniosus microcephalus. Next base: position 49,476,397 of record NC_140997.1, read on the forward strand.
AAGAGCCAGGCTTGGTTCCCCAGTCTGTGGTTTCCCAGCTAATCGGGCTGGTGGCAGGTAGTGCACTGATCCTTCCTGGGCTGCGGCGGGCTAGAGCTCGATCGGGTAGCTCTGCAACGGGGCCGGGCAGCGAGTCGGGAAGCAAAGAGAGAGAGAGAGGGTGGAGCACACAGGGAGCAGCCGGTGCTTCGCAGCCGGGCAGCGTTCGGACCTAAGAAGAGGGAGGGAAGTGTCCCAGAGGGGCCGCTCCACGACGGGAACGGTTAAATATAAAAATACCGCAGAGAGCGGCGTTGACAGCAGTGGTAGCGGCGGGAAAGCGCGGGAGGCGCCATCTTAACTCAGCGGGGAAGAAGGAAAAGCGCGGGAGGCACCATTTTGATCCATCGGGGACGAAGGAAAAACGCGGGAGACGCCATCTTAGATTTTCAAGATGCCAAAGACTGGTGATATCACTGCCTTCGATAATGCAATAGAAGACTGGACCACGTATGTGGAAAGAGTCGAGTTATATTGCGAGGCAAACGAAATAGCCGAGGGGAAAAAGGCATCGGTATTGCTAAATTTAATGGGCGCAAGAACGTACGGCCTATTGCAGGACCTGATTACTCCAGCCAAACCGAAGGCGAAGAGTTTTAACAAAATTGTTGCTATCCTACAGGAACACCTAAATCCTACACCGCTGCTGATAGTAGACAGATTTAAATTCCACAGGAGAAATCAGCATAAAAATGAGAGCAATGCTGATTACCTTACGGAACTACGCAAGCTATCAAAGCACTGCCAGTTCGGAGCAGGACTGGCAGATACCTTACAGGACAAATTTGTCTGTGGACTCCTGAGTGAAGGAACCCAGAAGAGGTTACTCTCAGAGAAAGAGCTGACGCTAGATAAGGCTTTCAGCGTGGCAGTATCGTTCAAAGCAGCAGCAAGGGGAGCTGCAGAAATACAACAAAAGCCATAGGAATACGGCACCCACGAAATGACACGGGGATTTGCAAAATGTTATCGCTGCGGCAGAACAAACCATGACCAGAAGGACTGCTGGTCCAAGGACAAAATATGCAGGCAATGCGGAAAGATGGGACACATTGCACAAGTTTGCAGGTCTGAGAAGAAGACCAACGACAATAAAAAGGCTACTAAGGAACCGTACAGGAAAGTACAAAAGATGACGGACGGTAGTTCCGAAGACCAGATGAGCAATAGTGAATCCGGGAACAAGAGACTAAGTTGTCTCAAACTTCACAACGTAATCGCAAAAGAGATCACCGAACCATTTGGGTCACCCTCATGATAGCAGGGTCTCAAGTCAAAATGGAATTGGATACAGGATCAGCTCTAACCGTCATGAATCGATGAGACTACGAGCGGCTATTCTCACACATACCCTTGAGAGAGACATCCATTGTCTTGAGGACGTATACGGGGCAAAAAGTATACCCCAGTGGAAAAATAAGGGTGCCTGTCGAATACAACGGCAAGAAAATACGGAAATTGTATCTCTACATTCTGCAAGATGGTGGACCACCGTTATTGGGATGTGAATGGATCAGAAAGATAAGTTTAGGCTGGCACTCCATTCAGGCACTGACGGTGGCTGGTAAAAAGGATGACGACGTCACTCCTGGACGATTGTCAACAATCTTAGCTGACGCCAAAGAGGTATTTCAACAAGAACTGGGCACTCTTAAAGGCATAACTGCCTCGATAAAAATAGAGGAGAATGCAATTCCCAAGTTTTTCAAAGCAAGACCGGTACCATATGCAATTCGCCCAGCCGTCGAGGCAGAGCTGGAGAATCTGGAGAATGCAGGCGTGTTATCTATGGTAGACTGGAGCGAGTGGGTGACACCCATCATTCCTGTCATGAAGAAAACGTTAAACAATAAGTCTGAGGAGCCAAGGAAGGTTCGCATCTGTGGGGACTTCAAGGTGACAGTGAACCCAATCCTTCACACAGTACAATATCCTCTTCCAAGGATAGAAGATATCTTCGCCTCACTATCCGGAGGGAAGCATTTTACAAAAATTGACCTAGCGCAAGCATATTTGCAGATGGAGGTTGAAGAATCCTCTAGGAAGTATCTCACGATAAACACTCACAAAGGTCTTTACCAGTATAATCGACTGGTATTCGGAGTAGCATCAGCTCTGGCGATATGGCAAAGAGCGATGGAACAAGTCCTGCAAGGGATTCTGAGGACTCAGTGTTACTTGAACGACATCCTAGTGACAGGTGAAGATGACAGTGAACATCTTGCCAACCTAGAGCAGGTGCTCACTAGGTTACGTGAACATGGGCTACGAGCCAATCACCCCAAGTGCGAGTTTTTTAAGAAACAGATATCGTATTGTGGCCACGTGATTGATGAAGAGGGGTTGCATAAGTCCCCTGACAAAATTGAAGCGGTAGTTAAGGCTCCAGCGCCTGAAAATGTATCACAACTGAAGTCATTCCTCGGATTGGTGAATTACTAGCATAAGTTTTTGCCGAATTTGTCCACAATTCTGCATCCACTGAATGCCCTACTACGAACGGGAGTAGCATGGAAATCGAGCAATGAATGTAAGCGGGCCGTTCAGAAGAGTAAGGACCTAATCACTTCAAGAGAAGTATTGGCTCACTACAACCCATCACTACCGATAAGACTGGCGTGTGATGCCCCTCCCTACGGCATTGGGGCGGTACTGTCACATAAATTCCTTGATGGTTCTGAGAGGCCGATAGCTTTTGCGTCACACTCGTTAACTTCAGCCGAGCGTAACTACGCCCAGATTGACAGAGAGGCCCTCAGCCTGGTGTGGGGGGTGAAGAAGTTCAATCACTACCTGCACGGTGATGAAATTTACTCTACTAACTGATCATCAACCTCTCGTCTCCATTTTCAACCCTCAGAAGGGCGTACCGATAATGACGGCACAACGGCTACGGAGGTGGTCCCTTTTCCTAGGGGCACACCAATATGGCATCGAGTGCAAAGGAACTAAACAGCATGGGAATGCTGATGGATTGTCGCGCCTACCGTTGCCGACGGTGGAAGAAGAACTGGCAGTGGATCCAGTGGAGTTATTCCACTCGACTATTGTTGAATGTCTCCCTGTGACGAATGCAAACATAGAAAAGGAAACACGAAATGACCCGACACTCTCCTGGGCCTATGATTTAACGGTGAAGGGATGGCCAGCACATGGTGAACCACTGCTGCCAGCATTCTCGCCGAGAAGAGAACAGCTGTCAGTGTGCAGAGGAACCTTGATGTGTGGATCCAGAATAGTAATTCCACCCAAATTGAAGGATAGAGTGCTCAATGAGCTTCATGAGGGTCATCTGGGAGGGGTAAAAATGAAGAACTTAGCCAGAGCGTTTGTGTGGTGGCCGGGAATCGATAGAGAAATCGAAGAGATGACCAAGAGCTGTACAGGATGCCAGAAGGTCCAAAACGCCCCACCACAAGCCCCTCTATATCCATGGGAGTGGCCCTCATCTCCATGGCAAAGGGTGCACATTGATTTTGCTGGTCCCTTTATGGACTCGATGTTTTTAATTGCGGTGGATGCACATTCAAAGTGGCCAGAGGTAATAAAAATGTCCTCAACCACCACAGAAAAAACTATCACAGTCTTATCAACCATATTTGCCAGGAATGGGCTGCCTGAACAGATTTGCTCTGACAATGGACCACAGTTTGTGTCTGAAGAGTTCGGGAGGTTCTTAAAGAACAATGGTGTTAAGCATTACACATCCGCCCCATATCATCCAGCCACTAATGGATTGGCCGAGCGGTTTGTTCAAACATTCAAGAAGGCTATCAAGGCAATGTGCAATGAAGATATACCCCACAACACAAGATGGATAACTTCTTGTTTGCCTACCGGAATGCGACACATGCGGTTACCAACCAAACTCCAGCCATGATGTTCTTCAATCAAAGACTACGATGCCGCTTGGATTTGGTTAAGCCAAACGTCAGAAGAGATGTGGAGAACAGACAGTTTCAGAATATGAATGAAAGGCCGACCAGGAGTTTTAAGATAGGTCAACCAGTTTTGGCCCGGGACTACCGCACAGAGAAATGGCAGCCAGGAACGATCTGTACACGGCAAGGACCTCTAATGTATACCGTGGACGTTGGAGAAAGCATTGTAAGACGCCATGCTGACCAGATTCTAGAGTCACTGGAAAACCTCAACTCCACACCACGATCTGATGCACCTGGCGATGAAACCGAAGTACCAATTGCATCTACCGCAGAATCGGTGATATTGGAAGCAGACGAACCAAACAACGACATTGATTCCGACTCAACATTGCCAGAAGAACCTGTTACCCCAAAGAGGCGTTATCCAGACAGAATCAGGAAGCCTCCTCAAAGACTGAACTTATAATTGCTTAAACTTAACCACTGTATCTAGTAACAGTAATTGTGATTGTAATTCGTTATCATTTAGTTGTTAAATGAATGTTATGTACTGTTTGTCTAAAAGGGGAGGAATTGTTGTGTATGTCCCTTTAAGGGAATAACTGGTCTCAGACTGCAGTACCGGCAGTGACCATCCCTGTATAAAAGGTCCTGGCATGCTTCTGTAGTTTCAGTTTCCAGATTGTCTCCATTCAGTAAAGACTTGTTAAACCAACTCCTGCATTCCGTGTCTCCATTAACACACGGATTTAATAGTTCCCTCATCAAAATCACTGATATATATTGTGAATAGCTGATCCCTACGGTACCCCACTAGTCACCGCCTGCCACCCTGAAAAAAACATTTATTCCTACTCTGTTTCCTGTCTGTTAACCAATTTTCAATCCATGCCAGTATATTACCCCCAATCCCATGTGCTTTAATTTTGCACTCTAACCTCTTATGTGGGACTTTATCAAAGGCCTTCTGAAAATCCAAATACACCACATCCACTGGTTCTCCCTTATCTATTCTACCAGTTACATCCTCAAAAAACTCCAGTAGGTTTGTCAAACACGATTTCCCTTTCATAAATCCCTGTTGACTTTGTCTAATCCCATTGATATTTTCTAATAGTGTTGATTCCTTCCAAGTAGCCACTTGTGAGCCTGAGCAGCAAGTGTTGGATGGTTATATTACCACAAGGGCCCAATCCTGTCTCTACCTGATATCTACAAGTGTGCGCTATCCAGCAGAGTTCACTGGATAGTGGCCTTGAGAAGGAACCCTGGCCCTCCCTATGCCAAGAATACTGAGCCCAAATGCAGCACCCCTATCTGCTGCCCTGCTGAGCTAAGCTAATGCAGCAAAGAGCCTCCTTATTTGCATATCTCAACCATTCATTGAATAAACCTGTTCAGCCATCTGGGCAATTGAAAAGCAAGGTTAACGTAGATGGAACCTTAAAATGTGATCACAGGAAATGAAATGAGAAGTTCTCCTGCACAGTAACAGATGCATGATGTAGATTCCCATTAAAAGCAGTCAATGCTGTTTTGATTGATCTCATTCAAAGGGAACTGGATGTATGATTGATTTGAGAATTTGACTAAAGTTATAGATGTGGACGTAGATGAAACATCCATGTTTCTGGAGCACTATACTTCCGTTCTTTTCGGGATAATGGGAATAACATAAATCAGGATTGAATAATGGACCTGTAATGTAAATCTGACATCTGGATTTTTGCCCAGATTATGTTGATGAGGGAGAACTTCCATAGTTTGTTTTCTTGGAAATGGTATCTGTGATTATTCACCTTCCTCAGGTAATTAAATAATTGAAGGAAAATCCATGACAATACAAATTGTGCCAGTCTGTTCGAGGAATTGGGCTTGATGCACTGAATGCCCTTTTGAAGGTAAGAGCCTTTGAAAAAAAAAATTACATCACTGCTGTCCTTACTGCCCTGAAGGTGGGGAGTCACACCAGTAAAAATAAAAATATTAGACACGTTTTGGGTCCTTCACATTTGTGAGAGATGGCTAGTAACAGTGATATCACTGGCGTGATCTCTCATTTGTCTTCCCTTGAATACTTTTAAAAAGCACAGCACCACTTATGATCATCAGGGATAAATTCATTTGTGCCTGTTTTCGGGCACAAACCGGTGGTGTGCCCGCTGCATGTGCCAGAAGAGGCCAGCCCAAGGACCACCTAAACTTGGCCCTCCGGCCTCACTTTAATCATTCGGGCAAGCTGTGGGTGGCTGTCACACCTCCAGAGGCAGCTCATCGCTTTGGTGCCCTCCAGTTTGGGATGGTTGAAACAGTGTTACTGCTAGCGTAACCCCTTCTCACATCTGTACTGGGCAAGATCAAGATGCCAGCTTCACACTGTCACTTTTATTTCCTCCGTCAGCCATGGTATTATCCACAATAGTCCTTTCCCCTCAAGTTTTACAGATAACTCGAACACTAGAGAGTTCGGATCAGACGCTAAACTGAGGCCCTGTCTGCCCTCTCAGGTGGACGTAAAAGATCCCTACGGCACTATTCGAAGAAGAGCAGGGGAATTCTGCCCGGTGTCCTGGCCAGCAATTAACCCTCAACCAACACATAAAACAGACGATCTGGTTATTTATTTCATTGCTGTTTGTGGGAGCTTGCTGTGCGCAAATTGGCTGCCGCGTTTCCTACATTATGACAGTGACTGCACTTCAAAAGTACCTCATTGGCTGTAAAGTGCTTTTGGACGTCCTGAGTGTAAAAAGTGGGATAGAATACTGGAGTCTAGTCTTCAGTCGCTTACAAGCCTTTATTTACAGAGACACGCATTACACACCGTGCACCAAGATAAGCTTCCCCCACTTCCCGAGCTTGCTCCCATATATATGAGCACAAGAGAGTCACCAATTAATACCCACCGCCTGAATACAATTAACACTGAGGCCGTGAAAGGTGCTGTATAAATGCAAGTCTTTCTTTTATTTTCTTTATTCATTTAAAGTAATTAAACAATACATTTTGTAATATAATTTTGTAAAATGACAGAAGACTCCATATTGTAGCTATTTTAGAGTAATATTTATATCAATATTAATTGTTATTTTCAGAAGTAAAAGTTAATCCCACCCAACTAGTTACATTTCAACTCTGCTTCCTTGACATCAAGGCAGCATTTGACTGAGTGTGGCATCAAGGAGCCCTAGTAAAACTGAAGTCAATGGGAATCGGACGGAAAACTCTCCACTGGCTGGAGTCATACCTAGCACAAAGGAAGATGTTTGTGCTGGTTGAAGGTCAATCATCACAGCCCCAGGACATTGCTGCAGGTGTTCCTCAGGGCAGTGCCCTAGGCCCAATCATCTTCAGCTGCTTCATCAATGACCTTCCCTCCAACATAAGGTCAGAAATAGGGATGTTCGCTGATGACTGCACAGTGTTCAGTGCCATTCACAACTCCTCAGATAACGAAGCAGTCCATGCCCGCATGCAACAAGACTTGGACGACATTCAGCCTTGGGCTGATAAGTGGCAAGTAACATTTGCGCCACACAAGTGCCAGGCAATGACTATCTCCAACAAGCGAGAGTCTAACCACTTCCCCTTGACATTCAACGGCATTACCATCACCGAATCCCCCACAATTAACATCCTGGGGGTCACCATTGACCAGAAACCTGGCTCTCCAAAGCCTTTCCACCACCTACAAGGCACAAGTGAGGAGTGTGATGGAATACTCTCCACTTGCCTGGATGAGTGCAGCTCCAACAACACTCAAGAAGCTCAACACCATCCAGGACAAAGCAGCCCGCTTGATTGGCATTCCATCCACCACCATAAACATTCACACCCTTCACCACTGGCGTACCGTGGCTGCAGTGTATACCATGTACAAGATGCACTGCAGCAACTCACTAAGGCTTCTTTGGCAGCACCTCCCAAACCTGCGACCTCTTCCACCTAGAAGGACAAGGGCAGCAGGCGCATGGGAACACCACCACCTCCAAGTTCCCCTCCAAGTCACACAGCATCCTGACTTAGAAGTATATCGCCGATCCTTCATCGTCGCTGGGTCATAATCCTGGAACTCTCTCCCTAACAGCACTGTGGGAGTACCTTCACCACATGGACTGCAGTTCACCACCACCTTCTCAAGAGCAATTAGGGATGGGCAATAAATGCTGGCCTTGTCAGCGACACCCACATCCCATAAAGAAAACAAATTTTAAAAAAGAAATGGTGAATGGGGCGGGAGGGTGGGGGTGGGGTGGGGAGTGTTATCTATTAAATACCGGGGGTAATTTTCAACATACCGCTGAAGCATAAAACTGACATTGTGAATTGGGCATCCGTTAGAGGAACTGCTTGATTTTCCTTTCCATTGAAATGATTTGAAGACAGGACCATAGGACAAAAAAAGACTGAGATCCATCTAGTTCACCTTCTAGCATCTTGATAGTCCCATAATACAATGATAATGGAGTTATTGACTATTCATCTCTATCAATTAGTCTACAACATCAAACTTGAAACAAAAATCATAGTTTCTATAATGGGCACCTGACATGTGATGCCAGTTTTACATTCTATCGGTAAGTTGAAAAATATCTGCTCTATGTCTAACGAAAACACTGTGTCAAAATTGTACTCTAAGTGTAGACTAATTCCTGAAGTGATTACAGTAACTTCAAGCTCTGCAACACCAGTTAATGGCATGGGTTAGTGTTCAGTGAAGGATAGAATAGACTGAAGGAGACTGACGTTTCACATACACTGAAAGCTCATTAAGACGAAAGGGGGCTTTCCCATTGGATGGGAATGGAACGGGCAAGCAGTTAAAATGGAGCAGCTCCACTTCCTGCTCGGTTCCCACCAATATTAACACAGCTGGCTTTAGTGGCAGAAGGGACACCTGTTGGACTCGGGTGGGAGCCTCAATCAAAAGGCTGATTGTCAATGGGATCCTGATGGTGTTTAATTTGGTGCCTGAGTGAGGAAGCTGCTTTCAAGCTCGGCAGGAGCAGGTCCGCAGTTGGTCTGCCGGCAGAGGAGGCCCTTCAGTTTAAATGTAAAACTTTCTTTTGTGAGGCCAGGAAGGGCAGGAGTGCTCCTCCAGTCTCCCCAGGGAACTTCGTGGCCTCGTCTACCCTACTCTCCTCTACCCTGCATCCCCTGCGCTGCACCACCCTACCCCCCCGCCCCCGGCCTCTAGCGAGACCCTCTCCCCGCCACTTACCAAGAAGCCAATATTAAAGATGCTATATAGATGCAAGATGTTGTTGTATATATGCCACAGTGTGATAGGCAGGGGCCTCAATGCTATTGTTGTTGCAATCCATCCCATCTGATATAATTGGAAAGCCAGCAAAGTGATGGGACTTTTATTGTCCTCTCATGTTGCTGCTATTTGTCAGTTGTGAAAGTGATGAAGCCATTGGCCCTCCTGAATAAAACATCAGCTAAAATTGAGTCACCTGAAATCATAAAACTACCACTTATGGACAGTTTATTTAAAAATTAATAGCTTCTTTCACACAGATATCTGCAGCGGCAATGAACTAACATTGCACAAATGGCAAAGGTACCCCTAATTTACATGGCAGTGCCCTCCAGCCCTAATCTACATGGTAGTGCCCTCCAGAAGTCAATCCAACCACCACAGCTTCAATTTTACAAGTCTTTGTAATTCCAACTTCCTATCTCACTAAAAGTGGCCGATTCAGGTTTATTTCCTGAGCAAGTATTGTACAGCAAACGGTCACTTCCAATGCCTGAAAGCGAAGCTAAGAAAATCAGAAGAAAATGGTCAACGTTAGTGGAAAATTGCGAGATTCCCCCAGTGGACTTGCTTTTCTCAGAGGGTGGTGTCATTTTGTTTGATGAAGGAAACCTTTTGGCCTTACAGAAAATAGATGAATTATGCTGAAACCACATTCTGTACCGACTGTATAACAAACATTCCATCCTCACTTAAAAGTAATGTCTTCCAGTCATTTCAAAAGTGGCATTTAAAGGGAGATTTTTAAAGGCAACATTTGCTTAAATGATATTTCATTCTCCATATATTTCTACTGTGTTTGCTTATATTAAAATAAATTAATTGTTTGCCATTTAAAATGCTCAAGTGTGGAGGATTTGTAATGCAGAGTGCTGGCTTCTGACACCCTTTACCACTCAAAACCAGCATTAACCAGATCAGCATGGCACAGCCAGCAGCCAAGTAAAACCCCGGATACTTTGCCCCAATGTATACTATGGGCTTGATTTTGCCAGGTCCGAGGAGGTGGGATTGGAGGCATGTGAGGTGGTAAAATTGCAAAAAATGGCGTGCGGGCCCCATCCCGCCTCCGAGCAATTTTCCCACATGCGAGTTTTCTGACCCCATTTACATCCCGCCTCCAAATTTAAATAAAGGAAACTACGATGGTCTGAGGAGCGAGTTGGGTAGGATTGATTGGGGAACGGCACTCAAAGGGTTGACGGTGGATAGGCAATGGCAAGCATTCAAAGACCAAATGGATGAGCTACAGAATTTGTTCATAAGAACATAAGAACATAAGAAATAGGAGCAGGAGTAGGCCAATCGGCCCCTCGAGCCTGCTCCGCCATTCAATAAGATCATGGCTGATCTGATCCTAACCGCCAATCCACTATCACAGAACCATCTCCTGAATCTAACAGAATTAGACACACAAAATAGGAGCAGGATCAGGCTACACGGCCCCTGGGCCCGCTCCGCTACCCACAGGGCCATGACCGATCCGAACCTAGACTCATGTCCAAATTCCTGCCCGCTCCCCGTAACCCTTAATTCCCTTTACTTCTAGGAAATTGTCTATTTCTGTTTTAAATTTATGTAATGATGTAGCTTCTACAGCTTTTTGGGGCAGCATATTCCATGGACCTACCACCCTCTGAGTGAAGTAGTTCCTCCTCATCTCAGTTTTGAAAGAGCAGCCCCTTATTCTAAGACTATGCCCCCTAGTTCTAGTTTCACCCATCATCGGGAACATCTTCCCCGCATCCACCCGATCCGACCCCTTCACAATCTTATATGTTTCAATAAGATCGCCTCTCATTCTTCTGAACTCCAATGAGTAGAGTCCCAATCTACTCAACCTCTCCTCATATGTCCATCCCCTCATCCCCGGGATTAACCGAGTGAACCTTCTTTGTAGGTTTGGCATAAAAATAAAACAATAAAGGTGACTCAACCGTGGCTAACAAGGGAAATTAGGGATAGCAGCAATAATCCTGAGGATTGGGAGCAGTTTAGGAGTCAACAAAGGAGGACAAAGGGATTAATTAAGAAAGGGAAAATAGAATATGAGAGTAAGCTTGCAGGGAACATAAAAACTGACTGTAAAAGCTTTTATAGATATATGAAGAGAAAAAGATTGGTGAAATCAAGCATAGGTCCCTTGCAGTCAGAATCAGGGGAATTTATAATGGGAAACAAGGAAATGGCAGACCAACTAAATACATACTTTGGTTCTGTCTTCACAAAGGAGGACACAAGTAACCTTCCAGGGATGCCGGGGAACATAGGGTCTGATGAAAGGGAGGAACTGAAAGAAAGCAGTATTTGTAGGGAAATGGTGTTAGAAAAATTGATGGGACTGAAGGCCGATAAATCCCCAGGGCCTGATGGTCTACATCCCAGGGTACTTAAGGAAGTGGCCTAGAGATAGTAGATGCATTGCTGGTCATCTTCCAGTACTCGATAGACTCTGGAACAGTACCCATGGATTGGAGGGTAGCTAATGTTACCCCACTATTCAAAAAAGGTGGTAGAGAAAAAGCGGGGAATTATAAACCGGTAAGCCTGACATCGGTAGTGGGGAAAATGCTAGAGTCTATTATAAAAGATCGAATAGCAGAGCACTTGGAAAGCAGTGACAGGATCGGACAAAGTCAACATGGATTTACGAAAGGTAAATCATGCTTGACTAATCTACTGGAATTTTTTGAGGATGTAACTGGTAAAATAGATAAGGGAGAACCAGTGGATGTGGTTTTTTTGGACTTTCAGAAGGCTTTCGATAAGGTCCCACACAAGAGATTAGCGTGCAAAATTAAGGCACATGGGATTGGGGGCAAGGTATTGACTTGGATAGAGAACTGGTTGGCGGACAGAAAGCAAAGAGTTGGAATAAACGGGTCGTTTTCCGAGTGGCAGGCAGTGACTAGTGGGGTACCGCAAGGATCGGTCCTAGGACCCCAGCTATTCACAATATATATTAATGATCTGGATGAGGGAATTGGATGTACTATCTCCAAATTTGCAGACGACACAAAGCTGGGTGGGAGGGTAAGCTGTGAGGAGGATGTCGAGAAACTCCAGTACAATTTGGACAGGTTGGGTGATTGGGCAGAAACATGGCAAATGCACTATAATGTGGATAAATGTGAGGTTATCCACTTTGGTGGCAAAAACAGGAAGGCAGATTATTTGAATGGCAATAGATTGGGAGAAGGCGAAGTGCAATGAGACCTGGGTGTCCTTGTGCACCAGTCGCTGAAGGTAAGCATGCAGGTGCAGCAGGCGGTTAAGAAGGCAAATGGTATGTTGGCCTTCGTAGCAAGAGGGTTCGAGTACAGGAACAAGGATGTCTTGCTACAGTTGTACAGGGCCTTGGTGAGACCGCACCTTGAGTGTTGTGTGCAGTTTTGGTCACCTTACCTGAGGAAGGACGTTCTTGCCATGGAAGGAGCGCAGCGAAGATTCACCAGGCTGATACCTGGGATGGCAGGAATGACGTACGAGGAGAGATTGTGTCGATTGGGCTTATACTCACTGGAGTTTAGAAGATTGAGAGGGGATCTCATCGAAACCTATAAAATTCTGTCAGGCCTGGACAGACTAGATGCAGGAAGGATGTTTCTGATGGCCGGGGAGTCCAGAACCAGGGGTCATAGTCTAAGGATAAGGGGTAAGCCATTTAGGACTGAGATGAGGAGGAATTTCTTCACCCAGAATGGTGAACCTGTGGAATTCTCTGCCACAGAGGGCGGTGGAGGCCAGTTCATTAAATATATTCAAGAAAGAGTTGGATATATTTCTTGAGGCTAAAGGGATCAAGGGATATGGGGAGAAGGCAGGGACAGGGTACTGAATTTGGATGATCAGCCATGATCTCATTGAATGGCGGAGCAGGCTCGAAGGGCCGAATGGCCTACTCCTGCTCCTATCTTCTATGTTTCTATGTTTCTATGTTAAGGCCCTTAGCAACCACTTAATTGCCTCTATAATCCCATTTTGAGAGGCCTTTCTGATTTTCCCACTTTTCCCACGTGCTGCACACCTCCTCTGGAACACGCCAGTGAATCCTGGTGGCATCACAAGTGGATTGCTTGCTAACAGCTGCAGCTCCACCATTAAAAAGGAGTTTTCACCAATCATCATTTGCAGATGGCAGAACTTTGTTGTCTCAGGTCTGGGGGAACTTTTAGCAGGCATACCCATTGTTGTGGAAGTTTGGAGCCTGACACCCATCTCCAGTGTGACCTCCTGGGAAACCCCTCTCCCCATCTTGAATGAGCGCTTCCTCAACTGAGGTATATACCAGAAGAATGGGAACTATTTATTTCCTTTCCTCCTGGACATCAGATTCGGACGAAGACCAGCCGCGGCAGCAGCAGAACCCTGACCAACAGCAGCACCAGCTGCAGGAGCAACTGCAGGAGCTCCAAGCTGCTGCTCACCCACCTGAAGCTGCACAGGCCAGAAGGCGCCAGCGCATGGAAGCACGTTGGCGCAGGAGATACCCCCAAAACAGGGTTTACAGACAGAGGATGAGCTTCCTCAACATGACTGAGCAGCAGTGCCAAAGGAGGCTCCAACTTTCGCGAGAGGTAGTGGGTGACATCTGCGCAATGCTGCAGCAAGACCTGGAGCCCAGAGGAGCAGGTGGACACCCCTTACCAGTGGCTGTAAAAGTCACCACCGCACTCAACTTTTTTGCTTCAGGCTCATTCCAGGGATCAGCAGCAGACATCAGCAGCGCACACACTTGCATCACACAGGTAACCGATGCCCCCTTTGCCATTGAGCACAATTACATCAATTTCTCCAAGGATCAAGCCAGTGTAACTGCACGTGCGGCTGGGTTTGACAATCTGGCAGGCTTTCCAAGGGTGCAGGGTGTCATTGACTGCACACATGTGGCCTTTAAGGCACCCCATCACAATCCAGGTATTTTTGTCAACCGCAAGGGCTTCCACTCCCTCAACGTACAGCTGGTGTGTGACCACAAGAAGGAAATTTTGCATGTTTGTGCCAAGTACCCTGGCAGTTGCCATGACTCCTTCATCCTGTGTCAGTCTAGTGTGCCTCCGCTCTTCAGTCCGCCAGACCAACTTTTCGGATCGCTACATGGAGACAAGGGCTATCCCCTGAAGACGTGGCTAATGATGCCATTGAGGAGCCCATCCACCAAAGCTGAGGAGTGCTACAACTCCAGCCACATTTCCACCAGATCCATAATCGAGCAAACCATTGGCTTGCTGAAGATGCGCTTCAGATGCCTTGATAGATCAGGTGGAGCCCTGCAGTACTCAGCAGCTAGGGTTTCCAGAATGGTCATGGTTTGCTGTGCACGTCACAACATGGCACAGCATCGTGGCTTGCAGATGCCTGAGGAACAAATGGCTCATCACATAGCCTCCTCAGATGAGGAGGAGGGGGAGGGGGAGGGAGACAACGACCAGCTTGCAGAGGCGCATCAACCAGCGGCAGCAGCATGCGAGCACATTGCTGCCCGGGATGCAAGGGATGCACTCATCTTGGCCAGATTTGCTTAGGCTGCACAATCAAACACCTTTGCCTCACATCTTCTTATCAGACCATCGACAATGGCCAAGAATCTGCGGATTCCTATCACTCTGACCACTATACTGACAATTGCAAGTCATCCTAAGCCCTCAATGTGGAAGTCCCATTAGCGAAATGACACATGCCACAACTGCAACAGTTTTCCATCAGAATTTTTAATGACAATAACCAACTGATGGCTTTTCAAAATTAAACATAACATTACACCCAAGTGACTACCCTTGTGACTACTTGTGCAGTATCTTCATCTTACGCGTGCTCCTATATGGTGCTTCCCCTGTGGCTTCGGCAGATATGTTGGCCCCTTGCTCACTTTCTTGCTGCTCCTGCCTCGACACCTTTGGCGGGCGTCCTCTGGGG
Source organism: Somniosus microcephalus (assembly GCF_052327205.1). Taxonomy (NCBI): domain Eukaryota; kingdom Metazoa; phylum Chordata; class Chondrichthyes; order Squaliformes; family Somniosidae; genus Somniosus; species Somniosus microcephalus. Next base: position 49,491,499 of record NC_140997.1, read on the forward strand.
TTGCGAACCTGTGAGGGCTCGGCAACAGTCTGCTGCTCCTGCGGCTGTGCAGTGGTTGAGACGCCAATCTCAGTTGGGTGGGGACTCTGGTGGGGCTCTGACCGAGAGCTTTGCAGTGGCATGGTTGTGTGAGCGCTTGGAAAGGAGCCCCCACTTACTAGTTGTCTGTCACCAACATCCCTCTCATGGGTCAGCCCTTCAGAGCTAGCAAGTGGCTTGACAGCACCTTGCTGCACTTCAAGGGGGCCATGAGGACCCATTTCTGTACTGGGAGTCCTACTCCCGAGGACTTTCACGAAGGTCTGGTTTGTTTGCTCAATAGCTGACCATTGCTCCTCAAGAGATGTCAGTCTATTCTGAACAATTACTATGTTTTCCATACCCTGGCGACTAAGCTCCTCCACAGACATGTAAGATTCTCAAAATTCACAGATCCACCAAAGCTAGAAGAAAACCCTAAGGAAAATGACTTTGGACTCTTTCTAACAAGCTTCAGGATGAGAAAATATGCATAGGACCTAACAGAGGGAGATTCAAGGTCAGAAACCAAGATTTGGCATTTTAAAAGGCATGTTGGGCCTGTAAAGGGAGAAACGGCTGCAACAGGGAATGGGATCAACCTCTGTAAAGACAGTTTGGGTATTGGAGTAAATCAAATTGTCTGGGGAACTGTGTAACCTCACTCAGCCCCTATCAGACATTAACATCCTAACAATCGACCCACGGAGGAGCAGTCCCCACCCAAAACACAGGACCCATCCAAAACATGCATAATGCAAATCACCTCACCAACCTACATAGAAATCTCGGGCTCAGACAGGAGAGTCAAAACCTGAGTATAGCTATGACAATTAACTAGGAGCGCAACAGCTCATTGAATAATCAGTACAGCATCCCGAAACCATTTTACACATTTCTAATCAAGTTACCATTAACGAGCCCGTCCAAATCAAACAATAAACCGGGACTGATTTGGCGCACAGATTAGAAGGCCCCACAAAGTATAATTGAAGGCCTGTTTCCTCAAGAAGACAGTTCTCTCTAGAAGCAACACACAAGAAACCGGAATATCGAGACGAGGCAGCATTCTACCGTACACCCAAGTTTAACAGCTTCAGTGACCCAGGACATCATCGGGCACATCGTGGCAACAAGGGTCTTACGAAACTACCAGCAAAAATATTACCACCAACCAACCTGATAATATCGAGCCACGGCGACCAAAGAAAAACAACTCAGGAGAAAACCGAAGATTCGAAAGTTTTCCACTCTACAATCTATTCCTGACTTAGCCCCGGGTAAGATTTTTACTTAAAAGGAACTCTAAACCCTATCGTTACAGAAGAAAAGTGGGTACTCACCCCATAAATCCAAAATGCACCCTACCGCATCAGCGGACTCACGAAGACTGACCAGCAGTCGAAGTCCTCTACCGCGTCTGGGGTACAGCAGACATCGACCAACACATCCAGCGAACCCCGTTGTCTGCTGCACTTTTGTCACCCCCCCCAAATAAGCCCAAGGCCTAGAATCAAGGGAGTGTGAGCGATTCGAATCACTCATAAGTCAGTGGTGAGGCTGACCCACACACCACCCCCTACATAATGGCGACCACAGCAGGACCTTGGCAAAAGGGATGTGATACAGTGGACACTGTTTTTGAGGAAAAAACTAAGATGGAAGAGAGGATTTCCTCTTATGTGTTCAAGAGAGTGAATATCACTAAGAAATGGGTGCTCAGTCTGTTGCGTGCTGAGCGTCCGATAGACGCTGCAGCCAAATGGGCTGAGAGCAAGGACCATAAGAAATCTGTGGAGAAAGCAATCTTGTTGGTATGCTTCCAGCGACAGATCCAGCTTTTGGATAAACGCGTTGAGGCACTGGCAGCAGAGCTACGGGAATCAGTTCAACAGTCTCACACTAGGGCTCTAGCAGGGGAAAGGTTATTGGCAGAACTAAATGCACAAAACTGGGGGAAAATGCAGCTAGTGGAAACACACAGAAACAGACAGGAATATTTTCGGTGTCAGGTCACCGAAGCCAAAAATAATGAACTGATGTTACGGGAAGAGAACGCCCGCCTCGCCAGGCAAGTAAGAGAGCAGGAGGAGAGGTTGAGAGACGTCCAGGCAGCTTTCAAAATAGCAAGCACTAGGGGGCATGAGGCGGGAGATCATGGCCCCTGTAAGAAACAAATCGACAGTTTGAACCTTGCTCTGTCCAGGGACAAAGGCTTGGTATGCCTAATAAGCCCGGGTGTGGCCCGGATAGACCTGGGAGAGCAAGGGGAAACTTTTCAGACACCACCTGTGGCACCGGAGAATAACCCGGTTGGGCATCAGGAGGGATGGATGATTTGTGAGGCCGGCAGGGAGTGCACACCACCACCACCTGTGGCGCCGGGTTTTAACTCGGTTTGGCAGTAGGGAGAGGTGGGCGAGCCAATGCAAGAAGGGTCGGAGCCGAGGCCGATGTGCCCAATCCGGCAGCAAAAGTTTGGCCCGCCCGGCGGTGGTGGGGGCCAAGGACCCCTTGAAAGCCAATTCATGGCTCCCCACGGCACCCAACAGCTTAGGACTATGGTAAGCCACCTGAGTAAGCTCACTCAAAAAGGGGACCCCTTGATCCATTTCATGGAAGTAGAACAGGCAGCGGGCATTAACGAGTGCGATGACTCCGAAATGGCAAAGATGCTGCTTTTCTCCCTGGATAGCAAACTCTACCAGTCCCTCTCTGCGGAGAGCAGAAAGGGGCAGGGCAGATACGCTGTTATCCGGGAGGAAGTTCTGGAGGCCATGGGCATGAATGATGGAAGTCCCTTCTCCCGGGTGGAGAGGACAGCACAGCTCGCAGGGGAGACCCCACAGGCTTTCGCAGACAGGCTGTGGCCTGTGTACAGGAGTGCCTGTAGTGGGGTTCTCGACCGGGCTCATCTGAGCCAGGACGAGCTGGCCCACTGGCTCCGAAGCCTGGTGGCAAACAGCTTGCCGTGGATCAGAGCCAAGGCTGAGTTTTGGTTTGTCCCGAAGGACCCCCGGGTCACCGAGGAGACAGTGAGCTTACTGGAATGGTAGAGGGACAGAAGAGCACCCACCTAAAGGAAAAGTACATGAAGTAAAGCCTAGTCAGAATAAAAAAGAGTGGCGCCAGGAAAGAGGTAACCCTTCCGCTACGAGGCGTAATTGCTTCGGGTGTGGGAAGAATGAGCATTGGAGAAGGGACTGTAGGAATCCGTGGAAGGATAACACAGAAAAGAACTCTCCAGCTCCTGCCCCAAAGACCGAGACACCGACCTCGCCCCCCACGTTTGACTCATTCGTAGCTGCACTCCGAACTTTATTAAATGGCCCAGGGAAGGTAGCCACCACCACTGGTGCTTTAACCCCATCTGCCCCATACAACACAGACCCATGACTAGAACCAGCGCAGCCTGTCTACCTGTGTCCCCTTGAATACGATGCATGGAAGAGACCGTATGTTCAGATGGAGGTGGAGAAGGTGAAAGGGACTTATCTGTTAGACACTGGAGCATCGAGGACCATCGTCTATTCAACTAACCCCGCCGCCTCACCTCTGTCTAACGGGGTCCCGTACAGCTTAGTGGGGTTTACAGGTAATGAGCAGGCTGGCTCATTCTCCATCCCGCTGTCCATTCGTTTAGGAGCACTCCACACCAAGTGGACCTGTGTCTTAATGAAATGGGAGCAGGAAGGGAAGGGGATCCTGGGAGCCGATTTTATCATAGGCCACAGGATTCTAGTGGATCTTAGGAACCATTGTCTGTGGGGAGCATGTACCGGCAAATAAAATGAAGTGGCAGTTATCCCAGAGAAACAGGGCAAGGGGACCTTGTGCACCGTGAAACCAAAAGAGGGTTACAACCTCGAACTGATGGTCAGTAACACTCCGATGGAATACCAGGCATTTGTGCGAGCACACCTCGCCACATTTGCCACTCACAAACACGATTGTGGGAGGGTAAACGGGGTGGAGGTTAGTGTGAATGGGGACCCCATGACCCAACCACAAAAGCAATACAATTTCCCCAGGGAGGCGGAGGCAGACATGGAAACGGCCATGGCTTCTTTAGTCAAACAGGGGGTATTGAAACTGATAGCCACCCACGTAAACTCTCCACTGTGGCCGGTTAGAAAACCGGACAACTCCTGGAGGGCCACAGTGGACTATCGGGTACTCAACCGTAACATCCCCACCTGTGCACCCACGGTCGCAGCCGTCGCCGACCTCATTGGAAGTATCCCAGCATCCGCGACCACCTTCACGGTGCTGGATATTTCCAACAGGTTTTGGTCCATCCCTTTACAGAGAGAGGACCAGTACAAGTTCGCCTTCACATTTAAAGGCCAACAATATACCTGGAACTGTCTACCTCAGGGTTTCCACAACAGCTCTAGCATTTTCCATCAATGCATGGCTAATTGTTTGAAGGGTTTCAGCCGGCCCCGGCAGTTGGTACAGTATGTGGATGACCTGCTCCTATTCACCAATGTGGGAGAGGAGCATGGTCCACTACTGGCTGAACTGCTGGAGCTGCTCAGGCAAGAAGGCTTCAAAGTAAACCTGAAGAAAGCACAGATCGGCCAGCAAGAAGTAAAATTCCTGAGGCGGACTGTGCACGCTGGGGGAAGGGCCATCGATAAAGCTAGAAGGGAAGCAGTGCAGGAGTTACCAGCCCCCAACACAGTTACAGGAGTGAGAACTTTTCCAGGGCTAACCGGGTACTGCAGAGATTTCATTGAGGATTACGCAGCCACAGCAGTCCCTCTGCTCTGACTCCTACACAAGGGAGTGGAGTGGGTCTGGGACGAGGGTTGCGAGACAGCATTTGTGAAACTCAAGAAAGATCTGCAGACCGCGTCGGCTCTAGGGGCTATTGATGGGGGAAATGAGTCTTTCCTGGAGGTGGCAGCCATAGGGGACAGCCTGAGTGCCGTGCTGCTCCAAGAGCTGCATGGCCAGCTGAGACCGGTGGTTTACTCCTCCAGGATACACACCGATGTGGAGAAGGGCTATTCCAACTGTGAGAGGCACCTCCTCGCCACTCACTGGGCTGTGAAAAGATCATTGATCTTCACAGGAACATCTCCTATCATGCTCCTCACACATCACACGCCCACCCAGATGCTCCTGGATGGGAGAATCAAAGACGGGACAGTGAGCAGTGCCCGCATTGCTCGCTGGACCCTACTTCTCTCCCAGATGGACCTAAAAGTGAAAGGTCTCTGCGAGCCGAAGCTCGCGGCCTACATGATTTACCCAGGGACAGCCCACCAGTGTTCCATAGAAGGGGTATGGGAAGTTAACATAGGTTTTCGGGCCGGGATACACCCCGCGGGCCGCAAAATCTATGTGGACGGTTCAAGCACAATATCTGCCGGTGAGCGACTTACCGGGTGTGGAGTTTATGACCTAGAGGTGGACAGTGCCCTGGCAATTAAACTCCCCAGCACCATGAGCGCCCAGCACACACCCCGAGAAATTCCCTACTCCGTACACGATTTGCTCGGACGGTATGTTCACATGCAATTCGTGTACAGAATATCTGGCTATCTGGTCCCGTCGCGGATATACCTCCGCTGATGGGAGACCCCTGGCAATTAAGCCTCTGCTGGAGAAAATCATGGCGGCCATGGGGGAGGAAGGAAAGGTCTATATACACAAAGTAAAAGCCCATTCCTCCACTGAACTCAGTGGCAAGGGAAATCAGCAAGCTGACACATTGGCAAAAGAAGGTGCTCATAGGGGCACTTTTTGGGACCCATATGGGTTAAGTCCCATAGCAGCGATTAGGGGCAGAGGCGGGACGCAAGGGTGTTCAGGGGTAGCATTGGCACCGGGCCTGAAAACGGTTCAAACCCAAGATCCCGTCCTCAAAACCGCCCTGAACGCGCTCATTAAAGGGGAAAAGGTAGAGGGCCCGTACAGCACAGCAGCCATCACCGTTAAGGAAGGCATGCTGTTCAGGGGGGTGCAGTGGGTAGTGCCACAGCAGCGCCAAAGGGAATTCCTCCAACTGGCCCATGAGGGTCCAGGAGCAGGGCATCCCAGACCTGAGACCACCTGGCAATGGGTGGAACAGGCAGGATGGTGGCCAGGACTCAGGGAAGGTGTCCGCGAGTTTTGTGCCAGCTGTCGGGTGTGTGCTGCTAACAACCCTGACCCCCGGAAAAGGAAGGTATCTATGGGACATATCAGGAGGGTAGACGGGCCATGGCAATCGATCCAGGTCGATTACATCGGGCCCCTACCCACCGCCCAGGGAGGCTACAATACTGCCTAGTCCTGGTGGATGTGTTCTCAAAGTGGGTGGAAGCTTTTCCATGCCGAACTGCTACCACATTGGGTACATCTGGGATCCTGGCCAGGGAAGTGTTCTCATGATGGGGACTATCGCAGTATGTGGAGTCCGACCAAGGGAGTCACTTTACTGGGCAGGTCATGCAATAGACCCTCATGGTACTCGGCATTGAAGGGAAATGGCACGTCACCTACAACCCGCAGTCATCGGGTCCTGTGGAGCGTTTAAACCATACCATTAAAGAAAGGCCGCAGAAGGAGATGGGAGACTCACCCAAGAAGTGGGTAGAAGTCTTACTGTTGGTCCTAATGGGGATCTGAGCCAGCCAGTCAAAAATCACAGGGTATTCCCCACACGAGCTCATGACTGGTAGGATTATGCGGACCCCCACCCATGTGCTAGCCCTGGTGCTCACAGAAGGTTAGCTTAGAGAGGTGAACCGGGACAGCTTCGTCAGGAATCTGTTTGAACACCTTAATCAGGTTCACTGGCAGGCTGCTAGCAACATGGGAAAACAGCACCAGAGTAACCGATTGCTGCTAGAACCCCGCAAGCACCACGAGTGGGAGATAAGGGATCAGGTCATGGTTAGGAATTTTGCTCGGGTAGGGAGTTTTGAACCATTGTACATGGGGCCATACAACATTGCCGACAAGGCAAGCCCCATGGTCTACGCCATAAAGATGCCCCGCCACACGAAGTGGTTCCACGTGAACTAGTGTAAACTGTTCAACCCCGAGAAAGGGGAACGGCCAGCAAGGGTGAACCATCCTAAGGACAGGGATCCTCAGCCAGCAGCTGTGGCAGACTCACAGACCGCACCGGTGGGGGCAGTGGCTTGTATTACTGGAGGGGCTATCCCACCAATTATTTGGGACTCGGACGCACCCCCAGTAGCCGGAGACCTAAGAAGGTCTCCTCGCACACCACAGCCAAAACTACCGTGGTCACCAGCGCATCAATTTCAATGGTACAGCCCCAGAAGGGTCGCAACCCATAAAAGAATGCCCAAGGTCAGGGATCATTCTAGGAATAGGGATCCCCAGCCTGCAGCCTCCAACGGTGAGGGACTCACAGGAGAGGTAGCGGTGGGCAAAGAGAACGAGAGGGGTCCCCAGCCTACGGCCTCAGGCTGCGTGGAACCCACAGGACAGGCCAGGGACTCAGCAGCCACACAGAAGGGGGTAGTGTGCTGTAGTACAGGAGGGGACACTCCCCCAATCATCTGGGATTCAGGGAAACCCCCAGTTGCTTTAAGAAGGACTCTCCGGGTCCTGCGGTACAGGCCACCTTACGCCCAGGCGTACAAGCTGCCCAGAAGCCGCCCAAAACAGAGGCCAAACAGGAATTAGCCTGGCCGCGCGGAGACGGGCGGCGGATGTACATAGCGTTTCTGATGTATTTAGGTGTGTTTTTTTACAGTTTTGGTAGCTTTAGGTTTATTATTTAATTATTTTTGAAGTAAGTTTAAGTTTTGAAACTCGATCACTTTGTCAAGCCAGAGAACCTTCTCGGGACATGGCTATCTGTTTTGTGTGTCCCTACAGAGAGGAAACCGGCATGAGAAAGGTTCTGCTCCTGCTCGCCCTGGTGGGGGTGAGCATCGGTGACAGAGGTGATGTGGAGGACTCCCACATTTATGGGTGCTCGGGAGAGAGAGCGCCGATCGTTACCACTGGGGGTGGCGAACGGGGTGTGGAGGAGCTCGCTATTTACTTCTATGAGGGAAGGTGGCCAGGGTGGCTGGGGTCTAACTCTACACAATACTCCAGCCAGACTGGGTTCACCTACGGGGAGGCCTCCATCCCGTGCCCCAGGGAACAGGTCGTTGCTACACGGATCAGTGTCACTGAGGGGAAACGTGTGTGTCTTACATGCAAAGGACAGATTCCCCTGGATAGGTGGTGGTGGCTCAGGAAGCTGAGCAGGGACATAGGGGACCGTACAGCCGACTGGGAACAACTGGGGAACGACACCTACCGGATGATCACTGGGACCCAAGGGGGAGTGAGTGTGTGTTGGGATAAGTGGTGGGAGTCGGAACAGGGAATTTACATCTGCATGTGGGGATCAGAGAGAGCCTGCCCCACAGGCATATCCATCATCTTCTCCAGACAATGGCAAGATAGCGGGAAGGGGATGGGGTGGGATTCTAGCCTGCATGCGTGCGCAGTCCCACGCTCCCCGATCCCAGTCAACGCCACCGAACTCGTAGCACACACCCAAAAGCCCCTGCCCACGACCCCGACATCACGGACAGTAATAGAGAGGTGTCCTACCACCACCAAGGGACCAGGGAATGGGTTAGTGCTAGTGCCGACCGAAAAGGTACTATACCAGGGGGTACACTATGCAGTAGCTTCAGTTATCCTAAACATTACCAAAGTACACTTACCTGAATGGTGCCCTACGGAGACAGAACAGCTATACCAGGCCCTACTAAAAGAAATGTTCAGGAAAGTCTACGAATTCGACTTTGCCAACATAGACAAAGCAGAGCTATACACATTACATGCTGAGTACACTACGGGCGTGGGGAGACAAAGAAGGGGAACATGGAACGATATTTTCACTACCTACAATACAGGATCCACTGTAATAAATAGCCTGGATGATATAGAACTGCAAACACAAATAAATGGTCTAAAAACCCAACTATGAAAGATCCTAATGGAAGAAAACACAGTGGTAGGCTCAGAGATACACGAAGACCAAGCTATGACGATCCATTTAAAGGAAATTATTGCTGAGCTAGAAAGACATGCAAAAACAGTAAATGCGCTCATACGGGAGGATAGGAATGCTTTGGATCAGGCTGCACAGAATGAGGTGTGTGTACTATACGGGGCATGGTTGCTGGGCGAGGGCCGTAGCAACCTCGAGGATTTAAAACAAGGATTAGTCCCCTCCTGGATCAGCAACAAGCACCTCGCAACCCTCCACCCGTTTAGCAATTCTCTGAGCCCATGTCAGCTCCGCCTAGCCTCTGAAGCCTACTCTGTCCCAGTAGATTGCGGGCGTTCCAATCACATAATCATGGGGATAGTAGTGAGGATGCCGGTCATGGGTGGGACAGCCCGACCCGCACCAGTATACAGGGTGGAGAATATTGGGATCATTCAAGGGATGCACACGTCTGTTTCACAGTGGTCCCACCTTTATGTCATAAAGTGGGAGCATGCTATGACAGGCACAGACCTCTCCGGGTGCCGGAGCCGGGGTGCACACATAATACTGTGTCCCCAGCACTTGAATGCCTATTCAAAACCACAGTGTGGGTTTAAAGCTGCTGGCACACAACCTATAAACTGTACCATGGAGGTAATGGCACAAGGCCATGTTCCCCCACAGGTAGCATACATAGGGGGTGGGGCATATTGTGTCACCACAAGTGCGCCCCACTACCAGCATGGACAGCACATCTGGTGCCCGGTAAGTGACAGCAGTTTCTGCTTTAAACCCGAGGCAGAAGTTCAAGTGACTCAGGAACGGATTGTCCCCATTCCTGAACCCTCCACTGTTCACCTTAATGTAACTGAAAACATAACCAACCTGCAAGACTATGCTACATACTTTGGCTATGAAATTCCCCCTCTACCCGAACATCTTACCGCCCTACTCAAAGCCGTAGAAGTATCACAAAAATATTTCTATACTCTAGAACTAAAAACAGTCGAGATAGCGGGCGCGATTTTGGATATCATAGTTCCATCCTGGTAGGATATTTTCGAAAATATAGAGGTCCCTTCCTGGATCAGAATGGCTTCCCATATTTTAGTGGTCTGCCAGCTCAATATAGTTTTCTACTTACTATGCACAAAGTGCAAGGGGAGGGGCAGAATGCTCCGATCCCAACATGAGAGGGTATTGGACGAGCATTACAATAAAGTTTATGATCATGTATTGGACGAGCCTTAATTGTCATTGTAATAAAGTTTGTGACCGCGTATTATTTTACTATGTATGTACCATATTTTCCGAGTGGTGCAGGGGTGTTGGACACCCTCCGTGCTTGGAAATGAATGTGACTGAATTTTACCTGTGTATGCATCTGAACACTACATTTAAAGGGGAATGTATGCTTTGGGTTTTAGATAGGTAAACTACAGAGGTAAGGTTGGCTCTCGGGGATCAAGAATTTTGCTCACTTAGTAAGACACTCTAGCAAGTAAAGTATCACAGGGGGGACTGTAAGATTCTCAAAATTCACAGATCCCCCAAAGCTAGAAGAAAACCCTAAGTAAAATGACTTTGGACTCTTTCTAACAAGCTTCAGGATGATATAATACGCATTGGGCCTAACAGAGGGAGATTCAAGGTCAGAAACCAAGATTTGGCATTTTAAAAGGCATGTTGGGCCTGTAAAGGGAGAAAAGGCTGCAACAGGGAATGGGATCAACCTCTGTAAAGACAGTTTGGGTATTGGAGTAAATCAAATTGTCTGGGGAACTGTGTAACCTCACTCAGCCCCTATCAGACATTAACATCCTAACAATCGGCCCACGGAGGAGCAGTCCCCACCCAAAACACAAGACCCATCTAAAACATGCATAATGCAAATCACCTCGCCAACCTACATAGAAATCTTGGGCTCAGACAGGAGACTCCAAACCTGAGTATAGCTATGACAATTAACTAGGAGCTCAACAGCTCATTGAATAATCAGTACAGCATCCTGAAACCATTTTACACATTTCTAATCAAGTTACCATTAACGAGCCTGCCCAAATCAAACAATAAACCGGGACTGATTTGGTGCACAGATTAGAAGGCCCCTCAAAGTATAATTGAAGGCCTGTTTTCTCAAGAAGACAGTTCTCTCTAGAAGCAACACACAAGAAGAAACCGGAGCATCGAGACGGGGCAGCATTCTACCGTACACCCAAGTTCAACAGCTTCAGTGACCCAAGACATCATCGGACACATCGCGGCAACAAGAGCCTTACGAAACTACCAACAAAAATATTACCACCAACCAACCTGGTAATATCGAGCCACCGCGACCAAAGGAAAATAACACAGGAGAAAACCGAAGATTCGAAAGATTTCCACTCTACAATCTATTCCTGACTTACCCTCGGGTAAGGTTTTTACTTAAAAGGAACTCTAAACCTTATCTCTACAGAAGAAAAGTGGGTACTCACCCCATAAATCCAAAACGCACCCTACCGCATCAGCGGACTCGCGAAGACTGACCAGCAGTCGAAGTCCTCTACTGCGTTCGGGGCACGGCAGACACCGACCAACATATCCAGTGAATCCCGAAACTGCGAACCAGCTCAACTATCAAGGATTCGTTTGGTGAGCATTATCCCTGGTCCTCTAGAGTTCAACTTAGCTAGAAAGTGGGATTGGGAGAGGTGAGGTATTTTCTACTGTATTTCCCTCATATGTATTAAAATGTTCCTCATTTTTATTAGAGTATAAGATTGTTATGTTGTATTTTCTTTCCTGAATATAGATCAAAGTTTCTTGCACCAAAATCAGTTGTCTCCTCCGGAATTTTTTCAAACCCCCCCCCCCCAAAATAAGCCCAAGGTCTAGAATCAAGGGAGTGGGAGCGATTCAAACCACTCATAAGTCAGTGGTGAGGCTGACCCACACACCACCCCCTACAGACTTAGCCATCCTCTCCTCTACCATAGCCATCCTCTCCTCTACGGTAGCCAGCCTTACCATGGAGGTAGCCACCCTTTCCATGGAGGTTGCCATCCTTTCCATGGTGATGCGTTCATGCGCCAATGCCTCCACGAAGGCTCTGCTCATGTTAGCGATGGACTCCTCCATTCGCTCCACACTCCCAGCGACCCTGGAAACAAAACCTGCCAGAGACTCCTGCACCTGTTCCTGGAGTTCCAGCACTGCTCTCCTTCTGGATGGACCCGGAGGCACAGGGTCGACATGCAGCGGAGCCGAGCTGGGAGTGTCCTGCACCCTCTGACGAGGACTCTCCACTGCTGTCCCTGTCTCCACCATCTGCTGATGCTCACTTGTGAGCTGTGATACACCAGGTGACAACTCTACTCTATGTCTCGAAGGTCCCACCGAGATGTGAGTGTCTGCGCTGGTGATGTGTGCGCTTAATTCTGCTGACACAGTGCCCTCAGAGGTTGCAGCTTCCTCTGAGGAGTCTGGAAGCTCAGGCTCTTCCACCTGGACAGTGGGGACGGGGGCTGTTGATGGCCTGTGGGGGAGTAAAGGAAAGAGTTAGAGATGTGAGGTCAAGGTTACATGCACATTGAATAGTGTAGATGATCATAAGTCAACCTGTTAGAGCATCAGATTCATTATCAGTGACTCATGCAATGTTAATGAGAGAGATGCCAAACTATTCTGTCACCAGCTTGCTGTGATGCGCCTGCCTGTCCATCCCCCACTTGGGAATCCTCCTCAATCCTGGCAATTTCTAGGGCCGCCTCCTCTGAGGTGGTGAGCTGGGCTACTGAGGGTGGCCCTGCTCATGTCCTTGCTCTTTCCCTCTTATTGTGGGCTCTCTTTTCCTGCAATGAGGGACACAAGTGGAGTTTGAGTGAGAATGAAGGAGTGAGTGTAGAGATTCCATAGCATAGATGCTTAGAAGGAGACAAAGGGCCTGTGTGTTGCAAGTTGTCATTGCATCAAAGTGTTAGAGAGTGTGAGGGCTGCATGGTCGAATAGTTAAGTGAATATGACCATAGAGAGAGAGGGAATGGGTAAGTGTGCAGGGATGTAAGTGTCAAGTGGGATGTGGAGGAAGAGGTTGGCAAAGCAGAGTGCTGGTGAGGAGAGGCGATGGGGATCAGATTGAGGGTGATGCGAAAGTCATACTCACTTTTCCTGTGCGCAGTAGGTCATGAAACCTCTTCCTGCACTGCAGCCAGGTTCTGCGGCACATAGACATAGAGTTGACCTCCTTGGCCACTTCCATCCACACAGCTTTAGTCTGCTGGGGAGGCTTCTTCCTCCCTGAGGAAGGAAAGAGAACCTCCTTATTTGCTCTTATTCCCTCCACCAGAGCTTGCAGGGCGGCGTCATCGAACTGTGGAACACACTTTGGCCTACTGCTGGACATAGTTGCTGAATTAAGCGATCACAGCAATGGGCATAAAGCTTGCAGTCTCCAGAATAAGCAAGGCTGCTTGCAGGCCTTAAATCCAGCAGCATTGATGATGTCATCGGAGGTGACTTTCAGGATGGAAAGACTAATTGGACCAGGGGTTCCCACACACTGGAAATCAATTACCCAATTAGGGGAAAATCGCACTTTTTTCCCACTTCACAAATCGGGTTCAGGACTCGAAAAACACCTGACACGCCCCCAGCCCGCCCCAATGGCAAAATCGAGCCCTATGACTCTCAAACTCCGACTGTGACATTTTCAGTTCTTACATCACCTGCCCTTATCCCTTCTCTGGGTGAATATGTCAAGTTAATGCCAACTAGCATTGGATTGTTGTTACTTTTATGCTGTGGACTCAAGCCCAATGGATTTGTTTAAGACTGTATCAAATTGATTTTGTGTGTAACTCATCAATTAATCTGAGACAAATTCAAATCGAGTTCCCAGAGGTGAAAGACCAATGGGAAGCCCAGTCTTTCAGTTACACCGGCCGGAATTTTCCCTTTGCCGAGCGTGCAGGTTGGGGGGAAGGGTCGCAGTAAAAATCCCAGAAATAGCGAGCACATCGGGAACCCGCCGTCATCCCACTGCCTCGCACATTTAACTCAGGCGACTTTGAAGGCACGACATGGACCCAATCAGCAGAGGCGGGTGACCTCATTTAAATCATTAAATGCTTGTTGACAGACCCTTAAGAGTGATTTTAATGCCAGCTTTTGAGTTTAACTTCAGGAGCATAGGATTCACAGAGGTCGGGTACTTTGCCTGTGAAGAGTAGGCGGAAGCTCAGTGGCCATTGGCGAGTTCATTCATTGACAGCTGGGAAAAGCTCATAAATACTGCAACATTACACCTCATTACTTGCCTCATGGAAAGGCTCTTGCTCACTGCATTTAGTCCATAGATTTCGGTGTCTGCAGCTTGCAGGTCATTTTTGAAACCTCGGAAGCCACTCTCACCACATTGCTACTCACTATCACAACATTGCGAGATTGGCCCTCTGATTTCCACTTTACCTGCCATCTACTACATCAGCATGGGTGCCGCTTATACTGACACACCTTGGCCCTCAGAATTGGACCACCAGCAGAAGCAGCCACACCAGCAGCAACAGCAGCAACCACAACAGCAGTCCTCTCCTCAACGACCTGATGCTCCGCAGGAGAGAGGGGACACCACAGGGCTGCACCGGGTCAGAGGCAATACCCCCAACACAGGGTATACAAGTAGAGGATGAGCTTCCTCAACAAGACTGAGCAGCAGAGCTTCAGGAGGCTCAGGCTATCGCGCCAGGTCATCTCAGACATTTATAGCTTGCTGGAACAAGACCTACAAGACACTCCTTACCAGTGGCTGTCAAAGTCACCACTGCCCTCAACTTCTTCACCTCAGGCTTCTTCCAGGGATCTGCAGCAGGCATTTGCAGGATCTCATAGTCGGCCACCCACAGATACATCACCCAGGTGACTGATGCCATGTTTCACAAGCCAGCCAATTATATCAACTTTGTCACTGATGAGGCCAGTGTGACTGAGCGAGCGCTCGGCTTTGCGGCTCTGGCTGAATTCCCATAGCTGCAGGACATCATCACTGTGCACATGTGGCCATCAAGGTACCCCATCATCACCCAGGAGTGTTTGTGAACTGCAAGAGCTTCCACTCCCTCAATGCGCAGCTCATCTGCAAATATAAAAAGATGATTATGCATGTGTGCACCAAATTCCCTAGCAGCTGTCATGTCTCTTTTGTTCTGCACCAGTCCACCCTCCCTCAGCTCTTCGAACCTGCAAACAGACTTACCAGCTGGTTGCTTGGAGACAAGGGCTGTCCACTGAAGACGTGGCTCATGACACCCCTGAGAAGGCCAAATACTGAGGCTGAGGAGCGTTATAATGAGAGCCACATCTCCACCAGAAGAGTCATAGAGAAAGCAATAGGCATGCTGAAGATGTGCTTCAGATGCCTTGACAGATCTGAAGGAGCCCTTCAGTACGCACCAGCCATGGTCTCCAGAATCATCGTCGTCTGCTGCGCGCTGCACAACATAGTGCAGCAGCGAGGATTGGAGCTGCAGGAGGAGCATGGCGCACAGCACACAGCCTCTTCGGAGGAGGAGGAGGAGGAGCAGGTGGAAGATGAGGAGGAGGAGGATGAGGAGGAACCTGAGGTGGAGATGGCACCAGCAGCAGTGCACATTGCTGCCCGGGAGGCCCGAGATGGCCTCATCATGGCCAGATTTAGTTAACTTGCTCCTGTGCAGCCACATGCCTGCCACATGCTGTAGTAAGTTCCCCCACCCAACAACACCATAAAGCATCCCTACAATGACCAATCCATTTCTCTCAACGAAAGCCCCAGTACTCGAGGGTAAATAATGTGTCACCATTCACTCCAAGTGACAAAGCTACTTCCAAGGTTTGAGGCAAAAATGGACAAGACCCGAAAGTGGTGCACACAAAAACATTTATCTGTGTCATCAAAATAATTGAAACTTACTACTGACATTTTTTGATACACCCATGTGCGTATCCTTGTGCATCTATTCTTGTGTCATTATTCTTGTAAAGTCCACGCCTCAATAATACACGGACTTCGGGAGAACAATTAAACAGGTATTTTACTGAACAGAGGTTAACATCAGACTGAAGTACAGAAGCCTGCTAGGGCCTTTTATACAGGGGTGGTTACTGCCAGTACTGCAGTATAAAATCAGTTCTTCTCTTAAAGGTACATACACAACAATTCCTCCCCTTTTAGATAAACAGTACATAACATTCATTTAACAACTAAATAATAACTATTTACAATTACAATTTTCTCGGTATTATATACATCAACTGAAATAATCATTTATAAGTTCAGTCTTTGAGGAGGCTTCCTGATCCTGACTGGATAGCGCCTTTCTCGAGTATCCTGTTCTTGCGGTGGAGTCGATTCTGGCTCATTGTCATTGGTTGGTTCGTCAGCTTCCAATACCACTGCTTCTGAGGTAGACACAATCTGTACTTCGGGCTCATTACCAGGTGCACATGCTCGTGGTATAGGTTTGGCTTGTTCCTGTGACTCTAGAATCTGGTCAGCATGGCGTCTCACAATGCTCTCTCCAACGTCCACTGTGTACATTAGTGGTCCCTGCTGTGTGCATATCGTTCCTGGCTGCCATTTTTCTGTTCGGTAGTCGCGGGCCAAGACTGGTTGTCCTATCTTGAAGCTCTTGGTTGGCTTCTCGTTGATGTGCTGGAATTGCTTATCATCAACATCTCGTCTTATGTTTGGTTTGAGCAAATCCAGGCGACATCTTAGCCTTCGGTTGAAGAACATTATGGCTGGAGCTTGGTTGGTGACTGCATGTGTCGCATTCTGGTAAGCAAACAAGAAATTATCTACCTTGTGTTGTAGTGGTATGTTGTCGTTATACATCGCCTTTATTGCCTTTTTAAAGGTCTGAACAAACCTTTCAGCCAATCCATTTGTGGCTGGATGATATGGAGCAGATGTGTAATGTTTCACCCCATTATTCCTCAGAAACCTCCGGAAATCCTCGGACACAAACTGTGGCCCATTGTCGGAGCAAATCTGTTTTGGCAAGCCATTCCTGGCGAAGATGGTCCGTAGGACTGCAATAGTTTTCTCCGTGGTGGTGGAGGACATTTTGATGACCTCTGGCCATTTCGAATGGGCGTGCACGGCGATTAGAAACATTGAGTCCATAAATGGACCAGCAAAATCAATGTGTACCCGTTGCCATGAAGATGAGGGCCACTCCCATGGGTGTAGAGGGGCCTGTGGTGGTGCATTTTGGACTTTCTGGCATCCTGAGCAGCTCTTGGTCAGGTCCTCGATTTGTTTATCAATTCCCAGCCACCACACATAAGCCCTGGCTAGTCTCTTCATTTTTACCCCTCCCAGATGACCTTCATGAAGCTCATTGAGCACTCTGTCTCTCAACTTGGGTGGAATTACCACTCGGGATCCACACATCTAGGTCCCCCGGCACACTGACAGCTGTTCTCTCCTTGGCGAGAATGCTGGCAACAGGGAGTCGCCATGTGCTGGCCGTCCCTTCACCGTCAAATCATAGACCCGAGAGAGTGTCGGGTCATTTCGGGTTTCCTTCTCTATACTTGAGTTTGTAACAGGCAGACATTCGACTATGGTCGCATGGAATATCTCAACAGGGTCCACTGCAGGTGCTTCCTCTACCGTAGGCAACGGTAGGCGCGACAGCCCATCAGCGTTTCCATGCTGCTTCGTACCCTTGTATTCTATGTCGTACTGAAGTGCCCCTAGAAAAAGTGACCATCTTTGCAGCCGTTGCGCCGTCATCACCAGAACGCCTTGCTTTGGGTTAAAATGGAGACCAGGGGCTGATGATCAGTCAGTAGGGTGAATTTCTGCCCGTGCAGATAGTGATTGAACTTCTTCACCCCCCACACCAGGCTGAGGGCCTCCCTGTCAATCTGGGCGTAATTACGCTCGGCTGAGGTTAACGAGCGCGACGCAAAGGCTATTGGCCTCTCTGAACCGTCAAGGAATTTGTGTGACAGCACCGCTCCAATGCCGTAGGGAGACGCATCAAATGCCAACCGAATCGGTAGTGTTGGGTTGTAGTGGGCCAATACTTCTTTTGAAGTGATTAGGCATTTAAATTTCTGAAAGGCACGCTTACACTCATCACTCCATTTCCATGTTACTCCAGTTTGCAGCAGGGCATTCAGTGGGTGCAGAATTGTCGGTAAATTCGGCAAGAACTTATGGTAGTAGTTCACCAGCCCGAGAAACGACCTCAGTTGCGACACATTTTCCGGTGCTGGAGCCTTGACTACAGCCTCAATCTTGTCTGGCGAGTTATGCAACCCTTCCTCATCAATCATGTGGCCACAATACGAGATTTGTCTCCTGAAGAACTCGCATTTGGGGTGGTTGGCTCGTAGCCCATATTCCTGCAATCTAGTGAGCACCTGCTCCAGGTTGGCAAGGTGTTCACTGTCATTTTCGCCCGTCACCAGGATGTCATCCAAATAACACTGGGTCCCTGGGATCCCTTGCAGGACTTGTTCCATTGCCCTCTGCCAAATAGCTGGGGCTGATGCTACCCCGAATACCAGTCGATTGTACTGGTAAAGGCCTTTGTGAGTGTTTATCGTGAGGTATTTCCTAGATGCTTCTTCCACCTCCATTTGTAGATACGCTTGGGCCAGATCAATCTTCGTAAAAAGTTTCCCTCCAGATAGTGAGGCGAAAATACCTTCTATCCGTGGAAGTGGATATTGTACTGTGTGCAGGACTGGGTTCACAGTTACCTTGAAGTCCCCACAGATGCGAACCTTCTTCGGCTCCCCAGGCGTGCTGCTCAATTATTTCTTCATTACAGGAACGATGGGTGTGGCCCACTCGCTCCAGTCCACCTTGGACAGCACACCCGAATGCTCCAGACTCTCCAGTTCTGCTTCAACGGCTGGGCAGATCGCGTACGGCACCGGTCTGGCCTTAAAAAAATTTGGCTTTGCGTTATCTTCGATTTTTATTGTTGCCTTTACTCCTTTTAGAGTCCCAAGTCCTTGTTGGAACACCTCTTTCGCGTCAGTTAGAATTTGTGACAGACGTCCAGGTGCGACGTCATCATCCTTTTTGTCAGTCACAGTTAGCGCCTGAATGGAATGCTAATCCAATTGTATTTTTCGGATCCATTCACATCCCAATAATGGTGGTCCTCCATCTTGTAGTATATATAGATACAGTTTCTGTGTTTCCTTGCCGTTGTATTTAACTGACACCCTTATTATTCCTCTGGGGTAAACTTTTTGCCCCGTGTATGTCTTCAATACAATGGACGTGTCCTTTAAGAGTATGTGTGAGAATAGCCGCTCATAGTCTCGTCGATTCATGACAGTTAGGGCTGATCCTGTATCCAATTCCATCTTTACTTGGGACCCTGCTATCATGAGGGTGACCCAAATGGTTCGGTGATCCTCCTTTGCGATCACGTTGTGTAACTTTAGACAACTTAGTCTCCTGCTCCCGGAGTCGTTATCACTCTCCTGATCTTTCGAACTAATGTCTGTCATTTTGTTTACTTTCTTGTACTTTTCCTTAGTTGTTCTTGTAGTGTTGGTTTTCTTTCCCGACCTGCAGACTCTTGCTATATGTCCCATTTTTCCGCATTGCCTGCATACTTTGTCCTTAAACCAGCAGTCCTTCTGCTCATGGGTTGTTCTGCCGCAGCGATAGCACTTTTCTGCTCCATACGCCATTTCGTTAGTGCTGTATTCTTGTGGTTTCTGTTGTATTTCTGCAGCTCCCTGTGCTGCTGCTTCGTAGGATACTGCCACGCTGAAAGCCTGTTGTAGCATCAGGTCCTTTTTCGAAAGTAGTCGTTTCTGGGTTCCTTCACTCTGGAGCCCGCAGACAAACTTATCCCGTAAGGTGTCTGCCAGTCCTGCTCCGAACTGGCAGTGCTTCGATAACTTGCGTAGTTCCGTAAGATAGTCAGCATTGCTCTCATCTTTGTGCTGGTTTCTTTTATGGAACTTGAATCTTTCTGCTATCAGCAGCGGTGTAGGGTTTAGGTGTTCCTGTAAGATATTAACAATCTCCTCAAAACTTTTCTCCATTGGTTTAGCTGGGGTAATTAAATTCCGCAATAGGCTGTACGTTCTCGCACCCATCAAATTTAATAATACCGATGCCTTCTTTCCATCGGCCACCTCTTTTGCCTTGCAGTACACTTCAATTCTTTCCACATACGTGGTCCAGTCTTCTACCTCGTTGTCGAAAGCAGTGATACTGCCACTTTGGGTGATTTAAAATGGCGTCTGCCGCGCTTTTCCTTCTTCCCCAATGGAATAAAATGGCGCCTCCCGCGCTTTTCCTTCTTCCCCTTGCTGCCACGCTGCTCCTAGCGTTCTACAGGGTAATGGCGGCGACCCGCGGCTTCGGCGCGTCTCACTTTTCCTTCCCCTCGTTTATTTTCTCTCCGCTGCCCGGTTCTGGAGCACCGACCGCGCCCTGTGCGCTCCACCCTCTCTCTCTCTCTTTCCTCCCGGCGACACTGCGCGGCCCCTTTTTCAGAGCCGCTCGATCGAGCTCGAGCCCGCCGCAGTCCGGAAGGGTCAGCGCACTACCTGCTACCAGCACGATATGCTGGAACACCTTAACTGGGGAGCCAAGCTCAGCTCTCCACAGCCTCTCCCGCAATTCTCCGAACACCGATGGATCCTTGGGCGGTTGCCCGCGGTCGACACCCGTTGCTCAGACTTCGACATCCAAGAAACTTCTTCTCAGGGTGAGATCCCCGTGAGGTGATGCAACACTGCAGGTGAGTTCGAACTTGCTCGTCGCCACTGTAAAGTCCACGCCTCAATAATACATGGACTTCGGGAGAACAATTAAACAGGTATTTTACTGAACAGAGGGTAACGTCAGACTAAAGTACAGAAGCCTGCTAGGGCCTTTTATACAGGGGTGGTTACTGCCAGTACTGCAGTATAAAATCAGTTCTTCTCTTAAAGGCACATACGCAACAATTCTTTTCCGAGTGCCTCTACGAGGTGCAACCCCTGTGGCTTCAGCAGAGGTGGTTGCAGGCTGCTCACTTCCCTGCTGCGATAAGTCAGACACTTTTGGCAGATGTTCTCTGGGTTTTGGAGCCTGTGATGGCCCTGCCAAAGTCTGCTCCTCCTGTGACTGTGTAGGGGCAGACTTGGCCATCGCAATCCCAGGAGGCATCATTGGCTCTGGCTGAGGGGGAGGTAATGGGGGAGAAGTAGGAGCACTTTGAGAGGAGCCCCCACTTCCATGTCCCCTCTCACCATCATCCCTCTCACGGGCCACCCACACTTCCCTGTTAGCAAGAAGTTTGCGAGCGCCTTGCTGCACAGCAGTGGGGTGTTGAAGGCCCAAGTCTACATTTACATCCCTCTGTGAGAGGAGTTCTATGATCGCCTGCCATCTGTTGTCCACAGCTAGCATGTGCCCATGTGACTGGCGCATTTGCTGCTCCATGCAGGTGGCCATCCTTTCCATGGAAGAGCACATCGTCGCCATCGCCTGCGACATGGTGGTGCTCATGTGCGAGATTGACTCCTCCATTCTCTGAACATTTGCAGACATCATGGCTGCAAAAGATGCCAGAGCATCATGCAATTGTTGCTGCCTCTGCAAGATCACCCTCTTTCTCGAAGACCCCTGAGGCTCAGCATCTGCATGCAGCTCAACAGAGCTTGGAGGGTCCTGTGCCCTCCAGCAAGGAGTCTTCACTGCTGTCCCTGTTAATACCACCTGCTCTTGCTCACTTGAGAATTTTGAGACACCAGGTGACAACTACTCTATGGTGAAAAGGGCCCACCGAGGTGTGCATACCTGCGCTGGTGCTGGCTGCGCTTGGGTCTGTTGACGCGGGGAGAGTCTTCCTCCTCCAGCTGGAGAGTGGGGGGAGGGTGGGGGGCTGTTGATGGACCTGTGAGAGAGTAAAGAGATGAATTAGAAGTGTTATAATAAGAATAGGTAACATTTTGCACATGATGACATTTCACTAGCTGCTGACATCAATCACCATATGAGTGACTGTTGTATGCCATGTGGTTTTATAAGATGTGATTCTTGTAGTGTATGTAACCTGTACCACCTTAAGAGGATACCTTAAGGTGATGGACTACTTTTTGATGGCTCCTGTACATTGTAGTACCGGTGGTGACCACACCGGTATATAAACCCTGGGAGTGTATCCCAGTTCAGCCCTGAGCCTCAATCACTAAAGACCTGTTTACTTACTTCTGTAGTCTGTGTCCTGTTATTCAGTATAACTGCAATTGAAACCACAGACTCAACAGTGGCGATGAGTCTGATCTTACCTTGCGGCAGTTTTGCATCAAAGGAAACTTCGTCCTCAGAAACGGGCGTCGAAAAAGGGCATCCGCCCTCAACATCCTGCATCGCACGGGAGGCCATCGGAAACCCGGGTTGGTTTGCTGACCATGAAGTCAAGCATCAGTGAGCATCCCTTCTACAACAGCGGCGGGTAAGCCCGATTGAGCGGCACGGAGGAGAAGTACAAAAAAGTACACAAGGTGACAGAGAACAGTTCGGATGAACAGAAGACGGATTCAGACTCCAGCAGTAAGCAACTGGGTTGTCTGAAAATACATAATGTGGGTAACACAGCAGACCACCAAACTATCTGGGTCATGCTTCGGATTGCAGGAGTCCAAGTGAAGATGGAATTGGACACTGGGTCGGCATTACCGTTCATGAATAAGCATGAATACAAAAGGTTATTCTCGCACATTCCCCTGAGGGATACGGAGATTGTATTGAAAACGTACACGGGGCAAATAGTATACCCCAAAGGAAAGATAAAAGTAAACGTGGTCTACAATGGTAAAGAAAGTCAGAAAATGGACTTGCATATGTTACCTGATGGAGGTCCGCCACTACTGGGACGGGAATGGATCCGGAGAATAAATGTGGACTGGCATTCCATACAAGCACTGACTGTAGATGCCTGTAAGGAGGACGACGTCAAACCTAAACGACTGTCCAAAATCTTAGACGATGCTAAGGAGGTGTTCCAACAGGAACTTGGAACACTGAAAGGAATTACGGCAACCATCAAGGTTGAAGAACATGCAAACCCAAAATTTTTCAAAGCCAGACCGGTGCCTTATGCAATACGACCTGCTGTGGAAGCAGAGCTGGAAGGACTAGAACATTCAGGGGTACTGTCCAAGGCGGACTGGAGCGAATGGGCTACACCCATTGTTCCTGTCATGAAGCGTTCGTTGAGCAACAAGCCGGGGGAACCTGGGGAGGTTCGCATCTGTGGCAATTTCAAGATCACTGTTAATCCGGTTCTTCACACGGTGCAATATCCGCTTCCGCGGATTGAAGGTATCTTCGCTTCGCTGTCTGGCGGGAAACACTTCACTAAGTTAGACCTGGCGCAGGCGTACCTACAGATGGAAGTTGATGAAGCGTCACGTCAGTATCTCATGATCAACACGCATAAGGGCTTATATCGGTATAATAGACTGGTTTTTGGAGTGGCATCGGCTCCAGCGATTTGGCAAAGTGCCATGGAGCAGGTATTGCAGGGAATTCCAGGCACACAATGCTACCTGGATGACATCCTGATTACAGGAGATAACGATAAGGATCACCTCGCGAATTTGGAGCAGGTGCTCATCAGATTGAAAGAATATGGGCTCAGAGTTAATCGCCAGAAATGCGAGTTCTTTCAAAAGCGAATCTCGTACTGCGGCCACGTCATTGACCGGGAGGGGCTCCATAAGTCACCTGACAAGATCGAAGCTGTTGTAAAAGCTCCTGCACCGGAAAATGTATCCCAGTTGAGGTCGTTCCTTGGGTTGGTTAACTATTACCACAAGTTTCTTCCAAACTTATCCACAGTGTTACACCCGCTAAACACTCTTTTGCAAATGGGAATACCATGGAAGTGGAGCGATGATTGTAAGCGGGCTTTTCAAAAGAGCAAGGCACTGATCACCTCTAAGGAAGTGTTGGCTCACTTTAACCCAACGCTGCCTATTCGCTTAGCTTGTGATGCTTCTCCATATGGTATCGGGGCAGTGCTCTCACATAAGTTTCCAGATGGCTCGGAAAGGCCAGTTGCTTTCGCATCCAGATCATTGACCTCCGCTGAGCGCAACTATGCTCAGATAGATAGGGAGGCTCTCAGCCTCGTGTGGGGAGTTAAGAAATTTAACCATTACCTGCAAGGCCAAAGGTTTACGCTGCTGACAGATCACCAGCCGTTGGTTTCCATTTTCAACCCTAAGAAGGGTGTTCCGGTAATGACAGCGCAGAGGCTTCAGAGATGGTCCCTTTTCCTAGGGGCACATCAATATGATATTGAATTCAAAGGTACAAAGCAACATGGTTATGCTGGTGGGCTGTCGCGCCTGCCACTACCTACAGCGGAAGAGGCACCAGCAGTTGACCCTGTCGAGATATTTCACTCGACCATCATCGAATGCTTACCAGTCACCAATGCGGGTATTGAGAGAGAGACCCGAAATGACCCGACACTGTCTCGGGTCTACGACTTGACAGTGAAGGGATGGCCAGCACATGGCGAACCACTGCTACCAGCATTCTCAGCCAGACGAGAACAGCTGTCCGTATGTCAAGGAACATTGATGTATGGAACAAGGCTGATTATTCCTCCGAAAGTAAGAGAGAGAGTTCTGAAAGAATTGCACGAAGGTCATCTGGGGGGAGTCAAGGTGAAAAGCCTTGCTAGGGCTTATGTGTGGTGGCCAGGTATCGACAAACAAATAGAGGATCTGACTAAAAGCTGCTCAGGGTGCCAAAAAGTTCAAAACGCACCTTCCATTGCACCGCTGCATCCGTGGGAATGGCCTTCAGCCCCATGGCAACGTGTGCATATCGACTTTGCAGGTCCATTCATGGATTCCATGTTTTTGATAGCAGTAGACGCACATTCTAAATGGCCAGAAGTGATTAAGATGTTGACCACTACCTCTGAGAAGACGATCGCAATTCTAAGAACCATATTTGCAAGGAATGGGTTGCCGGAGCAAATATTTTCAGACAACGGACCACAGTTCGTGTCAGAAGAATTCCAGAAATTCATGAAAAAGAATGGGGTGAAACACTATACATCTGCCCCATATCATCCGGCTACAAATGGGTTTGCCGAGAGATTTGTACAAACGTTCAAAAAGGCGATAAAGGCCATGAGTGAAGACCATATTCCACTACAACACAAGGTGGACAATTTCCTGATGGCGTATCGAAACGCCACGCATGCAGTGACAAATCAAAGCCCTGCCATAATGTTCTATAACAGAAGGTTGCGGTCCCGGTTGGATTTGTTAAAACCCAATGTGCGAAGGGAAGTCGAAAACAAGCAATTCCAGCATGTAAATAACAAGGCCACTCGTAGTTTTGAAATAGGAAAACCAGTGTTGGCCAGGGACTATAGGGATGATAAATGGCAACCTGGAACAATTCGTGCACGACAAGGACCCTTGATGTACACGGTAGACGTTGGAGAGAACATAATACGACGTCATGCTGACCAACTTGTGGAATCGAGAACAAGGGTCGACCCCATGTCTACGGCCGAGACACCAGTTGAAGAACTTATTGAGCCTGTAGCATCTACTTCAGACTCGAACGTACCTGATGATGTTCAATCCATAGGAGATCAAGTGGATTAGTCACCCCAGCAACGAGAACCAGAGACCCCTGAAAGGCGTTATCCGGCCCGGATCAGGAGGCCTCCTCAGAGACTGAATCTTTGAACAGTTTTGTGTGTAAATTGTATATATGTTATCCATGTAATGTTTAATTTGGGGTGTACATTGTTAAGCTAAAAGGGGAGGAATTGTATTGTGTGTAACCTGTACCACCTTAAGAGGATACCTTAAGGTGATGGACTACTTTTTGATGGCTCCTGTACATTGTAGTACCGGTGGTGACCACACCGGTATATAAACCCTGCAGAGCAAGGTGTATCCCAGTTCAGCCCTGACCCTCAATCACTAAAGACCTGTTTACTTACTTCTGTAGTCTGTGTCCTGTTATTCAGTATAACTGCAATTGAAACCACAGACTCAACAATTCTGTCACTAGGTTGCTGGGATGTCCCCTCTCTCCGTCTCCCACCACCAGCGTCTCTCAAGCTCCCAAGATCTCCAGACCCCCTCGTCTGCTGCTGTTAGGTATGCGAAGATTGGAGGGCAACCTCCAGTTCTCTCCCTCTCTCTGTTGTTGTGGGCTCTTTTCTCTTGCACGGAGGGAAGGAAGAGAAGTTTGAGTGAGAGTGATGGAATGAGTGTAAGGAATGGATGGGTTACATCTGTAGAGGGTGACTCTGAGGGAGTGGGGTGCCAATGCCAAATGGCCTCCTTCTGTGGTGTTACTTACGATGATTGCATAAGGATGAAGGTGAGTGTGAGGAGTGGTTAGTCAGATGGGAATTGAGTACATAGAAGAGAGGGATGGGCGGACGTGCAAGGTATGTTGGTGTGAGGAATGATATGCTTGGGAAGGCAGAGTGATGGGGATGTGTTGACAGGTACATCAAGATGAAGGTGAGTGTGGCATTGCACTCACCTCTCCTGACCTCATGAGATCATTGAATCATTTCCTGCGCTGGATCCAGGCCCCCCTCACCATATCCCTGCTGCTGACCTCCTCAACTATATCAAGCCAGGCTCTTTTGGTCTCTTATGGACGTCTCCTTTGCCTTTGAGGATGTAACTAATAGAGTAGACAAAGGGGAACCAATAGATGTGTATTTGGATTTTCAGAAGGCCTTCAATAAGGTCCTACACAAGGGGTTGGTGAACAAAGTTCACATGGAATTTGGGGTAATATACTAACATGGATTGAGAATTGGTTAACAGATAGAAAACAAAGAGTAGGGATAAACAGGTCTTTTTCAGGGTGGCTGTAGTGTATGTAACTGTTCTACCTTTAAGAGAACTATTGTATGTAACCGTCCACCTTTAAGAGAACTATTTTAGGTGTGGCACTACTTATCCTGGCTGCTGTATACTGTAATACCAACGGTGACCACACCGGTATATAAGTGCTGTGGCAGAATTTATTGGGCAGATTCGCCCTGACCTTCGAATAGTAAAGTCCTGTTTAAGTTACTCTTGTAGTCTGTGTATTACTTCGCTATACAACCCACAGACTTTACAGTGGCAGGCTGTGACTAGTGGGGTACTGCAAGGATCAGTGCTTGGGCCCCAGCTATTCACAATCTATATCAATGATTTGGATGAGGGGACTAAATGTAACATTTCCAAATTTGCTGATGATACAAAGCTAGGTGGCAGTGTCAATTGTGAAGAGGATGTGAAGAGGCTTCAAGGGGATCTCGAGAGACTCAATGGGCTCGAATTTCCCAGGGCCGTGGAGGCAGGAATGGAGGCATGTGAGGTGTTAAAATTGCAGAATTGGGGGCACAATCCCTTCCCGCCCCAACCCGCCTCCATGCCCATTTCCCAGGAGGTGGGTACCCGACCTGTGCTGGGAGCCACCTTCCTGAGGCGGGAAGGGGATTAGTGCCAATTAACTGCCTATTAACAGGTAGTTAACAGGCAGTTTATGGCCTAATCCCTATTTTTATCCCTGAAGTGTGGGCTTCCCGATGGCTCCAAACCACGCCAAGTTAGCGAGGCGAACCGTCGGGCTGAAGGGCTTGGAGGGTTCGAAATGTCCGGTGTTCAGGTGAGTAATGGGTGCATGAGTGCAGAGGTAAGTGTGTTTGGTGTGTGTAAAGTGTTTAAATAAGTTTTACTTACCTTTACTTACTAATGCAGGCTTCCTTCCTTCAGGTCTCGGGAGTTCCTCATCTCACCGGCACAGAAAGCAGAATGGCCGCGAGCTGTCAAAATTTGCAGTCTCTGCTTTCTGTTCTGGAGAGATTTTTAACTAAGTCTGTGGAGAAGGACTCAATTTAGAAGTCAGATTGTCAGTGTTTGACAGCTTCACAGAGCTGTCAAACACTGATATTTCATCTGTCAAAAGCTCTTGACAGATGAAATGTCAATCCCTGACGTCACCTGTAACCGGGTGTCCCTTAATTGGCCTGTTGAGCCCGCCCAGCGGGCTCAACAAGGTCAATCAAGGGAAAATCGCATGGGTTGGCCACAAATCGATGGAGGCGGGACTACAACCCAAAAAGTGGGAGTCCCGCCTCCATCACGACACCATCGATAAAATCCAGCCCAGTGAGTGGGCAAGAACATGGCAGATGGAATATAATGTGGATAAATGTGAAGTTATCCACTTTGGTAGAAAAAACAGAAAGGCAGAGTATTTCCTAAATGTGAAAGATTGGGGAATGCAGATGTTCAAAGGGACCTGGGTGTCCTTGTACATGAGTCATTGAAAGTGAATGTGCAGGTACAGCAAGCCATTAGGAAGGCAAATGGTATGCTGGTCTTCATTACAAGAGGATTTGAGTACAGGAGTAAAGAAGTCTTACTCCAATTATATAGGGCCTTGGTGAGACCACACCTGGAGTACTGTGTACAATTTTGGTCTCCTTACCTAAGGAAGGATATACTTGCCATAGAGGGAGTGCAACGTAGGTTCATGAGATTGATTCCTGGGATGGTGGGACTGTCGTATGAGAAGAGATTGAGTAAACTAGGCCTGTATTCTCTTGAATTCAGAAGAATGAGAGGGGATCTCATTGAAGCATACAAAATTATTACAGGGCTTTATAGGGTGGATGCTGGGAGAATGTTTCCCTTGGCTGGGAAGTGTAGAACCAGGGGCCACAGCCTCAGGATAAAGGGTAGGCCATTCAGGACTGAGATGAGAAGAAATTTCTTCACACAGAGGGTGGTGAATCTTTGCAATTCTCTACCCCAGAGGGCTGTGGAGGCTTAGTCATTGGGTATATTCAAAACAGAAGTCGATAGATTTCTGACTAGTAAGGGCATCAAGAGAAATGGTGATAGGGTCGGTGAATGGAGTTGAGGCAGAAGATCAGCCATGATCTCATTGAATGGCAGAACAGGCTCGAAGGGCTGAATGGTCTACTCCTGCTCTTATTTCTTATGTTCTTATGTTCTTATCATCAAGGAAGAGGACCTCCCTGCGTGCTCTGACAGCTTCCACCAGAGTATGCAACGATAAGTTTGAGAAGCGTGGTGCAGCCCTCTGCCTTTGGCTATCCATCCTTGCAAATTGATAAGAATACTGTGGCCTTTGTTTGTCAGGTCCCACCCTCCTCTAGCAACCTTCAAATGAGTTGAGTGCAAGGCTGCTTTAAATATCGGTCTGGAAATGAATCATTGATGACGTCATTAGACACGCACCATGTAATAGGGCCGGGAAACGCACATGAGTCATTCAATCGGGGCCATTAAGTTAAAGTCACTCTGAGCAAAGTGCTGCTCAGAACATCGCGTTCCTGACCCAACTCCAAGGTAAAAATTCCGGCCATAGTGTTTGTAGATGGCTTGTATTAAAAACATTAAGGAAAATGTGCTGTACCATTTAATTAGTTTTTTGACTTAGCACCAAGTGGAGCGAGAGTAAACTGCAAGATATATCACCCCAAGCCCTTCTCCTGCATCTTCTATTGGACGGCTGAGGTCTGGCAAAACTCTTTTAATGGTAACCGTCCTGGGGGAAGAATTCCGCTCTGTATAACATTTACAATTTTGATGGAAATAATGAATGGAGGAAATCGTCACAAATACATGTAGGATATCACTATATGTAGTGACCAGAGGATCTCTCCCCTCTGGATAAACATTTGCCTCCAGATTATTGTGAATGTCTGCTGAAAATAGAATACAAAATTAGCTAGAAAGTCATATTAAATTGAATCGTAAGCGCTTGTATATTGCATAGCATAGTTTAAAAAAAGAAAGACTTGCATTTATATGGTGCCTTTCATGACCACCGGACGTCTCAAAGCACTTTACAGCCAATGAAGTACTTTTGGAGAAGTGGTCACTGTTGTAATGTGGGAAACGCGGCAGCCAATTTGCACACAGGAAGCTCCCACAAACAGCAATGTGATAATGACCAGATAATCTGTTTTTGTTTGTGGATTGAGGGATAAATATTGGCCAGGGCACCGGGGAGAACTCCCCTGCTCTTCTTCAAAATAGGGCCTTGGGATCGTTTATGTCTGCCTGAGAGAGCAGACTCTATATTAATATAGTGAAAGTGCATTTTGTTTCTAAAGTCTTAATGTCACCATAATCTAGCTCTGTGAGTCTGCTTATGGAGTGGCTAAAATGATGAAGTTATTTAACACACATTCCAGTCATTGTTAATTAGGATTGAAACACGCTGATCCAACAACATTCTATTCTGATCTCTGTTATAAAGCTGATGCCAGCCATGAAGTTAAAGCTTTTGGGGTGGAGAGGAGTGAGATTCTTTGTTAATTAAAAATGAGAGAATGCCTGTGATTTCACAAATTAGCAATCGCTAATGTAGTCATGGGTGCCCATGATTTGAAACATGCAAGTGCTGAGAATGAGAGTCGCTTGCTAATGACAGGGGTTGTGAGTTGAAGAATTTATAAGGCTGATTAAAGCAATGCCTCAAACTTGTATAATCTTACAAGTTTTCTCCCAACAGTGCTATACACTCTACAGTCTCACAGAGACAACTATATAGATGTACTAGTAAATTGCCTGAAGCATTGCCCACGGTCAGTTTGTGAATGTAGTTTTTTAAATATACGTATATATACAAGATGGTGTCCGAGTTTGGGTAAAGACTTTCAAAACTTGCTCCACAGAGCCACCCAGTGGCCAGAACTTGCAGTTGCACCTTGACAGTTGACATAGGATTGAATGGGAAATGTTGACATACCAGTTTCCAATGGTATGTATTGATAGAAAAGTGTGACCAAAATTTATGACAACAGGAAGTAAGGTTTGTGGACAGGAAGTGCACACCCTATGAGTGCTTTTCAATAATAATATGTATAAATGGAGACTTATTTCATCCACTACTGCAGGGAGATTCCACTGATTAGCACCAGAAGACAATCTTTAATTTTGAAGCCCTATCTGATCCATGTCAATTTTTCATAGTGAAAATTGTTTTTGAGCAAGTGTTGGAATTATTGTAGGATTTTTTTACCTGTAATGATGTAAGGATATAAGGTAGTGCCTATTGCATGAACTGTTCTTGTAAAAATGTGTGCAATTTAGTGCAGTGACTGTTGAGGCAAATAAAGCCTTATTACGGAATTCTCACATTTTCAGAAATGGTGGCTGAAATGTTCTATAAGAATCTGTACTGACCCCCCCAGTGGCTCAGCAAGTTTATCCAGTGAGTAATGTAGATTTGATTTCTGGTCTGTTAAATTAGCTAACCTCAGCAGGATGGCAGGAGGGTTGCTACAATTGGCCACAATATTCCCGAGTTCGGGAGTAGAAAATGGAAAATGGACCAGTCTTCCTGTTCCCACTTGGTATCCAGTGGCCTTTAGTGGAAGTGCTTGCCTTTGGGCAGCAGGTAAGGCGGTGATGCCCCTGTGGCTCAATAGCCCGTCAATGTCCAGGTTCATACGTGAAGAATGGTTACTTGGCTAAAGGACTAGAGAGCTCCCGGCACTTTTGGTACTGCAGGCAGAAAGACATCAAGAGCTATCAAGAGAGGAGGAGAGAAATTGGCAAGTAAAAGATTTTCAAAAATCCGTGTTTAAACCATCACTGCCCAAAGCTTTTCTGGAGGCAGTGCTGCATGAACTAGCAAGATCAGCATACCTAGAATTTATGAGCTGAATTCATTATTTTACATTTAGACAATAGATACGGAGATTGTAGCCTAGAAAATGGATGCTAAAGTTTCAGGCGCTAAAGTTTCCAATATGGCGTGTGCCAAGTGCTCACTCCATGTCAGGTATGCACTGCCTGCAATATTGGTTAGGACATCCGCCTGAAACTATTTCAAACCCCCTCTGCAAATTCCAAGCGAATACTAGCCAAACCAGCGGTCTTTAAAGGGACCGCTGGATGCTGCAAGCCCAGCCCCGCCCCCCCCCCCCCCCCCGCCATCACTGGATTTACCTTAAGCCCTCGGCTAGTATGCCATCCAGCCTATGTGGCTCCACACACCACCCCCACCCCCACCACCCCCACAGCCATCGAGCGGCATCTGGGGCCACACCAGGCGTCACAGCCCAATTAAGGTGTGATCCAACTTCTAGGGCTCTGTGTTTTATCTTTGGTTCCATACATGGCCAAAGTATGGCTTGATTGGTCAGAAGTCAGAACTCATTCAAATTAAGATAGTTTTTTAAATTATTTTTTTTCTGCCCTCTTTATGGTAATTGATGCCAATTTTTAGGAATTGACCATCTTCCTACTTTTTGCACCCCATGTCACCATGACGATGCCCTGGATCTGGAGTTCCACGGGCTAGCTACAAGGGAAAGATCTTCCCACTGTCCCAACAATAACCCCAATTCACAAGAAGACCCTTTACAGTATATTTCTCATTAATAACACCAGCCAGTTTTATGAACTATTCAAATGAGGTTGCAATTTAGATCAAATTTGTGGTAAATTACTGACAATATGACACTGTTACTTGTACCCAATGGGAACTGGGTTGAAACTGCCCAAAGCTTCCTTGTGTAGGTTCCCTTAACAGCTGGCAGAGAGAGAAGACTTTTGCCACATCAGTCTGCATTTCCAAATCCGGTCCCAGAAATAAGTAGTTTTTCAATGCACTGCCCGGTCCTCCCCAACTCAATAAGGTCTCAACGCCACTTACATGGAGTGCCATCGCCCAAACTAGTATTGTACAAGTAACCTGTTTCATATACATTGCTGTTTTTATAATGATCGTAAGTCTCTCAATCAGTATTGTAGCTGAAAATGCAGATGATTCCTTAGTACAAGTTCAAAGGAACAATATTATAAGCTGGAGCAAACTAATTATTTGACTTATAAATGTTATGTCTCCCAAAAGGTCAGCGAATATTTAACACTAGCAATTTAATTACAAAGAACAGTTGATCTCATTATGTATACCAATTTTGTTCTTGTTTAATGCATTAAATTTCTACTGGCATTTTCAAGCATTCAAATATGACAAAGGTTAAAAAAAACACAATCCTGCAGAAACTGTGAGATACAAACATATTGACCTATTTTTCAACAGGAACAACAACTTGTATTTATATAGCGCCTTTAACATAGTAAAGCGTCCCAAGGCACTGCACAGGAGTATTTTAAGACAAAAAATTTGACACCGATCCACATAAGGATAACTTAGGACAGGTGACCAAAAGCTTGGCCAAAGAGGTGGGTTTTAAGGAGCGTCTTAAAGGAGGAAAGAGAGGTAGCGAGGCGGACAGGTTTAGGCAGGGAATTCCAGAGCTTAGGGCCTAGGCAACAGAAGGCACGACCGCCAAAGGTTGAGCGATTATAATCAGGGATGCTCAAGAGGGCAGGATTAGAGGAGCGCAGATATCTCGGGGGGGTTGTGGGGCTGGAGCAGGTTACAGAGATAGGAAGGGGCGAGGCCATGGAGGGAATTGAAAACACGGATGAGAATTTTGAAATCGAGGTGCTGCTTAACCGGGAGCCAATGTAGGCCAGCGAGCACAGGGGTGATGGGCGAACGGGACTTGGTGCGAGTTAGGACGCGGGCAGCCGAGTTTTGGATGACCTCAAGTTTTCAGGCACTAAACTGCTTCCGAAAGCTCCAGTATGGCGGACAGGAGGAGCACGCTCATAACGAGCCAGAAGTGCACTGCCTGCCATATTGGTGTAGGCAGAAAAATAGGCGTCCATGGCCCAGACCTGAAACAGGTGATAGACCCTAGGCATATTCAAATAAGGAGCCGAACGCCTGTTTGAGGCTCCCTCTGCAATATTGGGTAGCCCTGAATTCAGCCGGCACTGGGTTTAAGGAAAACCAGGTCAACATGTGGCCTAACAGGCAGTCCTTAAAGGGACCACAACCAACAAGCTAAGTGTTTAAAATATCCTTACCCGAATGTGGAGCCGGGAGGAGAAGGGAATTCTCCTCCTTACCCCACATTCAAACCACGTGGGCCACTGTTGGCAACCACTTGCCCAACCCCCGCCCCCACACCCTCCCCCCACCCTCGCCAATCGCGTACCCATTCGTGCAAATACACATCCATCTAAGTTTTTCAATTTAACTCAATTGGAACGGAGAAACTATAGTCAAACCTCAATCCTCTTCCATCTGTCACTAATGACATCAAAAATGGGTCAGCATCATAGACTATCTTTAGCTCCCTTGCTAAACTTACACCGTCTTCAATATAGGTTTTGTAATAAAGGCTCCGGGACAAACAGGCCTTCTGCTCTGAACAAGTGCATAATTTTGGGATGTCATGGAGAGTAAAAGGTTTGAATTAACACTTGCAGGTCATGTGATTAACCTTGGAAACTTCAGCCAATGTGCCAGTGAACTTCTTATTCTGATTGTGCAGGTTATTTCAGCTCCTTAATCTGTGGGGCTCAGGCAGTTTCCATAAACTCACCATTCTAGCAAATCATTAAGCAAACAGAATCTTCGAATGTTATAGCATAGAAGGAGGCCATTCAGTCCTGCTCAGGCTCTCTGAACGAGCTCTCCACTTGGTCTCATTCCCCAGCTTTTTCCCAGAACCTTTTCATTTATTTCCTTCTCAGATCGTTATTCACTGGCTTGGAGTTTCCGCTCAATTGCGCTGGTTTTTTCGGCACATTTAGCCCGATATCGGCATAACCGGCGCAAAAGATCGCGGAATTTTAAGCGCAAATTGCGTTCGTCACAACTCGAGTTTCCGCCATCTTTTGCGCTGGTTTTAATAACATTGGCCGAGAAATTCAGTGGGCTTTGCACCCAGTTACCGCCCAAAGAGGGCTTCTGCGCCACTTGAGGAGTTTGCGCTGATATTCAGCGCTGCGGTAATGGCGGCGGTAGCCGGTAGCGCTGCGCCGACACCGATGACGTCATCGGTGTGCACAGTGGCCCGGTTCCATCCCGCTACCGGCCCGACCCCCATATTTAGTTGCGGCCGCCTCTTCCGCAGCGGCCGCAAACAACGATGTGAAGACGGGGCCATCCTGCAGCCTTAGTGGGGCAAGTTAAGGCGGAGGTGCGGCCGGCCGCTTTTTCGGCGGCCGCCTGCCTGCACCTCCTTCCCCGGCCTCCTCCACCGCCCCCCCCCCGGCATTGCCGGCTGTTTTCCGGGAGCCCGGCACTTCTCCGTGGTGCCGGGCTCATTTGCCGGCACTATCAAGTGGTGATCTCCCCATTGCAGGCACCTCCCCCTTAAGAGAAGGAGGAAGGCCTGCAGTACCGCAGCCTGCCGCTCCGCAGCGGGTGGCGCTGCGGCACCTAGCGCGCCGAAATTCAGTTTCAGCGCCCCAAGCGAGGGCGGGCACACCCTGGAATAGCGGCCGGTTTCGACTTGGGGCACAGAAACTGAATTTCCGACGGGCGCAACTGGCTCTGCGCGCAGCGCTAACTTCCAGGCGCTAGCCAGCTGGCTGGCCCAAAGTGAATTTCTAGCCCATTGTGCTAGATATAGGCCCCGCCCACAAAACTGGCCATGCCCCCAGGGTGAATGAATCACCAGTAGGAGTTTCTGCTAATTGCGCTCGTTTGCAGGCCTTTGAGGTGCCCCCCAAAAAATTAAGCTGGATCATTTGGGCGCAAGGACACTAATAGGTATGTTTTGAAAAGTTTTGAATGATTTTTTTTTAATTTTACGAAGAAACTAAGTACTGTACCCCAATCTAACTAGAAAATAGTTTTGTATAGTTTTCTTTTCAAAACGGGCACAATTTTGGCCGCAATTTGCTCTGGAATCGCTGATTGCGGCCAAAGCGGAAACTCTACCCCACTTTCTTTTTAAAATTTATTATGGATTCTGCTTCCACTTCTGTTACTGGTAGGGCATTCCATGTCCTAACAAGCCTCTGTGTAAAAAAGTTCTCCTCCCCTCTCCTTTCCTTCATTTGATGATGAACTAAAATTTGTACCTTCCAGTTGCCGACTCACCGACCAGTTGAAATAATTTCCCCCCTTTTACCTTATCATAAGCCCTTAGCATTTTGAAAAAACAGAGATGGTAGTTGTGGAATTGGAAAATTCTCACTGATGCAATTGGGGCTCTATTCTGAGGCTGGCAGGAAGGCACATATAGGCCGGAATTTTGCCAGCGCTCAG
The DNA here is from genome assembly GCF_052327205.1 of Somniosus microcephalus. Classification (NCBI taxonomy): domain Eukaryota; kingdom Metazoa; phylum Chordata; class Chondrichthyes; order Squaliformes; family Somniosidae; genus Somniosus; species Somniosus microcephalus. Next base: position 49,527,600 of record NC_140997.1, read on the forward strand.
AGGGCGGGTGCGGGGGCAGGTTCGGAGGCGGGTCCGCTTTCAAAATCTAAAAGATTGACAGTGGTTTGGGATCCCGCTCTGAACCCGCCTCCGTGTCAGTTTCCCAAGTGCGGGGTCTGCCTGCACTTTGCAGACCCGGCACTAAGCAGCGGGTCAGCCAATTGAGATAGTGAAGAGGGTCTTTAAAGGTAGTTGAAAAGCCTTTTACCAACTACTAGCCATTTTTCCAACTTTTCCACGAGGTTCCCATCGCTTGGGGATCACGTCAGGTAAGTGTGTATTGGATTCTCAATGACTCTCCATTGCTGTGAATAGCTGTGGTATAAAAGCTACCACTTCACAGTTGTTCACTTTCCAATGTCAGAAGCTGGATCCTTCAGCATTTGGAACCCACTTTTGAGCTTTATGCAGTTTGGAAGTGTTTGGAGTAATCTCTCTATCCACTGTCACTTCCTTGGAGCAACTTATCTCACCATTGACAGATCGCTTCTGTCATCTCAACTTCAGCTGCCATCTATCCCAGCAACATCGATGCCCTTGAAAAAGTCTCACCTTGGTCCTCAGAATCTCACCATGATCAGCAACAACAACAACTTGTATTTATATAGCGTCTTTAACATAGTAAAACGTCCCAAGGCGCTGCACAGAGTAGTATAAGACAAAATATTTGACACCGAGTCACATTAGGTTAAATTAGGGCAGGTGACCCAAAGCTTGGTCAAAGAGGTTGGTTTTAAGGAGTGTCTTAAAGGAGGAAAGAGAGGTAGCGAGGTGGAAAGGTTTAGGCAGGGAATTCCAGAGCTTAGGGCCTAGGCAACCGAAGGCACGGCCACCAATGGTTGAGTGATTATAATCAGGGATGCTCAAGAGGGCAGAATTAGAGGAGCGCAGATATCTCAGGGGGTTGTGAGCTGAAGGAGATTACAGAGATAGGCCTAGAAATTCAGTTGCGTTCGCCAGCCGCTAACGCCATAAGAGGGGTAGATTTGCAGCGCTAGGCACTTAGCGCCCGGGCGCAGAACGATCTGCGCCTACGTCCAACTTCAGTTGACATTTAGCGCCGGCGCAAAGTGTTTGCGCCCGCTCAGCTGCGCGCGCAGCTTATGACGTCATTTCGTCGTGCAACGCTGTTTGTGCGCCCCAAACCGGAAATTCAGTGGTGCCCGGCCAATGTGGGCGTGACGCTGTTAAGAACTGTGAAGTGGAACGCAACAGAGGCCCTGTGGGCCTCGGGGAGCGCTAATTAAAGGGCACTTACACTGACCTATAAAGCCCAGCCATTTTGCTGCAATGACTTCAGTGCTTTGGATTTCTGGACAGAGACCAAGGAACGGAGCTTACTGATTTGGGACAACATAGGAGAGGTATTTTTGGCTTCTGGCCAGAGCTTGGAAATTTGAATCATTGTGATTTCACTGTTTACAAGTTTATTATGGGGGCTGTATGGGGTTCCAACCCTCAGTTCCAGCATTATGTGCGAAGGGCTCGCAGACGCTGTGTGAGAGGGCCAGCCATGCCTAGACGCAGAGGGGCCATCAGGCGTCGGCAACGTAGGCCTTACCCACTCAGGGAATACCGGCAGCAGGTGTCCTATCTCACCATGACTGCCGCGCATTGTGTTAAGAGGCTACGCTTCAGAAGGGAGGTGGTTGCAGAGATCTGCCAGCTGCTTCACAGAGATCTGCGTCCACAGCTGATGTGCAGGACGTCTCTCTCGGTGGAAGTGAAGGTCACGGTGGCTCTGAACTTTTATGCAAGCGGCTCCTTCCAAGCCGCTGCTGGGGACATAGCGAACATCTCCCAGTTCGCCACGCATCGCTGCATCCGGCAGGTCACCGATGCCCTTTTCGCGAGGAGACACCAATTCATCTCCTTCCCCATGACCCTAGAGAGGCAGGAGCAGCGTGCAGTCGGATTTGGCAGGATCGCGGACTTCCCCATGGTGCAGGGCGCCATTGACTGCACGCATGTGGCTATGCGGGCACCTATCGACAATGCCGAGAATTACCGCAACCGGAAGGGCTACCATTCCCTCAATGTACAGCTGGTGTGTGACCACAGGCAGCGCATCCTAGCTGTCAATGCCCGCTTTCCAGGAAGCAGCCACGATGCATTTATCCTGCGCCAGACTACTGTGGCTGACATGTTCGAGGCACAGCCTCCACCAAGGGGATGGCTTATTGGGGACAAGGGCTACCCTTTGTGTACATGGCTCATGACCCCGCTCCGCGCGCCCAGGACCCCTGCGGAGGAGGCATACAACGAAAGCCATCAAGCCACAAGGAACATCATAGAGCAAACGATTGGCATCCTCAAGCAACGGTTCCGCTGCCTGGATCGCTCCGGCGGATCTCTACAGTATTCGCCGGATAGAGTCTCCCAGTTCGTCGTCGTTTGCTGCATGCTGCACAACCTGGCTATCCGCAGGACTCAGGCACTGCCACCTCACGTTGGACCACCACCTCAGGAGGACGAGCAGGAGGAGGAGGAGGAGGAGGAGGAGGAGGAGTACCAGCCCAGGAGGGAGCCACAAGGTCCAAGGGCCGTCCGCCGGTGGCTTATTGAACGACACTTCTAGGCCCCCTGTCAGGGAATGGCTTGTGGCAATGAACGCACCTGAATGCAGCCGCTCCGCAAGCCCTCAGCCGCTTAACGCAACAACCACTGGAAACATGACACCTGGACAAGCTGAATAAATAAAAAGCTTTATTTAACAAACTCAGGGCCCTTCCCACATGAAACAGAAAAACAGACAAGACCCCCAAAAAACAGTCACAAAAATATCTCACTCCCACAACCTGGGGAGGAATAACAAAACTTGCCCATCCAATTGGCCTTCATCCTCGGCCTTACCAAAATAAGCCCCCCCCACAACACAAACACCCCCATATAAAAAAAACCGTTGCCACCACACTCTACTGGGTGTGCCGAGAGGGCGAGTCCTTGTGCAGCCTTGTGCGGCCCCTGCCCGACCTGTTGCTCCACCTCAACCTGGGCCCTGTGGGTGTTGCAAGGCTGGGGGAAGGCTCCTGATGGGCAGAATGCGTGACGGCAGATGCCCTTGGGGGTCGGCCTAGACGAGGACCGGCCCTGGAGGGGCCGGCTGCTGACTGCTGCAGCTGTGGCTGGGCAGCATCAGTCTCTGCAGCAGCTCGTCGCACCTTGGCTGGGGGAGTTGCAGTGGTGGCTGCAGCAATGGGGGCAAGCTGGCTGATGCCAGGCGCTCGCTGGTCGCCAGAGGCACTGGCACTCGGCCGGGCTGGCAGTGCAGCAAGCGCAGCAATCTGGTGGAGGCCAGACCGCTGTGCTGCAGCAGGGCGGCGGGTGCCCTGGCGATGCTTCCACGACACAGTGAGTGTGGCAGAAGTGAGTGCCCGAACTGCCCTGGTCTGTGCCCGCATCAGATCAGTGAGTGTCTGCACGGCACCACTCATGAACTCGCGACTCGCGTCCTGCGCTGCCGCGAGTTGCTGGACACCCCTGTCCTGTGCTGCTGCGAGTTGGTCGACACCCCTGGCCTGTGAGTCCCCGAAAGCGGCCACACTATGAGCCAGGGACTCAATGGCCTGAGGCAACTGTCCCACAACCCCCATGAACTCCTTGTGGCGGCGCTCAGAATCCGCGGACATTTCATCTAGGAGGCGCACCTCCTGGGCGAGGACCGTCTCCGGACTGCAGGCCGGACTCTCCCTCTGGGGAGAAGGCCGCCGTTCTGCCCGACCCTTCCCACGTGCCTGGACGCCACTGGGCCCAGGAACTGGCCTCCCCTGCAACACTTGCCCCCTCTGGGGAGAAGGCCGCCATTCTGCCCGACCCTTCCCACGTGCCTGGACGCCACTGGGCCCAGGAACTACACCCCCCTGCAGCACTTCCCCCTGGCTCTCCTCCAGGCAAGACGTCTCCCCTCCATTGCCATCCCCTGGCGCGGATGAGGCTTCGCCCGATGTGCCGCCTTCCTGTTGGTCCTCGTCGTCCTCCTCTTCCGAGGGACTGGCACTCTCAGCTTCAAGGACCTCCTCCTCACCAGCTGAAAGCAGGAAGGCACAAGAGTAGCTTTAGAGTGAGGACAGGGCGTCAGCGAGGGAGGCATGAGTGGTGGCATTCAGCGCATTGGTCGGACAGTGGCAAAGGATGTAGATCTGATGCGCTAGGGGAACGAGAGAGGTCCAAATGGTCATGTCCTTACCATTGGGTCACAGCACAGGGTCGGCATCTCCAATGACAACAGGGCCAGTCACCACTTTTATCGTTACACTATAGTTATCACTGTTGTATTGTTATCACCGTTATCACTGTTGTATCACGATACGAGGTCGCCTCTTGTCGCGCTGTTATACCTGGGCTGACCACCTCCGACTCCGCCCATGGCTCCACCTACCTGCCCAGGTATAAAGGTAGTCGACTGGCTGGTATTCCTCCTTGTTGGACCCGATCACCCACGAGGGTGGGCTCTGTTATTTAGTCAATAAAAACCTTTAGTTACGTTCCTAACTCGTCGCTTTTTATTGGACGAATTGATAGGTATATCAATTTTATTGACTAAATTTTAAAGATGTCTACTACTGGCCAGCCAGAAGCCCTCCCAGAAGCACAGCCACACCAGCCGGCTTGGCTGCAAGCCCTCAAACCACCGTACCTGGATCTAAACCCACAGGCAGCAAACGCAGCCCTCAACTTCAAACACTGGCTGGACTGCTTCGAATCCTACCTGGAAGAATCCGGCGCCCCGCAGAGATCCAAACTAAGACTTCTGAACGCCCAAGCGAGCCCGAGAGTATACGCACTCATACAGGACACGACTACGTACGAGGCCGCTATCAACCTACTGAAACAGCAGTACCGCAGCCCGGTAAATTACATGTACACCAGGCACCTCCTAAGATCCCGCCCGCAACAGCCAGGAGAGTCTGTAGCTGAATTTTTACGGGCGCTAAGAGCACTCGGCAGGAACTGTGACTTTAAAGCGGTGACGGCTGTTGAAAATACGGAGGATAATATCCGCGATGCCTTTGTGAAAGGCCTACGGTCCGACTACTCACGGCAAAGACTGCTTGAAGCTAAAGACCTCGACCTGGACAAAGCTGAAGCCCTCGCTCTCTCCCTGGAGGTGGTCCATCAGGACCAGGAGGCGTTTTCCAGGTACTGCTCGCGACCCTGGAACTCGGGCCCGACCCCTACCGCAATACCCTTCGCAGCGCCGCCCCCGGGACCTACCTCAGCGTCGGCGTCCCGGACCCGACCGGGCCCGCCACCCCCGGTACCGGCTCCGACATCGGGCACCCGCGATCGGGCCGCCGGCTGCTTCTTTTGCGGCCAGGAGAAGCACCCGAGGTCGCGCTGCCCAGCCAGGAACTCTACCTGCACAACCTGCAGGAAGAAAGGCCACGTCTCTAAGGCCTGCAGGAGCGGATCTTCAGAGGCCAGCAGTGCCTCATGCGAACTGTGGGGGCGGCCATCTTCTTTCACGGCAACTGAGGCCAGTATCCCCACACGTGAGTCATGGGGGCGGCCATCTTTGATCAAGGCAACCGACCCCAATAGTGCCTCATGTGAGTTATGGGGGCAGCCATCTTCTCCGCCATTTTGTCCTACCTCGTGGGAGACGCCATTTTACCCACCACGCCCGACTGCCACCGGGCCCCCGGACCCGACGACCGCCTCGCCCGCAGACGACAACGACTCGCTTACCTACACGCTAGCCTCCGTCACTCTGGATCAAGCCCGCCCACACCACCTGTCCAAGTCGATGATGGACATCAAAGTAAACGGCCACGCCACGACCTGCCTGTTCGACAGCGGAAGCACGGAGAGCTTCATCCACCCAGACACGGTGAGCCACTACTCCCTCCCTGTCCTGCCAACGCGCAACCGAATCTCGATGGCATCGAGGTCCCACGCCACGGACATTAGCGGCTACTGTGCTGTGACCTTGTCGGTTAAGGGTACAGAGTATAAAAACTTTAAACTCCTCGTCCTCCCCCAGCTCTGCGCTGCCGTCCTACTAGGGCTGGACTTCCAATCCCACCTCCAAAGTGTAACCCTAGCATACGGTGGACCCCTCCCCCCACTCACAGTCGACAACCAGCGAAGGTTAAACCGCCCACCGCGTAACACCTGCAGCCTATCCACCCTCAAGGTGCCGCCACCTTCCCTGTTCGCTAACCTCACCCCCGACTGCAAACCCGTCGCTACCAAGAGCAGGCGGTACAGCGCTGGGGACAGAGCTTTCATTAGCTCTGAGGTGCAGCGTCTCCTGAAGGAGGGCATCATCGAGGGGAGCAACAGCCCCTGGCGTGCCCAGGTCGTGGTCGTTAAGACCGGCGATAAAAATCGCCTGGTCATCGACTACAGCCAGACCATAAACAGATACACCCAGCTGGACGCATACCCCCTTCCCCGCATATCTGACATGGTCAATCAGATTGCACAATACCGCGTATTCTCGACCATCGACCTTAAGTCGGCCTACCAGCAACTCCCTATCCACCCCGAGGACCGCCAGTACACCGCCTTCGAGGCGAATGGGCGCCTATACCACTTCCTTAGGGTCCCCTTCGGTGTCACCAACGGGGTCTCGGTCTTCCAAAGGGAGATGGACCGGATGGTTGACCAGAACGGACTGCAGGCCACATTCCCCTACCTAGATAACGTCACCATCTGCGGCCGCGACCGGCAGGACCACGACGTGAATCTGGAGAAATTCCTCCGTACAGCCCAACGGCTGAACCTCACCTACAATAAGGAGAAATGTGTGTTTAACACCTCGCGCCTTGCCATCCTTGGCTGTGCAGTAGAGAACGGACTCATCGGCCCCGACCCCGAAAGAATGCGCCCCCTCATGGAGCTACCCCTCCCCCACTGCCCTAAGGCACTTAAGAGAACCCTGGGGCTCTTCGCCTACTATGCCCAATGGGTGCCCAATTATGCGGACAAAGCCAGACCCCTCATGAAGTCCACATCCTTCCCCCTTACGGAGGAAGCGTGCGCAGCCTTCTCCCTCATTAAGGGAGACATTGCCAAGGCCACTATGCACGCAGTGGATGAGTCCATCCCCTTCCAAGTCGAGAGCGATGCATCCGACTTCGCCCTAGCCGCCACCCTTAACCAGGAGGGGAGACCGGTGGCCTTCTTCTCAAGGACCCTACAGGGCCCTGAGATCCGACACTCGTCGGTCGAGAAGGAGGCCCAGGCGATTGTGGAGGCGGTACGACGCTGGAGGCACTACCTGGCAGGCAAACGATTTACCCTCCTTACCGACCAACGTTCGGTCGCTTTTATGTTTAATAACAAGCTGAGGGGCAAAATCAAGAATGACAAGATCTTGAGGTGGAGAATCGAGCTCTCCACCTACGATTATGATATCTTGTACCGGCCAGGTAAGCTGAACGAACCCCCCGATGCTCTGTCACGAATTACATGCGCCAGCGCGCAAAGTGATAGACTTCAGACCCTCCACAACGACCTCTGCCACCCCGGGGTCACCAGACTTTACCACTTCATTAAGGCCCGCAACCTGCCCTACTCCATCGAGGAGGTCAGGACCATAACCAGGAACTGCCAGACCTGCGCCGAGTGCAAACCGCACTTCTTTAGGCCGGACAGAGCAAGCCTGATCAAGGCCACCCGCCCCTTCGAGCGCCTGAGCATCGACTTTAAGGGGCCCCTCCCATCCTCTGACCGTAATGTGTACTTCCTCAACATTGTTGATGAGTACTCCCGTTTCCCCTTTGCCTTCCCCTGCCCAGACATGACCAGTACCACGGTCATTAAATGTCTGAACGACCTCTTCGCCTTGTTCGGGTTCCCAAACTATATACATAGTGACCGGGGCTCCTCTTTCATGAGCGAGGAACTCCGTCAGTTCCTACTAGCGAGAGGTATTGCAGCAAGTAGGACCACCAGCTACAACCCCCAAGGGAACGGCCAGGTGGAAAGAGAGAACGCGACGGTATGGAAGGCCGTCCTCTTAGCCTTAAAGTCTAAGGGCCTCCCAACCTCCCGCTGGCAGGAAGTCCTCCCGACAGCGCTGCACTCCATCCGGTCACTACTTTGCACTGCCGTTAACGCCACCCCCCATGAACGAATGTTTGTTTTCCCCAGAAAGTCGACTACGGGAACCACTCTACCAACCTGGCTGACCTCTCCGGGGCCCGTCTTGCTGCGAAAGCACGTGAGGGCCCATAAAACAGACCCCCTGGTCGAAAGGGTGAACCTCCTGCACGCCAACCCCCAGTACGCCTACGTGGCTTACCCAGACGGGCGGGAGGACACTGTCTCCTTACGAGACCTCGCACCCTCGGGCACTCCGGAGACACCACCTTTACCCCCCCCCACCACCCCCCCAATTCCAGCCCAGGTAGACGGCATGCCGGAACCCCACGAGCCTTCGCCGACCACGCAGACACCAGCACTAACACCGGATAATGCAGCACCGCCGCTGCGACGATCGGAGAGGCTTACGAGGCCTCCGGACAGACTGACATACCAGAACTGGTAGTACACTTCACCCCGCCGGACTCAAATCTAAACAAGGGGTGAATGTGGTAAACCACTTTTATCGTTACACTATAGTTATCACTGTTGTATTGTTATCACCGTTATCACTGTTGTATCACGATACGAGGTCGCCTCTTGTCGCACTGTTATACCTGGGCTGACCACCTCCGACTCCGCCCATGGCTCCACCTACCTGCCCAGGTATAAAGGTAGTCGACTGGCTGGTATTCCTCCTTGTTGGACCCGATCACCCACGAGGGTGGGCTCTGTTATTTAGTCAATAAAAACCTTTAGTTACGTTCCTAACTCGTTGCTTTTTATTGGACGAATTGATAGGTATATCACCCGGCCATGCATGAGTCGAGCCACGCTCTCCTCCAGCTCACTGAACTCCTGGAACTGGGCACGGCCTCCCCCGGTGACATTCTGGCTCTTCAAATTCCGGGCCATCTTGGCCTGCAAGAGAGAGGACGGCCTCTAAGTACATTGTGGTGGCCTGTTGTTGTGTGCACTGCCTCCCATGGTGGAATAGCTTGGCCAGTGTGGTGGCCTGTTGTTGTGTGCACTGCCTCCCATGGTGGAATAGCTTGGCCAGTGTGGTGGCCTGTTGTTGTGTGCACTGCCTCCCATGGTGGAATAGCTTGGCCAGTGTGGTGGCCTGTTGTTGTGTGCACTGCCTCCCATGGTGGAATAGCTTGGCCAGTGTGGTGGCCTGTTGTTGTGTGCACTGCCTCCCATGGTCGAATAGCTTGGCCAGTGTGTAAAGTGCAGAAAGTGCTATTGAGGATCCTGCCAGTGCCATAGCTGCGGGAGGAGGGCTGGCCATTAGGCCTTTGAGGTCCCTTTGCCCATAATGTGAGGTGCACATGCAAGGATGAGGAGGACACTGGAAAGGGTACTCACCTTGACCATCCGAGTGAGGCCGTTGTACTTCTTGCGGCATTGGTCACCAGTCCTGGGGACATCGCTGTTCACTGACAGCCTGTGGGCGATTTTCCTCCAGGTTCTCCTGTACTGCCTCCTGGGAGCCGCCTTGCCACTGTCCGGGCACAAGATCTCTTTGTACCTTTCCAACCCCCTAACCAGCACCCTCAAAGCATGCTGGGAGAAGCGCTGCGCTCGTTCACGGGCCTTCTCCATGGCTTCAGGCGCTATTTGGGTCCACCAGCAGTGTTCAGGCCTAGCTGCAGGGCTCCACTATCCAGGGCGTGGCTGCAGACCAAGTCGACCCTTCCCCCTTTAAGAGCTGGCCGGCGTCAGGGTGTCTGCTGTCAATCAAAACATGACCGCACCTGCGCTGCGCCCGGCCTTAGCGTTATCAGTCCGCACCGCCGGCTTAGCGCCTAAAGATAGGAGTGCAACGCCAGTTTCAGCGCTCGCCCAAACTCTTGGCCAAATCTACTGAATTTCGGCGAACTGACCTGCACTTTCCGGCGGGCGCTAACTTTAGCGACCGCCCGACTTTACCGCCCCAAAAGTGGCTATACTGAATTTCTAGGCCATAGGCTATTGCGAGGCCATGGAGGGATTTGAAAACAAGGATGAGAATTTTGAAATCGAGGCGCAGTTTAACCGGGGGCCCCAACACCAACATTACCAGGCACACCAGCATCACTAGGTAAACTAACAGCACCAACAATAACACCAACCTTCTACGTAATCACCTGAAGCTGCACCAGCACCCACCCACATTGCTGCCCGGGACGCCACCGATGGCATCACCGCGGCCAGATTTACTTCACTTGGCGCTGTACACACTGGCTGCCACATGGTGTGCCAGGTTGGCACCACCCCACACCAGCACCATAAAGCATCCCTCCAATATCCAAGCCATTCCTTTCACGCTCATTACCATTGGGGAGCGGGGGGCGGGGGGGGGGGGGGGAATGTTATGTCTCACCATTCACTGCAACTCACTAAGACACTTCCAAAGGTGCACACAAATCTGTCCAAGAAGGCAAAGTGTTGAAAATAAAGGCTTCAATGTTTGACCACATTTAACAGAAACTTTACATTAACATTGCGTAAAACACCCAAGTGCCTACCCTTGTGTGTTGTTAGTTGGTATGCTTATACTAGGATGAGGGTGAGTGTGAGGGGTGGCTAGTGAGATGGGGAAGTGATAATGTAGATAGAGAGGGATGGGTGGAGGTGCAAGCTAAGTTGGTGTGAGTAAGGATGTGCAGGAGTAGGGTAGGGAAGGCAGAGTGATGGGGATGTGATGAGTGGCACAGCAGGATGAGGTTGAGTGTGGCTTTGCAGTAACATTTCGTGATTCACTGAGAACATTGAAAGGTTTGCACCACTGCAGCCAGGGACCCCTGACGACATCCCTGCTTGTGCTCTCCTGTGCAATGTGCAACAGACTGTGTTGGTGTCCTGCGGAGGTGTCATCCGCCCATTGGAAGGGAAGAGAACCTCTCTGCTTGCTGTGACTCCCTCCATAAGCATATGTAGGGAGTCATAGGAGAGCCTGAGTGCAGCCGTGCAACTTTATGCAGTGCTTGTCAGTGTTTGCAGCACCTCAAAGCTGTAGAACACTGACAACACAACTGTCAAAATTAATGTGGACATGGCCCCTTTAAGGAAACCGGCTGATGACGCGTCATCAGACCCGCTTCCTTTAAATTGGCTGGGAACCTCGCAGGGCGGGCTTAACAAGCCCGATCAGGGCAAAATCACTTGGAGGAGGTGGGATGAAGTCGGGAGCGGGGTTTGCAGCCACTGTCTGCTACGGCCGCACTGGACTCACCATGGTTGGCAAAATCACGGCCATAGTGCTGTCCACAGGAACACAAGATGCTAATTAAAGAAAAAAATACATTCATCTTTGTCACTGTGGCTCCTGTCGCAAATAGTTTTCACTGTCTCAGTACTTTCTATGATGATGAGAGAATGACAAAGTCCATTTCTTTCTCTGGCGATCCACAGCAATTTAATTAAAGGGGTGTAGGGTTCTCAAAATTCCCACATTCCCCAAAAGTTATGGATAAAGGGACCCTGTTTGGACAAGTTTTTAAAAAGGGTACCCAAAATGGCTTCTGAAACCTCGTGACCAAAACCGACAGGATTTTAAAAACAAGGCCCTGCAAAAAGGCAGGCCCTGAAACGAAACCTAACATGCAGGAATCTGTGAAAAGACTTTGTAAAGCCAGACAGCTAGGTAAACACAGAATATGCATTCTTCACCTTGGAACAGATCAAGCCAGGATGGCTCTAATCTGAAAGCCATCAACTCTTCGCATAAATAATCAGTAACAGCTCACAGGTAGCTGCCAAGCCAGGAAACTCGATTAAGTTTCATAAATGACAAACAGCCAGGATAGCAAAGCCATTATACAAGGAGATAACCACCCCAGAAGCCGTTAAAGTAAATGGCTGTAATCATTTTAAACGAGCCCGCCAAAAGTTAAACAAAGGACTGACCTGATTTGGCGCGCAGATAAGGGGTGAAGAACCGGGCATAATTGTAGGCCCACCGGTAGTGATCGGTCTCTTATCTCTTGCTCCTGCCGCTTGCCGCTCGCTCTCTTGCTCGCCCCGACACCAAGGACGCCCATTACAACACTGGGGCCAAACGGGGAGGAGAACGAGAGCCAAATTCGAAAATGCACAGGACACACGGGGCCACAAACAGACGAGACGAGACGAGAAGAATGGTAAAACCAGTAAAGGCAGAGAAGGGCAGCGGAAGATGCGTTGGGGGACAAGCGGCCTATTTATAAGCTGGCGTTTGATGCATGGACAGTAAAGCTCAATTTAAGAATAAGTTGGCGTTCAAAGCATGGGTAGTGAAATCAAGACAAACAGCCTAGTTATAAGCTGGCATTTGATGCATGGACAGTAAAGTCCAATTAAGAATAAACTGGTGTTCGAAGCTTGGATAGGAAAATCATTAATGGTAAAAACCACCAACCGAACCCCAACCGCAGTAATACCGTCGGCGACCGCCGAAGAAGAAGAAGACCCATCGTGACAAAGTACCCAACGAAGACGTTAACGGAGGAAAAGGAGAGGGTGCTTTGCACAAACAACTCCATCGCCGTGCTCTGAGACCACGTGACGACGACGAACCCCAAAGGAAAACAAGAGTGAACCTCAAAACCCACTACTAGTTAAATCAACAGGTTTCGAATTGGTGAGCATGAATTCCTGGCCCCTCGTAGCTTAATCTAGTTAGATATTGGGGGTGGGATAAGGATAAGGGGATTTTTAATGTATTTGTTTCCCTCGATGTGCCATGTGTTCCCCATTCCCATATAAGTGTAATTGTTTATGCCTGTAACTATATCAGTAATTCTCAGTAAGATTGTGTTTTATTCTGCCTTTAATAAAATTTGGGGTTTTCTTGCACCAAACCACTTGTCTACTCGATTTTATGTATCGTCGCCTGTACCTAAGTCCGGTGTCTAGAACCCATGGGTGTGGGAGCGATTCGAACCGCTCAGAGACAGTCAGAGGTGAAGCTGACTGGGCACACGCCACCCCCTACAGAAATGGCGAGTGCGGCAGGACTCTGGCAACAGGAGTGCGATACAGTAGACAATGGTTCGGATGAGCAAACCATGATGGAGGAGAGGGTTTCTGATTATGTGTTTAGTAAGGTGAATATCACAAAGAAGTGGATCACCAATCTGTTAAAAGCTGGGCGTCCGGTAGATGCCACAGCTAAGTGGACAGAAGGGAAGGAGCACAAGAAATCCCAAGAGAAGGCAGTCTGGCTGATGGGCTTCAAGAAGCAGGTCCAGTTTTTGGACAGGCTCGTTGCTGCACAGGCAGCCGAGTTAAAGGACTCAGCCCTGGAGATCCAGGACAAGGCTCTAGCAGGGGAAAAGTTACTGGTAGCGTTGCAGGCCCTGAATCAGGAAAGGGTACATTTAATGGGAGAATATAAGGCCAGGTTGGAATACCTACAGTGTCAGGTCACCGAAGCTAAGGGTAATGAGTTGATGTTGTGGGAAAAGAATGCCCGCCTAGCGAGACAAGTAAGGGAACAGGAGGAGAAAGTAAAGGAGGTAAAGGCAGCTTACAAGTTAGTGAGCGAACAGGGGTTTGAAGATGCAGATCATGGCCCTTGCAAGGAACAGATAGAGAATCTGAGCCTGGCCCTGAGGAAGGCAAAAGGCATGGTGTGCCTCACAAGCCCGAAGGCAGGCCAGTTGGATTTTATAGGGAACGAGGGGAGAATGGTTCAGACATCACTGGTAGAGCCCAGGGACGACCCGGTTGAGGAACAGGAGGTCACATGACCACCACCCGTAGCGCCAGGTTTTAGCGAGGTCTGTGGCAAGGGGGGGTGGAGCCAGGGGTAGAGGCGGAGGTGGAGCAACCCCCGCCAGAAAGGCAGGAACCAGGACCAATGTGCCCAGCCCGGCATCGGATGTTCGGCCCACTCGTTAATGGCGAGGACGAGGGACCCCTCCAAAACCAGTTCGTATTACCCTATAGCACCCAACAGCTCAGGGCTATGGTGAGCCATATCCCAAAGCTCTCCGAAAAAGGGGACCCCTCGATCCACTTCAGGGAAGTAGAGCAGGCAGCCAGCGTCAATGACTGCGATGGTGCTGAGCAGGCCAAAATGCTGCTATTCTCCCTGGAGAGTAGGCTCCTCCAATCCCTCTCTGATGAGTGTAAGAAGGGGCAGTGCGGGTATGAGGAGCTCAGGGATGAAGTTCTGGAGGCCATGGGAATGAATAAGGGAAGTCCTTTCTCCCGTGTGGAGAAGACCGTCCAGCTCACAGGGGAAACCCCGCAGGCTTTCGTGGACAGGTTATGGCCGGTATATAGGAGCGCCTGTCCTGGGGCACCTAACCGGGCATTCCTGAACCAGGGTCAGCTGGCCCATTGGCTCCATTGCCTGGTGGCAAACAGCTTGCCACAGGTCCGGGCCAAGGCGGAAGTTTGGTTCGACCCCAAGAATCCCCAGAACACCGAACTTACGGTGATCCGACAGTTGACCCTAGCCGATAAGAACGGAAGGGAAACCGATGTACACCCACCCAAGGGGAAGGTGCATGAGGTAAACCCCGGACAGGGTAGGAAGGAGTGGCATCAGGAAGGGAATAACCCTTCTAGCAATAAGCTGAATTGCTACGGGTGTGGGAAGGACGGACACTGGAAGAAGGAGTGCAAAAACCCTTGGAAAGATAACAAGGGAAAGAATTCCACAGCCCCAGCCCAAAAGGCAGAGGCAGGAATTCCTCCGGTTGCGGTCGAGTCATTTTTGGACACCATGAGGTCCTTATTGACTGGCCACGGGAGAGTAGCAGCCGCTACCGGTGCTCTGACCCCATCAGCCCCATCCAACCCACAGTCCTGACTAGACCCATCGCAGCCTGTTTACCTGTGTTCCCTTCGGTATGTTGAATGGAAGAGACCCCTCGTGGAGATGGAGGTAGAAAGGGTGAAGGGGACCTATCTGTTGGATACGGGGGCATCATGCACCATGGTCCATTCAGCTAACCCCACCACCTCACCTCTATCTAACGGGGTCCCATACAGTCTGTCGGGATTCACAGGCAGAGAACAGGCCGGCTCATTTTCCATCTCGCTCGCCATTCATTTAGGTACGCTCCGCTCTAAGTGGACCTGTGTCCTAATGAAGTGGGAAGTGGAGGGTGGAAGAGGGGTCCTGGGGGCCGACTTTATTGTAGGCCACGGGATCCTGGTGGATTTAAGAAATCATTGCCTATGGGGGGCAAGTACAGGAAAGGACGGCGAGGTAGTAGGAATCCCAGGGAAAGAAGGGAAGGGGACCCTATGCACCATGAAGCCCAAAGAGGGTTATAAACTCAAGCTCATGGTCAGTAATACGCCAAAGGAGTTCCAGGCATTTGTGCAAGCCCACCTAGCCACATTTGCCACCCACAAACACGACTGCGGGAGGGTCACTGGGTTTGAGGCCAGCGTAGACGGGGACCCCATGGCCCAACCACAGAAACAGTATAACTTCCCCAGGGAAGCGGAGCCAGACTTGGAAGCAGCCATGTCCTCCATAGTACAGCAGGGAGTCCTGAGACCGATAGCCACCCACGTAAACTCTCCACTGTGGCCGGTTAGAAAGCCGGACAATTCCTGGAGGGCCACGGTGGACTATCGGGTGCTCAACAGTAACATCCCAGCCTGTGCACCCACGGTAGCAGCAGTTGCCGACCTGCTAGGAAGTATCCCAGCATCCGCGACCACTTTCACGGTGCTGGATATTTCCAACGGGTTTTGGTTCACCCCTTTAAGGAGGGAGGATCAGTACATGTTTGCCTTTATGTTTAAAGGGCAACAGTACACCTGGAACTGTTTGCCTCAGGGCTTCCACAACAGCCCCAGCATTTTCCATCAGTGCATGGCAAACAGTTTAAAGGATTTCAGCCAGCCCAGACAGTTGGTACAGTATGTGGATGACCTGCTCCTCTTCACCGATTCAAGAGAGGAGCATGGCCCACTACTGGCCGAACTGCTGGAGCTGCTCAGGCAAAAGGGTTTTAAGCGCATATCGGCCAGCAGGAGGTGAAATTCCTGGGCCTGACCGTACGCGCTGGAGAAAAGGTCATAGATAAGGCTAGGAGAGAAGCGGTACAGGAGTTACCAGTCCCCAACACAGTCACAGGTGTGAGGTCGTTTCTAGGGCTAACCGGGTACCGCAGGGACTTAATTGAAGACTATGCCGCCACAGCAGCCCCTCTGCTCTGACTCCTACACAAGGGAGTGGAGTGGATTTGGGATGAGGGTTGCCAGGCAGCATTTGTCAGGCTCAAGAAGGACTTGCAGACCACACCAGCTCTAGGGGCCATAGATGGGGGGAAAGAGTTTTTCCTGGAGGTAGCAGCCAGCGGGGACAGCCTGAGTGCTGTGCTGCTCCAAGAGCGGCATGGCAAGCTGAGGCCGGTGGTTTACTCCTCCAGGATACTCACGGATGTGGAGAAGAGCTACTCCAATTGTGAGAGGCACCTCTTGGCCACACATTGGGCTGTGAAAAGATCACTGATCTTCACAGACACCTCTCCCATCACCCTCCTCACCCATCACACACCCACCCAGATGCTCCTGGATGGGAGGATCAAGGATGGGATGGTGAGCAGTGCCCGCATTGCTCGCTGGACCCTGCTTCTCTCACAGATGGACCTAAAGGTGAAGGGTCTCTGCGAGCCAAAGCTCGCAGCCAACCAGGTATATCCTGGAACAGCCCACCGGTGTTCCATAGAAGGGGTTTGGGAAGTGGACATAGGTTTACGGGCCGGGATACACCCCACAGGCCGCGAAATCTATGTGGACGGCTCCAGCACGGTATCTGTTGGCGAGCGCCTCACGGGGTGTGGAGTTTATGACCCAGTGGCAAACATTGCCCTGGCAATTAAGCTCCCCAGCACCATGAGCGCCCAGCAGGCTGAACTGTCTGCGGTAGTGTACGTCGTTACACAGCCCGAAATCATCCCCACCCCGTACACGATTTGCTCGGACAGCATGTTTACATGCAATTCGTGTACGGAGTACCTGGCCATCTGGTCCCACTGCGGATACACCTCCGCCGACGGGAGACCCCTCACAGTGAAACCCCTGCTGGAGAAGATCTTAGCAGCAGTGGGGGAGGAAGGGGAGGTTTTCATCCATAAGGTGAAAGCCCATTCCTCCACAGAACCCCGTAGTCAAGGCAACCAGCAGGCTGACATGCAAGCTAAGGAGGGTGCCCGTACAGGCACTTTCTGGGACCCATATGGGTCCAGACCCATGGCAACAGTCAGGGGTAGGGACGGGACACAAGGGAGTGCAGGGGTAGCTTTAGCCCCGGACCTTAAGACGGTCCAAGCCCAAGACCCCGTCCTCAAGGCAGTCCTCAGTGCAGTGACTGAGGGAAAAAGGGTAGAGGGTCCTTACGGCACAGCAACCCTCTCCGTGAAAGAGGGCATGCTGTTGCGGGGGGAACAATGGTTTGTGCCGCAGCAACACTGGAGGGAATTCCTTCAACTGGCCCATGAGGGTCCAGGAGCGGGACATCCCGGGCCTGAGACCACCTGGCAGCGGGTGGAACAGGCGGGATGGTGGCCAGGACTCAGGGAAGATGTCCGTGAGTTCTGCGCCGGCTGTCTGGTGTGCGCTGCTAATAACCCTGACCCCCACAAAAGGAAGGTACCTATGGGACACATCAGGAGGGTAGAGGGACCATGGCAGTCGATACAGGTTGACTACATCGGGCCCATGCCCACCGCCCAGGGAGGCTATAATTATTGCCTAGTCCTGGTAGATATGTTCACGAAATGGGTAGAAGCCTTCCCCTGCAGAACAGCCACAGCTCTGGGTACAGCCAGGATCCTGGTCCGGGAAGTGTTCTCGCGATGTGGACTACCACAGTATGTGGAGTCTGACCAAGGGAGTCACTTTACCGGGCAGGTAATGCAGAATACCCTTATGCTGCTCGGCATCGAGGGGAAGTGACACATTGCCCACAACCCACAGTCATCAGGGATTGTGGAGAGGATGAATAGGACATTAAAGGAAAGGTTGAGGAAAGAGACGGTGGACTCGCCTCGAAAATGGGCAGAGGTCCTATCGTTGGTCCTGATGGGGATCCGGGCCAGCCAGTCAAAAAGCATGGGGTACTCCCCGCACAAGCTGATGACTGGCCGGGTTATGCGGACCCCCACCCATGTACTAGCCCCGGTGCTCACAGAAGGTCAGCTCAGGGAGGTAAACCGGGACAGGTTCGCCCGAAACCTCTTTGAGCACCTTAAACAGGTCCACGGGCAGGCGGCTGGGAACATGAGAAAGCAGCATCGGAGTAACCGATTGCTGTTAGAACCCCGAAAACACCACGAGTGGGAAATAGGGGATCAGGTCATGGTGAGGAATTTTGCTCGAATAGGGAGTCTGGAACCATTATACATGGGGCCCTACAGCATTGTACACAAGGCCAGCTCCATGGTATACGCCATTAAGATGCTTCGGCGCACCAAATGGTTCCATATTAATCAGTGTAAACTGTTTAAACCCGAGAAGAGAGAACAGCCAGTTGGGGTAGGGTCTGAGGATAGAAATCCTCAGCCTGCAGTGGAAGCAAGTTCACAGACTCGACAGGCAGGCGCTGTGGCTTGTTTAAAGGGAGGGGCCATCCCGCCCACCGCTTGGGACACTCCCCCACTCTTCTGGGATACAGATGAGGAGGGACCTGAGGTCGAAGACCCCGCCCTGGACCCAGATTTGGGACCTGAGGGCAAGGACCCCCAGCCAGCGGCAGTGGTAAGCCCACAGACCACACCGGAGGGGGCAGCAGTTCGGGTTAAAGGCCCACCAGCCAAGAAAACCCCACCCAACAAAGTCCTCAGAAGGTCCCCACGGACGTCCCAGCCAAGGAAACCATGGTCACCAGCTCCCCATTTTAAAGGGACAGCCTCCCAAGTTAGGGGTAAGTCCAAGGACGGAGGTCCCCAGCCAGCAGCTACAGGCTGCGAGGGACCGAAAGTACAGGACGGTGCGGCCACACCGAAGGGAGCGGTGTGCCGCAGCCCAAACAGGGATTAGCTTGGCCGCCTGGAGACGGGCGGCGGATGTACATAGTTTTACGTAATTTACATTGTTAAGTTTGGGTGTTTAGCTTAAGTTTAAACACGGTGATGGGTAGTTTTAATATAGCAGTACCTGTAGTATTTTTAAGAATGTTTGTATGAAGTCGGGGTCGCAAGACTCGACAATGCTTCACCCAAGCCAGAGAATCTCCTGGGGACCTGGCTATATGTTCTTGTATCTCATTGCAGAGAGGATTTCAGGATGAAGGGGGGCGTACTCCTACTCGCCCTGATAGGGATGAGCGTTGGGAAGCGAGGTGACGTGGAGGACTCCCACATCTATGGGTGCTCAGGAGAAAAGGCACCAGTGGTGACCGCAGGGAGCAGCGAACAAGGTGCGGAGGAGCCCGCCACCTATTCCCACGAGGGAAGATGGCCCGGGTGGTTGGGATCCAACTCCACCCGGTACTCCAGCCAGACCGGGTTCACCTACGGGGAGGCCTCCCTCCCATGCCCCAGCGTACAGGTTGTGGCCTCACGGGTCAGGGTCACTGAGGGGAAACACATGTGCCTGACTTGTAAAGGACAGATTCCCCTGGGAAGGTGGTGGTGGCTCAGAAAGCTGAGGACAGACATGGGGGACCATACAGCTGACTGGGAACGAATGGGGAACGACACCCACCGGACAGTCACAGGGACCCAAGGAGGGACAAGCGTATGTTGGTATAAGTGGTGGGAGTCGGAACAGGGAATCTATGTCTGCATGTGGGGGTCACAAAAGGCCTGCCCCGCGGGCATATCCATCATCTTCTCCACGTCATGGCAGGATAAGGGGAAGGGGGTGGAATGGGATTCCCACCTACACACCTGCATAGTCCCACGTTACCCAGCCCCAGTTAAAGCCACAGAGCTAGTGGCGCGTGCCCGGAAGCCCCTACCCACAACTCAGGCAGCAAGGACACACAGAGAGGGGTGCCCCGCCACCACCAAGGGACCAGGAAATGGGCTGGTACTAGGGCCGATGGAACAGGTACTGTACCAGGGGGTACACTATGCGGTGGCCTCCGTGATTTTAAACCTCACCGAGGTACACTTACTGGAGTGGTGCCCCAAAGAGACAGAGCAGCTATACCAGGCCCTGTTAAAGGACATGTTTAGGAAGTTTTACAAGTTCGATTTCGCTAAGGTAGACAAACTCGAACTGTACACCACACACCGCAAGTACTTTGGTAATACAGGGTGGCAAAGAAGGGGAGTATGGAATGACGTTTTTACTGCATTTAACACAGGGTCCTCTGTCATCAACAGTCTGGATGACATAGAGCTGCAGACCCAGATAAATGGTTTAAAAACACAGTTAAGGAAGATATTGATGGATGAGAACAAGGTAGTAGGCTCAGAGTTACATGAGGACCAGGCCGTGACGGTCCATTTAAAAGAGGTTATAGCCGAGCTGGAGAAGCACGCAAAGACTGTAAATTGCCCTCATAAGAGAGGACAGAAATGCTTCTGACCAGGCTGTGCAGAACAAGGTGTGCATGCTGTATGGGGCATGGTTGCTGGGCGAGGGTCACAGTAATCTGGAGGATTTAAAACAGGGTTTAGTCCCCTCCTGGATCAGCAACAAACACCTCGCAGCCCTCCATCCATTTGAGAATGCATTAAGCCCGTGTCAACTCAGGCTAGCTTCTGAGGCCTACCCAGTCCCAGTAGATTGTGGACAGTCCAACCACACCATCATGGGTATAGTAATGAGAATGCCGGTCATGGGTAGGACAACCCGACCCGCACCGGTATACAGGGTAGAGAACATTGGAGTCATTTAAGGGGGTGCACACATCCATTTCACAGCGGTCCCACCTTATGTCATAAAGTGGGAGCACGCTATGACAAGGTGACCTCTCGGGATGCTGGAGCCGGGGAGCACACATGATACTGTGTCTCCAGCACTTGAATGCCTATTCAAAACCACAGTGCGGGTTTAAAGCTACTGGTGCAAAACCTATAAATTGTACCATGGAGGTAATGACACAAGACCATGTTCCCCCACAGGTAGCATATATAGGAGGTGGGACATATTGTGTCACCACAGGTGTGCCCCACAACCAGCATGGACAGCATAGCTGGTGTCCGGTAAGTGACAGCAGTTTCTGATTTAAACCCAAGGCAGAAGTTCAAGTGGCCCAGGAACGAATTGTTTCCATTCCTGAACCCTCCATTGTTCACCTCACTGTAAAAGAGAATTTCACCAGCCTGCAAAAGTATGTAGCGCATTTTGGCTACGAAATTCCCCCTCTCCCAGAACATCTTACCAAAATACTCAAAGCAGTAATAGTCTTGCAGAAACATTTCTACACTCTGGAGCAGAAGATGGTAGAGATGGGGCTAAGGTATTGGACATTGTAGTTCCACCCTGGTGGGACATTTTTGAAAATATAGAGGTCCCTTCATGTATTAGACTGGCTTCCCACACTCTCGTGGTTTGCCAGCTGGGAATAGTATTGTACCTAGTATGCACTCAGTGCAAGGGAAAAGGTCAAATACTAGAATTCCGAAACCAAAGGACCTGGAAGGAACATTATGTGAAGGTGGAGGGAGATTCACCTGTTTGAATTTTCTTGTATTTCTGAATAAAGATTGTTGCTTTTTGTGTTTTTGTTGTTTCCAATAAAGATTTTTGACGTGTTGTTTTAATAAAGATGTATGTGTACCAAGTGGTGCAGGGGTGTTGGACCCCCTCCATGCTTGGATGTGTGTAACCGACTATTGTTATTCTATGTATGCTTATGTACACTACATTTTTACAGAATAGGAAATGCATGTGTCGTGGGGTCGTAGATAGGTAATTACAGGGGAAGATTGACTATGCAGGGTCAGAAGTTTTGCTCACCTTGTCAGGATCATACTTAAAGCGAGTTTAGTATCAACAGGGGTGAGTGTAGGGTTCTCAAAATTCCCACATTCCCCAAAAGTTATGGATAAAGGGACCCGGTTTGGACAAGTTTTTAAAAAAGGTACCCAAAATGGCTTCTGAAACCTCGTGACCAAAACTGACAGGATTTTAAAAACAAGGCCCTGCAAAAAGGCAGGCCCTGAAACGAAACCTAACATGCAGGAATCTGTGAAAAGACTTTGTAAAGCCAGACAGCTAGGTAAACACAGAATATGCATTCTTCACCTTGGAACAAATGGCTCTAATCTGAAAGCCATCAACTCTTCGCATAAATAATCGGTAACAGCTCACAGGTAGCTGCCAAGCCAGGAAACCCGATTAAGTTTCATAAATGACAAACAGCCAGGATATCGAAGCCATTATACAAGGAGACAACCACCCCAGAAGTCGTTAAAGTAAATGGCTGTAATCATTTTAAACGAGCCCGCCAAATGTTAGACGAAGGACTGACCTGATTTGGCACGCAGATAAGGAGTGAAGAGCCGGGTATAATTGTAGGCCCACCGGTAGTGATCGGTCTCTTATCTCTTGCTCCTGCCACTTGCCGCTCGCTCTCTTGCTCGCCCCGACACCGAGGACGCCCATTACAACACCGGGGCCAAACGGGGAGGGGAACGAGAACCAAATTCAAAAAAGCACAGGACACATGGGGCCACAAACAGACGAGACGAGACGAGAAGAATGGTAAAACCGGTAAAGGCAGAGAAGGGCAGCGGAAGACGCGTTGGGGGACAAACGGCCTAGTTATAAGCTGGCGTTTGATGCATGGACAGTAAAGCCCAATTTAAGAATAAGTTGGCGTTCGAAGCATGGGTAGTGAAATCAAGATAAACGACCTAGTTATAAGCTGGCGTTTGATGCATGGACAGTAAAGCCCAATTAAGAATAAACTGGTGTTCGAAGCTTTGATAGGAAAATCATTAATGGTAAA
Source organism: Somniosus microcephalus (assembly GCF_052327205.1). Taxonomy (NCBI): domain Eukaryota; kingdom Metazoa; phylum Chordata; class Chondrichthyes; order Squaliformes; family Somniosidae; genus Somniosus; species Somniosus microcephalus. Next base: position 49,550,473 of record NC_140997.1, read on the forward strand.
AACTGCCAACCGAACCCCAACCACAGTAATACCGTCGGCGACCGCCCGAAGAAGAAGACCCATCACGACAAAGTACCCAACAAAGACGTTAACGGAGGAAAAGGTGGGTGCTTTGCACAAACAACTCCATCGCCGTGCCCTGTGACCACGTGACGACGACGAACCCCAAAGGACAAGAGTGAACCTCAAAACCCACTACTAGTTAAATCAACAGGTTTCGAATTGGTGAGCATGAATTCCTGGCCCCTCGTAGCTTAATCTAGTTAGGTATTGGGGGTGGGATAAGGATAAGGGGATTTTTAATGTATTTGTTTCCCTCGATGTGCCGTGTGTTCCCCATTCCCATATAAGTGTAATTGTTTATGCCAGTAACTATATCAGTAATTCTCAGTAAGATTGTGTTTTATTCTGCCTTTAATAAAATTTTGGGCTTTCTTGCACCAAACCACTTGTCTACTCGATTTTCTGTATCGTCGCCTGTACCTAACTCCGGTGTCTAGAACCCAGGGGTGTGGGAGCGATTCGAACCGCTCAGACAGTCAGAGGTGAAGCTGACTGGGCACATGCCACCCCCTACAGGGGGAGGCGAAGCAAAAGGCACAGTAAGTATGGATCTTGTTCAATACTAGTTATTTCTGAATGAAACTCAAAAAGGGCCAACTTGAGTTTTGCATACAGGTCAATGTTTGCCACAACATGTCAGTTGGTTGGAATGGTGCAGAAACACAAGCAGCTCCATAAATGTGTCAATACCACTCCTTGGTTGACTTGGAAGCTGCTGTGAGCTTCAAATATTACATCGAATTATATAGAATTTACAGCACAGAAACAGGCCCAACAGGCCTATGACGGTGTTTTAAAAAAAAAAAAAAAAATATTCATTGATGGGATGTGGGCATCGCTGGCTAGGCCTGCATTTAGTGCCCATCCCTAATTGCCCTTGAGAAGATGGTGGTGAGCCGCCTTCTTGAACTGCTGCAGTCCATATGGTGTAGGTACACCCACAATGCTGTTAGAAAGGGAGTTCCAGGATTTTGGCCTAGCGACAGTGAAGGAACGGCGATTCAGGTCCAAGTCAGGATGGTGTGTGGCTTGGAGGGGAACTTGTAGGTGGTGATGTTCCCATGCGTCTGCTGCCCTTGTCCTTCTAAGTGGTAGAGGTCGCCGGTTTGGAAGGTGCTGTTGAAGGAGCTTTGGCGAGTTGCTGCAGTGCATCTTGTAGATGGTACACACTGCAGCCACAGTGCGCCGGTGGTGGAGGGAGTGAATGTTGAAGGTGGTGGATGGAGTGCCAATCAAGCGAGCTGCTTTATCCTGAATGGTGTTGAGCTTCTTGAGTGTTGTTGGAGCTGCACTCATCCAGGCTAGTGGAGAGTATTCCATCACACTCCTGACTTGTGCCTTGTAGATGGTGGAAAGGCTTTGGGGAGTCAGGAGGTGAGACACACGCCGCAGAATTCCCAGCCTCTGGCCTGCCCTTGTAGCCACAGTATTTATATGGCTGGTCCAGTTCAATTTCTGATCAATGGTAACCCCCAGGATGTTGATAGTGGGGGATTCAGCGATGGTAATGCCATTGACTGTCAAGGGGAGATGGTTAGAGCCTCGCTTGTTGGAGATGGTCATTGCCTGGCACTTGTGTGGTGCGAATGTTACTTGCCACTTGTCAGCCCAAGTCTGAATGTTGTCCAGGTCTTGCTGCATATGGACACGGACTGCGTCAGTATCTGACGAGCCTCGAATGGTGCTGAACAGTGTGCAATCATCAGCAAACATCCCCACTTCTGACCTTATGATGGAGGGAAGGTCATTGATGAAACAGCTGAAGATGGTTATGCTCACACAAGCCTCCTCCCACCTTATTTCATCTAATATTATCTGCATAACTTTCTATTCCTTTCTCCCTCATGTACTTATCTAGCTTCCCCTTAAATACGCCTATGCTACTCGCCTCAACTGCTCCATGTGGTAGCGAATTCCACATTCTAACCACTCTCTGGGTAAAGAAGTTCTTCTTGAATTCCATATTGGATTTATTAGTGACAATCTTATATTTATTGGCAGAAAGGATCCTTCTCAGATAATTTTTCTTTCTCTCTCGGATAATTTGGCCCAGGCTACATTATCCTCTAATTGATTAAGCCGGAGAGAAGATAACAGTTAAGAATTCTGTTTCTTTTTGTGTCTTTTATGCCCCCATTCTACTGAGCTTGCCACAACAATATTTGGGTGGTAGAACAACAGTAACTTGCATTTATATAGCACCTTCAATGTAGTAAATCAGCCCAAGGCGCTTCACAGGAGCCTAATCAGACAAAATTTGACACCAAGCCATATAAGGAAATATTGTTTTTCAGAAGTGTCTTAAAGGAGGAGCGAGAGGTAGAGGGGTTTAGGGAGGGAATTCCAATATAAGCAGGAGCAATGAGTTATTGCCTACCTACACCAATGTAAAAGATGAACTGAAGCTGTAAACTTGCATATTCCAAAGCACTCATATACAGGCTGTCAGATAAGCCTGGTTCTTTAACTACCACTCTATTTTCTTTGACTGAGAAGAGCTAGCAGGTCTGTACAAAAGGCAGCCTGACTTTAAGATAAAGCATCACTGAAGCTCTACCTGCTTGACACAACGAAAAAAAATCAGTGGCGTCATTTATACTGCCACAATCAAGATCTGGACAAGGCCCTTATTCGACACTTTGGGGATGACTTGACAAAGATATCGGTACAAGGTGAGGAATTAGCTGAGAAGCTAACACACTGGGACTGCAGCTACTGAGCTACCTATTGATCCACATCATTGTAAAAACATGCTGCTGTCATACCAGGATAGGTAGGGGCACAAATGTGGAAGAGCCATTGTAACTAATGGCTTAATTCATTAATACATGAGCTTACAATTTGGGGAGAGATGACAGATTCAATCAATGCCTTCAGCCTGTTTTAATTTGTCAAATTAATGAGCATTAATGGGGAGCAGTCAAGAGGTGGTGATCAAACTGTCTATTTTCCCAAAGCTCTATATTTGCACAAATATTGAAAAGCATGATGAAAGGTTCCCAGACTGAGCAGCAAAAATAGTGCACCATATCACACCTTATTCTTTACTTTTGCCATTTCTTCTCTGACCTCCGAGTTCTCAGGACCTGATCAATCCCCGGATTGTCTTGACTCCCCTGTTTTTCCCTAGCATTTTCCTGCTTTGTAAATTATAATTCTGAGCATGGTATCTCCAACAATACTGCCAAACACTGTCTCCCCCCTGTCCAGCACATGGTGCAATCATGCTGCTAACCAAATCTCATCATTCCTTATCAGTGATTAATTTCAATAAATCAAGCAATTATAAAAAAAAATAGACAAATAAACAAACTAATCGATCAAACAACAGAAAATGCTGGAAAAACTCAGCAGGTCAGGCAACATCCGTGGAGAGAAATTTGAGTTGACGTTTCGGGTCGAACCCTTCTTCAAAACTGGAAAGAAAAGAAAATAGATCGAAGGCAGGGCTGCGATTGGACAAAAGAAGTGAAAGAAACAAAAGAGCTAGACGAGATGGTAATAGGCTGAGATTAGGTGTAAAGTGTACAGGCAGGGCAAGAGATAGCTGCCAGGTGTGAGAGAGAAACAAAAGGAAAGGGGGGGGGGGAAAGAGTGGAAAAATTACAAGAAAAAATATGTAATAGGGGCCGAGGTTATGATCTGAAATTGTTGAACTCGATATTGAGTCCGGAAGGCTGCAGAGTGCCTAATCGGAAGATGCAGAGTGCCAAATCCAGCATTTTCTGTTGTTATTTTGGATTTCCAACATCTGCAGTATTTTGCTATCAAACTAACCGATCATGTTCCCGGCAATAAAAAATATCTCCAAATCTATAGCAAGTAAAAGCTGAAGTTATTGATAAAGATTTAATATCAATCACTGAAAAGCAAAACGAAGAGCCGTCAGAACAAAATACTTCCTACAACTTTACAGGATAGGTTTTCACCTTTACCACCTGGTGATCTGGCGGAGCAGATTGCCCACCCATTTTTGAAGCCGGTCAATTTTGGGCAGGTTTACTAAAGGGAACATGATCCACTCTGTCAGATTATTGCGCAGGTGGTGGGGGCAAAAATCTATGGCTTTTTGGTTGGCTATTTTGTCTTGCTCTTTAGCGACCAAATCAACAGCCAAATAATTACCCACCTCCAACCTTGGGTATCCCTACATGGCTGTAATATTAGTACGGCTGCCTCAGTAGTTGTTAAACAACACTCACAAATCATTTCCAAAAAGCCAGGGGCATCTTCCTGATTCTCATTTAAAAAAATTAGCCATCTAATACAATGCACATTCTAATCAAAGTAGAATTTTTTTTTTAAATTGGTCTCTAATGGAATATGCTTTGCTCACAATTGCTACTGATTACTGAATTAATTTCAGAAATCTCATCCATACACAAATTTTTGAAGGTGACAGGACAAGTTGATAAAACTGTTAAAAAAACTTATGGGATCCTTGGCTTTACAAATAGAGGTATAGAGTACAAAAGCGAGGAAGTTATTAAACCTTTATAAATCACTGGTCAGGCCTCAGCTGGACTTTTGTGTCCAATTCTGGGCACCATACCTTTTGAAGGATGTCAAGGCCTTGGAGAGGATGCCGAGCAGATTTAATAGAATGATATCAGGGATGAGGGACTTCAGTTATGAGGAAACACTAGAGAAGCTGGGATCGTTCTCCTTAGAGCAGAGAGGGTTAAGGGGAGATTTAATAGAGATGTTCACAATTATGAGGGTCTTTGAGATAGTAAATAGGGAGAAACTGTATCCACTAACAAGAAGGTCCGTAACCACAGGACACAGATTTAAGATAATTAGCAAAGGAACCTGAGGGGAGCAGAGGAGAATTTTTTTAATGCAGAAAGTAATTATGATCTGGAATGCATTGCCTGAAAGCATGGTAGAAGCAGATTCAATAGTAACTTTTAAAAGGGAATTAGATATATACTTGAAAATGGAAAATGTGCAGGGCTATGGGGAAAGAGCAGGGGAGTGGGACTAATTGGATCGCATTTTCAAAGAACCGGCACAGGTACAATGGGCCGAAAAGGCTCCTCCTGTGCTGTATGATTCTATTGTGCAAACGTGTACTTATTTATCCTTCTATAATCTATCCATTCACATAAGGAACCAAATCTTCATCAGAGTCAGTTCTATTCTCAGTTAACTGCACATTCAGACCTAAATAAGTCTTTTCTATTTAAAATTTCCACTTAACAATTACACCAAGTTTGCATATCAAACAATAATGCGCTGTTTATAATATTAACATTCATACAACTGAAAATATCTTGCAGACAGCTTGACAGAAATATTTAATCAAATTCAGTAGAAACAAAGACATGATCAGTTCAATTTAAGGTGATTCTTAAATTTGGCAGAAAACAAATTACACTTCATGTTGTTTTACCGTGAAGGTTTTAAGCCATTGTTTTAAGCTCTTTTCTATTATTTGAGGCATCACATCTTGAAATATTCTTTTAGTGTACTGCTCCAGGTCAGTGATACATTCTGACATGTTGCCTAGGAGTCTCATCTTTGATCTCAAACAGTGTACTTTACATTGAAATCCTAAAGTATAGGCCGCATTACCTGCAGAAGTCAAGCAGGCAAAAAGCAAATTCCTCTACCTATGCGTATTTTGTAAATGGTCAAGTTCTGCCTGCAGCATAGTATTTTATTTGGTTAGTATTGTAATTATTGTTAAACTCCATATTATTTTTATGCCTTATTGACCCTGTTGTCCAGTTTATCTATATTGAACATCTCACCCCCGTCTCTGTGCTTCTAAACCTCCAAACTGTTCATGCCTCTGAAATCCCTCTATCGTACACCTCTAAAACTTTCTTCTCTCTCCTGTAGATGTGTTTTCCCCAGTAAATCATCTGACATCACTCAACATATCTTCTCCCGAAGCCTCCATTCCAAACCCACCTGACATCAGCTACAAATGTAACCACTGCTCCAACAGGCAGCAGCCGTGGCTGATTGGTAGCACTCTTGCCTCTGTCACTCCAGAAATGTGAGCACAAAATCTAGGCTCACACTCCAGTGCAGTACTGAGGGAGTGCTGCACTGTTGAAAGATGCCTTCTTTCAGATGAGATGTTAAACCAAGGCCCTGTCTGCCCTCTCAGGTGTAAAAGATCCCAAGGCCACTATTTAACCCTCAACTAAAGCAGATTATCTGGTCATTATCGCATTGCTGTTTGTGGGACCTGGCTGTGGCTGCTGCATTTCCTACATTACAGAAGTGAAATACTTCATTGGCTGTAAAGTGCTTTGGGGTGTCCTGCGATATTGTAAGTTTTTTTTCTTTTAACATTACTCATTATGTTTGAGTGGTGTTGAACTGACAGTATTTGCTGATTTCGATTGTGCTTCGCATTTCTATCCAATTGCAAATAATTATGTTTTAGTTGTTTTAACCTGTGTTCATTATTCCATCAATCCAGAAAGAGAATTATGGCCATGCACCCGAACACTGCACATGAGGGTAATCATTAGTCCCAATGTCACAAAGAAGAGCAGATTATGGCTAAAACTACAAGTTTGGGATTGTCAGAGACAAGGAATACTGCTTACTGGAACCACTGGGAATCTGCTGAAAGGAAAACCAACTCAATACTTTAATCCTTTTACTCTACTTCAAACAAATTCTCTCCCACTGCTTCTACAATTCCTTCCATGCTGTCAATCACACTCACAGAAAGATAGGGAGCAGTACGGCTGTATGCTTTCTTCAGCATCCATGGTAGCAGATACACATTCCAGTGGATCTCCATCAGTGAATTGGCACAAAGGTAACAATACTAAACTGTAGTTACTTTTTTTTAAATGAGCTGTGACCAAAGCAATATTAAGGCATTCTGAATTGACTGTAAGCATAGTCGCATAATTCTTAAACAAAAATGATATAGGACTGTGTGGCACAGTGGATTAGTACACTGTCCTATTACCTTTCTAGGTTCAAAATTAGCCTAAGCTGATGAGGTAAAATTTCAGCTCACTGTTATACAAACATACAAAATTGATGGGCAGGAAAAGACCAGCTGGTCCAGCAAGCTTGTCCCACTCCATGATGGCAAGAGCATTATGGTTAAACACTTCCTCCCTCTTCCTCTCCTCACTCCAACTCCACCGTCCCACCAGCCGCCCACCGCCCCCGCCCCCCCGCCCCACCACCCGCCCTCCAACACCCCACACCCACGTAATCTCCTTGGGAGAGGCAAAGAACTAGAGCAAAAATCCAGAGCCAATAAGGGAAAATATACACTGGAAATGTCTTCCCCGACCCCCTCAGGTGATCCTGTGTAAGAGTCCTATATGAGTTGAGTTTGGGCAGCCTCATTCCAGTTCCCACTAAGCACATGCCCACAATACAAAGCTGGCACTAAATTGCCAATCTCACTTGGAGATGGCTGGTGCGAGACGTAATCGTCTGTGAATGAGGTCTAAGACAGCGTGCCAGGATTGACATTCTCCCAACTTGCTAATCAGAATTTAAAAAAAGAAAAAAAGATTGCAAAAAGTACAAATTTATATTAACAAAAAGATTTGCATTTATAAAGCGCCTTTCACGACCACCAGAGGTCCCAAAGCGCTTTACACGGTACTTTTTTGAAGTGTAGTCACTGGTGTAACGTAGGAAACGCGGCAGCAGGAAAAAATAGAGATAACGGCAAGTGTAACCAAGAGAATAAAGAAACTTGAACGCGACCACAAGCTACTGCGATCAATGGCAGCATGTGCACATATATTTTTCATGGGGCAGGCTTTTAAACTCCAAAATGATCTTCCAAAAGTGCATCACTGAGCATTTTCAGCAGAAACAAGTGGAGGATCGAAGCAGGGCTACTACACAGTAACCAGGCTCGGAAAGAAAGGTACACGCTGGCGGGCTGCTGAAATAATTGGACACATCAGCTTAACTGTTGCATTTGCAAAGATAATCCAGAGACCGTAAGCGGAGTTCAGTTCATGTTGCTTTTTTAATGGCTGCCACACACACACACTTCCAGGCAAAAGCAATCGAATACCTATACACAATACAATGATAACAGCACTATCAAACTCCATGTGCTCAGGCCAAGGCAATTGAGTACCTATCACCAATGTCAGACATAACAGTAACACTAACCAGCTGATTGAGTTTGGGAGTGGATGAGAAGGGATGGGACTCAAGCTAGCACTGAGTGAGACAGGGCCGAATGGTCAGCTCTCAGTGGTTAGGTGAATTTGAATTCCACAATGTTAGAAATCAATCATTCTTTAGGAGCAGTGACTGCTTTTTAGTAAAGAAAGAAAGATGAAAGACTTGCATTTCCATAGCTTCTTTCACGGCCTCAGTGATGTGCCTCAATAATTCCGAGACTCGAAGTTAGCAGAACGAAAACAAGGCTTTTATTAACTTAGAAAGTAACACGTAAGAGAGAGAGATGTCTTCCTTCTGGAGACTGAGGCCAGACTGAAGCTAGCTTACAAACGGGGCCAGGTACGGGCGGAGCCCTACACACAGCACATTCCAGCACATTCCAGTATACAATACAGCACATTCCAGTACACAATACAATGAGGTCTGGGGGAAGGGAAATGACACTGAAACCGATCTCAGTCACAGGCAGTGGTGAATGGAATATTTCATCACATTCACCCCTTCTATAGATTTAGTCTGTTCAGGGGTTTGATAGTCCTCTGCGACCGGCGTGGCTGTTGCGGTGCCGCGGGTGTCGGCTGGGTGTCCCCGGTAGCCTCCTGGGTCTCTGCCGGGGGTGCCGCCAGGGTTGTTGGAGGGGTAGTTGGTGGGGGTGCCGTTGGTCGGTGTTCTTCCGGGGGTGATGAAAGAGTAGTGGGTGGGTAAGAGTTGCTGTGATCGTCGTTGCCGCTATTGCCATGGTTGTTGTCGATGCCGGCTGGGGCGACGTCTTTTATGGACACGGTGTCCTCCCTTCCGTCGGCGTGCCGGACATATGCGTATTGGGGGTTGGCATGGAGTAGGTGTACTGGCTCCACGAGAGGGTCCGTCTTGTGGCCCCTCACATGCCTTCGCACGAGTACCGGACCTGGGGTGGAGAGCCATGACGGCATGGATACGCCTGAGGTGGATTTCCGGGGAAAGACAAACATTCGTTCATGAGGCGTGGTATTAGTGGCCGTACACAATAGCGACCGTATCGAATGGAGCACATCCGAGAGGACTTCCTGCCAGCGGGAGATAGGGAGGCCCTTGGTCCTTAGAGCTAGAGTGACTGCTTTCCATACTGTCCCGTTCTCTCGCTCCACTTGGCCGTTACCCCGGGGGTTGTAGCTGGTGGTACGGCTCGTGGTGATCCCCTTGGACAGCATGTACTGGCGTAGCTCTTCACTCATGAAGGACGCCCCCCTATCTGTATGGATGTAGCTCGGCATACCGAACAGGCAGAACAGGCTGTTGAGGCATTTAATGACCGTGGCGCTGGTCATGTCTGGGCAGGGGAAGGCGAATGGGAACCGGGAGTATTCGTCCACAATATTCAGGAAGTAAACATTGCGGTCGACGGACGGGAGGGGGCCCTTGAAATCTAAGCTGAGCCGCTCAAAGGGCCGTGTAGCTTTGATTAAGTGGGCTCTATCTGGGCGGTAGAACCGAGGCTTGCACTCAGCGCAAGTGCGGCAGTTCCTGGTCAGGGACCGAACTTCCTCAATCGAGTAGGGTAAGTTACGGGACTTTATGAAGTGGAACAGCCGCGTGACCCCTGGGTGGCAGAGGTCGTTGTGGAGGGTCTGTAGCCGATCCCCGGTGGCGCTGGCACACATCCCTCGTGAGAGGGCATCAGGGGATTCGTTAAGGGCCGCTGGCCGGTAAATGATGTCGTACTCGAAGGTGGAGAGCTCGATCCGCCACCTAAGAATCTTATCATTTTTAATCTTCCCCCTCTGTTTATTATTGAACATAAACGCTACCGACCGCTGGTCGGTAAGTAGGGTGAAGCGTTTGCCGGCTAGGTAGTGGCGCCAGTGGCGCACTGCCTTCACGATGGCTTGGGCCTCCTTTTCCACGGAGGAGTGTCTGATCTCGGGCCCTTGGAGGGTCCTCGAGAAGAAAGCTACGGGCCGCCCCGCCTGGTTGAGGGTGGCCGCCAAGGCGAAGTCAGACGCATCACTTTCCACTTGAAATGGAGTGTTCTCGTCCACTGCCTGTAGCGTGGCCCACTCAATATCCTGCTTAATGCTTTTGAAGGCGGCGTGGGCCTCAGCAGAGAGCGGGAAAGAGGATGCTTTCAAGAGGGGGCGGGCTTTGTCGGAGTAGTTGGGGACCCATTGGGAATAATAAGAAAATAACCCCAGGCACCTTTTCAGGGCTTTGGGAGTGTTGGGCAGGGGCATCTCCCGTAGGGGGCGCGATCGGTCGGGGTCTGGCCCGATTTCCCCATTCTCCACCACGCTGCCTAGTATGCAGAGGCACGTGGTGTTGTAAACGCACTTGTCCTCGTTGTAGGTGAGGTTGAGTTTTTGTGCGGTTTTCAGGAACCTCTCGAGGTTCGAGTCGTGATCCTGCTGGTTGTGACCGCAGATGGTGACGTTGTCGAGGTAGGGGAAGGTTGCCTGCAAGTGGTGGTCATCGACCATGCGGTCCATCTCCCTCTGGAAGACCGAGACCCCATTCGTCACCCCAAAGGGGACTCTGAGGAATTGGTAGAGGCGTCCGTTCGCCTCGAAGGCGGTGTACGGGCGGTCCTCTGGTCTGATAGGGAGCTGGTGGTACGCTGACTTGAGGTCGATGGTGGAGAACACCCGGTATTGGGCGATTTGGTTCACCATTTCTGATATGCGGGGTAGCAGGTAGGCGTCTAGTAGGGTGTACCTGTTGATCGTTTGACTATAGTCGATCACCATCCATTTCTTCTCGCTACCCCTTACCACTACCACTTGGGCGCGCCACGGGCTGTTGCTGCATTCAATAATGCGCTCTTTCAGGAGCCTGTCTACCTCGGTCGCGATAAACCGCCTGTCCTCCCAGCTGTACCTCCTGCTTTTGGTCGCTATTGGCCGGCAGTTAGGGGTAAGGTTCGCGAATAGCGAAGGCGGCTTTACCTTCAGGGTAGCCAGACCGCACACTGTGAGGGGCGGCTGGGACCCACCGTACTTGAGCGTGATGCTTTGGTGGTTGCACTGGAAATCCAGGCCCAAGATCACGCTCGCACATAGGTTCTTCATGATTAATACTTTAAAATTATCATATACAGTTCCGTTAACGCACAATTGTACCGTGCAGTTACCCAGAATGGTCGATGTCTGGGCTTTATCAGCCATAGAGATGGTACCCTGAGTAGGGACCACCTTTAGGGAGAGCTGTTGTGCCAGTTCTGGGTGGATAAAGCTCTCCGTGCTTCCACTGTCAATTAAGCATTTAACCCGGCACCCGTTTACCTCGATGTCCACCATTGATCTGGATAGCGGGTGCGGCCTGGTCTGGTCCACTGTGACCGATGCCACTGTAGGGCCCTGATCGATACAAGATGGCGTCCACGCTGTCTGCTCACAAGATGGCGGACCCCACGAGGTCGGGCAAGATGGCGTCCAAGATGGCCGCTCCCACGGCGCACACGCGGCGGTGGCGGGTTTTCCGGCGGTTGGTTTTCCGGCGGGGTTCCCTCTGCACACCTTCCCGAAGTGCCCCTTCTTACGGCACTTAAAGCAGGTGGTGCCTTTCGCCGGGCACAGGTTTCTGGTGTGCTTTGGCTGCCTGCAGAAGTAGCAGTTGGGTCCCTGACACGTCGCGGCTGTCGTAGGGCTTCTGGGGGGAGAGCGGGGCCCAGCCGGTGTCGGGCTGTCGGGCGGGGAAGATGCCTTCCAAGATGGCGGCGCCCTCGGTGCACACGTGGCGGCGTGAACGGCGCGGGCTGAAGAGTAGGCGTCCGAGTTTCTCTGGGCCACATCCAGGGATCGCGCGGTGTCCGCAGCCTGTTTCAGGTCCAACCCCGTTTTTTCCAGCAGTCTTTGCCGGATGTAAGTGGAGCTGAGGCCTGTGATGAAGGCATCGCGAACAAGCTCGTCAGTGTACACTGTGGCTTTTGCATCTCGGCACTTGCAGTCTTTGCCAAGCATTTTCAGGGTGCTTAGGAACTCCTCCACCGATTCCCCAGGTCGCTGTGCGCGGGTAGCGAGCAGGTGCCTAGCATACACCTCATTCGTAGGCTGCTGGTAATGCGCCTTTAAGATGTCGCAGGCGGCCAGGTACGTCTCGGCATCTTGGATGAGGGGGTAAACCCGGTGGCTTACCCAATTCCGCAGAATTCCGTGTCTCATCCTCGCAGCGTCCGTAGCGTCTTTGACAGCTCCGGAATTGTCCAGGAAGAATTCCATACACTCAAACCAGTGTCCGAAGCGTGCTGATGCGTCCGGAGCATGTTGATCCAAATCCAAACGTTCGGGTTTCAGGAGTTGATCCATAGTGTTGAAAAATAAGTTAATAAAATTGATGTGCCTCAATAATTCCGAGACTCGAAGTTAGCAGAACAAAAACAAGGCTTTTATTAACTTAGAAAGTAACACGTAAGAGAGAGAGATGTCTTCCTTCTGGAGACTGAGGCCAGACTGAAGCTAGCTTACAAACGGGGCCAGGTATGGGCGGAGCCCTACACACAGCACATTCCAGCACATTCCAGTATACAATACAGCACATTCCAGTACACAATACAATGAGGTCTGGGGGAAGGGAAATGACACTGAAACTGATCTCAGTCACAGGCAGTGGTGAATGGAATATTTCATCACACTCAGGACATCCCAAAGTGCTTTACAGCCAATGAAGTACTTTTGAATTGTAGTCACTGCTGTAATGTGGGAAACACAGCAGCCAATTTGTGCACAGCAAGGTCCCATAAACAGCAATGTGATAATGACCAGATAACCTGTTTTTAGTGGTGTTGGTTGAGGGATAAAAATTGGCCAATACACTGATAGATCTCGTCTGCTCTTGTTTGAATAGATCTTTTACATGCATCTGAGAAGGCAGACAGGGCATTCATTTACCGTTTCATCCGAAAGAGGCACCTCTGACAGTGCAACTTTCCTTCAGTGCTAGCATTGATTTGTCAGCCTGGATTATGTGCTCCAGTCTCTGGAGTGGGACTATGAATCCACAACCTTCTGACTCAGGTGAGAATGCTACCAACTGAGTCAAGGCTGCCATCAAATTTTAGGTAGTATCTGTATATAATATAAAATACCAAGGCAGAGGCTTAGTGGTCCATGTCAGGATCAGCAAGAGCACAAGTGAAATACTGCAGAAGCTGGAAATCGGAAATTAAAAAGAAAAATGCTGGAAATACTCAGCAGGTCAGGCAGAATCTGTGGAGAGAGAAATAGAGTTAACGTTTCAGGTGGATGACCTTTCATCAGAACTTCACAAAGCGAGAGAAGCCCTAAGGAAATTAATCTCCCTGGTGTTACACTGAAAGAGCCGTGGGGCATGGGTTTGCCATAACATTGCAGGTGTATCCAACATTCTATCACTAGAAGATTGTGGCAAAATTGCAGGGATTGTCCTTAATTTTGTACAGAGAAATTCCAGGCTATCGTGGATATGTACTCCACAATAGCCTGTACTTTCTCTGTAAAGAATGAAGGAATATTGGCCCAGAAATTCGGGTCTCCACGGGTGAGTACGCATGGGGTACTCACCCATAGGCCGAATGGAAGTGCCGGTTTTCTGCATGCACTGCGCATGCGTGGGAAACCGGCACTTCCGATCCTCTGAACGAAGGGGTTCAGAGGTCGAACGCGCGCGCAGGAGAGGCTGCGCGTGCGCTTCGAACTTAGGTTTTTTTACAGGTTTTCCCGGGAGGGTAAGCCTGCAGGATTTACACATTTAAAAAGCAGGCGTAAGGCCTGCTTTTTGCAAGGTAAATGGTCAATTAATTAAAATTAAAACATTTTTTCCACAGGTTTATTATTTTTAAATACTTTAAAGCAAGGTAAGTTTATTTTTAGCCCTGTTAGAATATAAAATTATTTTTTTCAAAAATTTTAATTATTGTTTAAAATAGTTATTTAATGTAATTTATAGTTTATTTAAAAAGTGTGATGTTTTTTAAAAATTTATTTGAAGGTTTACTGCTATTTTGGGGCCCGTAGTATTTATAAGTTTTGACAGGTCTTCCTGTCAATCTTATGAATGGGCTTTTCCCTCCTCCGATTGGCTGCCCATGGCTCACGTGATCCCAGGGGACGCATCGCACTAACTACGCCCCTGGGACACGCAAGCACAGCGCGCCGGCAGCTGGGCCAGGCCCCAGAGTGGAATTCCACGGGGCCCTACAGCTCAACTGCCAGCGCGCAAGGTAAGTGCAGGTCGGGGGCTTGCACCCGCGGGAAGCCCCCGACCCGAATTTCTGGCCCATTGTTAAATTAGCCTCAGTTTTAACTCAGAGCGAGAATCGCATGGTCCTCTCGCCCATCGGTTTGGCAGGCACTTGTTTCGCTGCCAAAAACAGGCGCGAACAAATTTACAGGCCCACGAGTTCAAATCCTGCCATGGCAGTTTGAGAATTTGAATTCAGTTTAAAAAAATATGGAACTAAAAAGCTGGTATCAGTAAAAATGACCGTGAAGCTGTTGGATTGTCGTTAAAAAAATCCAACTGGTTCCCTAATGTTCGTTAGGGATGTAAACCTGCTGTCCTTAGCAGGTCTGACCTATGTCTGACTCCAGTTCCCACACCAAAGTGGTTAACTCATAACTCCTCTCTGAAGTGGCCTAGCGAGCATCTCAGTTGTATCAAACAATGGGATGGGCAATAAATGCCAGCAATAACCACCGGATTTGTCAGTGATGCCCACGTACCAAGAATGAATTTTTAAAAAGATTCTATGATCCCATTACCTCCAGCAGAGTGCCCCTTTCAATAGAGCTTCCACCGGCTGAGAGAGAATAATCCCATTGGGTTTATTGGCAGGTTGGGTACTGGGCTAGATTACACAAACTAGGGTTTGTATTCCCTGGAATTTAGAAGATTATGGGATGATTTGATCAAAGTTTTCAAGATATTAAGGGCAAGTGATAGGATAGATAGAGAGAAACTATTTTGGCTGGTTGGGGAGTCCAGGACTAGGGGGCATAGCTTAAAAATTAGAGCCAGACCTTTCAGGAGTGACGTTAGGAAACACTTCTACACACAAAGGCTGGTCGAAGTTTGGAACTCTCTTCCGCAAATGGCAATTGATGCTAGGTCATTTGTTAATTTTGAATTTGAGATTGATAGCTTTTTGTTAACCAAACGTCTTAAGGGATATGGGGCAAAGGCGTGTATATGGAGTTAGGTCACAGATCAGCCACGATCTCATTGAATGGCAGAACAGGCTCGAGGGGCTAAATGGCCTACTCCCGTTCCTATGTTCCAGTGGGAGTGACTTCCGCGATATCACGTTAAAATGGCCCCAGGGTCCTAATGACATCATAGGACCCCAGTTTTCATGTAGTCATGAGGCCCCCCCGCCTGTCTCTATGCTGATAAAATGGTGGCCGGCATGAACGACACGGTCTCACCAGGTAGGGTGGTTAAAATTGCCCCTAATGTTTCAAGATTGTTTCAATAGTTGTCAGAATGACATGGAGGAACTCTCTCACCCTCCACCTTTAGTTCATGCTGGTACTCTTCTCCCCTTTCCAAGTTCCTTCCCCTCCCCCATTCTTCTCCCTGCTAATTTTATGTGGCCACTCATTCCTTTTCTCCGCTTCATGCTGGTATTTTGCTTTCTCACCCAGTCCATGCTTAAATTCTTCTTTCTAAGCCCCACCCCCACTCCCATTTCATGCCGTCATTCTTAAAAACAGACCAATAGTACAATAGCGTTGAATTTTCAACGGATACTTATCCGAGATTCACTGCTGCTATTTGTGCCTTCTGTTTCCATCCTTTGTTGCAGCCACAAATTTACTGCATAACTGCTCGTCATGTGACAGGAATAAAAGTCACTTCACGAGATCATGGTGCCAGAGCAAAGCTGTAATTCAATGAACTGACAGAGAGAGAAAAATGACTTTACTGGAAAACAATACAGCTGCTCAGAGACACAATTATTTGATTGCAGTTTTGCTGGCCGTGGACATTCAGAAATGAGCCAGTCCTGTTTTAGCAGTGACAATGTAAAGAATGATGGCCAAGGTTCTGGTCTTCTGTCATGGAAAAGCTGCTTTGTCTTAAAAATTAAACACATATACTGTACAAACCATAATCTAGTCGCAGCCGCTGATTATTTCTGCTCGGATTATAGGAATCGGGAGACGCAGAGGGTTCATTTAGATTGCACCATTTCACAAGTTATGGTTGATCTTCCGAAGCTCAAACAGCTAACAATGTAGAACAGTTGCACGCCACAACGAAGCGAGATTACTTTTATTAAAGAAGAAAAATGTTGTACCACCTCAGGATATTACCATAACAGCAATAATAAGCAGGCAGGAGGAGATCATCGGGGGACCAATGTTCTTTGGTTTTCTTTAATTGTGCATTTATATTGCGCTGGTTTGAATTTTAAAAGCACATCCAGTGGGAGATGTGTGCACAAATACTGCAAATGAATGGCACACCTTCTAGTTGTGATCTCGTTGTACTAGCGCTTCAATAATGTTTATTGCTTTGTTGATAGAGAAAACAAACCCGACAACTCAACGATCATTACCCTCCGAACATTAATAACACATTGTTGTAATTGAATATTCTAACAGTTAACGTTTTCTGTGTTGAAGGCAATGTGTCATAGAGTCATCGAATGATACAGCACAGAAAGAGGCCATTCGGGCCATCGTGCCTGTGCCGGCTCTTTGAAAGATCTATCCAGTTAGTCACACTCCCCTGCTCTTTCCCTATCGCCCTGCAAATTTTTCCCCTTCAAGTATTTATCCAATTCCCCTTTGAAGTTACTGTTGAATCTGCATCCACCACCCTTTCAGGCAGTGCGTTCCAGATCACAACAACTCGCTGCGTATTTTTTTTCCTCATGTCACCTTTGCTTCTTTAGCCATTCACCTTAAATCTGTGTCCTCTGGCTACCAACCCTTCTGACACTGGTACCAGTTTCTCCTTATTTACTCTATCAAAACCCTTGATGATTGTGAAAACTTCTATCAAATCTCCCCTTAAAATATGGAAGTCCTTTTCCTGATGGTTCTGAATTGCTCGTCCCTTCCCTCCTAAAATGTAAAAACATCGAGGAAGTGACTGCAATCAAACTCGATGACATAACGATGCAAACTAGTTAAGACTTATGGACACATGGGTTCTCTGTTGGTGTTTGACTAGTGCCTGCACTTGTGATTTCATCTTTGTGCCTGTTAAATGGCTTCAACTGCACAGCTCCCACAGAATCAATTCACAACACCAACTTGCATTGACGTAGCACCTTTAATGAAGAAAAACGCCCCAAGTCACTTCATCGAGGCACAGAGAAAAAAATAAATGGATGCCAAACAGAAGAAAAAAACAATTAGAAAGAGGGTGACCAAAAGTTTGGTCAAAGAGATGTATTTCAAGGAGGGTCTTCAAGGCAAAGAGGGAGGTGGAGCGGTGGAGGGGTTTAGGGAGCGAACACCAGAGTTTGGAGCCTAGGTGGCTGAAAGCACAGCCGCCAATGGTGGGCTGAAGTAAGGAGGGGCTGCATAAGAGGCCAGAGTCAGAGGAACAGAGACTTTGGGGTGTAGTAGCCCTGGAGGAGGTTACGGAGATAAGGAGGGGTGAGGCCATGGAGAGATTTTAAACACAAAGATCATTTTACATTTTTGTTTTTGGGGAACTGGGAGGCAACTGCGAGGACAGGGTTGATGTGCGAGTGGGACTTGGTGCAGGATAGGATACAGGCAGGTTTCAATGAGCTGAAATTTATGGAGGTTGGAGGAAGGGAGGCCAGCCAGGCAAGTATTAGAGTAATCAGCTCTGGAGGTGACAAAGGCGAATATAAGGGTTTCAGCAACAGATGGGCTGAGACAGTGGCAGAGACAAGCGATTTTGCAGAGCGGGGGGTAGGCGGTCTTTATGATGGAAACAGTACAAGATTGGAAGCTCAGCTCACCATAGAACAGGATGCCGATTTTATATTCTGTCTGAGACAGTAAATGGGGAGGGGGAATAGAGACAGGGTATGAATTTTATGGCTGGAGCAGAAGATTATGGCTTTGGCCTTCCCAATGTTTATCTGGAGGTAATTACAGCTCATTCAAGACTGGATGTCGGACGAGTAGTCTGACAACACAGGAGCAGTAGAGGTGTCAAGAAAGGTGGTGGGGAGCTGGGTATTATCAGCGTACACATGGAAGCTGACCCCATGTCTGTGCGTGACGTAACCAAGGGGCAGCATGCATATAAGGACCTGGATGTGGCCAACAATGCAGCCTAGGGAGACTCCAGAGGTGATGCTGTGGGGGAGTGGCAAGAGAAGCCATGAGAGATGCACTGGCTATGATCGGAGAGATAAAAGTGGGACCAAGGGAGGGCATTACCATCGAGCTGGACAACGGAGAACAGGAGTTAGAGGATGGTGGTGGGATTAATCATGTTGAAGGTCACAGAGAGGTTAAGAAAGACGAGGAGAGATAATGCACCATGCTCACCGAGAATGTTATTTGTGGCTTTGGTTAGGGCCATTTCAGTGCTGTGGGAGGGGCAGAAAGCTGATTGGATGGATTCAAAGAGGGAGTTGCAGGAGAAATGGCCATGAATCTAGGCGGCTGCAACATGTTCAATGACTTTGGAGAAGAAAGAGAGTTGGAGATAAGCCAGTTGTTAGCGAGGACAGAGGTTTTGAAGGTGGGTTTTTTGAGAAGAGTGATGACGGCAATTTTGAAAGTGTTGTGTATGTACCTTTAAGAGAATAACTGGTCTCAGACTGCAGTACCGGCAGTGACCACCCCTGTATAAAAGGCGCTATTGAGCCTCTGTGTTTTTAGTTTCACTATTGACTTCCACCAGTAAAGACTTATTTTGTTCACTCCTGCTGTCCGTGTCTCAATTATTCATGGACGTAACACTGGCGACGAGTAAGAAATCAACTTACCTGCAACTCGGCAGCACCTCAGACGACGTTATCGAAGGTCGAAGCCAGAAGAAAGAAAAAAAAAATCCAAAGAAACTCGAGAAACGGGCGTCGACCGTGGGCAACCGCCCTCCAAATCGTCGGATTAAAAACTTGCAGGAGAGACTGTCCAGAGCCAGGCTTTGTTCCTCGGTCTGTGGGTTCCCAGCTCATCGGGCTGGTGGCAGGTAGTGCACTGATCCTTCCTGGGCTGCGGTGGGCTAGAGCTCGATCGGGTGGCTTTTCAATGGGGCCGGGCAGCGAGTCGGGAAGCAAAGAGAGAGAGAGAGAGGGTGGAGCACACAGGGCGCGGCCGGTGCTTCGAAGCCGGGCAGCGTTCAGACCTAAGAAGAGGGAGGGAAGTGTCCCAGAGGGTCCGCTCCACGACGGGAAAATAATAAAAGAAAAAAAGTCAATATTAAGCGTGCAAGAAACCGTGGAAAGCAGCGCTAACAACAGCGGGGAAGAAGGCAAAGCGCGGGAGGCGCCATTTTGTTAAATCGGGGAAGAAGGCAAAGCGCGGGAGGCGCCATTTTAGATTTGTAAGATGCCGAAGACTGGCTGTATCACTGCTTTTGATAATACAATAGAGGACTGGACCACGTATGTGGAAAGAGTCGAGGTATATTTCGAGGCAAACGAAATAGCGGAGGGGAAAAAGGCATCGATATTGCTAAACTTAATGGGCGCTAGAACGTACGGCCTATTGCAGGACATGATTACTCCAGCCAAACCGAAGGCGAAGAGTTTTAATGAAATTGTTGCTGTCCTACAGGAACACTTAAACCCTGCACCGCTGTTGATAGCAGAAAGATTTAAATTCCACAGGAGAACTCAGCACAAAGATGAGAGCAATGCTGAGTATCTTACGGAACTACGCAAGCTATCAAAGCACTGCCAGTTCGGAGCAGGACTGGCAGATACCCTACGGGACAAATTTGTCTGTGGACTCCTGAGTGAAGGAACACAGAAGAAGTTACTCTCAGAGAAAGAGCTGACGCTAGATAAGGCTTTCAGCGTGGCAGTATCGTATGAAGCAGCAGCCAGGGGAGCTGCAGAAATTCAACAAAAACCACAGGAATACGGCACCCACGAAATGACACGGGGATTTGCAAAATGTTATCGCTGCGGCAGAACTAACCATGACCAGAAGGACTGCTGGTCCAAAGACAAAATATGCAGACAATGCGGGAAGATGGGACACATTGCACGAGTTTGCAGGTCTGGGAAGAAGACCAGCGACAACAAAAAGGCTACTAAGGAACCATACAAGAAAGTACAAAAGGTGACGGACAGTAGTTCCAAAGACCAGATGAGCGATAGTGAATCCGGAAACAGGAGACTAAGCTGTCTCAAACTTCACAATGTAATCACAAAAGAGGATCACCGAACCATTTGGGTCACCCTCACGATAGCAGGGTCCCAAGTTAAAATGGAATTGGATACAGGCTCAGCGCTAACCATCATGAATCGATGAGACTACGAGTGGCTATTGTCACACATACCCTTGAGAGAGACATCCATCGTCTTGACGACGTATACGGGGCAAAAAGTATACCCCAGAGGAAAAATAAGGGTGCCTGTCGAATACAATGGCAAGAAAATACGGAAATTGTATCTCTACATACTGCCAAATGGTGGACCACCGTTATTGGGACGGGAATGGATCAGGAAGATAAACTTAGATTGGCATTCCATTCATGCAATGACGGTGGACGGTAAAAAAGATGAAGACGTCACTCCTGGACGATTGTCAACAATCTTAGCTAACGCCAAAGAGGTATTTCAACAAGAACTGGGCACGCTTAAAGGCGTAACCGCCTTGATAAAAATAGAAGAGAATGCAGTTCCCAAGTTTTTCAAAGCAAGACCGGTACCATATGCAATTCGCCCAGCCGTTGAGGCAGAGCTGGAGAATCTGGAGAAGGCGGGCGTGTTGTCTAAGGTCGACTGGAGCGAGTGGGCGACACCCATCGTTCCGGTCATGAAGAAAACGTTAAGCAATAAGTCCGGAGAGCCAAGGAAGATTCGCATCTGTGGGGATTTCAAGGTGACGGTGAACCCAGTCCTTCACACAGTACAATATCCTCTTCCAAGGATAGAAGACATCTTCGCCTCACTGTCTGGAGGGAAGCGTTTTACAAAAATTGACCTAGCACAAGTATATTTGCAGATGGAGGTTGAAGAGTCCTCTAGGAAGTATCTCACGATAAACACTCACAAAGGTCTTTACCAGTATCATCGATTGGTATTCGGAGTAGCATCGGCTCCGGCGATATGGCAAAGAGCGATGGAACAAGTCCTGCAAGGGATTCCGGGGACTCAGTGTTACTTGGACGACATCCTTGTAACAGGTGAAAATGACAGTGAACACCTTAACAACCTAGAACAGGTGCTCATTAGACTACGGGAACATGGGCTGCGAGCCAACCACTGCAAGTGCGAATTTTTTAAGAAAAAGATATTGTATTGTGGCCACGTGATTGATGAAGAGGGGTTACATAAGTCCCCTGACAAAATTGAAGCAGTTGGTAAGGCCCCAGCGCCTGAAAATGTGTCGCAACTGAGGTCATTCCTCGGATTGGTGAATTACTATCATAAGTTATGGCCGAATTTGTCGACAATTCTGCACCCGCTGAACGCCCTGCTACGTACGGGGGTAGCATGGAAATGGAGCGATGATTGTAAGCGTGCTTTTCAGAAAAGTGAGGACTTAATCACTTCAAGGGAAGTATTGGCTCACTACAACCCAGCACTGCCAATCAGGCTGGCGTGTGATGCGTCTCCCTACGGCATTGGGGCGGTACTGTCACATAAATTCCTTGATGGTTTAGAGAGGCCGATAGCTTTTGCGTCACGCTCGTTAACTCCTGCCGAGCGTAACTACGCCCAGATTTACAGAGAGGCCCTCAGCCTAGTGTGGGGGGTGAAGAAGTTCAATCACCACCTGCACGGTCAAAAATTTACTCTACTAACCGATCATCAACCTCTTGTCTCCATTTTCAACCCTCAGAAGGGTGTACCGATAATGACAGCACAACGGCTGCAGAGATGGTCCCTTTTCCTAGGGGCACACCAATATGACATCGAGTACAAAGGAACTAAATAGCATGGAAATGCTGATGGATTGTCACGTCTACCGTTGCCGACGGTGGAAGAAGAAGACCTTGCAGTGGATCCAATGGAATGTCTCCCTGTGACGAATGCAAACATAGAAAAGGAATCACGGAATGACCCGACACTATCACGGGTCTATGATTTAACGGTGAAGGGATGGCCAGCACATGGCGAACCACTGCTGCCAGCATTCTCGCCGAGAAGAGAACAGCTGTCAGTGTGCAGAGGAACCTTGATGTGTGGAGCCAGAGTAGTAATTCCACCTAAGTTGACGGATTGAGTGCTCAATGAGCTTCATGAGGGTCATCTGGGTGGGGTAAAAATGAAGAACTTAGCCAGAGCGTTTGTGTGGTGGCCGGGAATTGATAGAGAAATCGAAGAGATGACCAAGAGCTGTGCAGGATGCCAGAAGGTCCAAAACGCCCCACCACAATCTCCTCTGCATCCATGGGAGTGGCCCTCATCTCCATGGCAAAGGGTGCACATTGATTTTGCTGGTCCCTTCATGGACTCGATGTTTTTAATTGCGATGGATGCACATTCAAAGTGGCCAGAGGTAATAAAAATGTCCTCAACCACCACAGAAAAAACTATCACAGTTTTATGAACCATATTCACCAGGAATGGGCTGCCTGAACAGATTTGCTCTGACAATGGACCACAGTTTGTGTCTGAAGAGTTCCGGAGGTTCTTAAAGAACAATGGTGTTAAGCATTACACATCTGCCCCATATCATCCAACCACTAATGGATTGGCCGAGATGTTTGTCCAAACATTCAAGAAGGCTATCAAGGCAATGTGTAATGAAGATATACCCCTACAACACAAGGTGGACAACTTCTTGTTTGCCTACCGGAATGCGACACATGCGATTACCAACCAAACTCCAGCCATCATGTTCTTCAATCGAGGACTACGATGCCGCTTGGATTTGGTTAAGCCAAACGTCCGAAGAGATGTGGAGAACAGGCAGTTTCAGAATATGAATGAAAGGCCGACCAGGAGTTTTAAGATAGGTCAACCAGTCTTGGCCCGGGACTACCGCACTGAGAAATGGCAGCCAGGAATGATTTGTACACGACAAGGACCTCTCATGTATACCGTGGACATTGGGGAGAGCATTGTAAGACGCCATGCTGACCAGATTCTAGAGTCACTGGAAAACGTCAACTCCACACCATGATCTGATACACCTGGTAATGAAATCGACGTTCCAATTGCAGCTACCGCAGAACCGGTAATATTGGAAGCAGATGAACCAAACAACGACATTGATCCCGACTCAACATTGCCAGAAGAACCTGGTACCCCAAAGAGGCGTTATCCAGACAGAATCAGGAAGCCTCCTCAAAGACTGAACTTATAATTGCTTAAACTTAACCAATGTATCTAGCAACAGTAATTGTGATTGTAATTAGTTATCATTTAGTTGTTAAATGAATGTTATGTACTGTTTATCTAATAGGGGAGGAATTGTTGTGTATGTACCTTTAAGAGAATAACTGGTCTCAGACTGCAGTACCGGCAGTGACCACCCCTGTATAAAAGGTGCTATTGGGCCTCTGTATTTTTAGTTTCACTATTGACTTCCACCAGTAAAGACTTATTTTGTTCACTCACTCCTGCTGTCCGTGTCTCAATTATTCACGGACGTAACAGAAAGAAAGAAAGACTTGCATTTATATAGCACCTTTCACGACCACCGGACATCCCAAAGCGCTTTACAGCCAATGAAGTACTTTTTTGGAGTGTAGGGAGGGAGATAGTGCTTGAAGATAGGTAATAATTTACAATGCCAGCTAGCATGGGGGCCATTAAAGGGACGTTACATGCTCAGTGATTTAGTGAGAGTGGAGTTGAAGGAGCAGGATGGAGGTCTCATGGATAGAGGTCTTATGGATGAGAAGAATTTGCTTCCCTTGGACTTGAGGCAGCAAAGCTGGGTGCCTGGAGGAATGACAGGGAATGGGAGATGGTAAAGGTTTTTCTAGGAATGATGGCATTGAAGATGGGGGTGAAGGAATGGTTGAGCAAATCAACAGCTGCAAAGGTGTTGTAGCAAATGGTAGACTAAAGGCTGGGAGTTTGAGAATGCAGTATTATGTGACTTGGGGTTGAGTTTCTTCCAGGGATGGATGCAGAAGGAGGTGAGGCTGAAAAAGGGTAGAGGGATGTGGGTGGTGAGGGATACAAAGTAGCAGTAGAAAGAAACACTGTCCAAAGTTAATGATGGACCGCATACATATCTGTAATTTGTCACTAACTAGTTGCTATTCTGCCTAATATAATGTCACAAAACTCCGTGCAGCTCCTACGCCTGAACTGAGCTCCTATATGAATCAGTTTGCAAATGGTTCCTGTAGCAACATAAATATGTAAATATTTAATTTAAAATTTTGCAGTGGCCAATCAAAATATGAAGCCAACTTTAAAATGAACCAAAGATCAAGTTCAGTCTCAATATGCCTGTAGTGAGCTACTAAAGTTAACAATTTCATTACAGGAAACTTTCTGGTATCCGGCACGGACGGGACCGACCTGGTGCCGGTCCATCAACAATGCCGGATAGCCGAATGCAATAGTAAAAGATACGGAAAAGATAAAGCAACAAACCCTACAGCTTCAAAACAATCGGCACAAGTTGCAAGCGTTTCTGTAGCTTAGCAACAGCTTCAGCTACACACTTGCACAGCCATAAATGGAGTAAAAAAAGTAACTAAAAGTAAAAAAAGTTATCTGAACCGACTCCTGAATTTTGCCGGTGGATAGAACGTTCCGGTTATTTAGTGGCCGGTTAATCGAAAGATTCCTGTAAATGCTTTGTGAGGGATGAAATCGAAAGCTGGCAGTGTAATCCATATCCTATTTCCCTGAAAGGAGGAGGAAGATTTCCCTGAATATCCATACTTTTACAGACCAATTAAGCTCTATAAATAAAATTGATCTTGTGTTTGGTGTTTTAGATCTTAGTGATTAGTCTTTTGTTTGACAGCTCATCTGATAACAACATTGAAACATTTATAATGCAAAGTCTAGGGTTTTCATCAAATGATGAGATGTGAACTTGCTTAAATGTGCCACTGATAATGGTTTACATCTAAGTTGTATAGAATCCACTACCCCTTTGGACAATCAATCACATGATACTTCTGACTTTATTGGTGTGAGCTTTGCCTCAGAGTGATGTGCATTAAGTGAAGACAATTGAATTAAAGAAGATCTTTGTGCAGCCGCAGGAGTTGAGGTTGAAAGGGGAAGTGTCCCTTTATCCTTTGAGCTCGCCAAGTCAAGGAGGTTAAAATTGGTCTTCAACAACAGTGCAAAACGGGCAATGGCAGCCCATTTTACACCATGCCCCTTTTTCTGCATGAAAGAGATAATCGGGTGGGGTATAAAAGGACCAATTTCACCCCCAAGGTGTAGTAAATCAGTTTGCAAAGGCCATGGCCTTTTCACAATATTTACGATTCAAAATTCTCACTTTTCAGTACAAAGCTTATGAACCACTGCAACCTGAGTTGAAGGCTTAAATAGTTGAGTTTGAACCACTTTAGACTGTTTCCTGCTAAAGAAGCTGCTCCTTATTAATTTATTTTTGCCTCTGTCGGGTGTTGTGTCTGTGTATAATAAGACACAGACTGCAGGAGAACGGTACAACAGGTGTTTACTCAACGTGGCTCACACGGGAACTGATCTGTACAGATTACTACTCAGTGCAATATACAGGTGTGGTCACTGCCAGTACTGCAGTATACATGAGCTGTAAAAGATAGATCCCCCCTTAAAGGTGTATACATTACAATTCCTCCCCTTTTAGATTAACAGTACCATAACACTCATTTAACAATTAAATATCAAACTAATTACAATTAACACTTTTAACATGCAACATTAGCTGAAAATAGTCTATTTATATATTCAGTCTTTGGGGAGGCTTCCTGATCCTTTTTGGATAGCACCTTTCCCGAGTGTCTTGCTCTTGGTGCGGAGGCGATTCTGGCCCCCTGTCGTCGGTTGGTTCATCAGCTTCCGATGCTACTGTTTCTGGGGTAGATGCGACCTGTACGTCAGGTTCATCACCAGGTACGTATGGGCGAGGCATGGGGTTGACTTGTTCCTGTGACTCTAGGATCTGGTCAGCATGGCGTCTCACGATGCTCTCCCCAACATCCACTGTGTACATTAGTGGGCCCTGCCGTGTGCATATCGTTCCTGGCTGCCATTTTTCTGTTCGGTAGTCGTGGGCCAAGACTGGTTGCCCTACATTGAAGCTCCTTGTTGGCTCCACATGGATGTGCTGGAATTGCTTACTCTCAACATCTCTTCGTACGTTTGGTCTGAGCAAATCCAGGCGAGATCTTAACCTTCGATTAAAGAACATCATGGCTGGGGCCTGGTTGGTGACTGCATGTGTCGCATTCCGGTAGGCGAACAGGAAATTGTCCACCTTGTGCTGCAGCGGAATGTTGTCATTGTACATAGCCTTTATTGCCTTCTTAAAGGTTTGTACGAACCTCTCAGCCAATCCGTTTGTGGCTGGATGATACGGGGCGGATGTGTAATGCCTTACCCCATTCTTTTTCAAGAACCTCCGGAACTCTTCGGACACAAACTGTGGTCCGTTGTCAGAGCAAATCTGTTCTGGCAAGCCATTCCTGGCAAAAATGGTCCGTAGGACTGCAATAGATTTCTCCGTGGTGGTGGAGGACATTTTGATGACCTCAGGCCATTTCGAGTGCGCATCCACGGCTATTAAAAACATTGAGTCCATGAATGGACCAGCAAAATCAATATGCACCCATTGCCATGGAGATGAGGGCCACTCCCATGGGTGTAGAGGGGCCTGTGGTGGTGCATTTTGGACTCTCTGGCATCCTGAGCAGCTCTTGGTCAGGTCCTCAATTTGTTTATCAATTCCCGGCCACCACACATAAGCCCTGGCTAGGCTTTTCATTTTTACCCCTCCCAGATGACCCTCATGAAGCTCATTGAGCACTCTATCCCTTAACTTGGGTGGAATTACCACTCGGGATCCACACATCAAGGTCCCCCGGCACACTGACAGCTGTTCTCTCCTTGTCGAGAATGCTGGCAACAGTGAGTCGCCATGTGCTGGTCATCCCTTCACCGTCAAATCATATACCCGAGACAGTGTCGGGTCATTTTGGGTTTCCTTTTCGATACAAGCGTTAGTTCCCGGTAGGTATTCAACTATAGTCGAATGGAATATTTCGACAGGATCCACTGCTGGTGCTTCCTCCGCAGTAGGCAGTGGCAGGCGTGATAGCCCATCAGCATTTCCATGCTGTTTCGTGCCCTTATATTCAATCTCATAGTGGTGCGCCCCTAGAAAAAGTGACCATCTTTGTAGTCGTTGCGCAGTCATCACCGGAACGCCCTTCTTCGGATTAAAAATGGAGACAAGAGGCTGGTGATCAGTCAGCAAGGTGAATTTCTGCCCGTGCAGATAGTGATTGAACTTTTTCACTCCCCACACTAGGCTGAGGGCCTCCCTGTCAATCTGGGCGTAGTTACGCTCGGCTGAGGTTAGTGATCGTGACGCAAAGGCTATTGGCCTCTCTGAGCCGTCTGAGAATTTGTGCGACAGCACCGCTCCAATGCCGTAGGGTGACGCATCACATGCCAACCGAATTGGTAATGCCGGGTTTTAATGGACCAATACCTCTTTCGATGTGATTAGTGTTTTGCTCTTCTGGAAAATTCATCTACATTCGTCACTCCACATCCATGGCACCCCAGTTTGCAGTAGGGTGTTCAGTGGGTGTAGTATTCTAGACAAATTTGGCAAGAACTTATGGTGGTAGTTTACCAGCCCGAGGAACGACCTCAGTTGTGACATATTTTCCGGTGCTGGAGCCTTGACTACTGCCTCAATCTTCTCTGGGGACTTATGTAACCCCTCTTTATCGATAACGTGGCCACAATACGAGATCTGTTTTCTAAAAAACTCGCATTTGGGGTGGTTAGCTCGGAGCCCATATTCCTGCAATCTAGTGAGCACCTGCTCCAGATTGGCAAGGTGATCACTGTCATTTTCGCCCGTGACCAGGATGTCGTCCAAGTAACACTGGGTCCCTGGGATCCCTTGCAGGACTTGTTCCATTGCCCTCTGCTAAATAGCCGGAGCTGATGCTACCCCGAATACCAGCCGGTTGTATTGGTAGAGACCTTTATGGGTGTTGATTGTGAGGTATTTTTTTGATGCTTCTTCTACCTCCATTTGCAGATACGCCTGGGCCAGATCAATCTTAGTGAAACATTTCCCTCCAGATAGTGTGGTGAAAATATCTTCAATCCGTGGAAGTGGATATTGTACGGTGTGAAGGACCGGGTTCACTGTTACCTTAAAGTCCCCACAGATGCGAACCTTCCTTGGTTCCCCAGGCGTGCTGCTCAACGACTTTTTCATCACAGGGACGATGGGTGTAGCCCACTCGCTCCAGTCTACCTTGGACAGCACACTTGAACGTTCCAGACTCTCCAGCTCTGCTTCGACGGCTGGGCGGATCGCCTAAGGTACCGGTCTGGCCTTATAAAATTTTGGGCTTGCGTTTTCTTCAATTTTAATCGTCGCTGTCATGCCTTTTAGTGTTCTGAGTCCTTGCTGGAACACTTCTTTCGCGTCAGTTAGGATCTTTGACAGTCGACCAGGTGTGACGTCATCATCCTTTTTGTCAGCCACAGTCAGTGCCTGTATGGAATGCCAATCCAGTTGTATTTTCCAGATCCATTCACGTCCCAGTAATGGTGGTCCTCCATCTTGCAATACATACAGGTCTAGTTTTGGTGTTTCCTTACCGTTATATATAACGGTCACCCTTATTTTTCCTTTGGGGTAGACTTTTTGCCCCGTGTACGTCTTCAACATAATTTTTGTGTCTCTCAAGGGTATGTGTGAGAATAGCCGCTCGTAGTCCCGTCGGTTTATGACTGTTAGGGCTGATCCTGTGTCCAATTCCATCTTTACCTGGACTCCTGCTATCTTGAGAGTGACCCAAATGGTTCGGTGATCCTCTGTTGTGATCACATTATGTAGTTTCAGACAACTCAGTTCCCTGCTTTCGGAGTCGTTATCACTCTTTTATTCGTCTGAACTATTCTCCATCATCTTATGTACCTTCTTGTACTTTTCTTTGGTAGGTTTCTTATTGCTGGTTTTCTTTCCCGACCTGCAGACTCGTGCTATGTGTTCCAATTTTCCACACTGTCTGCACACTTTGGCCTAGAAATTCAGTTGGCTGCGCCAGCCGTTAGCGCCTTAGGAGGAGTAGATCTCGAGTGCTAGGCGCTTAGTGCCCGGGCGCAGCGCGATCTGCGCCTCGCCCCAACTTCAGTAGACATTTAGCGCCGGCGCAAAGTCATTGCGCGCGCTCATCTGCGCGCGCAGATCATGACATCATTTCGTCGTGCAACGCCCTTTGTGCGCCTGGAACCGGAACTTCACTCGCGCCGCCCCATTGTGCGCCGGGCGGCCCGAACGACTGTGAAGTGGAACGGTACACAGCCGAGGCGGGCCGCGGGGAGCGCAAATTAAAGGGCACTCCTGCAGTAGAAAAGGCAGCCGTTTTGCAACGGAGGAGGAGGAGGAGGAGGAGCAGGAGGAGGAGGAGGAGGAGTCCCCAGAAACACAAATACACTAGTCTCGGCCTGTCAAAAAAACAAATCCACCCTCCCCCTTTAAGAGCTCGTGTCTGCCGGGAATCAGCAGCTCGCCGCACCTGCCCTGTGCCCAACTTCCGGTGTTAGCGCCCCGGCCTACCGGCTTAGCGCCTAATGATAGTCGTGCATCGCCTGTTTTAGCGCAGCAGCAACCTCTTAGGGCGATGCAACTGAATATCGGCGAAGGGGGCTTGACTTTGCGCCGGGCGCAAACTTTAGCGGCCGCCCGACTTTACCGCCCCAAAAGTGGCTATACTGAATTTCTAGGCCTTTGTCTTTGAACCAGCAATCATTCTGGTCGTGTGTTGTTCTGCCGCAGCGATAGCACTTCTCTGTTCCATATGACATTTCGTTTGTGCCATATTCTTGCAGTCTCTGTTGTATCTCTGCAGCGCCCCGTGCTGCTGCTTCATATGATACCACAATGCTGAAAGCCTTGTCCAGCGTAAGGTCCTTTTCAGATAAAAGCCATTTCTGGGTTCCTTCACTTTGAAGCCCACACACAAACTTGTCCCTTAAGGTATCTGCCAGTCCCGCTCCAAACTGGCAGTGTTTCGATAGTTTGCGCAGTTCTGTTAAATAATCAGCATTGCTTTCATCCTTATGCTGGTTCCGTTTGTGAAACTTGAATCTTTCTGCTATCAGCAGTGGTGTGGGGTTTAAATGTTCCTGTAGTATCGTTACTATGTCTTCAAAACTCTTTTCCATTGGCTTCGTTGAGGTTACTAGATTTTGTAATAAACCATACGTCTTTGCACCCATTAAATTTAACAATACCGACGCTTTCTTGTCATCTGACACCTCATTTGCCTTGCAGTATACCTCTATTCGTTCAACATATGTAGTCCAATCTTCGACTTCATTGTCAAACGCGGTGATACTGCCACTCTTCGGCATTTTGGGTGTGGTTTAAAATGGCAGCTCCCAATGGCTTAAAATGGCGTCTCCCGCGCTTTCCTTCCTCCCCCGCTGCTGCCAACGCCGCTCCTAGCGGTTCTCGTGGCAATGGCGGCGCCCTGTAGGTTTCGCACGCTTCTCCTGCGCTGCTGCCAACGCCACTCTCGGCGGTCCTCGTGGCAATGGCAGCGCCTCGCGGGTTTCTGCGCATCTCTCTCTCCTTCTCTTCGACGCTGCTCGGCCCCTGAACACCGGCTGCGCCCTGTGTGCTCTGCCCTCTCTCTCTCTCTCCCGTCTACGCTGTTCGGCCCTTTGCTGTGCTGCTCGGTCGGGCTCTAACCCGCCACTGTCCGGGAAGGGTCTGCGCACTACCTGTTGCCAGCCCGTTTCGCTGGACCACCTCAATTGGAAAGCCAAGCCTGGCTCTCAACAGCCTCCCCCGCAATTCTCGAGTCTCTGCTGGATGACTGGGTGGTTGCCCGTGGTAGACGCCCGAGTCTCTGGCCTTGACCTCCAATCCACTGATCTCCAGGAACGAATCCCCGGGAGGTGATGCAGAGTTGCAGGTAGGTTCGACCTTGCCTTGTCGCCAATGTTGTTTCTGTGTATAATAAGACACAGACAGCAGGAGAACGGTACAACAGGTGTTTCCTCAACGTGGCTCACACGGGAACTGATCTGTACAGATTACTACTCAGTGCTATATACAGGTGTGGTCACTGCTGATACTGCAGTATACATGAGCTGTAAAAGATAGTTCCCCCCTTAAAGGTATATACGTTACATCGGGAGATTACATGACTGCGGGGACGGGGGCAGGAAGTGTTTCGTCACGATGCTCCGCCCATCATGCAGTGGGGCAGGCATGATGAACCAGCTGGTCTTTTCCTGCTTGTCAATTTTGTATGTTGGTAATGTTCTCTGGAGTTGCTTAGATCAGTATCAAATTGTATCTTCTGCATGTTTCCAATCTAACCACAAGACTGGAAATATATCCTGGGTTTAATTGTTTTTCCACATAGATTCATGAAGTAATTTCATTATTTGGTTCCAGCTCATGTGGTCAAGGGGGAAAGAAAAAGCAAAACACAATTTAGTGCCGGCTTTTTAAAATTCTGAACCTATAGTGACCACAGCATTTACAACAGTTTGAATTGTCATGTAATCCCTCAGTTTCTGCAAAAAGGTGTTAGCTAGACTGCTGTCACTGCTCGGCACGTGATTGGCTTCATGACAACCCTTTGTTGTTATACACAACTGAAACATCAGTGAGCCAGAGAGATTACAGACATCCCCACTGATCCTCATAAAGGAAAATATCTAAAAGACTTTGCACGCATGCAGACTTCGCAGCAAGAGACAAGGCATTAGGAAACACTTTGAACACTGGCATGCTTTCCTCAGGTTTTCTCATGTTTTCTCTTTAATAGAGTCTGCTGTGTGGGAGTTTGATTACTGCGCTAGAACTATAATATTAGGCTCATTTAGAAGGGTGAAAACGCTAATTTATTATCTCTGCCTGATTCTAGCCTAAATAATGAAGATCCATTTACCCTAATTATCATGGCCTAACGGAAATTCTTGACAGCTGATGACAAAATACTGGCTCTTCGCTGCAAACTACCTCATTAAGTGCTTATAGTTTCTAGTCATCTTTTTTAAGTTCCATCTATAGAAGCAGCAAGGTTTAACACTTGATGCAAAAGATGCTCCTCTGAAGCTTTCTTGAACTCAACTAGGTTTTTTCACAAAAAGTTTCTTTAGATGGTGCAGGATTGATTTTAGTTGCCTATGGGCAGCTGGTGGGAGTGGACAACCAATCCCGCAAGGGAGTCTTCATCGGAGGCCTGGTAGGTTTTAACTGCCGGACCTCATTTGAATGCCGCTGGTCAGCCGCTTGCCTGTTTTGGGCAGAACGCAGCAGCTTGTTAGCATTCAACCTCCTACCTTCTATGGTTCACAATAACATGTTTCGAGTAAGCAGGAGATACTTTGTAGTGTAGTATACGGAACAGGCTTTATTGATATCTAGGTTGAGGGATCAGCTCAACCTGGATCAGAGAGCAGCTTTTCAGTTTGTTTATCTTTAGGAACCTCTGAAGAACTGTTGAAAAGCATGCTTCTTTATACACCATATTTTGCCTACAGCAAAGGTACATGTCATAGATAAGACCTCATGATGAATCTATAACCAAATCCTTTGAAGACAGTCTATTCATGTAATCAGTTGTAGTTGTTCACCCCGAAGCTACTTCGCCTAACAAGACTTCTTCACCTGACAGTTTCCAACATCTTTGAAGAACAAACTTTATTAACCATTATCTTTCTATACTATAGCTAATGGATATCACTACCTATGTTTATTACCCTAGCCCCTGAAATTACACTTTAATCACTCATGGATTTCTTTGCACAAGCAGTTTACATACCAGAAGACAAGCTATGCATTCCTCTCACGGTAATTCAAAGTCATCCAGTTTATATTGGAAAGTCTATTGCTCCATGATACAAAGAAGTTCGACTGTTAATCCTTCACCTTTCCACAATGTCCAACACAGCTGGACTGCATCTGGAGAATGCTGCTGGCTGTAAGATAAGTCTGAAGGATGGGGAGTGTTGTATGTGATTTGTGGCTGGAGGGGGAGTGGCAGGGGTGGGATGGGGGCAGCGGCGGGGGTGGGAGGAAGATTGCCGGGGGTGGGAGGAAGATTGCCGGGGTTGGGAGGGGGAGTGGCGGGGTTGGGAGGGGGAGTGGTGGGGTTGGGAGGGGGAGTGGCGGGGTTGGGAGGGGGCAGTGGCAGGGGTGGGAGGAGGAGTGGCGGGGGTGGGAGGGTGAGTGGCGGGGGTGGGAGGGTGAGTGGCGGGGTTGGGAGGGGGAGTGGCGGGGTTGGGAGGGGGAGTGGCGGGGTTGGGAGGGGGAGTGGTGGGTTGGGAGGGGGAGTGGCGGGGTTGGGAGGGGGAGTGGCGGGGTTGGGAGGGGGCTGTGGCAGGGGTGGGAGGGTGGCAGCGGCGGGGGTGGGAGGAGGAGTGGCTGGTTGGGAGGGGGAGTGGTGGGATTGGGAGGGGGAGTGGCGGGGTTGGGAGGGGGAGTGGCGGGGTTGGGAGGGGGCAGTGGCAGGGGTGGGAGGAGGAGTGGCGGGGGTGGGAGGGGGAGTGGTGGGGTTGGGAGGGGGAGTGGCGGGGTTGGGAGGGGGAGTGGCGGGGTTGGGAGGGGAGTGGCGGGGTTGGGAGGGGGAGTGGCGGGGTTGGGAGGGGGAGTGGCGGGGTTGGGAGGGGGAGTGGCGGGGTTGGGAGGGGGCAGTGGCAGGGGTGGGAGGGTGGCAGCGGCAGGGGTGGGAGGGGGAGTGCCAGGTTGGGAGGGGTGTGGCGGGGTTGGGAGGGGGAGTGGCGGTGTTGGGAGGGGGCAGTGGCAGGGGTGGGAGGGTGGCAGCGGCGGGGGTGGGAGGGGGGCTGTGGCGGGGATGGGAGGGGGAGTGGCGGGGGTGGGAGGGGGAGTGGCGGGGGTGGGAGGGGGAGTGGTGGGGGTGGGAGGGGAAGTGGCGGGGTTGGGAGAGGGAGTGGCAGGGTTGGGAGGGGGAGTGGCGGGGTTGGGAGGGGACAGTGGCGGGGGTGGGAGGGGGGCAGCAGCGGGGATGGGAGGGGGAGTGGTGGGGGTGGGAGGGGGGCAGCAGAGGTTTAGACTTCCCTTGTGGATCCCAGAAGAGCAGTCCTGCTCAGTGGTAGCACTCTCGCCTGTGAATCAGAGGGTTGTGGATTCAAGTTCACACTCCAGAGACTTGAGCACCAAAATTGACACATTTAGTTCCATGGTTGTCTGCTCCCACCTTGCTGGTTGCTCTGGGATGGTTAGTTTCATAGATTCTGGCTAGTTTCTCTCTGCATGTAGCCCTTGTAACATTTGCATATTGAATTATCATTGGCCCGCAGGCATCTGTAAGGAATACCTATTATATTCACATGTGATCACATGCTGAGTTATCATTGGCCTGCAGGCATCTGTAAGGACTACTATTGTTTTGAAGACCCAGGCTAGGGGTCCTAATGCCAGGCTTTTCCCCACTGGTGCTGCTATAAATAAGATCACAGACCTAATGCTTAATAAAAGAGTTAAACTGTAATACTCCGTTGTCCTGCAATTTATTATTTTTATACAAAGTGTGTAAAACAAGACATGGTGTCAGGAGTGGGATTGTAAATGCACATCGTTGGAGCGCCCTTGCCTTGAATGGATTGGGAATCTTTGAACTTACCTGGAAAATGGCGCAAGTTCAAGCAACACGAAGAGTTGATGTTCTCGGGTCCGCTGAAAAGCAAAGGGGAGGAAGAAAGATGCAGCTACCTACTCCTGTGGATCGGAGAAAAAGGGAGAGACATTTTTAACACATGGTCTCTAACCGCGGACGAAGCAAAGGTACTGAAAAGTTATTTTGACCGTTTTGAATCATATGTGATGCCCAAGACAAATACGATATTCGCTAGGTACAAGTTTCAGGAGAAAGTACAAGGAACTAGTGAGTCGTTTGAACAGTTCGTGACTGAGTTAAAACTGCTGGTAAAAGACTGTGAATATGCAGATAAAGATGAGATGGTCAGAGACTGCATCATGTTTGGAATACATTCAGCTAAAGTGAGAGAGAAACTTTTGAATGTTGGGTCCGGGCTAATGCTGGACAAAGCTATGGACATAGCTAGATTGCACGAGATAGCCCAAGCACAGTTGAAAACCATAACCGGCACCATGAGCAGCCCGAGTGAACAGACAGTGCATGCAGTTAATAGACACACACCAAAGAACACTGCCCAGAGAGCGTGTTTCAGAACAGAAAAAACAGAGAGAGTTCTAAAAATGAGCGACACAGACATAAAACGCTTCAAAAACTGTGGATATTGTGGAAACAAGGTGCATGGGGAAAAGGAGCACTGCCCTGCCAAAGGAAGGCAATGTGCTAAATGTGGTAAACGGAACCACTTTGCTAAAGTTTGCAGGACTGTTTTTTGATTGGCAGTACACACAGTGAGTGACAGCCAAATGCCAAATAGAGAGCCAAATGCAGAGGAACTGTTTATTGATTCTGTGTCATAGAAAAAACAGATTTCAGAGACTGAGCAAGCCTTTGCAGATATTGAGATAGGAAAACAGGGCACAGAGCTTAGATTTAAACTAGACACTGGAGCTCAGGTTAATGTAATTCCTCTGAGTGAGTATCACAGCTTGAAGGATGAGTGTGAGCTACAGCCCACCTCATGCAGACTGACCAGCTATGGAGGTGAGCAGCTCATTGTAAAAGGCACATGCGTGATGAAATGCAAGTTCAAAGAAAGCGACATGAAGTTGGACTTTTACATTTTTGACACTCGAGCACCTCCAGTACTAGGTCTAAAGGCATGTTTAGACATAGACCTCATCAAGCTAGTGCTATCATTGACAGCA
Organism: Somniosus microcephalus; assembly: GCF_052327205.1. Taxonomy (NCBI): domain Eukaryota; kingdom Metazoa; phylum Chordata; class Chondrichthyes; order Squaliformes; family Somniosidae; genus Somniosus; species Somniosus microcephalus. The sequence continues at coordinate 49,586,694 of NC_140997.1, forward strand.
CCAGTTGATAAGCAGACAGTCATGGAGGAGTTTACTGACGTTTACAAAGGAATCAGACTATTCCCAGGTGAATACACTATTCACCTTGACCCAGCAGCAACCTCTGTGGTTTGCCCACTGAGAAGGAAACCCCTTGCTCTACGTAATCGCCTGAAGGAGGAGCTGCAGAGCATGGAGAATACAGAAATCATCGTCCAGGAAACAGAACCGACAGAGTGGGTCAACGCGTTAGTAGTGGTTGAGAAACCACGTACAGGCAAGCTCAGGGTCTGTCACAACCCCAGAGATTTGAACAAGGCTATCAAACGCCATTACTACCCTCTACCAATGCTAGATGACATCACACCCAAGTTAGTGGGAGCACATTACTTCAGTGTAATGGACGCACGATCAGGATACTGGACTATCAAGCTCACGGAAGAGTCATCTAAGCTAACAACGTTCAACACACCATTTGGACGCTACCGATTTCTGCATTTACCATTTGGTCTTATCTCCGCTCAGGATGAATTCTAGCGGAAGATCGACGAAACCTATGAAGGCCTCGATGGAGTAGTCGCAATCATAGATGACATCCTCATCTATGGCAGGAATAGAGAGGAACATGACAGGAACCTCCATGCGATGCTACAAAGATCACAGGAGAAAGGTATCCGGCTCAACCCCGAGAAAAGCATAATCGGATCCACCGAGATCGGTTATTTCGGGCATCGCCTCTCAACTGATGGCATTAAGCCGGATCCAGAGAAAATCTCCGCCATCAAGAAGATGGAGCCGCTGAAGAACCACGCAGAGCTAGAGACAGTACTAGGCATGGTTAACTACATAGCCAAGTTTGCCCCGAGCCTCTCCAAAATCAACTCACCCATGCGTCAGTTGCTCAAACAATCCAATGAGTTCCTGTGGGACAAACAACATGACACAACATTTCAGAAAATGAAAGACCTAATCACCAGAGGAACCAGGACCAGTTCTTGCCTACTTCGACCTAAACAAAGAGCTCAGACTACAAGTGGATGCGTCAAAGTACGAACTAGGCGCAGTATTACTGCAAGAAGGAAAGCCCATCGGCTACGTTTCCAGATCTCTCACAGACAGTGAAATCAACTATGCTCAAATCGAGAAAGAGCTATATGCAAAATAACAACAGAAAATGCTGGAAAAACTCAGCAGGTCAGGCAACATCCGTGGAGAGAAATTTGAGTTGACGTTTCGGGTCGAACCCTTCTTCAAAACTGGGAAGAAAAGAAAATAGATCGAAGGCAGGGCTGCGATCGGACAAAAGAAGTAAAAGAAACAAAAGTGTTAAAAGAGACAATAAAAGGTATTTGAAGCTAGACGAGATGGTAATAGGCAGAGATTAGGTGTGAAGTGTACTGGCAGGGCAAGGGATAGCTGCCAGGTGTGAGAGAGAAACAAAAGGAAAGGGGGGGGGTGGAAAGGAGTGGAAAAATTACAAGAAAAAATGTAATAGGGGCCAAGGTTATGATCTGAAATTGTTGAACTCGATATTGAGTCCGGAAGGCTGCAGAGTGCCTAATCGGAAGATGAGGTGCTGTTCCTCGAGTTTATGTTGAGCTTCCGTGGAACAATACAAGAGGCCAAGGACGGTGAGGTCCGAGTGGGAATGGAGCGGTGAATTAAAATGACAGGCGACCGGAAGCTCGGGGTCACCCTTACGGACTGAACGGAGGTGTTCCGCAAAGTGGTCACCCAATCTGTGTTTGGTCTCCCCAATGTAGAGGAGACCGCATCGTGAGCAGCGAATATAGTATACCAGATTGCGAGAAGTACAAGTAAATCGCTGTTTCACCTGGAAGGGGTGTTTGGGGCCCTGGACAGTGGGAAGGGGGGAGGTATAGAGGCAGGTGTTACATCTCCTCCGTTTGCACGGGAAGGTGCCAGGTGAAGGGGAAGGGCTGTTTGGGGTGATAGGGGAGTGGACTAGGGTGCCTCGGAGGGAGCGGTCCCTACGGAATGCTGACAGGGGAGGGGAAGATACGTTTGGTGGTGGGATCACTTTGGAGGTAGCAGAAATGCCAGAGGATGATCCGTTGAATGTGGAGGCTGGTGGGGTGAAAGGTGAGGACAAGGGGAACTCTATCGTGGTTCCGGGAGGGAGGGGCAGGGGTGAGGGCAGAAGTGAGGGAGATAGAACTGACACGGTCGAGGGCAGTGTCAACCACGGTAGAGGGGAATCCTCGGTTGCGGAAAAAGGAAGACATGTCTGAAGCACTGGTGTGGAAGGTGGCATCGTTGGAGCAGATACGGCGGAGATGGAGAAACTGGGAGAATGGAATAGAGTCCTTACAGGAAGTGGGGTGGGAGAAAGTGTAGTCCAGGTAGCTGTGCGAGTCAGTGGGCTTGTAGTGAATATTGGTCGATAACCTATCCCCAGAGATGGAGACGAAGAAGTCGAGCAAGGGAAGGGAAGAGTCAGAGATGGACCATGTGAAGGTAAGGGAAGGGTGGAAATTGGAGGCAAAGTGAATGAAATTGTCAAGTTCAGGGTGAGAGCAGGAAACGGCACCGATACAGTCATCAATGTATCGGAAAAAGAGGTGAGGGAGGGGACCGAGTAGGACTGGAACAAAGATTGTTCCACATAGCCCACGAAAAGGCAGGCATAGCTAGGACCCATGCGGGTACCCATGGCAACACCTTTGATTTGGAGGAAATGAGTGGAGTTAAAGGAGAAGTTGTTCAATGTGAGAACAAGTTCAGCCAGGCGGAGGAGGGTGGCAATTCTGTTTGGATGTAAGCGTTTCCACCAGTACGTCTATGGCCGACAAGTCATTGTGGAATCCGACCACAAGCCCCTCGAGTCAATCATGAGGAAACCACTAGCCGCAGCCCCACCAAGGCTACCCAGAATGATCCTTCAGCTACAGAAGTACGACTTCAGAATCATTCACCGTCCAGGCAAAGATATTCCTGTCGCAGACACGCTCTCCAGAAAGTCTCGTAGCTACCAGGACAGCAGCCTTAGTGAAGGCATGGATGTGCAGGTGCACATGGTGTACAACAGCTTACCTGTGAGTGACTCAAAACTGAAGGAGATCCGAGCAGGAACAGGGAAAGATGCACAACTCACACTGCTGAGCAAAGTCATACATGGAGGATGGCCTGAGGAAAGGAGGAAATGCCCTCAGAGCATATCTGAATTCTGGAACCACAGAGATGAACTGTCACAAATCAACAGAATCGTCTTCAAAGGGGAGAAAATCATCATTCCTACCAGTCTCAGAGAAGAGATGTTGACAAAAATTCATGCTGGACATATGGGCATGGAAAAATGCAAACAAAGAGCACGTGACATTATGTTTTGGCCCGGAATGTGCAAACACATTGAGGACATTGTCAGAAAATGTTCCATTTGTCTAGAACGCTGCCCATCAAATGTCAAAGAGCCCATGATACCTCACCGTATCCCAGACAGGCCCTGGCAGGTCGCGGCAACGGATCTGTTCACATGGAACAACGAGGAGTACATAGTGACTGTTGATTACTACAGCAGATTTTTTAACTGGAAAAGCTTCACAGCACCACATCTGCAGCTGTGATCCACAAGCTAAAGGCAGCCTTTGCCAGGCATGGCATTGTAGAGACTTTAGTCTCAGACAATGGCCCCCAATGCAAATCAAAAGAGTTCGAGTCATTTGCCAAGGCATGGGATTTCACACATGTCACATCAAGCCCACATTACCCTCAAAGTAATGGCCTTGCTGAAAAAACTGTCCAGAGTGCAAAAGCACTCATGGACAAAGCCAAAGCGGACAAAAGAGACCCCTACATCAGTCTCCTTGAATATCGCAACACTCCGGTTGACAACTTCAAGTCACCAGCGCAGCTGTTGATGAGCCGCAGACTTCGCTCAATCCTTCCAAGCACCAACCAGCAGCTGCAGCCAGAGTTCGTCAGCTGCAAGCAAGTGCATGCAAAACATGTACAGAGATAGCAACACCAAAAGAGCTACTATGACAGGTCAGCTTTACTACTGCCACCGCTGCACAATGGAGAATCCGTCAGAATCCAGGAGCATGACTACTGGAAGCCAGCAGTCGTCATCCAGCCAGCTGACAATGAGCGATCATATCATGTCCGCACCCCAGAAGGACAGGTGTACCGCCGCAATCACAGGTACCTGATGAACACCAAGGAACAACACCGTCATTCCGACTAGAGGATCAGTTCAACAGAGTGTGATGAACAGAGCAATACGCAAAACACATCATACTTAGCTGAACCTAAACCTGAACCTGAATTGTTGACTGATTCAGGAGCATGCTCAGTTTCATACCACACAAGGTCGGGACGAGAGGTCAAGCCTAGAGTTATCCTTGACTTGTGAACTGTCAAAGGGTGTAGGCGGATCGCTGCCCTAAAAAAAACTGTACATCGTTATTGAAACGCTGAGATGTTTTAAGTGCTAGTTAAATGCTGAGGTTACTTATATGTTTATGCTACCAAGAACATTATGTAGAAGAAAGGTTTAAAAGTAATGCATAACATTTTTCTTTTAAAAGAAAGGGGATGTAACATTTGCATATTGAATTATCATTGGCCCGCAGGCATCTGTAGGGAATACCTATTATATTCACATGTGATCACATGCTGAGTTGTCATTGGCCTGCAGGCATCTGTAAGGACTACTATTGTTTTGAAGACCCAGGCTAGGGGTCTTAATGCCAGGCTTTTCCCCACTGGTGCTGCTATGAGTAAGATCACAGACCTAATGCTTACTAAAAGAGTTAAACTGTAATACTCCGTTGTCCTGCAATTTATTATTTTTATACAAAGTGTGTAAAACAAGACAGCCCTCACTTTTCCCACATTGCCTACCATTTCAGTTGTCATCTGTCACTGTTTTATGAATCGTGTGAATGCGTTTGCAGCTGGGGCGCAGAGAGAAGGGAGGGAGAGATCGCAGAGAGGGGGGTGATCATGAGGAGGATGGAGACCGTGGTCAAGGGGGAAAGCGTGGAGATGGGGGGAAGAGCGAGGGGTATCAGAGATTATACAGGCGGGGGGGAGGTCGGTGATCGTGGGGAGTGCCGGTTATCGTGGGGGATTCGGTGATTGCGGGTTGTGTCGGTGGTTGCGGGGGATCGGAGATCATGGAAGTGGGGGGTGGGCGGTCAGCCGATCGCGGGGAGGGAAGCATGTAAGCTTGTTGGGCCAGGGAGAAGCACTCCTGCTCCTCCTGGCCCACAAGCAGTGCTGTAAATCTACGTATCTCATGGGTCTGACCCTCTCACCTCCTGAAATGGGTAAAACAATAAAAAGCCTGTACAAATGGAGGCACGCAGCCTCCTTAAAAGAATTTACCCACTGAGAATGGATTGGTCGCTCGACCCCGACCCAGTTCCGTTAAATCCGGAAGTGGACGGGTTCGAGGTGGGTTGGAATCGGGTTTGAGATTTAAAGAATGTTTTTACTTCTAACCAGACCAAAACCCACCCACTCTTGTGGGTTAAAATTCCCCCCTCTGTTACAGAGATGGTGGGTTGACACCATGTGAGCATGTGGTAAAACCCATGCAGGATCCATCCTATTGTCCTATAGTGAACCTATTGCTTGGCTAGTGATTGTCACTCTTGGCCAGATCTCTTTCCAAACGTGAGGCAAGTATAATCAATTGACTGGCCCTTGTGATTGGTAACCTCATAACTGATGACAGCAAGCTATTCTTTAGAAAAAAAAAGTTTGGCTTCCTTTTTCTACTTTCAGCAATTGCAGCTTTGATGTTTTCAGCCAAAGTAATGACATTAGCTCACTTGAAATCCCCAAAGAACCATCATTTCCATGTTATTTCCGTAACTTCTAGCTGTTGCATTTAAGCATAATTGCACATTAAGTACAATTTCAGCAAAACTTTTTTGGGAGCAGTGATTACAAACTCAGCAAATTCTCACCAATTACAATTGCAAACCAATAGCTTAAAAGAAAACATGGAAGCTAGAGAAAGCAATGATCCAAGTTAGGGGAGAAAAAACCTCAGATCGACATTCAGATTGATTCTAATATTGGCTCAGTTCAGATCTATCATCTTTTCCATTCAAATTTGTAATTGTGCCTCTGTTTGATAGGCAGGAATCGACCTGGTGGTTTGGACTAGAAAGGCATGATTAGACTGCCCCAGTGGTTCAGCTAGTGTATTCAGTTAGCAGATAGAAAGAAAAGAAAGAATTTTCATTATTATCGCACCCTCAGGACGTCCCAAAGCACTTCACAGCCAATGAAGTACTTTTGAAGTGTAGTAGCTGTTGTAATATAGGGAAACGTAGCAGCCATATTGCACACAGCAAACTCCCACAAACATCAGTGAGATAAATGACCAGTTAATCTGCTTTTAGTGATGTTGGTTGAGGGAGAAATGTTGGCCAGGACACCAGGAAAACTGCTGCTCTTCTTCAAATAGTGCCATGGGGTCTTTTACATCCACCAAAGAGGGTAGACATGTATTTGCATTCATCATGTTGGAGGATATCTGTAGTGTATGTACCTTTAAGGGGAGAACTACTTTTTACAGCTCCTGTATACTGTAGTACCGGCAGTGACCACACCTGTATATAAACCCTGAGTAGGGATCTGTACAGTTTTTTTTAAGAGTAACCCTCATCCAGTAAACACCTGTTGATTATTCCCCGCAGTCTCTTGTCTCATTATTGAAGGAAATACAACATCAAGATACACGGATCTAACAGTGGCGACGAGGCGATTCAAACCTACCTGCAACTCTGCATCACCTCCCAGGGATTCGCTCCTGGAAAACAGTGAAAGAAGAAGGCCGCGTCCAGAAGCACGGGCGTCGACCATCCAACGGAAATTTGAGCATCGCAGTGGAGGCTATTGAGAGCTGGGCTTGGTTCTCCGGTCACGGTGGTCCAGCTAAACGGGCTGGCAGCAGGTACGGCGCAGACCCTTCCCGGACAGCGGCGGCTAGAGCCGACCGACGGCACAGAAAAGGCCGAGCAGCATCGACGGGAGAAGAGAGAGGGTAGAGCGCACAGGGCGCAGCCGGTGTTCAGGACCGAGCAGCGTCGACGGGAGAAGAGCGAGGGTAGAGCGCACAGAGCGCAGCCAGTGTTCAAGGGCCGAGCAGCGGCAAAGAGAGAGAGAGGCGCGCAGGAAAACGCGCAGAGCGCAGCCAGTGTTCAAGGGCCGAGCCACAGCGAAGAAGAAGGGAGAGCGCGGGAGACACCATTAAGAAGGGAGAGCGCGGGAGACGCCATTTTGAGCCGCAGCGGAGAAGAAGGGAGAGCGCGGGAGATGCCATTTTGAGCCGCAGCGGAGAAGAAGGGAGAGCGTGGGAGACGCCATTTTGAGCCAGTCTAACCACACCCAAAAATGCCGAAGAGTGGCAGTATCACAGCATTCGACAATGAAGTCAAAGATTGGACGACATATGTCGAACGCATTGAAGTATACTGCAAGGCGAATGAAGTGCCAGATGACAAGAAAGCGCTGGTATTGTTGAATTCAATGGGTGCAAAAACTTATGGCTTACTGCAAAACCTAGTAACCCCAGAGAAACCAGCGGAAAAGAATTTTGAAAACATAGTGTCAATCCTATGGGACCACTTAAACCCCACACCACTGCTGATAGCAGAAAGATTTAAGTTTCACAAAAGGAACCAGCATAAAGATAAAAGTAATGCTGAGTATTTAACGGAACTGCGCAAGCTATCGAAACACTGCCAGTTTGGAACGGGACTAGCAGATACTTTAAGGGACAAGTTCGTGTGTGGGCTTCAAAGTGAAGGAACCCAGAAACGGCTTCTATCAGAAAAGGATCTTACGCTGGACAAGGCTTTCAGCATGGCAGTATCACACAAAGCAGCAGCGCGGGGCGCGGCTGAGATACAATGGAGACCGCAAGAATATGGCACAAATGAAATGGCATATGGAACAGTGAAGTGCTATCGCTGCAGCAGAACAACACACGACCATAAGGATTGCTGGTTCAAGGACCAAGTGTGCAGACAGTGTGGAAAAGTAGGACACATAGCAAGAGTCTGCAGGTCGGGAAAGAAAACCAGCAGCAAGAAATCTCCACAGGAGAAGTACAAGAAGGTACATAAGGTGATGGAGAGTAGTTCAGACGAACAGAAAAGGGATAAAGACTCTGGAAGCAAGGAGCTGGGTTGTCTGAAATTACATAATGTGATCAAAACGGAGGATCACCAAACTATCTGGGTCACGCTCAAGATAGCCGGAGTCCAAGTGAAAATGGAATTGGACACAAGATCAGCCCTAACAGTCATAAACCGAAGGGACTACAAGCGGCTATTCTCACATATACCCTTGAGAGATACAGAGATCGTCTTGAAGACGTACACGGGGCAAAAAGTCTACCCCAAAGGAAAAATAAGGGTGAACGTTATATATAACAGCAAGGAAACACCAAAAATGGACCTATATGTATTGCCAGAGGGAGGACCACCACTACTAGGATGTGAATGGATCCGGAAGATACAGCTAGATTGGCATTCCATACAAGCACTGACTGTAGATGCCAAAAAGGATGACGACGTCACACCTGGACGACTGTCAAAAATGCTAACTGACACACAAGAAGTGACCCAGGAAGAACTCGGAACACTAAAAGGCATAACAGCGACGGTCAAAATAGAGGAAAATGCAAGCCCAAAGTTTTTTAAGGACAGACCTGTGCTTTATGCAATCCGCCCAGCCGTCGAAGCAGAGCTGGAAGGTTTGGAACGTTCAGGAGTACTGTCCAAAGTGGACTGGAGCGAGTGGGCTACACCCATCGTTCCTGTAATGAAGAGGTCATTAAGTAATACGCCTGGGGAACCAAAGAAGGTTCGCATCTGTGGGGACATTAAGCTGACAGTGAACCCAGTCCTTCACACGGTACAATATCCGCTTCCGCGGATTGAGGATATTTTCGCCTCGCTATCTGGAGGGAAACGCTTCACTAAGATTGATCTGGCCCAGGCGTACCTGCAAATGGAGGTAGAAGAAGCCTCGAAACAGTACCTCACGATCAACACTCATAAAGGTCTCTACCAATACAACCGGCTGGTGTTCGGGGTAGCATCAGCTCCGGCTATTTGGCAAAGGGCAATGGATCAAGTCCTGCAAGGGATTCCAGGGCCCCAGTGTTATTTGGACGACACCCTGGTCACGGGCGAAAATGACAGTGATCACCTCGCCAACCTGGAGCAGGTGCTCACTAGATTGAAGGAATATGGGCTCCGAGCTAATTGCCACAAATGCGAGTTTTTCCAGAAGCAGATCTCGTATTGTGGCCACGTTATTGATGAAGAGGGGTTACAAAAGTCCCCTGAAAAGATTGAGGCAGCAGTCAAGGCTCCAGCACCGGAAAATGTGTCACAACTGAGGTCATTCCTCGGGCTGGTGAACTACTACCATAAGTTCTTGCCAAATTTGTCTACCGTACTACACCCACTGAACTCCCTACTGCAAACGGGGGTACCATGGAAGTGGAATGATGAATGTAAACGAGCTTTCCAGAAGAGCAAAGAATTGATCACATCAAAAGAGGTGTTGGCTCATTTCAACCCAGCACTACCAATTCGGTTGGCGTGTGATGCATCACCCTATGGCATTGGAGCGGTTCTGTCGCACAAATTCTCGGACGGCTCAGAGAGGCCAATAGCCTTTGCGTCACGATCACTAACCTCAGCCAAGCGTAACTACGCCCAGATTGACAGGGAGGCCCTCAGCCTAGTGTGGGGAGTGAAAAAGTTCAACCACTATCTGCACGGGCAGAAGTTCACCTTGCTGACTGACCACCAACCACTTGTCTCCATCTTTAATCCAAAGAAGGGTGTTCCGGTGATGACTGCGCAACGGCTACAAAGATGGTCCCTTTTTCTAGGTGCGAACCAATATGAAATCGAGTATAAGGGCACGAAACAGCATGGAAACGTTGATGGGCTATCACGCCTGCCACTGCCTACTGCGGAGGAAGCACCAGCAGTGGACCCTGTCGAAATATTTCATTCGACTATAATTGAACGCTTGCCTGTAACTAACGCTGAGATAGAGAAGGAGACCCGAAATTACCGACACTGTCTCAGGTATATGACTTGACGGTGAAGGGATGGCCAACACATGGCGACTCACTGTTGCCAGCATTCTCATCCAGAAGAGAACAGCTGTCAGTATGCCAGGGGACCTTGATGTGTGGATCCCGAGTGGTAATTCCACCCAAGTTAAGGGAGAGAGTGTGCAATGAGCTTCACGAAGGCCATCTGGGAGGGGTGAAAATGAAACGCCTTGCTAGGGCTTATGTGTGGTGGCCGGGGATCGATCAGCAAATTGAGGATCTGACAAAGAGCTGCTCAGGATGCCAGAAGGTCCAAAATGCACCACCACATGCCCCTCTACACCCATGGGAGTGGCCCTCATCTCCATGGCAACGGGTGCATATTGATTTTGCTGGTCCATTCATGGACTCAATGTTTTTAATAGCCGTGGATGCGCACTCGAAATGGCCTGAGGTGATCAAAATGTCCTCCACCACCACGGAGAAAACTATTGCAGTCCTACGGACCATATTTGCCAGGAACGGCTTGCCAGAGCAGCTTTGCTCTGATAACAGACCACAGTTTGTGTCCAAGGAGTTTCGAAGATTTATGAAGAGGAATGGGGTAAAGCATTACACATCCGCCCGTATCATCCAGCCACAAATGGATTGGCTGAGAGGTTCGTACAAACCTTTAAGAAAGCAGTAAGGGCCATGTGCGATGATGACATTCTCATGCAGCACAAGGTGGACAATTTCCTGTTAGCCTACAGAAATGCGACACATGCAGTCACCAACCAGACCCCGGCCATGATGTTCTTTAACTGAAGGTTGAGATCTCGTCTGGATTTGCTCAGACCAAATGTACGAAGAGATGTTGAGAATAAGCAATTCCAGCACATCAATGAGAAGCCGACAAGGAGCTTCAATGTAGGGCAACCAGTCTTGGCCCGCGACTACCGAACAGAGAAATGGCAACCAGGAACGATATGCACATGGCAGGGGCCACTAATGTACATAGTGGATGTTGGGGAGAACATTGTGAGACGCCATGTTGACCAGATCCTAGAGTTACAGGAACGAGTCAACCCCATGTCTCACCCATACGTACCTGGTGATGAACCCGACATACCGGTAGCATCTACCCCAGAAACAGTAGCATCGGAAGTTGATGAACCAACCGACGACAGGGGGCCAGAATCGCCTCCACACCAAGAGCAAGACACTCAGGAAAGGCGCCATCCAGAAAGGATCAGGAAGCCTCCCCAAAGACTGAATTTATAAATAGACTATTTTCAGTTAATGTTGCATGTTAAAAGTGTTAATTGTAATTAGTTGATATTTAATTGTCAAATGAATGTTATGGTACTGTTAATCTAAAAGGGGAGGAATTGTAGTGTATGTATCTTTTAAGGGGAGAACTACTTTTTACAGCTCCTGTATACTGTAGTACCGGCAGTGACCACACCTGTATATAAACCCTGAGTAGGGATATGTACAGTTTTTTTTAGAGTAACCCTCATCCAGTAAACACCTGTTGATTATTCCCTGCAGCCTCTTGTCTCATTATTGAAGGAAATACAACATCAAGATACACGGATCTAACAATATCAATGCTGGGAAGCAGATGCCAACTCCCACAGCAGTGTGACATTTCAATTTCCTGCTCCAACCATCTTGTGGGCTCTCTGAGTGAAACTTTTGATCTGAGGGGCGATTCTGTGAATCAGCGCTTTCAGTGGTGAGCAGTGCTCACAGGAAACACATTTTCAGGAACTGCCGGCACACTGGCTAAGGGAAAAGAAACACAGGGTGGTTGCAAGCAAAGTTTGGTTGTATTATGGGAGTTAAAGTGTTAACTTTCCTGACTTTTGTTTCTGGGGAACTCTTTATTCCTGGATGCAAAGGTCAGAAAAAAAAGGGGCAGAGATCCATTGCACCAGGTCTCCACTCCCTTGATGTTGTTCCAAGATTGCCAGTGCTTCACCAAGGGGTAGGACAGGGCCTACATCTGCAATAGGCACAGGCTCTGTGCTGCTATGGTAACGAAGCAGTAGGGATGGTCTCAGCCTCCCATCTCACGTTCCGTCCATTGTAGCACAGGAACATCCCAAAAAATACTTACCCATCAAGCTACTGGGACACAATCAAATGGGTTTTTAAACTTAAGTCATTTAAAAAAGGAATGTCACCATCAGTGGCAAAGCAAAGACAATAAAATTCAAAGTATAATATAAAACAATTCATTTTAACATTTGTTTAGGATATTTAAATAAAAGAAAACAACTGTTTCAACAGTGAATGTAGTGATGATGTCTTCACAGACACTGGGCAAGAAAATTTGCTGGGCCCCAACAGCGAGAGGGAGTTAAGTTAACATACACACTTGAGATGACAAATCACTCAAATTAACTAGGTTAAGACGAATGGGACTGATTTTCCTGAACTCTGTCACTGGGAGAACGCCCATTTCCCTTTCAGGCCAGCAGCTACCGTTGACTTTCATAGTGTTATAGTATGATACATCACAGAAGGAGACCCTTCGGCCCATTGTGCCTGTGCTGATGCTTTCCTCTCCCTTTTGCCAATGCAAGGGCCTTGCCAGGGGGTGTGCCTGCATCAAGTGTAACCAGGCCATGTTAATGACCCAGGATAGCTAAATCCTGCCACATCTGGGCCTGAACAGATGTAATGCGCTTCAGGTATACTATTCCTGCCCAGCACCATTGCAGAAGGGGACTGAGAAAATTGCCCCTAATATCTCTCATGGTTTTAATTCAGCTCTCACAGTCAAGGTCTTGATGCCACCCAACACTTACCATTTAAATGGATGTATTCAAAGCAGCTAAAGCGACAGAATAAAAGGTGATAATCATAATACATTGCAATTAGATTTCTAAAAGCGATACTTGCAGTGACGCAAGGGTTATCAACTCTGGTTGCATCTGGTTTTCATCACGTGACCTGCAAACCCCCATCCCCCACCATGGCAAACAGCCTCTCCCTATCTCCAATATTTTTATAACTAATAAATGAAAGTATTCAAAGAAAATGAACAAAAACACAATTTGTTTTATAAAGGCCCTGCGATTTTCTCCTGGGTTGCTCGCAGCAGTATCCTGGAGATTAATCTTTTATTCCTGGAGTTGGCAACCCTAAGTAATGCTTTCTTCAGTAATTTTTACATTTAGTAACAAAAAAATGATTCACCAATTCAAATCTTCAGGCATGTAAATATGTTACTGATTGTACACAATGGAGGCAGAGCTAGGTAGTGTGGACTGAAGGGTATTTCTTAAAAAACTGGAATGTAAGGGCCAATATTATGAGATCAAGCTGTTGGTGGGAGGCCTTGTACACCAGCTGAGCAAAGCAGGAGGTTGACAAAAATCACAGGGCCTTTATAAAAAAAACAGTGTTTTTGTTCATTTTCTTTGAATACTTTCACTTATTAGTTACAGAATGTAAAGTTAAAAGGTGCGCTCCTGCTTTACTACAACAAATAAATACAAGAGTACAGGGCTGATTTCCCAAGTTCAGGCCGCACATGTCAACCTCCTGCTTTGCTCAGATGGTGATCAAGGCCTCCCGCCAACGGCTTGAACTCATAATACTGGCCCTTACATTCCAATTTTTAAGAAATATCCTGTATTTACCCATCAGTCCACACTACCTAGCTGTGCCTCCGTTGTGTACTAGCAGTAAAGGCAGAATTTTTCTAAAGCCCCTGCAACCTCCCCATTCCAGAACTAGGGGCCATAAATATAAGATGGTCACTAATAAATCCAATATGGAATTCAGTGGAAACTTCTTTACCCAGAGAGTAGTTAAAATGCAGAACTTGTTACCAAGTGGAGTGGTTGAGGCGAATACCGTAAATGCACTAAAGAGGAAGCTAGATAAACACATGAGGGAGACAGGAACAGAAGCTGAAGGAACAGTATGCTGATAGGGTTGGATGAAGTTGGGTGGGAGGAGGCTCGTGTAGAGCATAAACATTGGCACAGACCTGTTGGGCCGAATGGCCTGTTTCTGTGCTGTTATTTCTATGTAATTCTATTCATCTCTGCCCGATCCAGTCCATCTAATTTCACTCCGATACTGAAATTACACAAGATGGTTTATATTTTGCCAGCAGATGCACTGCGAGCATGCTGGGACTGGAATGCCGAGTGCTGAAATGTGTGTGATGTAAATATTGCTGTGCCATGTGACTGGAGAACATCCTGCAGAGAAGCTCAAATCTCAGGCCAGATGTGTGAGACTGGGAGATCCTACCCTTACCATCAATCTCGCCTAACCACGCAGCTTAAGCCAATCTGGATGAAACTGGGCTGAGGGGGTGGGAACAGATATTATAGAGGAGGCATGATGGATTGAGAGGCAGGGAGATAAAGGGACTGGTCCTGCCAAGATTCTCTTGATAGATTCTCATTGCTAATACAGCAATTCTATCTTTAACAAGGTAGAAGCATAAACAATGCAAAACTGGGGGAAAGATTTACCTCATTAGGAAAAAAAATGAAAATCAACAGAGCACTGCCTGACTCTCCAGCAGTCAGCTTGAAGCTGGCTGTATATTCCCCCTCCCCCACCTGATGATATCTGGCTCCATTTGCCTACTAATGCATTGCACAGACAAGGAATAGGATTGCCCGTGTGTCTATCAGTTTATTGACTCTGGAGTTGTGCAAAGGACAGCAGGGTCCAGCTACCTGCTGTCCTAGCACATTTAAAAATAAATAATTTCCACCTGCAGGCACTAAAGGGTCCGAACAAACAGCCTGTAGGCAAGTTACAAATGTTTTGATTATAACCAAGAAATCCCTTTGGATCAAACATATTTCATGGTGCTCCTCTAACACAATAAAGAGATGCAACACTGGTCAAGATCTGTTCATCAACTCATTTCCCACTTGCACTGGAGTGTCGACAGGATGGGAATCTTCTCTCAGATCTTTAAACTCTCAAACTGTCCTGCTACTGGAGACGTAAGACAGCAATTTTCCAAATAAAATTTTGTTCAAAATGGTTTTTTATCACAAGATTAAAATCAGAGGAGGAAGACCATTTTGGCCCATTTAAGCTCGTCACAATTTAATCTAGACACAAAAGGCATCAAAGCATCAAGGGGTATGGGGAGAGAGCGGGAATATGGTATTAAGATAGAGGATCAGCCATGATCATATTGAATGGTGGAGCAGGCTCCAAAGGCCGAATGGCCTACTCCTGCTCCTATTTTTCTATGTCTCTCCAGAAAATCCCTCCCCCAACCACAAGCAACCAACCATTTCGTAATTCATTCCAGGGCTTTTTGCCTCTACTACCTGACCAGTCAATCACTCTTTGGGTGAAGAACAACTTCCCAACATTGATTGTTAGGACCATTCCATCAATGTGTCATGAATGTCCAACCGTATAAAAGATCTCCATCAGTATAGATACAAATGGAGCAGGGGTGCAGTTGTGTACATGGAGATCGCTCATACTGTAGGACATCCATACATGTTTATAGATCAATCCTAAAACGCCAATTCAGTAGCATCACATTTATGCAACTTGCTGGCTCTGGAGGTCCTTATTAAGGAGTTGCTCAGATTAACTCTCGAGTGCTTCTAAAGACCATTTCTAGCAGGTGTGCGTCTAAGGTTAATTAATCCTCCCAATCTCATCCAGGACCAGGAGCTTGCACTTCATTTCTACCACTCACTGTCATACCAGTAAATTAATTTTTAATGCAACAGTATATTTTGTATATGTCGCTCTCAAATATTTGCAGCTGGCCGCTTCACACATGCTAACCAACTCTTTACTAACACTACTTATGAGAGGGCCATTTCTTAGTTCGATCAGTCGCACTATTCCAGGATTCAAAGTTGGAGTGGAAATATGGGGGTTCGGCAACAGGTCAGGTAATTTCTTATCTAGCCAATGGAAGGGTATGGCAATCAATAGAAATCAATAATTCATGGTGGAAGGGAACTAGTATGACAAAAAACAGCACAATGTTGTAAAAGCAAAGGCTTCGGGCTTTACTCCTGACAAGAAGAGATGTAGCTTATCTTGCCATTAGCCAGATCAGTTGGTAGCAAAATGGCACATTTTATCCTTAGTTCTGACAGCTTGATGTCCGCAATGATGAAAAGCTGCGAAGCTTTTATCTGTCTCCAAATTGCTTGTTACAATCGTTAGTTGAGGCTTTCCCTATGTTTGCATTGTGACTTTCCCCACTCTAGAGGGATTTAGGGGATGGCTGCTACCTCTCTTGAAAGGGCAGCATGTGTTTCAGGGTGACAACTAAACAACTTCAAGTGCGATGTTAATAATGATGTGCCATGGGAGTGCTAGCAAGACTCCGACAATATGGTGCTGACATAAGGAGATTGTGAAACACAGCTGTGAAGTACAAAGCAATGAAGGTAGAATTTATTTTCATGATTATTCATTAAAACAATGGCCTAGATATGTATCATGCAGCGCCCATTTATCAGGCACCGCATGGACAGCTAAGGCCCCAAAATGGCAGGCAGGAAATGCACAAGCATTTCTGGCCGGAAATGCGCCGCCCGCCATATTGAGAAAGGACAAACAAAAGGTGTCCTTTAACCAAGCCTGAAGCAGGCATTAGGTCCTCTGTATATGCAAATAAGAGGCCTAACACCTCTTTGAGGTGTCCTCTCCAAGATTAGCTTGCCCTGAGGCAGCCTGCCACATCCCTGCGGCACCTACGCACCCAAAATTCTAGGACAATATTTCTTATAATCAAGTAATGATCATTACATCAAAAGACTTGATTAATAACAATTAAACACCCTTTCTGCAGGTCAGCCAAACAGCTCCATCATTTATTGGCAAGCCTGCTGGATTAGAGTAAAATACGACTTTTTTTTAACCTGGTAACATGAGTTCGGTTCATCTTTCTGTCTGTCTGTCTATCTGTCTGTCTGTCTGTCTATCTGTCTGTCTGCCTGTCTGTCTGTCTATCTGTCTGTCTATCTGTCTGTCTATCTGTCTGTCCTCACGTGTGCGTCTGTCCGGCTATGCGCTCGAAAGTTATAGAGCGTACCTACGCATGCATTACGTCGAAAGAAAGCTTACCGTTCCGAAACGGTCGTAAGCATATTTACGTTTCGGCCGGACAAAAATCGCGCCCGCGGTATCCGAAAAACGTTCAACATTCCGCTCATTAGCATCTCATTATCCGCTCATTAGCGATAGAGTGACCTCGAGGTCGACCAATCGTACGCCGGGTTGCTGGCGAGTGACGGGACGATTGACCAATCCTACGCTTCGGTCACCTGACGGTCGACCAATCGGTGTGTGTGTAGGCGGGCCTTATCGTTTCTGAACCGAGGTGAGTCGCCGCCATCTTGATTCCAAACTTTTCCTTTCTTTTTCCCCGCTTTCTCTGCGTCTTTAAAAAAAAAAGTTGCTTTCAAAACACATATTCTTTTTTAAAAAAGTTAATTACTTTCTAAATCTTTTATCTAATCTCATTAATTTTCCAACCTTTCCCTGTTTTTCCAGGTAGGCCTCGAAGCCTGGGCATCTGTTGCCAGCCATGCTGGACCCTAGGCAATTGTTTTCTGGCAAGCTCCTCCCACCCCTCACCTCCACCCCCCCCCGCTGGGCCCGATTCCGTACCAGCGGCCAGCCATCTTGGCAAAGGCTGGCTGGGCTCACTGCAAGCTCCTGGCGGTTCATTCAGGGGGGGCGGGGGCTCCGGAGGGGAGGGGGAGCGGAGAGGGTTACCCCGGCAACCGGCCCCGCCAGTCGCAATCGGCCGCTCAGCCCAGGCCCGGAGATCGGGAGGCGGAGAGGGGAGGAGGGTTACCAAGGCAACCGGGGTTCGGCTCGGGAGGGGAGGGGGAGCAGAGAGGGTTACCCCGGCAACCGGGTTCGCCAGCCACAATCGGCCGCTCAGGCTCAGGCCCGGAGATCGGGAGGGGCGGAGGAGGGGGAGGAGGGTTACCAAGGCAACCGGGGCTCGGGAGGGGAGGGGGAGCGGAGAGGGTTACCCCGGCAACCGGGCTCGCCAGCCGCAATCGGCCGCTCAGGCCCCAGGCCCGGAGATCGGGAGGCGGAGAGGGGAGGAGAGTTACCAAGGCAACCGGAGCTGAGGAGGGGAGGGGGGGGAGTGGAGAGGGTTACCCCGGCAACTGGGCTCGCCAGCCGCAATCGGCCGCTCAGGCCCAGGCCCAGGCCCGGAGATCAGGAGGCGGAGAGGGGGAGGGTTACCAAGAAAACCGGGACTCGGGCGGGGGGGGCGGGGTCTCTCTGCTCTTGGCTCGGGCGGGGGGCGGGGGGCTCCAGAGATCGGGCCTCCGGAGATCGGGGGGGGGCGAGCCTCGGGAGTTCGGGGGGGGGCGAGCCTCGGGAGATGGGGGGGGGCGAGCCTCGGGAGATCGGTGGGGGGGCGAGCCTTGGGGGTGTGGGCGAGCCTCGGGAGATCGGGGGGGGCGCGAGCCTCGGGAGATCGGGGGGGGGTGAGCTCGGGGGGGGGTGGGGGGGCGAGCCTCGGGAGATCGGGGGGGGGCGAGCCTCGGGAGATCGGGGGGGGGCGGGGCTCGGGAGATCGGTGGGGCGGGGCTCGATAGATCGGGGGGGCGGGGCTCGGGAGATTGGGGGGGGCGGGGCTCGGGAGATCGGGTGGGGGGGGCGGGGCTCGGAGATCGGGGAGATGGCGGGGGGGCGAGCCTTGGGGGGGGTGGGGGGCAAGCCTCGGAAGATCGGGGGGGGGGCGGAGCCTCGGGAGATCGGGGGGGTGAGCCTCAGGAGATTCGGTGGGGGGCCGGGGCTCGGGAGATCGGGGGGGGCGGGGCTCGATAGATTCGGGGGGGGCGGGGCTCGGAGAGGGGGGCGGGCGGGGGGACGGGGCTCGGGAGATCGGGGGGCGGGGCTCGGGAGATCGGGGGGCGGGGCTCAGGAGATCGGGGCGGGGCTTGGAGATCGGGGGGCGGGGCTCGGGAGATTGGGGCGGGGGGGCAGCCTCGGGAGATCGGGGGGGGAGCCTCGGGAGATCGGGGGGGGAGGGAGCCTCGGGAGATTGGGGGGGGCGGGGCTCGGGGACTCCCCCCCTCCCCTCCCCCCTTCCCCCACCCCTCCCCTCCCCTTCCCCCCCTCCCCTCCCCCCACCGCTCCCTCTCCCCTCCCCCCACTCCCCCGCCTCCTCTCCCCCTCCCCCCCCTCCCCTCTCCCCCTCCCCACTCCCTTCCCTCCCCCCCCTCCCTCCCCTTCCCCCTCCCCCACCCCTCCTCCCCCTCCCCTCCCCCTCCCTCCCCTCCCCCCTCCCCCTCTCCTCCCTCCCCTCCCCCCACCTC
Organism: Somniosus microcephalus; assembly: GCF_052327205.1. Taxonomy (NCBI): domain Eukaryota; kingdom Metazoa; phylum Chordata; class Chondrichthyes; order Squaliformes; family Somniosidae; genus Somniosus; species Somniosus microcephalus. The sequence goes on from NC_140997.1 coordinate 49,606,032, forward strand.
CCCCTCCCCCCCTCCCCTTCCTCCCCTCCCCCTTCCCCCCCCCCTCCCCTCCCCCCTTCCCCCCTCCCCCTTCCCCCCTCCCCTTCCCCCCCTTCCCCCTCCCTTCCCCCCTCTTCCCCCCAGTCGCTCACTCTCTTCCCCCCAGTCGCTCTCTCTCTTCCCCCCAGTCGCTCTCTCTCCTTTCCCCCAGTCACTCTCTCTCTTCCCCCAGTCGCTCTCTCTCTCTTCCCCCCAGTCGCTCTCTCTTCCCCCCAGTCGCTCTCTCTTCCCCCCAGTCGCTCTCTCTCTTCCCCCCAGTCGCTCTCTCTTCCCCCCAGTCGCTCTCTCTCTTTTCCCCCCAGTCGCTCTCTCTCTTCCCCTCCCAGTCGCTCTCTCTCTTCCCCCCCAGTCGCTCTCTCTCTTCCCCCCCATCGCTCTCTCTCTTCCCCCCCCCCACCACCAGTCGCTCATCTCTCTCTCTTCAAACAACAACATGCCCTCGAAAAAGCCTCAGCACCGCCGGGCACTCCAGCTAGTCTATATATATAAATAAAGGAATCGATCTGTCTGTCTATCTGTCTGTCCTTCTGTCTGTCCTCACGTGTGCATCTGTCCGGCTATGCGCTCGAAAGTTATAGAGCGTACCTACGCGCGCGTTACCTCCAAAGAAAGCTTACGCTTCCGGGACGCTCGTAAGCGTATTTACTTTTCGATCGGACGAAAATTGTTCGCGCCTTATGCAAAAAACCTTCAAAATTAAACTCATTATCTGCTACTTAGCATTGATTGACTGACGTCAAGGTTCGACCAATCCTGTGCCGTCACGATTGACCAATCCTACAGTACGGTCCCCTGATGGTTGGCCAATCGGTGTATGTGTGTGGGCGGGACTAATCGTTTTCATCTCAGGGATGTGGCATCCATTGTTTCACTGCTTGCAGCTCAAACTACTCTCCTTATCCAGCTTTGAAAAAGTTAGTATCTCTTTTAAAAATAACATAACATTTACCCAAAAACGTTTTATAAGTACTTTCACTTTCATCTTTCAAGGTATTAAAAGGTAGAAATGTTGCCATGCAGCAGATTGAGAGAGGGACACAGACAGGGCCCAAAAGCCTGGGACTCGATTTAAAATGTTGCCCGGCAGCAGCTTCACAGAGGGACACAGAGAGGCCCCAAAGCCTGGCACTCGATTTAAACCGCCCGGCCCAAAACAGCCCTGGCAAAGCCGGGCTCCCCCAGCTAGTGTTAATATATTTCTGGTGTTCCCAGTGCATAACTAATGAGGTGCTTGGGGTACCGGGAGCCAGGAGCTTGGGCACCAGCAGCCAACGAAGGGTTACTGACTGCCTATGGAGCACTGACAGCGTTTATTGAGGGCGGGTGGGAGGCAAAGTGAAGCTGAGGAGGGAGGAGGGGCAGGGGTGTGTAATGGGTGCCCGATCTGCTGCCGTCCATTTTGTGCCCCCTGCTAAAGTTGAATTTTATCACCCATGAGTGAAAGTAAAGAACGAAAGAACTTGCATTTAAACAGCACCTTTTATAACCCTCAGGACATCCCAAAGTGCTTTACTTTTGAAGGGTAATCACTTTTACACGGCAGCCAATTTGCGCACAGCAAGGTCCCACAAACAGCAATGTGATAATGACTAGAGCGTCTGGTTTTAGTGATGTTGGTTGAGGGGTAAATATTGGCCAGGACACCAAGAGAACTCCCCAGCTCTTTTTCAAAATAGTGGCCGTGGGATTTTTGGGCTGGATTTTGCCAATGGGGAGCTTTTGGAGGCAGAACTCCCACTTGTCAGGTTTTAGTCCCGCCTCCATCGACTTCTGGCCAACCCACGCTATTTTCCCTTGATTGACCTTGTTAAGCCCACCCAGCGTGCTTAGCAGGCCAGTTAAAGGAAAGCTGGTTACAGAGAACATCAGCGTATGACGTTTCATCAGTCAAAAACATTGTTTGCCAGCTCTGTGAAGCGTCTAACACAAACATTCTCTGTAGTTTCATGAGTTCTTGAATTCAGGACCTCATCAAACCTCTTTCTTTAGCAGAAATTAGATGGTTGTTGCATTGGAGAATGCAGCAGCCAGCTGTCATCTCTGCCGCGGAGATGCGAGACTCTCCACACCCCCAACGATTGAAGCCTGCAGGAAGAAACAAAGGTAAGTAAACTTTTTCTAACACTTTCCACTTACCTCACATACTCACCTCTCCACACTTGCACCCATCACTTACCTTCACTGTGCACTTTGGACCCCTCTGACCCCCGCAGACCCACTGCTCACCTCGGTGACCCTGGTGGGGTTCGCAGCCTTTGGGAAGCCCGCACTTGCGTGGGTAAAGTAGGGATAATCCTCTTATCTGTCTGTTAACTACTTGTTAACAGGCAGTTAAGTGGCTGTATTCCCCTTCCTGCCTCCAGGAGACGGGACCCGGCGCGGGTCGGCTACCCGCCTCCTGGGAAGATGGCACGGAGGCGGGTTTGGGGCAGGATGGGCACCCGCCCCCAGATTCTGCCATTTTCCCGGCAGTCCCGCCTCCCCAGGGCAGTCAAGATCGCGCCCTTTATGTCCAGCTGAGAGGGCAGACAGGGCCTCGGTTTAACGTCTCATCCGAAAGACGGCACCTCCGACAGTGCAGCACTCCTTCAATACTGCACTGGAATGTCAGCCTAGATTATGTGCTGGCAAGTCTCTGGAGTGGGCCTTGAACCCACAACCTGTGACTCAAAGGCGAGAGACTGAGCCATGGCTGACATAGAGAGAAAGAAATAACGCATGTGTATGTGAGAGAGAAAGTAAGAGAGAGATTTGTATCAGAGCACTGCCGAGTACAGGAATCGCGACCAAGGTTACGATGATATCAGGGTTGATTTTATTCCTACCTGCCCCGGTGGAATCCCATCCCCTTCCCTTCGATTTTAGCCTGCCCTTCTGAGCAGGTCGTCAGGACAGATCGCTTTCCAATGACATCATCAGGGCCCAACTGCTATTTTAACCAGTAGCCTGAGCAGGAAGTAATCGCAGCTTTCTTGTACAAGTCAGTCCTTAAGGTTTTATTGAAAATAATATTTCAGATGAGAAGGATGTAATCTAAAGAAAACTGATACCAGACAGTGTGCATGGGTTAAACCTAGAGTTAAACCGAGTAGCGTGAGAGACTTTGCAGGAAACCAGCATAAATACAGGTGTCCAGCAGTGAGATGGCCCTTTGGCAATCATTGGACTTGTTCTTGTTGGTTTTGGTCTCATTACTTGTTAAGGGCAGGCAAGAGGCAGCAGTTGGCTACTGTTGCATGATGAGGACAGAGGCTTCATTAATTTGACCCTGGTTATAGGCCCCAGCTCCTTCGATATCGCCCTCACAGTGAAATAAAAATGTCCATTTAATGTTTTCTCGAAGGCAAAGCATTTCCTGGGCAGCTCCTTTGGCTTTCTGCAGGATGTTTGGATACTAATCATTAAAACTGAAGCAGTTTATTCCAAGAATGTTCTGCATTCATCAAGAAATACCAAAGTTGGCCACATTTTGACCCTAAGTGCAACAAAATTTAAATTGGCATAAGTATTACTTATTTGACAATTCATTTAAAGGTTAACTACTTAATATGCCCTTGCAGAACTATTTCAACTAAAAGAGATCGCCTGACTCAACACCAGCAGTATGCAGCCCTCCTGTCGGTTTCTCCAGCAGATTACAAGTGTTCATTATTCTTTTAGGAAGCTTTCTTGGGCCAATATTTATTCATGGCAATGTGAGAGAATGCTGACTATACCTCAACAGCCACCAGCTTCCTGTGACATTCGATTAAAAAAAAAGTGATATCCATTATTGCGTGTATCTTGCAGGATTAAGACAAAATAAAAACCCCTTTGCTTTGGTGACAAGAAATAGCTTACCAAGCTAAATCTGCAGCAGGGGATTAGGAAATTCAGTTGGTTAACAGACCAACTTCTCACTGCTTGTGTGCACGTAGTTATTAGAAGGGTATGGCTTGCAATTTAATGTCACGGTATTTTTTGATGAACCAGAAGATCAAGTTGCCTTATTTACTTGGTAATATAAAATAAACATGTACTTGTGGAGCTCTGTAGAGCAAACATTATGGACGTCAAGAATACAAGGATATTTTCCTGACTTCACACCACGGGCAGTGCCTTGCCAACCAAGAGTGCATATCAGAAATCCATACACATAATTTGCTGATCATTAAAAAAAGAAAGGTTTGCATTTATATAGCGCCTTTCACAACCTCAACACGCCCCAAAGCGCTTTACAGCCAATGAAGTATTTTGGAAGTGTAGTCACTGTCGTAATGTAGGATATGTAGCAGCAAATTTGCACACAGCAAGCTCCTACAAACAGCAATGAGATAACCACCAGATAATCGGTTTTAGTGATGTTGGTTGAGGGACAAATATTAATGTAATTGGTTGGAAAATCAAGCACTGCACGTACCCAAATTCCCCAAATACACCCCTGGCAGGCGACGAGAAGTCCAAAAATGACCCCTTTTAGAAAAGTCAGGAAGGAGAAAAGGCCATTTATCCCATTGAAGCTCAGTGCTCTTAAATTTCCTATTCGCTTATGGAATCCATTCACCATTATGTGAGACAAATCATCTCCAGAAAAAATGTAAGTTAAAATTGCACTGCCTTTAATAATGTATAATAAATTTAATAGAAACCTAATGTAGGTAATTTATTTATTCTTGTCACATCTTTCTGCTAGTGTTCATCTGAAATGAGGTATTAACCCATTTTATACTTGCACTAACTCTTTCACACACGCTAATGACCAGAAGAAAATAGACCTGAAGGAATTTTTTGAGTGCTCTTTTTTTCTGGGCCTGTTCATTATTTGCAGTTGCAGATATAACAGATGTGTCTTTAAGTAACTAACCTAAGGTTTAATGGATTTTTTATTCAACTGAACCTGTCAAAACACCTGCTGCTCACCATGCTTACTGCAGACTGAGCTTCACGGAGCCCAGTCTTACCCATGCAGGTCCTGGAATAGGAAGGAGATGGGATGGGATGGCATCACACAAACCAACATACTTCGTTTTTCCACAGTAAGTCACTTTCCTGTTGGAGTAAAGGTGTAATAATAACAATTTAAATAATCAGACAGCAGCAACAATATCTTTTCAGTTATCTATGGTGGATAATGATGGCCTCTACAGTTGCTCCTCTGTGCAGCCACATGTGGCTATGGAGGCCAGTTCTTGAACGACATCTTTGGGCGATCTTCGACTGCAAGCCGCCTGTTTCTGACCTGAAAAATAGGCAGCCTACAGTTAAAAATTGGAGAGTGGGGCACCTCAACCAGCTCATTGATGCCCTAGGCCCGTCTGATTCAATTTCCAGGCGGGCCTGTAAGCGGATGAGCAGCCCGCATGTCTGAAACAGGCGGGAGACTGCTTACATATGCAAATGATGCCGGTTGTAGGATCCTGATTGCAATTTTCAGGTATAATTGTACCAGGCGATGAGTAGCCTAACCAAAGGTCCACTGGAAGCCATTCAAAAAATATCCCAGAAAGCTTAAAAACAATTTCTTGGTGGGAGCAGAAGGGCTCTTCCTGGAACCTCAATAAAAAAACTCCCATCCACTGCTGGAACCATTTGAGGCCCCCACTGGGATCAACACCCCACCCCCGCTCATGCCCCCGACTCCTAGACCCAACTTCCCGGCTACCACAGCATGCGAGCTGGCTGATTTCCCGCCCTCCTATTACTGGTGAGCTCACTTGGCAGCCACAGCTCATCAGCTGCGAGTGGGCGGGTAGAGCAGCTGTTCCCCCAGCATTGCACCATTGTGGGCGCTACTTGAAAATCACCCACTTCTTGTCCCAACGTGGATTGGGAAATAGCACCAATGATCTGCACCCAGTCCTGCAGTTGCCACCTTCGTCCAATCCTCTCGATGTTGTGGATCACGTCCTCATTTTCACCAATGTTGTCAGTGACTATGCTCCACCTCCTTGGGTGAACTGCCGCTGCTTTCTCCCAGTTGTCTGTTGATACTTTGCAGAGCATCAGTACTGACTTCAATCATCTCTGTGGCACTTCTCTTGATCACTGTGGTTGTGCAAATCACTACGCAGCTCATTTTCAATAGCTGGAAAGGGATTTTTTATATAACTGGTGGCCATTCTGCTCTAATGGCCAGAGGAGAACATCCAAGACTTCAGTGGAGGCTTTCCATTGACTCCAGCCTTCTCCCAGGATTTCTAATGGCTGTTAGTCAACAGAGAGAAGTACCCTTCTCAATCTTCTTCATGTAATAGATCAACTTTGTGACACTGTATGGATATTATCAACTCCAGTTTGGCCTGTTTTAGAAGGTTTTATCTCTAACCACAGGGGAATTACTCAAAATTGGATTTCAAGAGATCAATTTTGAGTATGAAACACTGGAGAACTTTCATTTTTCACACAGATTGCCAGAGATTACAGGTATGATAAGTTTTAGTAATATTCTTTGAGTTGTTTTCCTGGAATTTCCCTTTAATCTATGGCAAATTATTTTAGTCTACAATTACTTTCGGCGACAGTCAATTATCTCCAGCCCTCACTCTACACTGATAATAAGAGTCACACCTCCAGCGGTTACTGACAGTCTTTTCTCTGTTCAGAGGAAAATGCTATCAATAAAAGTAAATCTAGGCTTTGTTATAGGTTCTGCACAACCTGACTGAGCAGTGACTCAACAGCTTGTGCTTATAGCCATATTCTAAGGCCTTTAGTGCCAGTTGTGGCTCAGTGGGTAGCACACTCTAGGTAGGAGGGGCTAGGAGTGATCAGGTGTTACTGGTTGCCTGATTACTGCAGGGAGTTGGAGTGAGTTTATAAAAAGTTGGTGGTGTTTTTTTTCAGGTTTTAGGGCCTTTTCGGCCCATAAATAACAGCCAGATGGCTGCTGAGGGGTTCAGAGTGCCAGCCCCTCAGAGGACAGTGTTCCTAAGATGAATTTAATTAGGGGAGAAACTGTGGTTGGAAGGGAAAGAAAAAGGCCCAAAGATTTGGGCCGGGGCCCCAGGAGGTTTGGGAAGGAAAACACGGTGGTGGTTCAGTGTGAGGATAAGGAGATACAAGCTTGGGATATCATCCAAGTGGTGCATGAGGACTGTGGCGAGGGAAGCTGCTTTGCCTGCTGACCAAAGCCGAATGTTGGATTCGAGGTGACGGCCAGTGGCCGAGAAGAGGTGGAAAGACTTTTACTCAGTTTGAAAATTGGCGATAAGTTCTTGGAGGTATCTCTGCTATATTCAGAAGAGGTGGTGGTCTCATTCTTAAGCTTGCCAGTTTATATTGAGGACGCTGTGCTAATCAAAAAGTTGGAGTCGTGGGACATTAAAATTTGCTCAGCAATAAAGAGGAGGTACTATCCAGGAACACGGGTAGCAGATGGAACCCATTACGTAAAGGTGCAGTTCCCAGAGGGGATGAAGTCATTACCATACAGCATGAAATTCGAGACAATGGAAGGAGTGCAGTACTTCCGAGTACGGCATGATAACCAACTGAAGGTTTGTTATTATTGTCTTGGACACGACCATCTTGTAAGAAACTGTCCAGACGTGTACAGTTATAATTGTGGCGAGTCTGGACACATCGTTCAGAGCTGCAAAGCGGAGAGCTGTAGGGTGTGTCACAAAGGCCCCAACCGCTGTGAGTGTAAGGCAGAAGGAAGCTCTATGAGTGACAAGGAGATGGGAGAAGGAGCAGGAGGTGTGAGTGGAACGGCCGGAGGAGTGGAGCAGTCGGAGGACACAGCTGGTAAATTGAAGGAGCAAAGAGCACAGGAAGAGGCAGAAAATTGCGGAGCAGAGAACAGGATGGAGATGGTGAAAAACACACCAAGTACAATGGAAAAGAACAAAGACAGCAGAGGGCAGCAAGGGTCAAGTGCAGACTCGAGCCTTAATACCATTCAGCTCTCTCTAAAGAATCTGGTGTCTGCGGGGAGAGAGAAGGCGGGAGCGGGGTGCATGGTAAATGTAAGTACTCCAAAGAAAGACTGGGAGTTGAACATCTCAGTGAGCAGGAGGGGGCAAGACAAGGAGAGGGTGCAAGAGGCAGGAGCCTTAAAGGGACAGCAGGAAGGGAGCGGCGAGACAAAGACGCCAGAAGGGAGCAATATAGGTGCGCCATTGTCCCAGAGAGAGAGGGATCAGGGAGCAAGGGTCAGAGGTGGAGATGAGGTTGAAGGGAGCGGCACTGTTGGAGAAACCGCTATAGCAGGAAGACTCTCTATGGGAGATGATGTATCTGATGGGGAGCAGGATTATGTATCTGACGGGAAGCCGGCACAGAAGGTTACAGAAGAGCTCGAGAGTGAGGAATTAAAGGGGGACAGAGACATGGAAGTGGGGGGTGGGGTGGCATCATGTGGAAAGGGAAAGGTTAGTGAGGGGCAGAAGGAGGGAGAAAGGGCAGCTCCTTGGCCCAAACTTAATGCAAGGAAGAGGCTGAAACAGCAGGGAAGATTCAAACAGGACGTGAAAAAGAGTTGGAGGCTACAGGAAAAAGCAACAGCTGGCCGAAAAGTTGGGAAGGAGCATGAGAGGAGGGAAGGGCCAGAGATTAAATGATGGGGAGATTATCAGGCATACTTCTCTTCTTCGGAGCCATGATTACATTGGTCTCGATTAATGTGAACGGACTGAGGGGTGAGAAGAAATTGCAGCAGTTGTTGCAAGGTTTTAAAGGCACGGACTTGTTGTGTCTGCAAGAAACCTTTTGGGATGAGGATATCCTAGAAAGATTTCAGAAGGTTTGGAAGGGAGAGGTGTTTGCAAGTTATGCAAACAATAACCATAGAGGGGTGGCTGTTTTGGTGAGTCCGTCCATAAAAGAGAACGTTGCCTTGGTGGACAAGGACACTGAGGGGAGATTTTTATGGCTAAGGGTAAAAAAGGAGGAATTTAATTGCGATCTCTTTAATATCTGTGCACCGAACAACCATTGCAAGCGTTGCAAGTTTTTTCGGGGGTTATTCACTGAAGTGGCAGAGGTAGAAAATCCTTGTGTAGTGGGGATTTTAATGTATTTTTATCTCGGATAGACATTTCAGCCCAGATGACCTTTAAGGATGATAACTCCAGAGGGATGATTGTAAAAATGATGGCAAATTTAAATTTGAGAGACTTATGGAGGGACCGGGACCCCATAAAAAGGGAGTTCTCCAGAACAGGTTGGGTGGGTGATGTTTTAAAACAGAGCCGAATAGATTTTGTGTTAATGCGGGAAGGGTTAAGTTCTGAGGTGATGGAGATTTATTATAAAAAAGTGTTTTTTAGTGACCACTCGGCTTTGGTTCTTAGAATTAGGAACAGCAGAGTTAAGATCGGTTCAGGGGTGTGGATTTTATACAATCAGTACCTGAAAGAAATTGCTTATAAAGAAGGGATTTTAAATATAATAAAGAATGCTCAGAAGGAACCTTTGTTCTTGAAGGAAAGAAGAGTTTGGTGGGACAATTTCAAATATGAGGTAAAAGTTTTTTCGGTACATTGTGGGAAAAAGAGAGCGGCAGCTAACCGGCATCGAGAAGAGAATATAAACAAAAGGTTTACGGATGTCTGTAAAGCAGTTGACGGATGGGACAAGGGAGCTGAGACTAAGTTCCGGGTGCTAAAGGAAGAGTGGGAATTATTGCAAGCTGAAAAATGCAAGGGGGCCATTCTCCGTGCAAAGGCTAAAGATGCATTGGAGGGCGAAAGATACACTAGATATTTTCTAGAGCAAGATGAGCTGCGACAGAAATTATCATTAATTGGAGAGTTGAAGGTTGGGGAGAAGATCATTCATGAAAGTGGGGAGAATTTAGAGGCGGCTAGCAGCTTTTATCAAGAGTTATATGCAAAAGAAGACATTTCCAATTTGGCGATGAAGAACGTTAGTGCTTTTATTGAAGAGGGTTTAAAGGAGGATGAGAGAAGCATGTGTGACAAAGAAGTAGGATTAGCGGAAATAAAAGTAGCAATAAGTGGAATGAAGGGGGGAAAAGCCCAGGGTCCGATGGGCTTAGTGCAGAATTTTATAAAGAATTTTTGGAGATTTTAAGTCCATTGCTCTTAGGAGTTTTTAAGGAAATTAAAATTGAGGGAAGCCTGGCCCTATCTATGAGGAGAGGTGTCATAAGCTTAGCTTATATAAAAATAAAGGTGATAGAAGGGATCTGAAGAATTAGAGGCCCATCACATTATTAAATATGGATTATAAGATCTTGGCGAGGGTTATGGCAAATCGTATGAAGGAGGTGTTGCCGCAGATAGTTTTGCCCTCTCAGTCTTATGGAGTCATAGGCCGGGACATCGCAGACTCTGTGGTCTCATCCGAGATGCGATAGAGCTCATGGAAGAGAGTGGGAGGGAGGTTTATGTATCAAAGATAGATCAAGAGAAAGCCTTTGATAGGGTGTCTCATGAGTTTTTATTGAAGGTTTTGGAAGGATTTGTTTTCAGGGAAAGTTTCATTGAGTGGATAAGGATTTTTTATTCAAACATATTTAGCTGTGTTAAATGTAATGGTTTTTTATCCAAATATTTTCTGATACAGAGATCAGCGAGATCAGGTTGTCCCCTGTCCCCATTGTTGTACACATTGGTAGCAGAATCATTAGGTTACATGATGCGAAAGAAACAAGGTGTAGTTGGGATTGTGGTTTCCAGTTCTGGGCTGGTGTTGGTGATACACCAATATGCAGATGACACAACCTTAACATTGAGAAATGGGGAGTCAGTGAGGAAAGCTATGGATGTAGTGGAGGAATATTGTAGAGCTTCAGGAGCCAGAGTGAATGATAGTAAGTCCCAATGCCTGGTTGCAGGAAGGGTTAGGGGGGAATGGTTGGGGGAAAGTCCCTTTAAGGTGGTGGAGGTTTTGGAAGTTCTGGGGGTGCATATGGAGTGCAAGAAAGACAGGGATGAAGTGGATCGATTAAATTGGGAACCTAAGGTTATGAAAATTAAAAAGATTTTGGGAAGATGGGAAAGAAGGTGGTTGAAAGTGCAAGGAAGAGCAACAGTGGTGTCTGCTCTCCTGCTATCTAAGCTATGGTACTTATTGATGGTGCAGGATATTCCTGAGTGGGCAGAAAAGTCCATCCGAGAGGCTTGTGTGAGGTTTTTATGGGACAGAAACCAGCCTTGGTGGCTTCCAATACCATCATTGGCGGAGAAATCAGGGAGGACTCAATTTCCCAGATATTGATTTGAAGAAAAAATCCTTTAGAATCAAATGGGTGAAGAGATTTCTTCAGAAGTCAAATATAAGTTTTTGGAAGAGTTGTTTTGAGCATTTTTAAAAACAAAGTGGGATAGGAGGGCAGGGGATATTGTATATGGAATACAATACTATGGCCTAGAAATTCAGTTGTTTGCGCCAGCCGCTAGCGCCTTAGGAGGAGGAGATGTGGGGCGCTAGGCGGCTAGCGGCCGGGTGCAGCGCGATCTGTGCCTCTCCCCAACTTCAGTAAAGATTTAGCGGCGGCGCAAAGCCTTTGCGCGTGCTCAGCTGCGCGCGCAGATCCTGATGTCATTTCATCGTGCAATGCCCTTTGTTCGCCCCCAAACCGGAAATTCAGTGGCGCCGGCCTATTGTGCGCCTGGCGCCCCTAGCGACTGGTAGAGGGGAACGGTTCTCAGTCGCTGCGGGACGCTGGGGGTGCAAATTAAAGGGCACCCCTCCTGCAGTAGAAAAGGCAGCCATTTTGCAACACTCCTTCTTTGTGAGAGACGGATCTTTGCAGAGAGACAAAGGTAGAGAGCTTTCTGGTTTGGCTCAACACTCGCACAGGTACTTGTGGCTTCAGGCCACAGCTTTCCACTTGTCTTTAACTTCAGAGCCATATGGAAACATATAATGGGGGCTGCAATGGGTGCAAACGTTGGCCTTCTCCATTGCATTCAAAGGGCTCACAGACGCCGTGAGAGAGTGGCAGACATGGCCAGACGGAGAGGGGGCAACAGGCATCGGCAAAGGAGGCCTTACCCACCTAGGGTATGCTGCCAGCAGTTCTCATATCTGAACATGTCTGACGAGCAGTGTGTTCGGAGGCTGCGATTCCGAAGGGCGGTGGTCACTGAGATCTGCCACCTGCTTCGCGGAGATCTGCAGCCACATCTGAGGAGCAGGACGTCTCTGTCGGTGGCAGTGAAGGTGACGGTGTCTCTCAACTTCTATGCCACCGGCTCCTTCCAATCCACTACTGGGGACATTTCCAACATCTCCCAGTTTGCCGTGCATTGCTGCATCCGCCAGGTGACCAATGCCCTTTTCAGAAGGAGACGTCAGTTCATCTCCTTCTCCATGGCCCTTGTCAAGCAGCAACAGCGTGCAATGGGCTTTGCAGCATTAGCGGGCTTCCCCATGGTGCAGGGCGCCATTGACTGCACGCATGTGGCTTTGTGGGCACCTCTGGAGAATGCCGAGGATTACCGCAACTGGAAGGGCTACCATTCGCTCAACGTGCAGTTAGTGTGTGACCACAGACAGCTCATCCTAGCTGTCAATGCCCGCTTTCCAGGCAGCAGCCATGATGCCTTCATCCTGCGCCAGGCTTCTGTGGCAGACATGTTCCAGGCCCAGCCTCACCCACGAGGATGGCTTCTCGGGGACAAAGGCTATCCTTTGTGCACATGGCTGATGACCCCGCTCCGTGCACCCAGCACGCCTGCTGAAGAGGGATACAATGACAGCCATCAAGCAACCAGGAACATCATTGAGCAAACAATCGGCGTCCTGAAGCAACGGTTCCGCTGTCTGGATCGTTCCGGAGGAGCCCTACAGTATTCGCCTGAGCGAGTCTCCCATTTCGTGGTCGTGTGCTGCATGCTGCACAACCTGGCTATCCGCAGGACTCAGCCACTGCCACCAGACATTGGAGGACCACCAGAGGAGGAGGGGGAGGAGGAGGAGGAGGAGGAGGACCAGCACAGGAGGGAGGCTGAAAGTGCAAGGGCCGCCCGTCGGCGGCTTATTGAACGTCGGTTGTAGGCCCCCTCTCAGGGAATGGCTTGGGCACAAGAAGAATGTAGCCACTTCACAAGCCCTCAGCCGAGCAGGGCAACCAGGACTTCCAAAAGAATGCATGGACAGTGCGATTTAAGAACATTTATTTCTTTGAAACCTCTGCCCTTCCCACATTACAAACTAATGGAGAGAAGCCCCCCCAAAAAACACAAATCGACCAGTCTCGGCCTTTCAAAAAACACAAATACACCAGTCTTGGCCTTTCAAAAAAACAAATCCACCCTCCCCCTTTAAGAGCTCACCGGCGCCAGAGTGTCTGCCGTCAATCAGCAGCTCGCCGCACCTGCGCTGCGCCCGCCCTCGGGGGTTTCGCCCCGGGCCGCCGGCTTAGCGCCTAATGATAGTCATGCATCGCCTGTTTTAGCGCAGCAGCAACCTCTTGGGGCGATGCCACTGAATATCGGCGAAGGTGGTGCGAAGTTGCGCCGGGCGCAAACTTTAGCGGCCGCCCGGCTGTAGCGCCCCAAACGTGGCTATACTGAATTTCTTGGCCTATGTTTTTGAAATCGATTAAACTTCTCCCTAGGTTTTATAAGGGGGTTGTAGAGACTTGGGCCCAATTTTTAAAAAGTGTGCAGTTTATGCCCAAGGGGGCTGAGGAATTTTTAGAACAGCCCTTATCTTTGAACAGGTGGGTCAACATCGAAGGAGAGGTATTATTTAATCAAACTTTTATAAAAGCTGGTATTATATGTGTGAAAGATGTATTATACGAGGTAATTCCAGGTTGGTTGCCGGAAGCGATAGTAAGGGACATGGTGTGGGAGGAGGATTAGGAGGTAGAGGAAAAAGCAATAGGGATCATGTATGAGAAGATTGTGAGGGCAATGCCACAGGATTGGATGGAAGAAATAAATGCGGAAATCTCCGCTTTTCCAAGCTTTCTGCTGGAGAAAGGGGGAGAGTTGGTCCAATTTGACAACTGTAATACTCAAGATTTCTATGAGGTATTTAGAGAATGGAGATTCAAGACACCTGCTGGTCAGGAGTTTTGGCAGAGTATATACCCACAGCTGGACTTCAACAGGATTTGGAAGGGACTGTGGGCGAATTTTAAATGTCCAGAGTGGATTGAACTGGATTTCAAATTGGCTCATAACCGGATTTTTGCCATGACAGTCTTGTGCAAGATTGGACAAGTGGAGGGGGTAACTTGCCCAGTGTGTGGGACACGGGACGAGACTCTGTCCCATTTACTGGTGTTCTGTCCACAGTTAAATGATTTTAAGTACTATGTTCAACAGTTGTGTGAAGTTTTTTTGCTGGGTGGGGACCAAAGAGCGAGAATGGGTTTCAATTTTGAGATGGGAATTGCAGGAGAGTCTGCCCGAGTCTAGCAGTGCGGCAATTAATTTAATGTTCAGTTTGGCTAGATTCATGATTGTGCAAAGAAGGAATGCTCTGTTTTTTAAGGGGAGGAGAATCAATCTAAAAGAGTATTTTAAATATAAGCTAAAAGATCATTATAAGGCTCTGTGGATGTTTTATTCAGAAAGGAATTTAAAGATAGTATTTTACAATCAATTTTTAAAGTACAATCAATTAATATATGTTACAGGAGACAAATTAAACTTCAGGTTTTGATGTTAAAATGTGGTGGCAGAATGGCTGTGCAGAGCGGCGGAATTGATTTGTATCATACAATGAAATGACCACGATGTTGTAAATGTTCTTAATGTTCAATAAAGTAGATTTATTAAAAAAAAAGTTGGCAACACACTCACCTCTGAGTCAGAAGGTTGTGGGTTCAAGTCTCACTCCAGGGACTTGAGCATGTAAAGCTAGGCTGACACTCCAGTGCAGTGCTGAGGGAGTGCTGTACTGTCGGAGGTGACGTCTTTTGGATGAGATGGTAAACCGAGGCCCTGTCTGCTCTCTCAGGTGGACGTAAAAGATCCCACAGTACTATTTTGAAGAAGAGCAGGGGAGTTATCCCTGGTGTCCTGGCCAATATTTATCCCTCAATCAACATAACAAAAACAGATTATCTGGTCATTATCACGTTGCTGTTTGTGGGAGCTTGCTGCGCACACATTGGAGGCCGCATTTCCCACATTACAGCAGTGACTCTACTTCAAAGGTACTTCATTGGCTGTAAAACACTTTGAGACGTCCGGTGGCTGTGAAAGGCGCTATATAAATGCAAGTCTTTCTTCTTTAAGCAGCAGGCGAGTTTTTAAAAATGTACATTTTCTTCTGTACAATATTTATAAAACAGATGGACAGGACTGTCTGAGGCCCCGTGCCACTAGCGGGATCTCGCACATACCTGGTGGCTTATTCCAAACTCAGGTGTATTGCCAGTGATTTTCCATCCATTATTGTCCATGACCAATCACAGGCAAAGCAGCTAGGCATTTCCAATTAGTCCAATTCCCCGGCACAGCACCTCAGAAATAATGGCCAACTTCTTTAAAGGTGATGTTAGAAACATTAGTGGAAAATATACAAATGGAAAGATCCTGATTGATGGTACTTGTGTAAAAAAAATATAATGGCGCTTTTTAATTTTGACCCTATTTTGGTCTCCAGAGGTTAAAATGTGTTTTTCAGATATTTATTCTATGGGGGCATTAAACAGGAACACACAAATGAACATAGTTATCATACACACATACGAGCACACAAAAAGACGGGTAGAAAAAGACAGGCTGGAACATCAAGTCTGTCCCATTCAGCAAACTGGCATCAACTAGGCAGCATAACCCCGAATACCACCCCACACCCCCACCCACCAGCAGCCATGTAACCTCCAATGCATTTCAGAGCTTATAGGAGAGACAAAATGCACCCCCCCACCCCACAACCTACCTGACTTGTTCCTTCAGTCAATGAGGGAGCATGATATAATGCAATATCTTGATATCCAGTGGTCTGCTAAGGATGCCCCCTGTTGAGTGTAACAGACGACACATCAATCATTCAAGAAACTCACAAGGCACTTAGTTGGGTGTATACCTAGCATGGTTCTGGGAGGGAGGGGAAGGGGTGAGAGCAGAAGTGCGGGAAATGGAACAGACACGGTCAAGGGCCATGTCAACCATGGTGGAGGGGAATCCTCAGTTGAGGAAAAAGAAAGACATACCGGATGCACTGGTATGGAAGGTGGCATTGTATGAACAGATGTGACAGAGACGGAGAAACTGGGAGAATGGAAGAATCCTTACAGTAAGTGGGGTGGGATGAAGTGTAATCAAGGTAGCTGTGGGAATCAGTGGCCTTATAATGGATATTGGTCAATAGTCTATCCCCAGAAATTGAAACAGAGAAGTTGAGGAAGGGAAGGGAAGAGTCGGAGATGGACCATGTGAAGACGAGGGAAGGGTGGAAATTGGAAGCTATGTCGATGAAATTTTTCAGTTTGGAGCAAGAGTAGGAAACGGCACTGATACAGTCATCAATGTACCAGAAAAAGAGGTGAGGGAGGGGACCTGAGTAAGACTGGAACAAAGAATGATCCACATATCCCATGAAAAGGCAGACTCCTAGTTCTAGACTCTCCAGCCAGGGGAAACAGCCTCTCAGCATCTACCCTGTCAAGCCCTCTAAGAATCTTATACGTTTCAATGAGATCACCTTTCATTCTTCTAAACTCCACAGATTATAGGCCCATTCTACTCAAACTTTAGGTTAAAATTGCCCCCAAAGTTTTAGTTAAATTTTTCCACATTATATAAATTTAAGAAAAATGTTTCTCTAAATATATATCGATTAAGTTAAACTTCAAAATATCATTGTCAGGCTGTTACTAAGCAATGTTATACCTTTGTCATTAATTACTATTGTTTGGTTATCTAGTTATGATATAAGGATATAAGTTACATGTAATGTAAGAAAAGGCCGGGGTAATTATTAGGCCGGCCGCCAGGAAGAAATGGGGTGGTATTAAAATTCTCATCCTTGTTTTCAAATCCCTCCATGGCCTCGTCCCTCCCTAGCTCTGTAACCTCCTCCGGCCCTACAACCCTCTGAGATCGCTGTGCTCCTCCAATTCTGGCCTCTTGAGCATCCCCGATTTTAATCGCTCCACCATTGCCGGCCGTGCCTTCAGCTGCCTAGGCTCAGAGCTCAGGAATTCCCTCCCTAAACCTCTCTGCTTCTCTACCTCTCTCTCCTCCTTTAAGACCCGTCTTAAAAAGTACCTCTTTGACCAAGCTTTTGGTCATCTGTCCTGATATCTCCTTTTTGTGGCTCTGTATCAAATTTTGTTTGATAACCCTCCTGTGAAACACCTAAGGACGTTTTATTACGTTAAAAATTCTATTTAAATGCAAGTTGTTGTTGGTAGTGTCCCGAAAATGGTGGGGTTTGCCTTACAGTCCCATCCCCGCCAACAATGTAGCTGACACTTTCTCACCCAGGGCCTACCCACGGTGGGGCTGGCAAACCCATCTGAGTCAGGGGCTAGGCCCTTTTAATATGCAAACCGGGGTCCTAACACCTAAATAAGGCCCCGGTAGCCATTTAGGACTCAACTGGGCAGAGTGTTCGTTCCACTCAGCATCAGCTGGCAGTCCAGCCAAAGAGGAGGACAAACGGGAAGGTTTAATTTATAATTGTTTGGCCAAGAAGAGCAGGAGTGTTCCTCCTGGCTCCATAGCAACAACCAGGGCCTGCAGCTGGACCAAGTCTCCTGCCTCCCGAGAATGAACCCCCACCCCCGTCACCCCCCCACCCCCGTCGAACTTACCTTGCTCTGGGCCCAGAGGCCAATACTGCGGATGCCTGGATCTGCCAGGCTGACCCGGTGGGGGTGCCAGTTTCCCGCCCGCAGCCCACCAACTTTGCTTCAATGAGGCTCGCCCTCAAAATGGTCCAGTTAGTGGTATCGGGTGGAGCAAGCCTGAAGACTGCACAGAGGGAAAATCTACCCCCATGTGGAGAACGTTGAGCGAGTGCCAGTGAGTGGGGGAAACCAATGCAGACAAGTTTGGACTGGTTACATGGGAAGAGTGGAAGGGCATCAGGCAGCTGGAAAACTGTAAGAGAAACACCTCAACATAAAGTATTGGTGTTGTTAGAAAAAAACTAATTATATTCATTCTCGTGATGTTGGCGTTACTGGCAAGGAAGTCGTTTATTGCCCATCTTTAGTTGCCCTGAGTTTAATGCAACTGAATGGCTTGCTGGGTTACTTCAGAGAGCAGTTAAGAATCAACCTGACAGGACTTAAGTCAAAATTAGGCCAGACTAACAAAGAGACAGTTTTCTTCTCGAAAGGAACCAGTTGGGTTTTTAACAATAAATACGACAGCTTCATGGTCACTTTTACAAACTCACTTTGTATTTTTAACCAAATTCAAATTCTCAAACTACCATGGTGGGTTTTGAGTTCGCATTCTCTGGATTTTTAATCCAGGTCTCTAAATTACTAGACTAGTAACATAACCACTACACTACCTTAGCCAGACAATCCGCTCAGGCAAGGGAAATCTGCAGAGCCTTAATGCAGCAGTTCACTACAGAGAACTCAGTCTCTTTTCACAGCTGTTCCAATGCATTTTTAAAAATATTAACTTTTACTGAGTTACTGTAAATTTCTAGCGCTACTATATAAAACAAACCCTACAGTCACAGCTTCCTCTGGGAAAGTACAATAATGTCAATTCTGTGTTGTTTCATGCAATAGGTTAGCCCGCTGTTCAACGAGAATGAAACCGTGCGATTTATTACACAAGTCCTCTAACGCACAACTACAATGAAGGCTGCTCACTATTCCTTCCGCTGACAGATTAAGCTGACATCTCAAGGCATATTTAGTTGAAAAGGTCACTGTCTGGCTTCCAGCCATTCCATGAGCATTCATGTGGGCCATGACCTTGCCTATTATTACCAGAGATCAATCTATAATTCATTATGTCATGACAAGAGAAATAAATATTACCCAAATCCCCCTATTAATTAGAGAGATGAGGGAGCGAAACAATGCCAGATGGATGATGACTATTTCTCCTACAGATCACTTGAGCTTGCATAGACAAGACAGCCAGATACTCTCTGATTATAATTAATGATTCTTCTCGAGGCTGTAAAGGCAGAAGGTGCTTATAAGAGATTATTCGGTATCCGCTCACTGAAACAACTGGTTGCTAAACAATTGCTGCCTTAATATCTCTGAATCTCAGTGATAGTGTTTTTATAACTATTGGGGCCAGAAACCCTCCGGGAGGTGTAAGTGCCGGGAAGAGCCTGTCTGGGAGCTCTGCCACCTGATCCTTTATTTGCATAGGGAAGCTGGGCGCCCATGCCACTAGGGGCCACATCTCAGCTGCCCGCCAAACAAGTGGAAGGCCGGCTGCATTTGAATTACTTGGAGCAAAAACAATCCCTTTTTCTTTGGGGTCCTGGCCACCATCCTCGCCTAGATCGCCCAGTGGGTCCCACAACTGTCACTCAGCAGCCTAGTGCCACAGCTACGACAGGTGCTAAAGGAAAGGATTTCCATTCCCTAGCCACTGACTCCATCCCTCTCCCTGGCCAATGTCTGAAACTGAACCAGACTATTTGCAAACTTGGTCTTCTAGTTTGTCCCTGAGCTGAGCTTCCGACACCATATCCTCTCCAAAACCGCCTACTTCCACCTCCATAATATCACCTGACTCCAGGCTGCCTCAACTCATCTGCTGCTGAAATGCATTTGTTACCTCCAGACTCAACTATTCCAAAGCCTTGGTTTAACATCTCATCCAAAGGACTGCACCTCTGACAGTGCAGTATTCCCTCAGTACTGCACTGAAGTGCGGGTCTGAATTTCTTTACTCAAGACTCTGGAGTGGGACTATGAACCCAGAACCATCTGAGTCAGAGGCAAGAGTGCTACCAACTGAGCCATGGCTGATACCTATACAGCTATCCCCTCACTTACAGGGTTGGATTTTTCCAACCTCGGCGGGTCTGTGGCGGGCGATGCCTGTGGCGTGTGGGGACCCCTCATCTGTCGTGATCCAGGCCTCCAGCAAGATTTTCCGTTGATGGAGCTTGTTAAGCCCACCCTGCGAGGTTCCCAGCAAATTAATAGGAAGCAGGTTTGATGACGTCATTTGATGACGCGTCATCAGCTGGTTTCCTTAAAGGGACCATGTCCACATTCATTTTGACAGTTGTGCTGTCAGTGTTCTGCAGTATTGAGGTGCTGCAAACAGTGATAAGCACTGCATAAAGGTGCATAGTTGCACCCAAGCTCTCCCATTACTTCCTCCATATGCTTATGGAGGAAGTCATAGCATGCAGGGAGGTTCTCTTCCCTTCCCATGGGTGGAAGAGACCTCCCCAGGAGACGAATGTAGCCTAGTTGCACATTGCATAGGAGGGCACAAGCAGGAATGGCTGCTGTGGTTCAAACCTTTCAATGATCTCAGTAGATCATGAAATGTTAATGCCAAGTCACACTCAACCTCATCCTGTTGTGTCACTCACCACATCCCCATCACTCTGCCTTCCCTACCCTACTCCTGCACATCCTTACTCACACCAAATTACAAGTGTCTTAGTGAATTGCAATGAATGGTGAGACATAACTTCGCCCCCCCCTACCCCTGGTGATGAGTGTGAAAGGAATGGCTTGGATATTGTAGGGATGCTTTATGGTGCTGGTGTGGGGTGGTGCCAGCCTGGTGCATCATGTGGCAGCCAGGGTGTACAGCGTCAAGTGAAGTAAATCTGGCCATGGTGAGGCCATCGTTGGCATCCCGGACAGCAATGTGGTCGGGTGCTGATGCCCTATGTCAAGTGCAGCATCAGGTGATTGCGGAGAGGGTTGGTGCTGTTGGTGCTGCTGGTGTGCCTAGTGCTGCTGGTGTTGGGGCTGATCGTGGTGGGATTCTGAGGACCAAAGGTGAGATTTTTTCAAGGGCACTGATGCTGTTGGAGTAGATGGCAGCTGAAGTTGAGATGACAGAAGCGATCTGTCAACGGTGAGTGAGGTTGCTCCAAGGAGGTGACACTGGATAGAGAGTTTGTTCCAAACACTTCAAACATCCATATAGCTGAAAAGTGTATTCCAAATCCTGAAGACTCCAGCTTCTAAAATTGGAAATTGAACAGCTGTGAAATGGTAGCTTTTATACCACTTTTGCAGCTGTCAACTATTCACAGCAATGCAGAGTCATTGAGAACCCGACACACCTCCCTGACATGATCCCCGGGAACCTCGTAAAAAAACATGGAAAAATCATTAGGACCTGGTAAAATGCTGCTTAAATACCTTAAACAGCTTCTTAAGTATCTCAATTGCCTGACCTGCTGCTTAGTGGCCGGTCTGCAAACCGCAGGCAGAGCTGTAAGATTTGCAAAATTTGTGCATCTCCCCGAAGGTTATTATCGATAAAAGGGACCCTGCGTGGACATTTTGAAATTAAAAAGGGTACCCAAGATGGCGTCCGTGCCTCGTGGCAGAAAGCCTACGTGTCTCCAAAATGGATTCTACAGCACAGACAGTTTGGGGGAAATCGAAACTAAGGCTGCAGGTTTCCTGTGAAAAGAACTTTGTGTTTTGGGGCCCAGACAGAACTGTGAATTATGTATTAGACCGAATTGGAGAGTGATCTAAATTCAATGAGGCCTACAGTTAAAGCCATCTGCATACATAATCGGAAACAGATTAAGCACATCCATCGAGGCTGGACAAGCCCATCAAGGACTTTCAGGACAATATGAGTCAATTATCGGGCCGGTAGATGCAATTACTGGCCATCTAAAAACCGTCAGTATAGATTGCTACCATTATATTAAATAGCCCGCCAAAATTAAAACAAAGAACTAACCTGATTTGGCGCGCAGATAAGGGTTTTTCGATGAAGGTATAATTGAAGGCCCCCAGGTAGCAATCGGTGAACTCCTGCTCTGCTCTCTTGCTGCTCTGCTGCTGTGCTGGTGCTGGTGCTGCCACTCCCCGGCTCTTCGGCCCCTCACCCTCGTGGCTGCCGCTCTTCCCCCGTCCTGCGCTTACCCCCTGGCCTTTGCCTGTGCCCTCTCCCACTCTATCCGGACTCGCCCCGACACCGGGTCGGGCGAACACGGGCAATTCAGGCCAGGCGAAGCGGGACGCGATGAGGGGAGGAGGAGGGAAGACCACCGGAGGGAAGGCCAACTGAGGGTAGGCTTCGAATCATCGGGCCTTCAGCCTCAGCCGACCTGCGACTACCCTCATGCAAACTCAAGCTGTCGACGAAAGACCATCCCTGCAAGGTAAAGTACCCCAGCAGAGACTTTAACTTTGGGGTACTTGAACCTGGACAACGCCCTTGCAGCACCCGGAGCCCACGTGACGACGGCAGGCTCCAGAGAGCACCAAGAGCAAACCCCGAACCCAACCGTTGTTTTGAGTCTAAAAAAACCCTTTTGATTGGTGAGCATGAATTCTGACCCCTCATAGCTTAACCTAGTTAGGTATAGGGGGTGGGATAAGGATAAGGGGATTGTTAAGATAGTTGTTTTCCCTCGATGTGCCGTGTGTTCCCCATTCCCTGTATAAGTATAGTATTATGACTCTCTTGTAATTTTTGCCTGTAGAAGTGTACACTAATATTTTTCCATAAGATTGTATCAAGTTTTTCTCTTCAATAAAAATCTTGGTTTTGTTTGCATCCAACCACCTGTCTACTCGAGTCTTCTCTGTATCGCTGCCAGTATCTAAGTCCGGTGTCCAGAACCCAGGGGGCGAGCGATTCGAACCGCTCAAGGAAGGTAGTCAGAGGCAAAGCTGACTGACCCGAACACGACTGTGCAAAATCCCCGACAGAGCCGGCACGTGGGTAAGTAACAAGGAGGCGGGTTCAGAGCGGACCTCCGCCCTGCTGTCAATCACTGCCATTTTGCCAGCCTCCGAACCTGCCCTCTGAGTGCTGGCAAAATTCAGCCTACAGTGTGTAATAACTTCAATGCCACCGCCCATCGATATTTTCTTATCAAGAACAACATTTTTAGCCAGGCAGCTCAGAAATTGTATGAAACAGAGGGCAAAATATGTGCAGGCACACAAATGTGTAACGTGATGCGGTTTGGGAGTACAGAAAACATGCAGAAAATGGGATTTCACAAAGAAAGCTTCATTGTACTTGCGTATCTCTTGCCATGATTAGAAAACATAGAAACACAGAAAAATAGGAGCAGGAGTAGGCCATTCGGCCCTTCGAGCCTGCTCTGCCATTCAATATGATCATGGCTGATCCTCTATAGCAATACCATATTCCTGCTCTCTCCCCATATCCCTTGATGCCTTTTGTGTCTAGAAATTTATCTATCTCCTTCTTAAATATATTCAGAGACTTGGCCTCCACAGCCTTCTGTGGTAGAGAATTCCACAGGTTCACCACCCTCCGAGTGAAGAAATTTCTCCTCATCTCAGTCCTAAATGTCCTACCCCGTATCCTGAGACTGTGACCCCTCGTTCTAGAACCCCCAGCCAGGGGAAACATCCTCCCTGCATCAATTCTGTCCAGCCCTATCAGAATTGTACACGTTTCAATGAGATCCCCTCTCATTCTTCTAAACTCTAGTGAATACAGGCCTAGTCGACCCAATCTCTCCTCATACGACAGTCCTGCCATCCCAGGAATCAGTCTGGTGAACCTTCGCTGCACTCCCTCAATGGCAAGTATATCCTTTCTTAGGTAAGGAGACCAAAACTGCATACAGTACTCCAGGTGTGGTCTCACCAAGGCCCTGTACAACTGTAGTAAGACATCCTTGCTCCTATACACAAATCCTCTTGCAATGAAGGCCAACATACCATTTGCCTTCCTAACTGCTTGCTGCACCTGCATGTTTGCTTTCAGTGACTGATGTACAAGGACACCCAGGTCCCTTTGTACATCAGCATTTCCCAATCTATCACCATTTAAATAATACTCTGCCTTTCTGTTTTTCCTACCGAAGTCGATAACTTCACATTTATCCATGTTATACTGCATCTGCCATGTATTTTCCCACTCACTCAACTTGTCTAAATCGCCTTGAAGCCTCTTTGCATCCTGCTCACAACTTAAAATCCCACCTAGTTTTGTGTCGTCAGCAAACTTGGAAATAATATATTTGGTTCCCTGATCCAAATCATTGATATATATTGTGAATAGCTGGGGCCCAAGCACCGATCCCT
This sequence comes from Somniosus microcephalus, assembly GCF_052327205.1. Taxonomy (NCBI): domain Eukaryota; kingdom Metazoa; phylum Chordata; class Chondrichthyes; order Squaliformes; family Somniosidae; genus Somniosus; species Somniosus microcephalus. The sequence goes on from NC_140997.1 coordinate 49,630,150, forward strand.
GCGGTACCCCACTAGTCACCGCTTGCCATCCCGAAAAAGACCCATTTATTCCGACTCTCTGTTTCCTGTTTGTTAACCAATTTACAATCCATGCCAGTATATTACCCCCAATCCCATGTGCTTTAGTTTTGCACACTAACCTCTTATGTGGGACTTTATCAAAGGCCTTCTGAAAATCCAAATACACTGCATCCACTGATAACCTATGAATTTTTTTTAATTATTCATTCTTGGGATAAGGGCATCGCTGGCAAGGTCAGCATTTATTGCCCATCCCTAGTTTCCCTTGAGAATATGGTAGTGGGCCTTCTTGAACTGATGCAGTGCGTGTGGTAAAGGTGATCCCACAATGTTGTTAGGTAGAGAGTTCGAGGATTTTGACCCAGCGACGATGAAGGAATAGTGATATTGTAGGAACGGAGGTTCCTATCGAAAAGACTGAGTTCGACTCAGGTAATCAAAACAATTAACTTTAATGGAACAAAACAGGTTTTAACTAGAAACTGCTGGAATACATCGAATACAGATCTGCTCTCCTTGAAGGCTACACGAGGACTGATCCTCTGGCCTGAAAGCTGATGTCATGACGTCATCACGTTCTTCCCGCCATTGGGGAATCACGTGACCAACGGCATGACGTCATCACGTTGAAACCGCGCTGTAAAGGTAATTAGACATTGTACAGTCAAACAGTGTAATTAAAGGTACAGGCACAGACAGTAACTACATTGCTGTTAAAGGAATTATGTACAACCGCTCTGAGTCCTTTGGTGGCTCTGCCACATGCGCCCCCCCAGAATTGTCTTTAACAGAAAAAGTGAGACGAGGGGGAGGTCTGACAAGTCTGTCTGATCGACTTCGATAACCTGGCAGAGGAAGTTGATGACAGCTGGTTGAGCTGGCAGGCGATTGTGGTTGAGCAGGCGCGGCGAGCGTGGTCGAGTTGGCGGGCGGCTATGGTTGATCTGGCACGGCGGCTGCGGGCGGTTGGCCACATTTCGGCGGTTGAGCGACGATGACTGGGTGGTCCAGGTCCAGGTGAGCCGGCTTCAATCGGTCCACCGAAATGTGATCCGGCTTTCCACCGATGTCGACCGAAAAGGATATGTCTCCTGGTTCGGTGACGCGGAAAGGACCGGTGTAAGTGGGCTTGAGCGGATCCCGGTGAGCGCCATGTTGGATGAATACATACTCAGCATTCTTCAGTTCCGCTGGCACGTGGGAGTTCTGTAAGCCGTGATTGGATGTAGGCACCGGAGCGAAACATCTGGCCGCTTCCTACATAAGAACATAAGAACATAAGAAATAGGAGCAGGAGTAGGCCAATCGGCCCCTCGAGCCTGCTCCACCATTCAATAAGATCATGGCTGATCTGATCCTAACCTCAAATCTTCTATCACTCTCCATCCCACCCGAACCCATGTGATCTCCCGGGAGAGGCGAAAAACCAGATAAAAAACCCAATGGCCAATTTGGGAGAAAAAATCTGGGAAATTCCTCTCCGACCCATCTAGGCGATCGAAACTCTTCCAGGAGATCACTCTGTCCCTATATTTTCTACAGTACTTACCTTCTGTAAAGGCGATCTCCACCCCAGCCAGGAACAGGAATAAAACCATCTCCTGAAATCTAACACAGAATTAGAACACAAGAAGTAGGAGCAGAACCAGGCTACACGGCCCCTGGGCCCGCTCCACTACCCACAGGGCCATGACCATTCCGAACCTAGACTCATGTCCAATTTCCTGCCCACTCCCCATAACCCTTAATTCTCTTTACTTCTAGGAAACTATCTATTTCTGTTTTAAGTTTATTTAATGATGTAGCTTCCACAGCTTTCTGGGGCAGCAAATTCCACAAACCTACCTCCCTCTGAGTGAAGAAGTTTCTCTTCATCTCAGTTTTGAAAGAGCAGCCCCTTATTTTAAGATTATGCCCCCTAGTTCTAGTTTCACCCATCATTGGGAACATCCTCACTGCATCCACCCGATCAAGCCCCTTCACAATCTTATATGTTTCAATAAGATCGCCTCTCATTCTTCTGAACTCCAATGAGTAGAGTCCCAATCTACACAACCTCTCCTCATATGACCACCCCCTCATCCCCGGGATTAACCGAGTGAACCTTCTTTGTACTGACTCGAGAGCAAGTATGTATTTTCTTAAGTATGGACACCAAAACTGTATGCAGTATTCCAGGTGCGGTCTCACCAATACCTTGTATAACTGCAGCAATACCTCCCTGTTTTTATATTCTATCCCCCAGCAATAAAAGCCAACATTCCATTGGCCTTCTTGATCACTTGCTGCACCTGCATACTAACTTTTTGAGTTTCATGCACCAGGACCCCCAGATCCCTTTGTACTACAGTACTTTCCAGTTTCTTGCCATTAAGATAATAACTTGCTCGATGATTTTTCCTGCCAAAGTGCATAACCTCACGCTTTCCAGTATTGTATTCCATCTGCCAAATCTCTGCCCACTTACTTAGCCTGTCTATGTCACTTTGCAGGTTTTTTATGTCCTCCTCACTCACTACTTTCCCTCCCATCTTTGTATCATCTGCAAACTTTGATATGTTACACTCGGTCCCCTCCTCCAAATCGTTAATATAGATTGTAAAGAGTTGGGGACCCAGCACTGACCCCTGCGGAACACCACTAGTTACTGATTGCCAGTCTGAGAATGAACCATTTATCCCAACTCTCTGCTTTCTGTTAGCGAGCCAATCCTCCACCCACGCCAGAATATTACCCCCAATCCCGTGGTTTTTTATCTTGAGCAATAATCTTTTGTGTGGCACCTTGTCAAATGCCTTTTGGAAGTCTAAATACACTACGTCCACTGGTTCTCCTTTATCCACCCTGTATGTTACTTCCTCAAAGAACTCAAGCAAGTTTGTCAAACATGACTTCCCCTTCATGAAACCATGCTGAGTTTGTCCTATTAAATTATGTTTATCCAAATGTCCCATTACTGTCTCCTTAATAATGGACTCTAACACTTCACCAACCACAGATGTTAGGCTAACAGGTCTATAGTTTCCAGCCTTCTGCCTACTACCCTTTTTAAATAAGGGTGTTACATTAGCAGTTTTCCAATCTGCCGGGACCTTTGCTGAGTCCAGGGAGTTTTGGAAAATTATTACCAATGCATCCACAATCCCTACCGCCACTTCCCTCAAGACTCTAGGATGTAAGCCATCAGGTCCAGGCAATTTATCTGGCTTAAGTCCCATTATTTTACCAAGTACCACTTCCTTAGTGATTTTAATCGTATTGAGCTCCTCTCCCCCTAGAGCCCCCTGTTTGTCCAGTGTTGGGATATTCTTAGTGTCCTCTACCGTAAAGACTGATACAAAATATTTGTTCAGCGTTTTTGCCATCTCCATGTTTCCCACCATTAATTTCCCAGTCTCATCCTCTAAGGGACCAACATTTACTTTAGCCACCCTTTTTCTTTTTATATAACTATAGAAACTTTTGCTATCTGTTTTTATATTTTTTGCTAATTTACTTTCATAATCTATCTTCCCTTTCTTAATCAATCTTTTAGTTATTTTTTGCTGTCTTTTAAAGACTTCCCAATCTTCTATCCTCCCATTAGATTTGGCTACCTTATATGCCCTTGTTTTTAGTCGGATACTATCCTTAATTACTTTACTTAGCCGCGGATGGCTATCTTTTCTTTTACACCCTTTTTTCCTCAGTGGAATATATATTTTTTGGAAGTTGTAAAATAACTCCTTAAATGTACACCACTGATCATGTACCGTCTTACCCTTTAATCTATTTTCCCAGTCCACTCTAATCAATTCCGCTCTCATACCTTCATAGTCTCCTTTATTCAAGCTCAGCATGCTTGTTTGAGATCCAACCTTCTCACCCTCTACTTGAATATGGAATTCAACCATGTTATGGTCACTCATTCCAAAGGGGATCCTTTACTAGGACATTTTTAATTAATCCTGTCTCATTACACAGGACCAAATCTAAGGTTGCTTGCCCCCTGGTCGGTTCAGTTACATACTGCTCAAGAAACCCATCCCTAATACACTCAATGAACTCATCCTCAAGGCTGCTCTGCCCAATTTGATTTGTCCAGTTAATATGATAGTTAAAATCCCCCATAATTATAGCTGTTCCCTTATTACAAGCCTCAACTATTTCCTGATTAATACTCCATCCAACAGAGTTGCAACTGTTCGGAGGCCTATAGACTATGCCCACTAATGTTTTTTCCCCTTATTATTCCTTATCTCTACCCAAACTGTTTCACTATCCTGCTCCTTTGACCCAATATCATTTCTCTGTATTATAGTGATTCCATCCTTTATTAACATAGCCACCCCACCTCCCCTCCCTTCCTGCCTGTCCTTCCTGATTGTTAAATAACCTGGTATGTTTAATTCCCAGTCATGGTCACCCTGCAGCCATGTTTCTGTAATGGCTACAAGATCATACCCATATGCAGTTATTTGTGCCGTTAACTCATTCATTTTGTTACAAATGCTACGTGCATTCAGATAAAGAACTTTCAAATATGTTTTGTGACGCTTAGTTCATGTTTTTTCCCCTTTTACTACTTTACCTTTTACTCCATACCTTCTGTCCCTTCCTGACACGTTCTGTTTTTTTAATTTCCCCGCTGCTACCTAAGTCTATGACCTTCTCCGTTGTCATTTCTGTTATTTGCTCTCTAGAAACCTCCCCCCCCACTAATTACTTTAAAGCCCTCTCTACAGCCCTAGTTATATGATTCGCCAGGACTCTAGTCCCAGCACTGGCCCAGTGGAGTCCGTCCCAATGGAACAGCTCCCTCCTGTCCCAGTACTGGTGCCAGTGTCCCAAGAAGCAAAACCCATTTCTCCCACACCAGTCTTTGAGCCACGCATTGAACTCTTTAATTTTATTTATCCTAGCCAAATTCGCTCGTGGCTCAGGTAATAATCCAGAGATTATTACCCTTGAGGTTCTGTTTTTTAATTTGACCCCTAGCTGCTCATACTCCTTTAACAGAACCTTCTTCCTTGTCCTATCTACATCGTTTGTACCAACATGGACCACGACAACTGGATCCTGCCCCTCCCACTCCAAGTTTCTTTCCAGCCCAGAAGAGATGTCCTTAACCCTGGCACCGGGCAGGCAACACAGCCTTCGGGACTCCCGCTCTTGACTGCAGAGAACCCTATCCATCCCCCTCATGATACTATCCCCATCCACTACAACATTTCTTTTTACTCCCTCCAATTGAATGGCCCCCTGTACCATGGTGCTGTGGCCAGGTTGCTCATCCTCCCTGCAGTCCCCGCTCCCGCCCTCACAGAGAGTAAGAACCTCGATCCTGCTTGACAAGAGCAAGGGCTGCGTCTCCTTCAACACTACATCCTGGATCCCTGTACCTTCCTCACTCATAGTCACACCGTCCTGTCCCTGCCCATGGACTACATCTGCAGTAATTAATTTCATAGGTGTGACCACCTCCTGAAACATAGAGTCCAGGAACTTCTCCCCCTCCCTGATGTGTCGCAGTGTCTGAAGCTCGGTCTCAAGCTCTTTAACATGGAGCTTGAGTTCCTGTAGCAGCAAACACTTATCGCAAATGTAATCACTGTGAGCCTCAATGGGGTCCACCAGCTCTCACATTTCGCAACAGTGACACATCACTTGTTCACCCATATCTGTGTAATTAATTAAATTTCTTATTATTAGTTATGAAGACCCTCTGCCCCGATATAGATGATAATATTACACCACTATTTAATAGGACTTACCAACTTAAAGGTATAGAAGAGAAGGAAGAGAACCTACCAACCAGCTGATCACCAACCACCCTCGTGGAAGCTGTCTGGGGGACCTGTCCGGTTGAATTGTCTCGTTGCTCCGCGTCCGCAGTGTTGGATTAGCCTGAGAGAGGGAAGCAAAACAGAGCAACAAGCACCCCCTCACCTCCCACTTGCCCGAACTCTGCCACTTACCAAACTCTACTTACACTCAGCGCTACCGCACTAAGCCCGCCCCTTTTTATACCCGGATTCTACTTCTGGTTTAAACTCCCCAACAGCTTAATTTACTCTAAAAAATTAAACTTACTTCAAATAATTCACTTTTTTACTCACTAAAATTCAGTAAAAGCACTTAAAAGACTTTTTCTGCCACTTACCAAAGTCTGCTTAAACTCAATGCGATTGCCTGGTGGCTAACGAGTTGCTGGGAGGCGGACCATGGCTCTGTAGGAGAAGGGAGGAAATCCCCTGGTACTCGGAGAGGCTGGCCATAGACGAGTTCAGCTGAGGACGATTGCAGGTCTTCTTTGGGTGCCGTACGAAGACCCAAAAGGACCCATGGAAGTCTGTCCACCCATCCTGCACCTTGAAGACTGGCCCGAAGGGCGGCTTTAAGCGACCTGTGGAATCGCTCGCAAAGGCCGTTCGCCTGTGGATGATAGGCGGTGGTGCGATGAAGTTTGGTGCCGAGCCCCTGAGCTACAGCGTTCCAAAGCTCCAAGGAAAATTGTGGCCCACGGTCGGAAGAGATGTCCGCCGGTACCCCGAAACAGGCAACCCAACAGGAGATGAAAGCTCTAGCAACGTCTGCCGAAGTGGTGGAAACCAAAGGAATTGCCTCTGGCCACCTAGTGGTGCGGTCCACCATGGTGAGGAGATGAGTGTAACCCTGAGAAGGCGGAAGCGGCCCCACAAGGTCCACATGCACATGGTCAAAACGATGCTCTGGAACAGCGAATGTAGCCACTGGAGCTTTAACATGACACTGGACTTTGGCCTTCTGGCAGACTACGCAGGAATTAGCCCAGTCACGAACATCGAGGTGCATACCTTTCCAGACGAACTTCACCGACATAAGCCGTTGTGAAGCCTTCATCCCAGGGTGCGACAACCCGTGTATGGCATCAAACACCTTCCGGTGCCATGCGACCGGCACGATAGGTCGGGGACCGCCCATGGAGATGTCGCAAAGGAGCGTGGTGCCTGTGGCCTGGAAAGTGACGTCGGTCGCTTGGAAACTAGAGGGGACGGTTCTGTATGATTGGACCTCAGTGTCCGAGGCCTGATCTGCAGCCATGAGGGCACAGTCGATCCCCAGGTGAACTGCATGGACCGTCGCATGGGAGAGGCAATCCACCACCAGGTTGTCCTTACCAGACACATGTTGAATGTCCGTGGTAAATTTGGAAATAAAGGTCAAGTGACGTTGTTGACGAGCGGACCACGGTTCGGCGGTCTTGGCCATGGCGAACATTAGAGGTTTGTGGTCGACAAAAGCCGTTAAGGGACGTCCTTCCAATAAGAACCGGAAATGGCGAATGGCTAGGAAAAGGGCCAGTAGCTCCCGATCGAAGGTGCTGTATTTTTTTTCATTTTTCTGTAGTTGACAGCTGAAAAACGCCAGCGGTTGCCACGTGCCGTTGACCCACTGCTCTTGCACTGCGCCGATGACGTAGTCTGACGCGTCCATGGTAAGGGCGATGGTGGCACCTGGAAGTGGGTGCGCCAGCATGATTGCGTTGGCCAGAGCGCTCTTGGTGTTGACGAATGCCTGGTCCATCTCGGCTGTCCAGCTGATTGGATCCTTACCGGACTTGCCCTTGAGGGCCCCATACAAGGGTTGCATAAGTTGAGCCGCCTTAGTGACAAAACGGTGATAGAAGTTGGCCATCCCCAGGAACTCTTGCAAGGCCCTGATGGTTGGCGGGCACGGGAAAGAGGTAACTGCTTCCACCTTCGTCATTAAGGGGATGGCACCGTCCGATGTTATGTGGTGTCCCAAGAAATCGATCTGCTGCAGGCCGAACTGGCAATTGGCCGGGTTGATGATTAAACCGTGCTGGCTGAGGCACGTAAAGAGGGTACGCAAATGGGAGATGTGCTTTTCCTTGCTAGCATTGGCGATGAGAATGTCGTCAAGGTAGACGAAGATGAAGCGTATGTCTCGGAGGACGGAGTCCATTAAGCGCTGGAATGCCTGTGCCGCATTCTTTAAGCCAAACGGCATCCACAGGAACTCAAAGAGGCCGAAAGGGGTGATGACTGCGGTTTTCGGGATGTCTTGCGGGTGCACGGGAACCTGGTGATACCCCCGGATGAGGTCGACTTTAGAAAAGATAGAATTTCCCGCCAAATAGGCCGAGAAATCCATAATATGCGGAATCAGGTACCGATCAGGAGTGGTAGCGTCGTTCAGGCATCGGTAGTCACCACATGGCCACCAGCCGCCGCCCGGTTTCAGAACAATGTGGAGAGGCGAAGACCAGGGACTATTGGATCGGCGAATAATCCCGAGCCGCTCCATCATGTCGAACTTCGCTTTCGCAGCCGCGAGCTTGCCGGGTTCGAGCCTTCTAGTCCGCGCATAAATCGGGGAGCCAGTAGTGGTGATATGATGTTCAACACCATGCTTCGTGGCCGAGGAGGAGAAAGTGGGCCTTGTCAGCTCCGGAAACTCTCCGAGGAGCCGAGTGAAGTCATCCGGAGGAGGGAAGGCGCAGGCAATAGAGCGTGCCACGGTGGTACCGTGGTAGCACGGAATCGAGTGGAAGGTGGCCGCGTTGATCAACCGGCGGTGCCGGACATCGATGAGGAGGCTGTTGGCACACAGAAAATCCGCCCCTAGGATGGCCTGTGAGACTGTGGCCATGACGAATTCCCAACAGAAGTGCTGACCGACGAAACAGACTTGGACCCGCCGCTTTCGGAAAGTTCGAATTGCTGCGCCATTAGCCGCTATGAGGGAAAAAACGTGGTTCCCAGCCTCCATATCGAGCTTCGATGCAGGTAGAATGCTACACTGTGCCCCGGTGTCACAAAGGAAACGTCGACCCGATAGGGAATCGGTGATATAAAGAAGTTTCCCCGTAGATCCGATGGCCATCGCAGCCGCGGAGCGCCCGTTAGACCCGGTCCTCCTTCGCCAGGGACGCTGCAGGAGCGTTGGGTTTTTTTGGGGGCGAAAAAGTGCAGGGGGAGCGGCAGCATCGTGCTTTTGTGCCAAGACGGGCGTGGTAGGAGCACCAGCCCGCTGCAGGAGGAGCTGGAGCCGCATCTGTGGGGGATGGGCGCCTCGTGGCCACGCAGCACTGCTGGGTTACCGTGAAAATCTTATCGGCTTCGGTGCAGTCTGTAATGTCGGATCTGGCTAGGGCAGCCTGTACCTGCTCTGGCATTTGATAGAGGAAAAGCTCCCGGAAGAGGAAGCATTCCGGTTCAGCACCCAAGAGCGTGAGCATTTGGTTCATGAGCTCGGACGGTTTGGAGTCCCTGAGGCCAGGCATCGTGATGAGCCGGCGAGCGCGCTCTGACTTCGAGAGCCCGAAGACCTGAAGCAACCGCGCCTTAATCGTATCATACTTGCTGTCAGTAGGAGGACTACCGAGGAGGCTGATGATCCGTGAGGCAGTTGTGCTGTCGAGGGCGGAGACCACGTAATAATAACAGGTCTGATCCGCGACGATGTTCCTGATGGCGAACTGGGCTTCAGCCTGGATAAACCAGGCGTCTGGTTGTTGCTCCCAGAACTGTGGCAGTTTCAGAGTCACGGCGTTCGTGTCCATGATGAATCTTCCACGAAAATTGTTCGTAGAAGTCGGGGTCACCAATGTAGGAACGGAGGTTCCTATCAAAAAGACTGAGTTCGACTCACGTAATCAAAACAATGAACTTTAATGGAACAAAACAGGTTTTAACTAGAAACTGCTGGAATACATCGAATACAGGCCTGCTCTCCTTGAAGGCTCCACGAGGACTGATCCTCTGGCCTGAAAGCTGACGTCATGACGTCATCACGTTCTTCCTGCCATTGGGGAATCACGTGACCAACGGCATGACGTCATCACGTTGAAACCTCGCTGTAAAGGTAACCAGACATTGTACAGTCAAACAGTGTAATTAAAGGTACAGGCACAGACAGTAACTACATTGCTGTTAAAGGAATTATGTACAACCGCTCTGAATCCTTTGGTGGCTCCGCCACAATATATCTACAAGTCGGGATGATGTGTGACTTGAGGGGAAACTTGGAGGTGGTGGTGTTCCCATGTGCCTGCTGTCCTTGTCCTTCTAGGTGGGGAAGGTTGTGTGTTGTGGCTTTATTAAAATAAAACTAAGTTTTATCATAATAAAACATACTTTTATTATAATACAATGCTATTATAATATTTAAAATAATAATACTCCTATTAAACATGATTAAATAATTAATATTCATGAATATTAATACAATGGCTTAAAATTGGGTGGTGTGGCACTTATTCAACAATACTGAAATTTTGCAAAACTGTTTTCTCCTTCAACTAATTAAAAACACACATACAGGAAATTTAAAATGGGTCAATTACCCTTCATAAGTAAATCTTCAACGTTTTTGTAGATTTAATAAACAAAGTTCTGGTTTCTAGCAAAATGAATGAAGTCTGTTTTGTCTAGTAATATTTTGTATTCCCCTGTTCAGGAAAGAGCCTTTTTTCTGATCATGTACCAGAATTCAGAAGGACTTTCATCCTATTTCAAACCACTATTTTTAAGCTCTCGTTATAAATCTTTCAAATGTAGAAATTGTCTAACAAACAATCCTTCATACATATTTACAGTTATTAGAGAAACTGATACCACAAGTGTGATATGATATGAATACTTATGTACGTCTGTGCCAATCATCAGACAGATCCATACAACGAAATAAAACAGATTTTTCACCACAAGTGTAAGTCATCTTCACATTCCACAGAAGACATTAATAAACTTGCAGATTGGGCATGTAAATGGCAAATAAATTCCAATATCGATAAGTGTGAAGTGGTATATTTTGGTAGGAGGAATAAGGAGGCCACATACTCCTTACAAAATAAGAATTTAAATGGGGTAAAGGAGCAAAGAGATCTAAGGCTGCAGATTCACAAATCATTAAAAGTAGCAACGCAGGTTAACAAGGCCATAAAAAATGCAAACAAAGCACTGGGCTTCATTTCTAGAGGAATAGAATTAAAAAGCAGAGAAATTATGTTAAATTTGCATAGAACCTTGGTTAGACCACACTTAGTACTGTCCGCAGTTCTGGTCTCCATAATACAAAAGAGATAAAGATGCACTGGAGAAGGTGCAAAAAATGTATTAGAATGATACCAAAACTGAGAGTATCAGGAAAGACTGAACAGGCTGGGTCTCTTTTCCCTAGAACAGGGAAGGCTGAGGAGTGACCTAATAGAGGTCTTTAAAATTATGAATGGGTTTGATGGGATAGACATAGAGAAAACGTTTCTGCTTGTCGGGGAATCCAAAACTAGGGGTCATAAATATAAAATAGTCACTAGTAAATCCAATAAGGAACTCAGGAGAAACTTCTTTACCCAGAGAGTAGTTAGAACCTGGAACTTGCTACCACAGGGAGTAGTTGAGGAGAACAGCATAGATGCATTTAAGGGGAAGCTAGATAAGTACATGAGGGAGCAAGGAAGAGAAGGATATGATGATAGGGTTAGATGAAGTAGGGTGGAAGGAAGCTCATGTGGAACATAAACATGGCATAAACCAATTGGACTGAATGGCCTGTTTCTGTGCTGTAAATGCTATGTAATTCTAGCACCCTTTTAACTTGTGCCTCATCCTGGTGGGTCCCATAACCTGAAGGCCTATAACATGTACCAATCATTAATTTTAGACCTATAGGTTGATCCACCTGCACCTAAACAACATCAGCTGTACCCTGCAAAGCACTTTCATTTCTCTGTAGAACAATTAAGTCCCCATTAACAAACACAAATACACCCTTTTGTCCTGTTCTGGCCGTTGGGAATGTTTTATTGAAAGAGTGAATTGACATGGTATTCATTGTTTCTGTTGGGAGTCTGTTCCACGTACCCACAACTCTGAGGTGGAAAACAATCTTCCAATGTCTAGCTTTCCTCTATGCTGGTCAATTATTGGCAAGTAACAGGTGTGGAGGTTTTTTTGTGCTATCTTATTTAAGTGGTGGTTGCATAAGTTTCCTGAGGGCTGTAAAAAAATTCCTTGCGTTAGTTGTATTGTACAAGCTAATTGCTTCACAATACTTAGGAGCAACTACTGTAACACAATATTTAGGAACTACTTAGCACACAATAAAGGCATCAGCAAGCATGCTGCTGTTTGCTTTATTTTTAAGCTGTTGTTTAATGGGGAGGTGGATTGGCATTTTATTATTATCTCAGTTGCATGGAACAAATTTCATAATTAACATACGTGAAATAATAAACAGCTCTCATAAACCATTCGAATCCTCTTGAATACCCTACATCCAATAAACTGTCAACACTGTTGTTCGTTGAAGTGAATGTAAACATCTGTTCAAAGCATCAAAAATTATGCATCATTTACAAATTCTCACATCCTCCTTGTAATGAACTTGGGGTGAGGAAAATCTTCAAGTGAACAGCCTGTAATTTAGCAATCAATTTGCAATCCATATTTAACAGTCACATTGGATAGTACCGCATGCAATCTTTGAGATGCATGCTGTTTTTAGGGAGATTTCATCAGGGAATATTATCATTGCTCTTGATTTGATTTTAGCTTGTGTGGAATATATACATGAAACTTCATAATAAATATTCATCATTAAGCTATTTACATGACCTCCCCCATCTTGACTGGAGGTTTTTTGCATTTCATATTTCAATAACTTTTGAGCATCATCTATTATTACAGAATCTCAAAAGCTAATCTACTTTCTTCCTGGTCTTACTGACCTCCGCTTGGTTACGGTGCAGGAGGTTGGAGGAATGACTTTGGAGGTTGTTATGTTAAATTAGCATGCCAACCAATTTCCCAGTTTCCCCCATGCTTGGAGAACTGTAGAGCGCAACTTATTTTTCGTTTCCTTGGCGCTCCTCCGTTCCCCGCACCTCCCCCCGCCCCCCCACCCCGCTCTCTTCCTCTGAAGGTTTTGACTCCTTGCTAGTGTATGGTTCCATGGTCACAAGTCCTGATCTAAATCTGAGTGTCTTTGCAGGCTTTTCAACCTTGGGGGAATCATAGTCCAGCTCGATCCATCACAGTCCAGCCCCTCCCCCCACCACCGATGTCCACACTTGTACTTCCAGCAAGCACTGCTGGGTAACAATCAGCAGCAAGAATCTGGGCCAATTTTCCCTTGTCTAACTCAGGAAGTCTTAAGGCAAATGTAATCTTTACAGTCACTCTGACGGTGAACAGCCAACTCAGTTCAGCCCAGGATTGAACCTGGGATCTTTTTGGTGTGCATGTTTCAGTTACTGACTGAAAATAGCCTGATCTGCAACCTAATTTCTGCTTTGTCAGAGGAAAGTGTGCTCAAATCATATTTCCCTTAATATATTGGCCCAGAAATTCGGGTCGGAGGCTTCCCGCGGGTGCAAGCCTCCGACCTGCACTTACCTAGCGCGCCGGCCATTGTGCTGTGGACCCACATGGGATTCTGATCCTGGGCCTGCTCTAACGGCCGGCGCGCAGTGCTTGCATATCCCAGGGGTGCAGTTAGTTCGATGTGTCCCCTGGGATCACGTGGGCCATGGAGAGCCAATAGCAACAGGGAATGCTTCATTCATAAAATTGACAGGAAGAGCTGTCAAAACTACAAATACTATAAGCCCCAAAACATCACTAAAACTTCAAATACATTTTTTTTAAATCACATTTTTAAAGTAACTATAAATTACATAAAATAACTATTTTAAACAATAATTTAAATTTTTGAAAAAAATAATTACATTTTCTAACAGGGCTAAAAATAAACTTACCTTTTTTTAAAGTATTTAAAAATAATAAACCTGTGGAAAAAATGTTTTAATTTTAATTAATTCACCACTTACCTTGTCAAAAGCAGGCCTTGTGCCTGCTTTTTACATGTGTAACTCCTGGAGACTTACCCTCCCGGAGAAACCTGGAAAAAAAACGTAAGTTCCATGTGCACGCGCTGCCTCTCCGGCGCACACGTTCGCTCGCTGGACCCCTTCCTTTAAGGGAATGGAAGTTCCGGTTTCCCGCGCATGCGCAGTGCATGCACAAAACCGGCACTTCCGTTGGGCATATTAGCCAAGTGCATAAATAATAATGAAATATGAATGCTTTTAAAACCACAAAGCATCATCCAAGTCTATTAATTCCTAATATTTTATTAGAAAACAATCTATTTGGTCCACAACCTAAGATAGATTTATTGCCTGAGACCAGGAATGCAGTGTTGAATGAGAATCTATCAGATTGAGGTATATTTGTTGAGGGAGGTAAAGTGACTGAAATTGGGGAATAGTCCATTGCACGGATGGGTTTGATAAATGATACTGCTGAATCACTGCTAATATGTCTGGATATCTTAAAATGATGTCAGTATATTAAGTGCCACAACTAAGAAATCATATTAATAATATGGTATCACAGTATTTATTAAAAAATAGTCTGTTTGGCAACCGCTCAGATTTAATGAAGCGATGCGAAGTTAAATCATACCATTTCATCATAGAAATATCATCACTGGCACATGTCACTTTAATGAAAAAGGTGCATGCCAACTCCAGCTACTTGCCTCTCCAGGAGCTTACATGGCTGCTGGTGTGTGGGGAGCATTGAGGATCTTAATGCTCAGTTGCAACGTGACTGCATTGGACAGGCTCGATGGACCAGCTGGTCTTTTGCTGTCCATCATTTTCACGCATTCCTATGTTCGTTACACCGAACCGTGATTTTATGTCTGAGATTCAGTCCCGTTTTGGTATGTTTCTTCTATTAAAGCTCCCAAACAAGACAATCTCATTAAACGGATAAGGATTAGATATTTTTCACTTGGATTATTTGCACTTTTCATGTTCTAGTATACCATAGTTGATTTCATGATTTATAGATTGTGTAGAATTTAATGAATTTAATCCCAGACTCCTCCATCACCATCCCTGGGTATGTCCAGTCCTACCGGCAGGACAGACCCAACAAGGGTGACGGCACAGTGGTATACAGTCGGGAGGGAGTGGCCCTAGTCCTCAACACTGACTCTGGACCCCATGAAGTCTCATGGTTTCAGGTAAACCATGGTCAAGGGAACTTCCTGCTGATTACCACCCACCACCCTCCCTCAGCTGATGAATCAGTACTCCTCCATGTTGAACACTACTTGGAAGAAGCACTGAGGGTAGCAAGGGCACAGAATGTACTCTGGGTGGGGACTTCAATGTCCATCACCAAGAGTGGCTCGGTAGCTCCACTACTGACTGAGCTGGCCACGTCTTGAAGGACATAGCTGCCAGACTGAGCCTGCGGAAAATGCATCTGTCCATGACAGTATTGGTAGCAGTGGTCACCACACAGTCCTTGTGGAGACAAAGGGGCCAATTTTCCCGCAGGTGCGGGGAATTGTCGGGTTCCCCGAATGTCGGGTTCTGACACAAATCTAAATGGGTCAGCCAGCTGGATGCAATTTTCGCACAATTGGCCAATTAATTTCCAGCATGTGGGCACCCTTGCTAATTGACTATTTCCGGTCAGAAAGCCTCACAGTATGATGTCATCATTCGTGGTGCTTTTAAAGTCTACAGCAAGCTTTTCAACCTCTGCAGGCTTCCCAGCGAGCCGTCCAGAATGGCAGAGGAGCCTGCAGCAGCTGTTGCCAGTGGCAGACCCCGAGCTGCCGCCAAATTTGACGAGACTTCACTGCAGACATTATTGGATGGGGTTAGGGCCCACAGGGAGGTCCTCTTCCCTAGCTCAGGGAGGAAGAGGCCTCCCAATGAGACCAGGGCTGCTTGGATGGAGGTGGCAGCAGAGGTGAACTCTCAGGGAGTCACGCGAAGAACCTGGATGCAGTGCAGGAAGAGATTCCATGACCTTCACTGTACAGGAAAAGTAAGTATGAAGTTTCCATCACCCTCAACCTGATCCCCATTGCCTTTCCCCAACAGCACTGAGCTTCAGCAATCTCTTCCTCCACATCCCACTTCGCAGTCACATCCATGCACCATTACCCATTCCCTATCTCTCTATGCTCACATTCACATAATTATTCCACCATGCAGCCCTCACACTGCCTCTCATTCTGATGCTTGGAACACAACTGACAACACATAGGGAGGGCCCTTGGTCTTGCAGCCTCACACCATCTTTATCTCCTTCTAAGAATCTATGCTATGCAATCTCTACACTCACTCCTGCACTCTCACTCAAACTCCACTTGTCTCCCTCATTGCAGGAAAAGAGAGCTCACAACAGAAGAGAGCGAGCCAGGACTGGAGGAGGACCACCCTCAATCGCCCACCTGACCCCCTGGGAGGAAGCAGTGATGGAGATTGTCGGGGCTGACGTGCCTCCGGAAGCTGGGGAAGGAGAGACAGGAGCAAGCCCGCAAGCTGGTGACAGAATAGTTTTCCATCTCTCTCATTGACATAGCGTGAGTCACTGTAACGATTCTGAAGCTACATCATTTGGACTTATGAGCATCTGTAAAATCCAATCTGCATGTAACCTTGGCATCACATCTCTAACTCTTTCCTTTACTCCCCCACAGGACCATCCAAAGCCCCCGTCCCCACTGCGGAGGAGGAAGAGGCTGAGCAGCCAGACACCTCAGAGGAAGCGCCAACCCCTGAGGGCGCAGCGTCAGCAGAATTCAGCACACCCAGCACCAGCGCAGACACTCCCACCTCGGTGGGACCTTTGCGAGATAGAGTAGTGTTGTCACCTGGTGTATCACACTCACAAGTGAGCATCAGCAGATTGTGGAGACAGGGACAGCAGTGGAGAGCCCTCGTTGGAGGGCACAGGGCTCTGCCAGCTCAGCTCAGCTGCATGTCAACCCTATGCCTCTTGGTCCATCCGCAAGAGAAGAGGTGATGGATCTCCATGCACAGATGTAGGAGTCTCTGGCAGGTTTTGTCTCCAGGGTCGCTGCGAGTGTGGAGCGAATGGAGGAGTCCATGGCGACCATGAGCAGAGCCTTATTGGAGTCATTGGCGCATGAACGCATCACCACGGAAAGGATGGCTACCTCCGTGGTAAGGCTGGCTGCGGCCGAGGAGAGGAGGGCTGCGGCCGAGGAGAGGAGGGCTGCGGCCGAGGAGAGGAGGGCTGCGGCCGAGGAGAGGAGGGCTGCGGCCGAGGAGAGGAGGGCTACGGCCATGGAGGAGCTTAGTCGCCAGGGTATGGAAAACATGGTGAGTGCTCAGAATAGAATGACATCTCTTGAGGAGCGATGGGCATCTATTGAGCACTGAAACCAGACCTTCATGGAAGTCCTTCTGAGCAGGACTTCCAGTGCAGAGACGGGTCCCCATGGCCCCCCTGATGTGCAGCAAGGTGCTCTCCAGCCACTTGCAGGCACTGAGGGGGAGCTGATCCATGAGAGGGTGGTTGTTGGCACACCTCAAGGAAGTGGGGGCTCCTCTCCACACGCTCACACATCCATGCCACTTCAGAGCCCCGCCGGAGTCCACACCCAAGTGAGATAAGCGTCTCAACCCCTGCACAGCTGCAGGAGCAGCAGACGGCTGGCGAGCCCTCACAGGTTTGCCACCCCAGAGGACGCCTGCCAAAGGTGTCGAGACAGGAGCAGCAGGAAAGTGAGCAAGGGGCCTCCACATCTGCTGAAGCCACAGGGGTACCACTGCATAGGAGCACGCGTAAGAGAAAAATAAAGCACCATTTAATCACAAGGGTAGACACTTGGGTGAAAAGTTTTGTATATACTTTTAATGCCATCAGTTTCTTGTACATAAAAAATCTGATGGCAACTGCTGAAGTTGTGGCGTCTGTCATTTGGCGAATGGGGATTTTACATTGAGGTCGTGAGGATTACTTGCAGATGTCAGCAAGCTGGTCAAATAGGTAGAAATGCACAGAGATGGGCCACTGTCCATGGTCAGGTAAGAAGCAGCGAGGCTACAGTGTTTGATGTACCAGGCTAGGCAAATCTGGCCAGGATGAGTGCATTCCTTGCCTTCCGGCCAGCAATGTTCTCGCGTACTGGTGCTGCTGGTTGATGGGCCTCTGCAGGATGCTCGTTTCCATCCTCCTCCTCCTCCTCCTCCTCCTCCTCCTCCTCCTCCTCAACATCATCCACAGCATCATCCTCATCCGAGGAGGCTCTGTGAGGAGCCTCTTGGTCCTGCGGAATCTGCAAGCCACGACGCTGTGCCATGTTGTCAAGCACACAGCAAACCACGACGATTTTGGAGACCCTGGCTGCTGAGTGCTGTAGGGCTCCACCTGATCTATCGAGGCATCTGAAGCGCATCTTCAGCAATCCGATGGTTTGCTCGATAATGCATCTGGTGGCAATGTGGCTGGAGTTGTAGCGCTCCTCAGCTTCGTTGGCTGGTCTCCTCAATGGTGTCATTAACCAAGTCCGCAGGGGATATCCCTTGTCTCCAAGTAGCCATCCCTGAAGTTCGTTTGGCGGACTGAATAGTGGAGGCACAGTAGACTGGCGCAGTATGAGGGAGTCATGGCAGCTGCCAGGGTACTTGGCACAAACATGCAAAATCTCCTTCTTGTGGTCACACACCAGCTGAACGTTAAGGGAGTGGAAGCCCTTGCAGTTGACAAAAACTCCTGGATTGCGATGGAGTGCCCTAAGGGCCACATGTGTGCAGTCAATGACGCCCTGCACCCTTGGAAAATCTGCCAGCTGAACAAATCCAAGCGCTTGCGCCCTCACAATTGCGCGATCCCTGGTGAAATGGATGTGATTGTGCACGAGAGCAAAGAGGGCATCAGTTACCTGAGTGATGCAAGTGTGTGCGGCCGCCTGGGAGATGCCGCTGATGTCTGCTGCTGATACCTGGAAGGAGCCTGAGGCAAAAAAGTTGAGTGCGGTGGTGACTTTGATGGCCACTGGTAAGGAGTGTCTACCTGGTGCTCTGGGCTCCAGGACTTGCTGCAGCATTGCGCAGATGTCAGTCACTGCCTCTCGCGAAAGTCGCAGCCGCCTCTGGCACTGCTGCTCAGCCATGTTGAGGTAGCTGACCCTGTGCCTGTAGGCTCCGTGCCGACGCCCTTCCATGCGCTGGCCCCTTCTGGCCTGTGCTGCCTCAGGTGGGTGAGCCGCAGACTGTCGCTGCTACAGGTGCTGCTGTTGCTGGTGCTGCTGTTGTTGCTGGATCTGCTGCTGCCGCCTCTGCTGTTGGAGATCCTCTAATGCCAAGAAGGGAAGGAACAAAAGGCCTCCCATGCTTCTGGCAGATGCCTCCGTTGAGGAAGCGCTGAGTGAGGGTGGTGAGAGGGGCTTCCTAGGAGCTCACACTGGAGAAGTGTGTGAGGCTCCAACCTTCCACAGCTGTGCCTAAGCCTTGAACAAGTTGCCCCAAGCCTCAAACAACAAGGTCCTGCAACCTACAAATGCTGTCTGATTAAATCTCTTCTTTCCTGATTGACCTGCAGTTGAAAGTAAGCAAGCAGACATTGTTCATGCCAGGTTTCATCAGCGGGGTCCCCACCAGGTGTGGTTTACGTGGGGAAAGGCTGAAAATTGCAAGGGCCCCTTAAAATGGCATTATAGATGCCAATTATTGCTGATTAGGCTCCCGACGACCAGTCCCGCCTGCTGCGGGCGGGTCTGATTCGGGTTGCATTGAAATAACGGGGCGAAAGTCGGACGGGGCGGGGAATCAGGCAGGGGGGGGTTCGCGGCCCCCTATTTTTGCGATTTTTTTTTTTTTTTTTTTTTTTTTTTTTTTTTTTTTTTTTTTTCCCCCCCCCCCCCCGCCCCGCGCGCCTGAAACCCCGCCTGACAGCTCCAGGAAATTCGAGGCCAAAGTCCCATTTTCACACTGCGAACACCCTCCATTGTGTTATGTGGCATTACCACAGTGCTAGATTCAGAACAGATCTAGTAGCTCAAAACTGGGCATCCATGAGGTGCTGTGGGTAATCAGCAGCAGCAGAATTGTATCCCACCACAATCTGTGACCTCAAGGGCTGGCATATCCCTCATATTACCATTGTAGTTTAGGTACCTTTAAGGGGAGAACTACTTTTTACAGCTCCTGTATACTGTAGTACCGGCAGTGACCACACCTGTATATAAACCCTGAGTAGGGATCTGTACTGTTAGTTTTAGAGTAACCCTCATCCAGTAAACACCTGTTGATTGTCCCTCTGCAGTCTCTGTCTATTTATTGAAGGATACCATACATCAAGATTCACGGATTTAACATTGGCGACGAGTGGATTCAAACCTACCTGCAACTCTGCATCACCTCCCAGGGACTCGCTCCTGGAGAACAGTGAAAGAAGAAGGCCGAGTCCAGAAATACGGGCGTCGACCATCCAGAGAAGACTTGAGCATCGCAGAGGAGGCTGTTGAGAGCTGGGCTTGGTTCTCCAGTCACGACGATCCAGCGCAACGGGCTGGCAACAGGTACGGCGCAGACCCTTCCCGGACAGCGGCGGCGGGAGCCGACCAACGGCACAGAAAAAGGCCGAGAAGCGTCGACGGGTAAGAGAGAGGGTAAAGCGCACAGGGCGCAGCCGGGGTTGAAGACCGAGCAGCATCAACGAATAAAAAAAGAGAAAGAGGGTAAAGCGCACAGGGCGCAGCCGGGCTCCAGGACAGAGCGGCGTTAGCAAGAGAGGAGCGCAGGAAAATGCGTAGAGCACAGCCAGTGTTCAAGGGCCGAGCAGCGTCCGCGGAGAAGAAGGGAGAGCGCGGGAAGAAAGGAAAGCGCGGGAGACGCCATCTGAGCCGCAGCGGAGAAGAAGGGAGAGCGCGGGAGACGCCATTTTTGAGCCAGTCTAACCACACCCAGGGATGCCGAAGAGTGGCAGTGTCACAGCGTTCGACAATGAAGTCGAAGATTGGGCGACATATGTCGAACATATAGAGGTGTACTGCAAGGCAAATGAAGTGCCAGATGATAAGTAAGCGCAGGTATTGTTAAATTCAATGGGTGCAAAAACGTATGGCTTACTACGGAAGCTAGTAACCCCAGAGAAGCCAGTAGAAAAGGGTTTTGAAAACATAGTGGCAATCCTACAGGACCACTTAAACCCCACACCGCTGCTGATAGCAGAAAGATTTAAGTTTCACAAAAGGAACCAGCAGAAAGATGAAAGTAATGCTGAGTATTTAACGGAACTGCGCAAGCTATCGAAACACTGCCAGTTTGGGACGGGACTAGCAGATACTTTAAGGGACAAGTTTGTGTGTGGGCTTCAAAGTGAAGGAACCCAGAAACGGCTTCCATCAGAAAACGATCTTACACTGGACAAGGCTTTCAGTATGGCAGTATCACATGAAGCAGCCGCACGGGGCGCTGCAGAGATACAACGGAGACCGCAAGAATATGGCACAAATGAAATGTCATACGGAACAGTGAAGTGCTACCGCTGCGGCAGGAATACACACGACCATAATGATTGCTGGTTCAAGGACAAAGTGTGCAGACAGTGTGGAAAAGTAGGACACATAGCAAGAGTCTGCAGGTCGGGAAAGAAAACCAGCACTAAGAAATCTCCACAGGAGAAGTACAAGAAGGTACATAAGGTGACGGAGAGTAGTTCAGATGAACAGATAAGTGATACAGACTCCGAAAGCAAGGGGCTGGGTTGTCTGAAGCTACATAATGTGATCAAAACGGAGGATCACCAAACTATTTGGGTCACGCTCAAGATAGCCGGAGTCCAAGTGAAAATGGAATTGGATACAGGATCAGCCCTAACAGTCATAAACCGAAGGGACTACAAGCGGCTATTTTCACATATACCCTTGAGAGATACAGAGATTGTCTTGAAGATGTACACGGGGCAAAAAGTCTACCCCAAAGGAAAAATAAGGGTGAACGTTATATATAACGGCAAGGAAACACCAAAAATGGACCTAGATGTATTGCCAGATGGAGGACCACCACTACTAGGACGTGAATGGATCCGGAAGATACCGCTAGATTGGCATTCCATACAAGCACTGACTGTAGATGCCAAAAAGGATGACAACGTCACACCTGGACGACTGTCAAAAATGCTAACTGACGCACAAGAAGTGTTCCAGGAGGGACTCGGAACACTAAAAGGCATAACAGCGACGATCAAAATAGAGGAAAATGCAAGCCCAAAGTTTTTTAAAGCCAGACCGGTACCTTATGCAATCCGCCCAGCCGTCGAAGCAGAGCTGGAAGGTTTGGAACGTTCAGGAGTACTATCCAAAGTGGACTGGAGCAAGTGGGCTACACCCATCATTCCTGTAATGAAGAGGTCGTTGAGTAATACGCCTGGGGAACCAAAGAAGGTTCGCATCTGTGGGGACTTTAAGGTGACAGTGAACCCAATCCTTCACACTGTACAATATCCGCTTCCACAGATTGAAGATATTTTCGCCTCGCTATCTGGAGGGAAACGCTACACTAAGATTGATCTGGCCCAGGCATACCTGCAAATGGAGGTAGAAGCCTCAAAACAGGACCTCACGATCAACACTCATAAAGGTCTCTGGCAATACAACGGGCTAGTGTTCGGGGTAGCATCAGCTCCGGCTATTTGGCAAAGGGCAATGGATCAAGTCCTGCAAGGGATTCCAGGGCCCCAGTGTTATTTGGACGACATCCTGGTCACGGGCGAAAATGACAGTGATCACCTCGCCAACCTGGAGCAGGTGCTCACTAGATTGAAGGAATATGGGCTCCGAGCTAATCGCCACAAATACGAGTTTTTCTAGAAGCAGATCTCGTATTGTGGCCACGTTATTGATGAAGAGGGATTGCATAAGTCCCCTGAAAAGATTGAGGCAGTAGTCAAGGCTCCAGCACCGGAAAATGTGTCACAACTGAGGTCGTTCCTCGGGCTGGTGAACTACTACCATAAGTTCTTGCTGAATTTGTCTACAGTACTGCACCCACTGAACACCCTGCTGCAAACGGGGGTACCATGGAAGTGGAATGACGAATGTAAACGAGCTTTCCAGAAGTGCAAAGAATTGATCACATCAAAAGAGGTGTTGGCTCATTTCAACCCAGCACTACCAATTCGGTTGGCTTGTGATGCATCACCCTATGGTATTGGAGCGGCGCTGTCGCACAAATTCCCAGACGGCTCGGTGAGGCCAGCAGCCTTTGCGTCTCAGTCACTAACCTCAGCCGAGCGTAACTACACCCAGATTCACAGGGAGGCCCTCAGCCTAGTGTGGGGAGTGAAAAAGTTCAATCACTATCTGCAGGGGCAGAGGTTTACCTTGCTGACCGACCACCAACCACTTGTCTCCATCTTTAATCTAAAGAAGGGCGTTCCGGTGTTGACTGCACAACGGCTACAAAGATGGTCCCTTTTTCTGGGGGCGAACCAATATGAAATAGAGTATAAGGGCACGAAACAGCATGGAAACGCTGATGGGCTATCACGCCTGCCACTGCCTACTGCGGAGGAAGCACCAGCAGTGGACCCTGTCGAAATATTTTATTCGACTATAATTGAACGCTTGCCAGTAACTAACGCGGATATAGAGAAGGAGACCCGAAATGACCCGACACTGTCTCGGGTATATGACTTGACGGTGAAGGGATGGCCAACACATGGCGACTCACTGTTGCCAGCATTCTCATCCAGAAGAGAACAGCTGTCAGTATGCCAGGGGACCTTGATGTGTGGATCCCGAGTGGTAATTCCACCCAAGTTAAGGGAGAGAGTGCTCAATGAGCTTCGCGAAGGTCATCTGGGAGGGGTGAAAATGAAAAGCCTTGCTAGGGCTTATGTGTGGTGGCCGGGGATCGATCAGCAAATCGAGGACCTGACAAAGAGCTGCTCAGGATGCCAGAAGGTCCAAAATGCACCACCACATGCCCCTCTACACCCATGGGAGTGGCCCTCGTCGCCATGGCAACGGGTGCATATTGATTTTGCTGGTCCATTCATGGACTCAATGTTTTTGATAGCCGTGGATGCGCACTCAAAATGGCCTGAGGTGATCAAAATGTCCTCCACCACCACGGAGAAAACTATTGCAGTCCTACAGACCATATTTGCCAGGAATGGCTTGCCAGAGCAGATTTGCTCTGATAACGGACCACAGTTTGTGTCCGAAGAATTTCAGAAATTTATGAAAAGGAATGGGGTAAGGCATTACACATCCGCCCCCCCGTATCATCCAGCCACAAATGGATTGGCTGAGAGGTTCGTACAAACCTTTAAAAAGGCAGTAAGGGCCATGTGCGATGACAACATTCCACTGCAGCATAAGGTGGACAATTTCCTGTTAGCCTACAGAAATGTGACACATGCAGTCACCAACCAGACCCCAGCCATGATTTTCTTTAACCGAAGGTTGAGATCTCGTCTGGATTTGCTCAGACCAAATGTGCGAAGAGATGTTGAGAATAAGCAATTCCAGCATATCAATGAGAAGCCGACAAGGAGCTTCAATGTAGGGCAACCAGTCTTGGCCCGCGACTACCGAACAGAGAAATGGCAACCAGGAACGATATGCATACGGCAGGGGCCACTAATGTACACAGTGGATGTTGGGGAGAACATTGTGAGATGCCATGTCGACCAGATCCTAGAGTCACAGGAACGAGTCAACCCCAGGTCTCGCGTACCTGGTGATGAACCTGACATACAGGTAGCATCTACCCCAGAAACAGTAGCATCGGAAGCTGATGAACCAACCGACGACAGGGGGCCAGAATCTCCTCCGCACCAAGAGCAAGACACTCCGGAAAGGCGCTATCCAGAAAGGATCAGGAAGCCACCCCAAAGACTGAATTTATAAATGGACTGTTTTCAGTTAATGTTGCATGTTAAAAGTGTTAATTGTTAAATTAATGTTACGATACTGTTAATCTAAAAGGGGAGGAATTGTAGTGTATGTACCTTTAAGGGGAGAACTACTTTTTACAGCTCCTGCATACTGTAGTACCGGCAGTGACCACACCTGTATATAAACCCTGAGTAGGGATCTGTACTATTAGTTTTAGAGTAACCCTCATCCAGTAAACACCTGTTGATTGTTCCTCTGCAGTCTCTGTCTATTTATTGAAGGACACCATACATCAAGATTCATGGATTTAACAACCATCAAACCAGGGGACCAACCATGGTTCAATAAGGTGTGTAGAAGAGCATGCCAGGAGCAGCACCAGGTGTACCTAAAAATGAGGTGCCAACCTGGGGAAGTTGCAACACAGGACTACATGCATGCTAAAAAGTGGAAACAGCATTCTATAGACAGGGCTAAGCGATCCCACAATCAACGGATCAGATCAAAGCTCTGAAGTCTTGCCACATCCAGTCCTGAATGGTGGTGAACCATTAAACAACTAACGGGAGGAGGAGGCTCCATGAATATCTCCATCCTCAATGATGGTGGAGCCCAGCATGTGAGTGCAAAAGACAAGGCTGAAGCATTTGCAACCATCTTCAGCCAGAAGTGCCAAGTGGATGATCCATATCGGCCTCCTCCCGAGGTCCCCACCATCACAGAAGCCAATCTTCAGCCAATTCGATTCACTCCACGTGATATCAACAAACGGCTGAGCGCACTGGATACAGCAAAGGTTATGGGCCCCGATAGCATCCCGGCTGTCATGCTGAAGATTTGTGCTCCAGAACTAGCCGCACCTCTCGCCAAGCTGTTCCAGTACAGCTACAACACTGGCATCTATCTGACAATGTGGAAAACATCCCAGGTATGTCCTGTCCACAAAAAGCAATCCAATCCGGCCAATTACCGCTGTATCAGACTACTCTCAATCATTACCAAAGTGATGGAGGTGTCATCAACAGTGCTATCAAGCGGCACTTACTCACCAATAACCTGCTCACTGATGCCCAGTTTGGGTTCCGCCAAGACCATTTGGCTCCTGACCTCATTACAGCCTTGGTCCAAAAGTGAACAAAGGAGATGAATTCCAAAGGTGAAGTGAGAGTGACTGTCCTTGAAATCAAAACAGCATTTGACCGAGTGTGGCATCAAGGAGCCCTAGTAAAACTGAAGTCAATGGGAATCGGGGGGAAAACTCTTCACTGGCTGGAGTCATACCTAGCACAAAGGAAGATGGTTGTGGTGGTTGAATGTCAATCATCACAGCACCAGGACATCACTGCAGGAGTTCCTCAGGGCAGTGACCTAGGCCCCACCATCTTCAGCTGCTTCATCAATGACCTTCCCTCCAACATAAGGCCAGAAATGGGGATGTTTGCTGATGGCTGCACAGTGCTCAGCGCCATTCACAACCCCTTAGATAATGAAGCAGTCCTTGCCCGCATGCAACAAGAACTGGACGATGTTAGATCCGTGGTTCAGTGGATAAATAATTTCACGGATGCTGTACATAAACAAATAACAGGTCTTTACTGGAGGAGGGCAATCTCTAGACTCGGGTACAGAGGCATGCGCACAGCTTATATACCGGTGTGGTTACTGCCGGTACTACAGTATACAGGAGCTGTAAAAAGTAGTTCTGACTTAAAGCACATACACTACAATTCCTCCCTTTTTAGATTAATAATACCCCCTTAATATTCAAATAACAATTACATTTTTACATGTACATTCAATAACAAAAGTCCATTTATAGATTCAGTCTTTGGGGCGGCTTCCTGACCCTTTCAGGATAGCGCCTTTCTGGAGGTTCTTGTTCTTGGTGCAGAGGCAATTCTGACCCCCTTTCATCGGGTAGTTCATCGGGTTCCACTGCTACTGGGTCTGAAGTAGATACTACTGGTATGTCGGGTTCATCCCCAGGTACTCGAGACATGGGGTTGACGCATTCCTGTGATGCTAAGATCTGATCGACGTGGCGTCTCATAATGTTCTCCCCAACATCCACTGTGTACATTAATGGCCCCTGCCTTGTACATATTGTTCCGGGTTGGCACTTCTCTGTTCGATAGTCCCAGGCCAAGACTGGTTGCCCTACATTGAAGCTCCTTGTCGGCTTCTCATTGATGTGCTGGAATTGTTTGTCCTCAACATTTCTTCGCACATTTGGTCTGAGCAAGTCCAGGCGAGATCTCAACCTTCGGTTAAAGAACATCATGGCCGGGGTCTGGTTGGTAACTGCAAGTGTCGCGTTTCGGTAGGCTAATAAGAAATTGTCCATCTTATGCTGTAGTGGAATTTCCCCATCGCACATGGCCTTTATCGCCTTCTTAAAGGTTTGTACGAACCTCTCAGCCAATCCATTGGTGGCTGGATGATACGGGACGGATGTGTAATGCCTTACCCCATTCCTTTTCATGAATTTTTGGAACTCATCGGACACAAACTGTGGTCCATTATCAGAGCAGATCTGCTCTGGCAACCCGTTTCTTGCAAATATGGTCCGTAGGACTGCAATCGTTTTCTCTGTAATGGTTGAAGACATCTTTATTACCTCAGGCCACTTTGAATGAGCATCCACTGCTATTAAGAACATTGAGTCCATGAATGGACCAGCAAAATCAATGTGCACCCGTTGCCATGGAGAGGAGGGCCACTCCCATGGGTGTAGAGGGGCATGTGGTGGTACATTTTGGACCTTCTGGCATCCTGAGCAGCTCTTTGTCAGGTCCTCGATTTGTTGATCGATTCCCGGCCACCACACATAAGCCCTAGCTGGGCTTTTCATTTTCACTCCCCCCAGATGACCTTCATGTAGCTCATTTAGCACTCTCTCCCTTAACTTGGGTGGAATCACCACTCTGGATCCACACATCACTGTCCCCTGGCACACTGACAGCTGTTCTCTTCTGGATGAGAATGCTGGCAACAGTGAGTCGCCCTGTGCTGGCCATCCCCTCACCGTCAATTCATATACCCATGACAGCGTCGGATCATTGTGGGTCTCCTTCTCTATATCCGCGTTTGTTACTGGCAATCGTTCAATTATCGACGAATAAAATATCTCAATAGGGTCCACTGCTGGTGCTTCCTCCACAGTAGGCAGTGGCAGGCGCGATAGCCCATCAGCGTTCCCATGCTGTCTCGTGCCTTTATATGCTATTTCATATTGATTCGCCCCTAGAAACAGGGACCATCTTTGTAACCGCTGTGCAGTCATTACTGGCACGCCCTTCTTAGGATTAAAGATGGAGACAAGTGGTTGGTGGTCAGTCAGCAAGGTGAACTTCTGTCCATGCAGATAGTGGTTGAATTTTTTTACTCCCCATACTAGGCTGAGGGCCTCCCTGTCAATCTGGGCGTAGTTGCGCTCGGCTGAGGTTAGTGACCGAGACGCAAAGGCCACTGGCCTCTCCAAACCGTCCGGGAATCTGTGCGACAGCACCGCTCCAATCCCGTAGGGTGATGCATCACATGCCAAACGAATTGGTAGTGCTGGGTTGAAATGGGCCAACACCTCTTTTGATGTGATCAATTCTTTACACTTCTGGAAAGCTCATCTACGTTCGTCATCCCACTTCCATGGTACCCCTGTTTGCAGTAGGGTGTTCAGCGGGTGTAATACCGTAGACAAATTTGGTAAGAACTTGTGGTAATAGTTTACCAGCCCGAGGAACGACCTCAGTTGTGACACATTTTCCGGTGCTGGAGCCTTGACTACTGCCTCAATCTTTTCAGGGGACTTATGTAACCCCTCTTCATCGATGACGTGGCCGCAATACGAGATCTGTTCCTGGAAAAACTCGCACTTGTGGCGATTAGCTCGTAGCCCATATTCCTTTAATCTGGCGAGCACCTTCTCCAAGTTAGCGAGGTGATCGCCGTCATTTTCGCCCGTGACCAAGATGTCATCCAAATAACACTGGGTCCCTGGAATCCCTTGCAGGACCTGATCCATCGCCCTTTGCCAGATAGCCGGAGCCGAGGCTACTCCAAACACCAGCCGGTTGTAGTGATAGAGACCTTTATGGGTGTTGATCGTAAGGTAATGTTTCGAAGCTTCTTCTACCTCCATTTGCAAGTACGCCTGGGCTAGATCAATTTTTGTGAAGCGTTTACCACCAGATAGCGAGGCGAAAATATCCTCGATTCGTGGAAGCGGATATTGCACCGTGTGAAGGACTGGGTTCACTGTCACCTTAAAATCCCCACAGATGCGGAACTTCTTTGGTTCCCCAGGCGTATTACTCAACGACCTCTTCATTACAGGAACGATGGGTGTAGCCCACTCGCTCCAGTCCACTTTGGACAGTACTCCTGAACGTTCCAACCCTTCCAGCTCTGCTTCAACTGCTGGACTGATCGCATAAGGCACTGGTCTGGCCTTCAGAAACATTGGGCTTGCATTATCCTCTATTTTAATTGTTGCTGTTATTCCTTTTAGTGTTCCTAGTCCCTCCTGGAACACTTCTTTTGTGTCAGTTAGCATTTGTGACAGTCGTCCAGGTGTGACGTCGTCATCCTTTTTGGCCTCCACCTTCAGTGCCTGTATGGAATGCCAATCTAAATGTATCTTCCGGATCCATTCACGTCCTAGCAGTGGTGGTCCTCCATTTGGCAATACAAATATATCCATTTTAGGTATTTCCTGACCTTTTTCGTCACTTTCACCCTTATTTTTCCTTTGGGGTAGACTTTTTGCCCCGTATACATCTTCAAGACAATCTCTGTAGCTTTCAAGGGTATGTGTGAAAATAGCCACTTGTAGTCTCTTTGATTTATGACTGTTAGAGCTGACCCTGTGTCCAATTCCATTTCCACTTGGACTCCATCTATCTTGAGTGTAACCTAGATAGTCTGGTGATCCTCCATTTCGGTTACATTATGTAGTTTCAGAGAACCCAGCTCCTTGCTTCCGGAGTCTATGTCACTTTTCTGTTCGTCTGAGCCACTGTCCATCACCTGGTGTACCTTTTTGTACTTCACCTGTGGAGATTTCTTACTGTTGGTTTTCTTCCCAGGCCTGCAGACTCTTGCTATGTGTCCGGCTTTCCCACACTGTCTGCACACTTGGTCCTTGAACCAACAATCTTTTTGGTCATGTGTTGTTCTGCCGCAGCGATAGCACTTCCCTGTTCCATAGGTCATTTCGTTGGTGCCATATTCTTGCGGTCTCCGTTGTATCTCTGCAGCGCCCCTTGCAGCTGCTTCGTGTGATACTGCCATATTGAAAGCTTTGTCCAGCGTAAGGTCCTTTTCTGATAGAAGCCGTTTCTGGGTTCCTTCACTTTGTAGCCCACACACAAACTTGTCCCTTAACGTGTCTGCTAGTCCTGCTCCAAACTGGCAGTATTTCGATAGCTTGTGCAGTTCCGTTAGGTACTCAGCATTGCTTTCGTCTTTGTGTTGGTTCCTTTTATGGAACTTAAATCGTTCTGCTATCAGCAGCGGTGTGGGGTTTAAGTGGTCCTGTAGGATTTCTGCTATGCTTTCAAAATTCTTGTTTACCGGCTTCTCTGGGGTTATTAGATTTTGCAGTAACCCATAAGTTTTTGCACCCATGGAATTTAACAGAACCAGTGCTTTATTAGCATCTGGCACTTCATTCACCCTGCAGTACACCTCAATACGTTCCACATATGTCACCCAATCTTCGACTTCATTGTCGAACGTAGAGATACTGCCACTCTTCGGCATCCTTGGTTGTGCGTTAACTATCACCAATGGCGCCTCCCGCGCTTCCCCTTCTTCTCCGCTGGCACAAAATGGCGTCTCCCGCGCTTTCCTTCCTTCCCGCGCTCGCCCGTCTTCTCCGCTGCGGCTTCGCAAAATGGCGTCTCCCGCGCTCTTCCTTCTTCTCCGCGGCTCAATGGCGCCTCCCGCGCTCTCCCTGCTTCTCCGCGGCTCAATGGCGTCTCCCGTGCTCTCCCTGCTTCTCCACGGCTCAATGGCATCTCCCCTTGCTTCGCCCCGCGGACCCTGATCAACCCGTGATCCCTGGCTGTGCTCTGCGCGTTCTTCTCTTGATATTTGTCGACGCCGCTCCGTCTAGAACCCGGCTGTTTCTTACCCTCTCTCTCTCTCCGGTTTTGCAGTATTTTTCCTCGACGCCGCTCGGTGATCAACCCCCGGCTGCGCCCTGCTCTCTTCACCCTTTTTCTTACCCCATCGACGCTGCCTGGCTCTCTCTCTCTGCCTTCGGTCGGCTCCAGCCGCCGCTGCTCGGGAAGGGTCTGCTCTGGACCTGTCGTTGGTCTCTTACTGCTCGTTGTGGCTGGGGAACCAAGCCCGGCTCTCCACAGCCTCCCCAGTGAAGTTGGATCTCTGCCTGACTGCTGGGCGGTTGCTCGCGGTCGACGCTCGTGTTCCTGGACTCGACTATTTTTATTTATTTTTTGTTTAATGTTGCAGGTAGATTCACATCAACACTCGTCGCCACTGTTAGATCCGTGGTTCAGTGGATAAATAATTACACGGATGCTGTACATAAACAAATAACAAGTCTTTACTGGAGGAGGGCAATCTCTAGACTGGAGTACAGAGGCATGCGCACAGATTATATACTGGTGTGGTTACTGCCGGTACTACAGTATACAGGAGCTGTAAAAAGTAGTTCTGACTTAAAGCACATACACTACAGACGACGTTCAGGCTTGGGCTGATAAGTGGCAGGTAACATTCGCATCACACAAGTGCCAGGCAATGACTATCTCCAACAAGCGAGAGTCTAACCACCGCTCCTTGACATTCAATGGCATTACCATCGCCGAATCCCCCACCATCAACATCCTGGGGATCATCATTGACCAGAAACTTAACTGGACCAGCCAGATGAATACTGTGGCAACAAGAGTTGGTCAGAAGTTAGGTATTCTGCGGTGAGTGTTTCACCTCCTGACTCTCCAAGCCTTTCTACCACCTACAAGGCACAAGTAAGGAGTGACATGAATCAGTGATTCATGAAAGAAAGACTTATGAAATAATACTGAGCGGCCTGCGGGTGGCGCTGTCCAGGGAGAGTATAAATACTCGGGCACAGGCCCAGCTTGCGCAGGACATTCTTAACAGGAACTAGTGAAGGACACAACTAGACCTCCATGTTGTAAAACAGTTGATTAAAGCTTTGCTTAACGCTTAAACCAAATGCCGAGTAGTTTTCTTACGTCATGGAGTGTGATGGAATACTCTCCACTTGCCTGGATGAGTGCAGCTCCAACAACACTCAAGAAGCTCGACACCATCCAGGACAAAGCAACCTGCTTGATTGGCACCCCATCCACCATCTTAAACATTCACTCCCTCCACCACCGGTGTACCGTTGTTGCGGTGTGTACCATCTACAAGATGCACTGCAGCAACTCGCCAAGGCTTCTTCTACAGCACCTCCCAAACCCGCGACCTCTTCCACCTAGAAGGACAGGGCAGCAGGCGCATGGGAACACCACCATCTCCAATTTCCCCTCCAAGTCACACACCATCCTGACTTGGAAGTATATCGCCGATCCTTCATCGTTGCTGGGCCAAAATCCTGGAACTCCCTCCCTAACAGCTCTGTGGGAGTACCTTCACCACACGGACTGCAGCAGTTCAAGAAGGCAGCTCACTACCATCTTCTCAAGGGCAACTAGAGCTGGGCAATAAATGCTGGCCTTGCCTGTGATGCCCACATCCCATGAACAAATAAAAACAAATGATTGAGCATCAAGTAGGTCAGACTTAGCCTGTACATAATTTCTTTATGCATGTTCTTTCTTTATTCTATTGCTTGCTTCTCAATAAGCTTGAACCCCACTATCCTTTTACCCGGCCTCCAATTAACTTTTTGCTTTTGCTAATTTTGACTTTGAGGGCGAGTGTAAAATGGGTGCTATTGATTCAGCCACCCGTTATACATCTCTTCCGAGTAAATGAAAATCAGGACAGATGTATATCGGGTAGCTAAATTGATAGCGCCCATTTTACAATAACCCCCACCCCCAAGTCAAAATAACCCCCTCTTAGTCAAGCTTCTCATTTCTGAGGACCTCCTCATCATATGAGATTCCAAGGTTGTCTTTCTCTCCCCTCAGGTGAGAGGTGACTGGAGCAGCTTACAGGGGGAAGGGGAGCAATCGCAACTCCTGTGAGAGTAATTCAATACCACTGTGTTTTAACTCTCTTTTCTAAACACGTGATCACCTCCTACATGCACTTAGCTGCTTTGTATATATCAGTAAAGTGTAACATTGAGAGCAAAGCATAAAAATAATTGGAGAAGGAAGATACAATAATTCACAAATGACTGGTCACCACTCTTCTCCTTCCTCGATCTTCCCTTCTCCCATCGCATAACCTCCCGCTGGACTTCATTAGTCCCATGAAGAATTATCCGCCCCCAGTGATCTGCTGGAGCAGCATCCGCTCCCCAATTCGGCTGTTCCCTAACTGACGACATTCTCTCTCAGCCTATTTTTCACATCGATGGGAACGTAATCTTGATTCCTTATAGCATACGATATAATATTTTAAAATATAAAGTGCATTTTTCCCCTTTTACTCGTGAAATACTTCATGACATATTTTGGCAAATTTCAGCCTGTACACAAAAGGAACATTAATATTAAATGACCTATACACAGAAAGCAGAATCTAACGCAACAGAAAACACACTGGAATGCACCTAATGCAATCAATGGAAGAGTTTTCGGCCTAGAAATTCGGTGGGGTGCGCCACCAGTTAGCGCCTAAAGAGGGCACTCAGTGGCTTTAGCGCCACTGGCCACGCCTCCCGCGATATTTAGCTGGGGCGCTAATGGCGGCGTTAGCCTGTTGCGCTGTGCCTTCACCGATGACGTCATCGGTGTGCGCAGCACCCCACTACTGCCCCGATCTCGATATTCAGTAGCGCTCGCCTCTGTAGCGCCGTTCGCAACTCGCGCCCGGTTCACGGGGCCTACCTGTGGCGGCAGTGGCGCAAATTAAGGTGGAGGTGCGGGGCAGCCATTTTTTCTGGCGGTCGCCTGCCAGCACCTCCGTCCCCGGCCTCCTGATCTCCCCCCGTGGCAGTGCCGACTGTTTTCCAAGAGCCCGGCACTTCTCCTCGGTGCCGGGCTCTTTTGCCAGCACTCGCGATCTCCGATCACGCTGGTGCAGGCCCCTCCCCCTTAAGAATGCGCTGCGATATTCAGTTTCAGTGCCCTAAGAGCCTCGTCCCGTGTCCCTCTTGGGGCGTTCAAGCTGAATTTCCGGCGGTCGCAACTGCTCCGATCGCTGCGCTAATTCTGGCGCCCAGGTGAGCTTGCCGCCCCGTTTGCGGCTCCACCGAATTTTTCCCCCGCAAAATTCATTATGTTATTTTACTTTAACTATGAAGAATTGTATGGCTGCTTAAAGTGTGGCAGTGTGTTAAACCCAGTGATTTTTTTTTCCTTTAACTCTTCACATAAAGTATAAATAAATCATCCCCAGGACTTAACTGGTGTACTATGTGGTCCATTTCTATATAAAACGTTTCATCGCTTCTAGGAAATCTCTGGGGGTAATTTTGACTTGGGGGATAGTGTAAAATGGGCAAGATCGATTAAGCCGCCCATTATACATCATTTCCAGTCATGAAAACAAGGTGAAAAAATGAAAAGATATCACTGAATCGATATCGCCTTTTTTACATGATCACCCAAAGTCAAACTTACCCCCTCTTAGTCAAACTTATCATTCCTGAGAGCCTTCTCATCATGTGAGGTTCTGAGATTGTCTTTCTCTCCCCCTCAGCGTCCCTCAGCTAAGTCCCAGGAGGGGGGTTGGGGGCAACCAGAACTCCTGTGGAGTCGGGGCAGCACTCCTGGCTCCACAGGAAGGTGTTCTTTTAAATACAAAATTTTAAATACGTGCCTTTGGTTGGCGGCCGCAGTGGCCTCCAAAGAATCCTGAGTGGAGCAATGTAGCTAAAAAGTGGCGTCTTGCCATAATTATGTGCCATATATTTCCCATTTCCATGACCAGTTCCAGAGGATCTACGAAGCTCGGGATGTGGTGAAATATCCCACACGACCCCTGATTTCCCTTTATATTTGCTGTTTGTGATGCATTACTGCGATTATCTTGGGAGACCATTTTATCTTTTTTATATTGGTGTTCTTCTGAATGCAGAAGGGTGGTGGATCAGGGTGAATACAAAGGCAACACCAGTGAGCTGCGGAGTGATGCTGCTCCTTCGCAGGCTTGTGTTGTGACTCTCCCTTTTGAGTTTTGATGGATGAGTTTTTTACAATGGTAAATATGTGACAAATCCATTGTCAGAAACATGAAATTGTGATGTCTATTTTTAAGAGTTCTGACAATCTAAGAGACATTTCATGGTGTATAACTCCTCCTAAGTAGATTGATTTATAACTACAGCTGAATCCTATGTATTTGTTTTTTTTATATTGTCTAGATAAGTCCTTGACTCATGACCTGTTCACATAAACTATTTCCTGCAGTAGCTCTGCTTTTATGCTTGCTGGTTATTGTACCTTTTATAGGTCTGGCAATAGAGCACTACAGATAATTGAATGTACAGTAATGAGCTCTTCATTTTTATAGCCCTGGTGCTACTTTCTACACCTTAAGATTTATGTAAATGCTTTGGAAAAGGGTAGCGTAAAACTTGAAAGCAATGCATTGGTGTGTCATAGCATTGCTTTCCTGCAACATGTCCCGTATCTGTCAAGCCTCAATAAACATTAAACAGCTATCAGCCTTCACATAAATTGAGTTGCTGGTAAGTAAATAACTTCATTAGCCAGAATCTAGGCTGCTATCCAACATGTTCTGCTTTATTCTATAGCCTTTGTAATCTAACATTTAATGAGGAGAGGCACAAATAAAAGCTAGTGGAACGTTGGCCTTTACCTCAAGGAGTTTTTTTTCGTCCCGTATTTAAAGATTTGAATTGGAGGAGCTGTCTCAATGTGTTAACATTCACTTGTGTAAACCTTTAACGGGCAGTCCCATAAACCAATGCACAACTTGCTTCCTGGCTTTGGCCTTTGAGGTCTGTGCTGGGATGTCCACTTCCTGCAACACTTTGAGAGGTCTACTTAATGAGTTGTACCTGTTTAATGACTTTCCCACTGAAAATAGCATTAAAAAGGAAACTAGACAGGCCCGTTGATGTTGATGAAGGTTTAGTACCGTAGGTACACACAGGACTAAGCTCAATGTGAAAATATGAGCAATTATATATTGTTAAAAAAGTGACTGTTTGACTTTGTTTGACTGAGCATCTGAAAAGCCTCCCCCTGTCATTGATTGGATATTGGCTGACGCTGCTATTTTAACAGATGACTGAGCTCATGCTCTAGCAAGCAACCATTACTCAGAATAGAAACACAAAAGAAGTATCGATGTTTAAAGTGGAGGTGGTTAACATTCTGAGTTAAAGTAATCTGTCATGGATATTGTCAGGTATAAATCACTCAAGTAAATGAGAAATATAACATTGATGTACTTCCACTATTATGTTGCCATATTCCCCAGTTTGTTTCATTTCTTAAAGACCATTCACTACCTCCTATCCTCCATTATATATATGGAGAGTCAGCTGGTTGAATTAGTAGTGTTGTCACCCCCAGATAAAATGATGGGATCAAGCCCCATTGACGTGCATTTAAACTCTTACCTATACTGCTAGCCTAGTGTAATGTGTTGCTTGTTTCCAGCTCTTATTTCCTCCCTTTTACCTTTTTCTCTTAAAGTCACTAGTCCTACCCAGGTACTTAGGTTCTTGATTCCCCACGAGAGGAAATTGCTTCTATCTACCCTATCAAATCTTTTTAACTCCTCGATCAGATCAACCCTCAATCTTCTATACTCAAGGGAACACAAGGCCAGTTCATGCATACTGTCCTCATAATTTAACACTCTAAACCTGGCTATCATTTCTGTGAATCTGCGCTACATCCATTCCAAGGCCACCAGTGCCATGTGTTAGTCAGAGTAGAAATAGAAGGATATTGCAAATGAATACGTGGCTAGAGGAATGGTGCAAGGGGGTGGGATTCAAATTCCTGGTACACTGGAACCGGCTTTGGGGGAGGTGGGACCAGTACAAGCTGGACGGTTTGCACCTGGGCGGGACCAGAACCGATTTCCTAGGGGGAGTGTTTGCTAGTGCTGTTGGGGAGGGTTTAAACTAAAATGGCATGGGGTTGGGAACCTGTGCAGGGAGACAGAGGAAAGGGAAGCAAGGATAGAAACATAGAAACATAGAAGATAGGAGCAGGAGTAGGCCATTCGGCCCATCGAACCTGCTCCGCCATTCAATGAGATCATGGCTGATCATCCAAATTCAATACCCTGTCCCTGCCTTCTCTTCATATTCCTTGATCCCTTTAGCCTTAAGCAATATATCCAACTCCTTCTTGAATATATTTAATGAACTGGCCTCCACCGCCCTCTGTGGCAGAGAATTCCACAGGTTCACCACTCTCTGGGTGAAGAAATTCCTCCTCATCACAGTCCTAAATGGCTTACCCCTTATCCTTAGACTATGACCCCTGGTTCTGGACTCCCCGGCCATCGGGAACATCCTTCCTGCATCTAGTCTGTCCAGGCCTGACAGAATTTTATAGGTTTCGATGAGATCCCCTCTCATTCTTCTAAGCTCCAGCGAATATAAGCCTAATCGACCCAATCTCTCTTCATATGTCATTCCTGCCATCCCAGGTATCAGCCTGGTGAATCTTCACTGCTCTCCCTCCATGGCAAGAACATCCTTCCTCAGATAAGGCGACCAAAACTGCACACAATACTCAAGGTGCGGTCTCACCAAGGCCCTGTACAACTGCAGAAAGACACCCTTGTTCCTGTACTCGAACCCTCTTGCTACGAAGGCCAACATACCATTTGCCTTCTTAACCGCCTGCTGCACCTGCATGCTTACCTTCAGCGACTGGTGCACAAGAACACCCAGGTCTCTTTGCACTTCCCCTTCTCCCAATCTATTGCCATTCAAATAATAATCTGCCTTCCTGTTTTTGCCACCAAAGTGGATAACCTCACATTTATCCACATTATAGTGCATTTGCCATGTTTCTGCCCAATCACCCAACCTGTCCAAATCGTACTGGAGTTTCACGACATCCTACTCACAGCATACCCTCCCACGCAGCTTTCTGTCGTCTGCAAATTTGGAGATACTACATCCAATTCCCTCGTCCAGATCATTATTATATATTGTGAACAGCTGGGGTCATAGGACCGATCCTTGCGGTACCCCACTAGTCACTGCCTGCCACTCGGAAAATGACCCATTTATTCAAACTCTTTGCTTTCTATCTGCCAACCAGTTCTCTATCCAAGTCAATACCTTGCCCCCAATCCCATGTGCCTTAATTTTGCACGCTAATCTCTTATGCGGGACCTTATCAAAAGCCTTCTGAAAGTCCAAATACACCACATCCACTGGTTCTCCCTTATCTATTTTACTAGTTACATTCTCAAAAATTTCCAGTAGATTAGTCAAGCACGATTTACCTTTTGTAAATCCATGTTGACTTTGTCCGATCCTGTCACTGCTTTCCAAGTGCTCTGCTATTACATCTTTTATAATGGACTCTAGCATTTTCCCCACTACCGGTGTCAGGCTTACCGGTCTATAATTCCCCGCTTTTTCTCTACCACCTTTTTTGAATAGTGGGGTAACATTAGCTACCCTCCAATCCATGGGTACTGTTCCAGAATCTATCGAGTTCTGGAATATGACCAGCAATGCATCTACTATCTCCAGGGCCACTTCCTTAAGTACCCTAGGATGTAGATTATCAGGCCCTGGGGATTTATTGGCCTTCAATCCCATCAACTTCCCCAACACCATTTCTCTACAAATACTGATTTCTTTCAGTTCCTCCCTCTCATTAGTCCCTATGTTCCCCGACATCTCTGGGAGTCTATTTGTGTCCTCCTTTGTGAAGACAGAACCAAAATATGTATTTAATTGGTCTGCCATTTCTTTGTTCCCCATTATAAATTCCCTTGATTCTGACTGTAAGGGACTTCACCAATCTTTTTCTCTTCACATATCTATAAAAGCTTTTACAGTCAGTTTTTATGTTCCCTGCAAGCTTACTTTCATAATCTATTTTCCTCCTCTTAATTAATCCCTTTGTCCTCCTTTGCTGAATCCTAAACTGCTCCCAATCCTCAGGTTTGCTGCTTATTTTGGCCAATTTATATGTCCTCTCTTTGAATCTTATGTTATCCCTAATTTCCCTTGTTAGCCACGGTTGAGTCACCTTTTTTGATTTATTTTTATGCCAAACTGGGATAAACAAATTCTGTAGTTTATCCATGCGATCTTTGAATGTTTGCCATTGCCTATCCACCGTCAACCCTTTGAGTGACATTACCCAATCAATCCTACCCAACTCGCATCTCATGCCATCATGGTTCCCTTTATTTAAATTAGGACCTTAGTCTCTGAGTCAACTACTTCACTCTCCATCTTGATGAAGAATTATATCATATTATGATCACTCCAACCCAAGGGGCCTCGCACAACATAATTGCTAATTAATCCTTTCTCATTGCATAATACCCAGTCTAAGATGGCCTGATCCCTAGTTGGTTCCTCGACATATTGGTCCAGGAAACCATCCCGTATACACTCCAGGAATTCCTCCTCCACAGTATTGTTACTAATTTGGTTAGCCCAATCTATATGTCAGGAGACTTTGGTTTATCCGGAGGTTGTATGTCCGGAAACCTCGATCTACCGGCAGAAATCAGGAGCCGTTTTGTTCGTTTTTTTTCTTCTCGTGGCTTTTTTTTCCAACAGTCAGGCTCTGGAAAGTCTCTCTGAAGCTGTTGCTAAGCTACAGAGACGCTTCCAAGGTATGGGCCGACTGTTTAGAAGCTGTTGCGAAGCAACAGTGTTTGTTGTCAGATACGGAGATGAAAACCTCCGTATGCTTCAACATTAACGCTGGTATGTCCGGCAGTTTTGATAGATCGGCAACAGCTCGGTCCCGTCGGTGCCGGATATCACAAAGTTTCCTGTAAATCCCCAGGGCCTGATAATCTACATCCTAGGGCACTTAAGGAAGTGGCCCTAGAAATAGTAGGTGCATTGCTGGTCATCTTCCAAAATTCGATGGACTCTGGAACAGTTCCCATGGATTGGAGGATAGCTAATGTAAGCCCACTATTTAAAAAAGGTGGTACAGAGAAAACGGGGAACTATAGACTGGTAAGCCTGACATCGGTAGTGGGGAAAATGTTAGAGTCCATGATAAAAGATGTAATAGCAGAGCACTTGGAAAACAGTGACAGGATCGGACATGGATTTACAAAAGGTAAATCATGCTTGACTAATCTACTGGAATTTTTTGAGAATATAACTGATAGAATAGATAAGGGAGAACCAGTGAATGTGGTGTATTTGGACTTCCAGAAGGCTTTCGATAAGGTCCCGCATAAGAGATTAGCGTGCAAAGTTAAAGCACATGGGATCGGGGGTAAGGTACTGTCTTGGATAGAGAACTGGTTGGCAGACAGGAAGCAAAGAGTTGGAATAAACGGGTCTTTTTCCGAGTGGCAGGCAGTGACTAGTGGGGTACCGTAGAGATCGGTGCTAGGACCCCAGCTATTCACAATATATATTAATGATCTAGATGAAGGAACTAGATGCATTATCTCCAAGTTTGCAGACGACACAAAGCTGGGTGGGCGTGCGTGCTGTGAGGAGGATGCAGAGAAACTCCAGTATGATTTGGACATGTTGAGTGATTGGGCAGATGCATGGCAAATGCAAATGCGAGGTTATCCACTTCGGTGGCAAAAACAGGAAGACAGATTATTATCTGAACTGCAATAGATTGGGAAAAGGGGAAGTGCAACGAGACCTGGGTGTCCTTGTGCACCAGTCGCTGAAGGTAAGCATGCAGGTGCAGCAGGCAGTTAAGAAGGCAAATGGTATGTTGGCCTTCATAGCTAGAGGATTCGAGTACAGGAGCAAGGATGTCTTGCTGCAGTTGTACAGGGCCTTGGTGAGACCACACCTTGAGTAATGTGTGCAGTTTTGGTCGCCTTATCTAAGGAAGGATGTTCTTGCCATGGAGAGAATGCAGCGAAGATTCACCAGACTGATACCTGGGATGGCATGAATGACATATGAGGAGAGATTGGGTCGATTAGGCTTATATTCGCTAGAGTTTAGAAGAATGAGAGGGGATCTGATTGAAACTTATAAAATTTTAACAGGACTAGACAGACTAGATGCAGGAAGGATGTTCCCGATGGTGGGGGAGTCCAGAACCACAGGTCACAGTCTAAGGATAAGGGGTAAGCCATTTAGGACTGGGATGAGAAGGAATTTCTTCACCCAGAGAGTGGTTAATCTGTGGAATTCTCTACTACACAAGACAGTTGAGGCCAATTCATTAAATATATTCAAGAAGGAGTTGGATATATTTCTTAAGGCTAAAGGGATCAAGGGTTATGGGGAGAAAGCAGGGACAGGGTACTGAATTTGGATGATCAGCCATAATCTCATTAAATGGTGGAACAGGCTCGAGGGGCTGAATGGCCTACTCCTGCTCCTATCTTCTAGGTTTCTATGGCCTAGAAATTGGGTTGGGGCGCCAAAGTGGTGCAAAAGTCGCCTGAGCGCAGGATTTAGTGCAGCGTTCGCGGCTTCAGCGATCGTCCAATATTCAGTTTCATTGTCCCTCGAGGGACACGGGGCGAGGCTCGAGGCGCTCCGCGTCCCTCTTAGGGCGCTAAAACTGAATATCGCAGCGCAATGTGCCGCAGCGCCACACGCTGCGGCACAGCACGCTGCGGTACTGCAGGCCTTCCTCCCACTGTTAAGGGGGAGGTGCCTGCAACAGCGCGAACCCCGATGCACACTCATTTTTGCTAATGATAATAATGGAGGTTGGTCAGAGGTCAAGTTTCTGGTTTTCTGCCCAGCTGAAATTTGGAGTGGAACTCAGACAGAGAGTGAGAGATACATAGAGAGAGCGAGCAGTTACAGCAAACTAGTTTCAAGTGAATTTAGCAAAGCAACAGGAACACTGTGGCAAGTGTTGTTATTTTTTATGTTGCAAGAAATATTCTGAAATAGAATTAATTTCTTTTATTCATATATTATATGTAAAATAAACCAGCTTAATGATTTAAATTTTTCCTCATCTCACTAGAATATTTATCAGTCCAAAATCCAGCAAAGAGGAGAAGTGTTTTGGGGGTGCATCTGAGATTATAATATCCAGTACATACAATGAAGAGATTCATTGTTATGACCACCAGGTCGCTCTATCAGATGTCTAGATATTGGGCAGATCGTACGGGATGCTCGATCCGCTTATGGGAGAGGTCGGTGACAGTGTACTAGAGAGACTATCTTCAGCAGGCCTAAAATTTGCAACAGGGATACATGCTGAAATTAATGGGAAAAGTTCATATGATTAAAATTAGATCAATTCAGATTTATTAAAAAAGATTAGTGTTTGTTGAAGTTTGGTCCAATTTACATTTTAAATAGAAGGTAGCACAGATGTAAAAATTGTCATTTTCCAGGAATGTTCTTCACTGAGTCAAGTTTTGCACCTTCCTCCTCCTCGAATACTATCCTCTGTGATGGGAATGACCACTTTGCACTACTTATGTTGGCATTTTATTGTGAGTACTGTCTAATTAGCCACTGCAATAATTGTGCACAGAAAATGCTGGAAATACTCAGCAGGTCAGGCAGCACCTGTGGAGAGAGAAACAGAGTTAACGTTTCAGGGATCCTGAAATGTTGGCCCAGAAATTCGGGTCCCAACGCGTGAGTACGCACTGGGTACTCACGCGTAGGCCCAACGAAAGTGTCGGTTTCGTGCATGCACTGCGCATGCGCGGGAAACCGGAACTTCCGTTCCCTTGAAAGAAGGGGTTGACAGGTGGAACGCGTGTGCCAGAGAGGCAGCGCGTGTGCATTGAACTTACGTTTTTTTTGCAGTGTTCTCCGGGAGGGTAAGTCTCCAGGAGTTACACTTTTAAAAAGCAGGCGCAAGGCCTGCTTTTAACAAGGCAAGTGGTGAATTAATTAAAATTAAAACATTTTTTCCACAGGTTTATTATTTTCAAATACTTTAACGAAAGGTAAGTTTATTTTTAGCCCCGTTAGAAAATGTAATTAATTTTTTCAAAAATGTAAATTATTGTTTAAAATAGTTATTTTGTTGGAGTCGACAGAAATCAACAGGCTGAGACTTTTCTTTAAGCAAAAACAAAACGTGTCTTACTTTAATCAATCACCACGAGGTCTGAAGGCTCAGCCCCGTGCAGGGGCTATGACGTCATCATGCAACCGACGTCATGACGTCATTACGTTACCGACGCTCTTAAAGGGACCCTGCACCAATAACCCAACGCAGCATGTACATATCACAACATTGCTATACAAAGTGAATTGTGTTTAGGTACATATAACAGCATTGGTTATACATTGTGTTATTGTCCCTATGTGGTCTCCGCCACATACGTCCCCCCAGAATTCACTAGTACTGGCAATGTCAGTCGTTGGGGGGGCCGGATCACACGGTTGGAATGGCTCCTCAATTCCGTGGTGGGGACCGGGGGGTTCATCGGAGGGACCTCGGGCGATCGGTGGTGGATTGAGGGTGTGGAAACCGGAGGTCGAAATGTGGTGTTCTAACCCGTGTTTGGTGGCGGTGGACGAGAACGTGAGTTTCGTAAGGTCCGGCAACTGGGCGAGGAGGCGGGAAAACTCGTCGGAGGCCGAGAGTGCGCTGGACAACTGCGTCGTGCTGGACCCGCTGAGGGAACATGGGAGCGAGCTGAAGGTTTCCGCGTTGATGAAACGTCGGTTCTTGATGTCCACCAAAAGGCCATTGGCGCAGAGGAAGTCAGCACCGAGAAGGGGGGTGGACACTTTTGCTGTGACAAAGTCCCAGGTGAACCGTTGCCCGCCAAAACAAAGCACCACGTTCCATTTCCCGAAGGTGCGGATGGAACTGCCGTTGGCGGCTTCGAGGAAGGGGCCGTGGTTCCCCCCTTGAATGTCTATGGTTGACGCGGGCAGGACGCTCACCTGGGCGCCCGTGTCGCAAAGGAAACGACGTCCGGAGTCGATATCTGTAATAAACAACAAACTGCCTGAACGGCCGACAGCCATAGCAGCGGACGAGTCTTTAGTTTGCTTCGACGTGGGAAAACTGCACGGGGGCCGGCACTTCCTGGCTTTGGGGCCGAACTGCGCATGGTAGAAGCAGAGGCTTAGGGGCTGCCGCCATTGAGCTGTATTGGTGGAGGCAGGGCTCCGTATGGCCGCGTAGTACTGTTGCCCGGCGGAGAAAAATTTGTCGGCCTCCTTGGACAGGTCACGGAAATCGGTAGTGGAAGAGTTGGCTAACGCCGACCGTTCCTGGCCTGGCAGCTGTTGGAGGAACAGTTCCTTGAAGAGGAAGCATGGCATGTGTGTGCTCGGGAGGGCTAGCATGTGGTCCATCAGCTCCGAGGGCTTGGAGTCGCCAAGCCCGGGTAGAGAGA
Source organism: Somniosus microcephalus (assembly GCF_052327205.1). Classification (NCBI taxonomy): domain Eukaryota; kingdom Metazoa; phylum Chordata; class Chondrichthyes; order Squaliformes; family Somniosidae; genus Somniosus; species Somniosus microcephalus. The sequence goes on from NC_140997.1 coordinate 49,674,424, forward strand.
GAAGCCGGCGTGCGCGTTCGGCTTCGGTGAGTCCGAAAGTTCGTAAGAGTTTCGTATTTGTTGAGCTCCTGGGGGTTTTCGAGCAGGTTCACGGCTCTGGCTGCGGTGGAGCTGCCGGGAGCAGAAATGATGTAGTAGTACCTCGTGTCATCCGTGGTGATGTCCCGGATTGCAAATTGAGCCTCGGCCTGGGCGAACCAAGTGGCAGCCTGTTGTTCCCAAAACTCGGGTAATTTGACGGAAACAGCGTTCGTCGCCATTTCAGATGAGGTCTTTGGAATCGTCCAAAAGAGCAGCGGGGTCACCAATGTTGGAGTCGACAGAAATCAACAGGCTGAGACTTTTCTTTAAGCAAAAACAAAATGTGTCTTACTTTAATCAATCTCCACGAGGTCTGAAGGCTCAGCCCCGTGCAGGGGCTATGACATCATCACGCAACCGACGTCATGACGTCATCACGTTACTGACGCTCTTAAAGGGACCCTGCACCAATAACCCAACCCAGCATGTACATATCACAACATTGCTATACAAAGTGAATTGTGTTTAGGTACATATAACAGCATTGGCTATACATTGTGTTATTGTCCCTATGTGGTCTCTGCCACAATTTCATGTAATTTATAGTTATTTTAAAAATGTGATTTTTTTTTTTCAATTTATTTGACGTTTTAGTTATGTTTTGGGGCTAATAGTATTTATAGGTTTGACAGCTCTTCCTGTCAAATTTATGAATGAAGCCATTCCCTGCTACCATTGGCTCTCCATGGCCCACGTGATCCCAGGGGACGCTTCAAACTAACTGCGCCCCTGGGATATGCAAGCACTGCGTGCCGGCAGTTGGAGGAGGCCCAGGATCGGAATACCACGCAGGCCCACAGCTCAATGGCCGGTGCGCAAGGTAAGTGCAGGTCGGAGGCTTGCACCCGCGGGAAGCCTCCGACCCAAATTTCTGGCCCATTAACTCTGTTTCTCTCTCTCCACAGTAAAGCTGTGCACTTCTGACAGTGCTTTATAGAAAAAGGATAAAAATTAACTTACCTTTTATGCATTCTCTGTGTGCATAGAGGAATTTGACTTTCCTCCCTTTCCCTAGATTATACTACGAAGTGCACGATCCTAGTCAAATTATCAAGGGATCGATTTTCAATACTAATTAAGATTGAACATTATACTGTAGAAGATGCATTATTAGATCTACTGGCAAATAGAAAAATGTATTTTCAACAAAATGCAATCTATTTAGCATAGCTGAACATAAGGCTGTTAACATCATTATACAGAGAGAGAGAGAGCATGAGCGAAACAAAGGAAAATGAATAAAATGCTGAAGAAAGCATGTTTTACTTCATCCCTAATTACTGTACAGATCAGTCCTACAATTTCGATGACAGCTCTGTTAAAGTGTCTTCATTTATTCTCCTGCAACATGACAGCTTCATTCTCCATACACTCTCAATCAGTCTCAGAGTTCAGACATCTAATTCGAATGCCAAGGAAAAAATGGAGTTTGCATTGTGGATTCATGTTTCCCAGTGAAGAGCATAAAGGCTCACCTAAACTTATATACTGTTGATTTAGCAGCTATCGGAGAAGGAAGATTATTCTTCCATTCATCTGGAATGTAATAGAATCTCAATCTTTATAAGGAAATGGGGTTATTTCAGAAAATGATCTAATGGACTCCATGACTATGCAGAACCCTACCACCCAAAACTTGTGGCACCTCCAGATATATTACAGGTAATTGAGCTCATCAGGAATTATGATAAGCACAAGTTCCATGTCAAAGTCACATTCCACAATTGGTAGGCTGGTAGTTTTTATGACACCATGTAAGTTTCATGGAACAGTTTGGCCCCAGCACTGTAGGGCATGAAACAGTTAAACTTCGAGGCACAGAAAAAGGTGTTAGTCATCTAAGTCTGCAGTTCTTGGAGAACACATTGATACTGGACAATGAAAGCTTTGACTTATGATTAACTCTGAAAAGGACATTGACATTGAACTATGAGGCCCTGACTCATGATTGGTTTTGATGGGAAAAATTAACATCTGGACAATGCTCTGAGTTTAACTAAAACAATGGGGGTCACGATCGACTTCTTGACATGAATGGAAGACACACCAGTCCTGAGCAGACAATCAGCTAACCACCCATCAACAGTAATAGAAATCACATTGTCTATGCATTACAGGGAGCAGGAAAGGAGATAAGGAGTTATCTTCAATCTCACAGCTCTGTATACCTCCGGTGATTGAATTACAGGTTGATAAGGTGTGAATGTCGGACAATTCAGCAAACCGACAACCGAAACTGGTTGGGGAAGGCCCAGCCATGGGGCCAGGTGACTAAAGAACTATAAGAAGAAGCGACATCGACTTGTGGACACTGCAGCAGTCAGGTGAAGAAGGACAGGGTACCGGTCACCTCCAGATCCAGGGCCTACAATCAACATCAGTAACGACCAGCTGCGTGGGTGATTGTAAGTTTCAGCCAAATCTCTAAGGGGTTTTTGTCTGTGGTTTGTTGGTTTTAATAAACTAACAGTTTTGGGTTGAGCCTAAATCTTTGTGTCATGTATATTTTGTTCCTGTAAAACCAGAGTCCAAGAATCCTTGTAAGGCATAAGGGAAATGAACACCTTACACCATTCAACCCAATATATTGCTGACAGTATTGATTAAAAGTTCAAATTCAGGCTCCGAAGTTTGCCTTGGCTCAGTGGTAACACTCTCACCTCTGAGTCAGAAGGTTGTGGGTTTCAGCCCCACTCCAGAGACTTGAGCACAAAAATCTAGGCTGACACCTCTGCACAGTACTGAGGGAGCACTGCACTGTCAGAGGTGCCATCTTTTGGATGAGACGTTAAACTGAGGCACCGTCTGCTCTCTCAGGTGGACTAAAAGTTCCCACGGCACTATTTGAAGAAGAGCAGGGGAGTTCACCTGGTGTTTTGGCCATAATCCCTTGACTAACACCTAAAACATAATCTGGTTAAACATTTATGTCATTGCTGTTTGTGGTACCTTGCTGTATGCAAATTGGTTGGTGTGTTTCCTACATTCCATTGGAACTGAATATTGGACAGGGTGTATAACAGACAGCTGATTCGATATTGTCTACTTTGCGCTACTGCCTAAGATAAATTTCTACCCCAATGAATGAAGCTTCAAAATCAGGACTATTTTTATATCTTCTGTTTCGACTATAGCTTTGTACTAAAAGTCTCCATGGTGTCGACTCTCTGGCAACAGTCTTTCAAAACCAGCTGCATACTACTGGACAAAAGAATTGTGTGTTACATTGGAAATCTTGGGATTACAAGACTAAATACCAGTTTACAGAATCAATGATTATTCAACTAACGGATCACCACAGTGACAGTCGGTAAACCTGAGTTACAGTTCACCCAGTACTTAACTCTGCCAGCTGGTGTACAGACCAAATCCAATGTCCTCCTCACCCTTTGAAAGGAAAAATAAACAAAGGCTTGCATTTATATAGCACCTTCCACGACCTTAGGACATCCCAAAGCACTTTATAGCCAATGAAATACTTCTGAAGTGTAGTCACTGTTGTAATGTAGGAAACGCAACAACAACAACACCTTGTATTTATATAGCACCTTTAACATAGTAAAACATCCCAAAGTGCTGCACGGGAGTATTATAAGACAAAAAATTTGACACTGATCCACATAAGGATAAATTAGGGCAGGTGACCAAAAGCTTGGTCAAAGAGGTAGGTTTTAAGGAGCATCAAGTCAAGATGGCGACCGAGACGGTCCGGTGCTAGCGCGCTCTCCCTGCTTCGAGCGGCCCGCTCTCACCGCTCGCTCCGGCAACCGGAGCCAGGTGTTCAGCGAGTCGGGCGGAGGCAGCGCAGTGCATTGAGCAGCAGCAGCAGCCACGTCGACCCGCTAGAGCTCGTCGGCCGGCAGCTCCTCAGCGGGAAGGCATTCCGACTGGCAGGAGGGGAGCCGAGCATGGCGGCCAGAGGCCGGACCGGAAGCGGGAGAAGCAGGCCCCGGGCCGTCGGACCGTGGAGCCGGCGACGGTGAGGTGGAGGCCGCGGCAACCGGAGGATGTGTTCGGCGAGTCGGGCGGAGGCAGCGCAGCGCATCGAGCAGCAGCAGCAGCCACGACGACTCGCAGTCCGACTGGGAGGAGGGGAGCCGGGAATCGTGGCCAGAGGGTGAGCAGGAGAAGCAGGCCACCACACGTGGAGCCGAGCCGGCAACAGTGAGGAGGAGGCCGCGGTGATGAGGAGGACGGAGCAGCTGAGGGACATCGTGCTCCCACTGCCACTGGATGCCAAAGAATTGACTTTCTGAACACGGCGCTGTAAGAATAGCTGACGTGTCCCTACGGAGAGTAAGCATTCCATTGTACTAGTTACATATGGCAAATAAAATTGAATTGAATTGTAAAGGAGGAAAGAGAGGTAGCGAGGCAGACAGGTTTAGGCAGTGAATTCCAGAGCTTAGGGCCTTGGCAACAGAAGGTACGGCCACCAATGGTTGAGCGATTATAATCAGGGATGCTCAAGAGGGCAGAATTAGAGGAGCGCAGATATCTCCGGGGGTTGTGGGGCTGAAGGAGATTACAGAGATAGGAAGGGGCGAGGCCATGGAGGGATTTGAAAACAAGGATGAGAATTTTGAAATCGAGGCACTGCTTAACCGGGAGCCAATGTAGGTCAGCGAGCACAGGAGTGATGGGCGAATGGGACTTGGTGCGAGTTAGGATGTGGGCAGCCGAGTTTTGGATGACCTCAAGTTTACATAGGGTGGAATGTGGGAGGCCAGCCAGGAGTGTGTTGAAAGAGTCAAGCCTAGAGGCAACCAATCTGCTTACAGCAAGGCCCCACAAAAAGCAATGTGAGACTGACCAGATAATCTGTTTTTAGTGATGTTGGTTGAGGGATAAAGTTTGGCCAGGAACCAGGGAAAACTACCCTGCCCTTCTGTGAAATAGTGCTATAGGGTCTTTTACATCCAGCTGAGAGAGCAGACGGGACCTAGGTTTAATGTCTCATCCAAAAGATGGCACCTCCGACAGTGCCGCTCTGCCTCAGTACTGCACTGGAGTGTCAGCCTAGATTTTGTGCTCAAGTCTCTGGAGTGTGTTGTGTCCATGTATAATAAGACACAGACTGCAGGAGAACAGTACAACAGGTGTTTACTCAACGTGGCTCACACTGGAACTGGTCTGTACAGATTACTACTCAGTACTATATACAGGTGTGGTCACTGCCGGTACTGCAGTATACATGAGCTGTAAAAGATAGTTCCCCCCTTAAAGGTATATACATTACAATTCCTCCCCTTTTAGATTAATAGTACCATAACACTCATTTAACAATTAAATATCAAACTAATTACAATTAACACTTTTAACATGCAACATTAGCTGAAAATAGTCTATTCATATATTCAGTCTTTGGGGAGACTTCCTGATCCTTTCTGGATAGTGCCTTTCCCGAGTGTCTTGCTCTTGGTATGGAGGCGATTCTGGCCCCCTGTCGTCGGTTGGTTCATCAGCTTCCGATGCTACTGTTTCTGGGGTAGATGCGACCTGTACGTCGGGTTCATCACCAGGTACGTATGGGCGAGGCATGGGGTTGACTTGTTCCTGTGACTCTTGGATCTGGTCAGCATGGGTCTCACGATGGCTTAAAATGGCGTCTCCTGCGCTTTCCTTCCTCCCCCGCTGCTGCCAACGCCGCTCCCGGCGGTTCTCGTGGCAATGGCGGCGCCCTGTAGGTTTTGCGCACTTCTCCTGTGCTGCTGCTAACGCCGCTCTCAGCGGTCCTCGTGGCAATGGCGGCGCCTCATGGGTTTCTGCGCGTCTCTCTCTCCCTCTCTTCGACGCTGCTCGGCCCCTGAACACCGGCTGCGCCCTGTGTGCTCTGCCCTCTCTCTCTCTCCCCCGTCGATGCTGCTCGGCCCTTTGCTGTGCCGCTCGGTCGGGCTCTAGCCCGCCGCTGTCCGGGAAGGGTCTGCGCACTGCCTGTTGCCAGCCCGTTTCGCTGGACCACCTCGACTGGAAAGCCAAGCCTGGCTCTCGACAGCCTCCCCCGCAATTCTCGAGTCTCTGCTGGATGACTGGGCGGTTGCCCGTGGTCAACGCCCGAGTCTCTAGCCTTGACCTCCAATCCACTGATCTCCAGGAACGAATCCCTGGGAGGTGATGCAGAGTTGCAGGTAGGTTCGAACTTGCCTCGTCACCAATGTTGTGTCCGTGTATAATAAGACACAGACTGCAGGAGAACGGTACAACAGGTGTTTACTCAACGTGGCTCACACTGGAACTGATCTGTACAGATTACTACTCAGTGCTATATACAGGTGTGGTCACTGCCGGTACTGCAGTATACATGAGCTGTAAAAGATAGTTCCCCCCTTAAAGGTATATACATTACAGAGTGGGGCTTGAACCCACAACCTCCTGACTCGCCCAATGAGCCACAGTCATGTTCCTTGCCTTCCATTATTTTGTAGGAGCAGCAATGGGAATAACCTAAACCGCTGCAACATTCAAAGGACAAATAAAACAGGCATTTAACTAATTGTGAAGCAATAATTCAGTCAGAGCATGAATCATACATTTTATTTACAGTTGTATCACAAATAATTGTGAGTATGATCGCCACATTCAACTCTCCAAACAATTCATTTTTAATTAGACACAGAAACGATAGTTCTGTGCTTTTTGTTTAGTTAATTAAAACCAATTATAGCAATAACATCATAAATATTTGTCAGTCATTGATCCCTCTGAGGCAGAGAAGTATTATAAATTTTCAATCGCTCTTATGGAATGGAACCAACCTTATAAACCCAAAAAGTGTGGTGCTTTACGAAGTGTGGAGCTGCTCTGAAATCAGTTAATCCTTGCAAGTAGAATTGTTAAAGTTGTTACAGTGACTGTTGAAAAGCAGCTGTCAAATTTCTCCACTGACTTTGAATATTCTTTCTTGAGGACATGTTGTGGTGAATGCTTTATTTATCATTCAATTAGGAATACTGAATATTCTGATATGAAGCATCAGAAATTGTTGCCAGCACTCAATTTATTGCTTCAATGAGCAAGAATGAAGTATATTACCTATGCTAATATATTACAATTCATGGTAATGAATGTGACATCATATGCTGTGGTTGATAAGGAACACAAATATAGACAAATTAGGTGAAATGGCACTGTGAAATTAGCATGCAAATACATTGCTTTGCTTGCTATTTTATTGCAGACATTTATCCACTTGATACTTGCAGAATAAGAAGGACTGGGACAGGGGAGACAGTTTGCAGCTAAACCTGGTTGGCCAACTTTTCCCGAATTGTCCCGGAGTCTCCAGGAATTAACGATTAATCTGGCGGACATTTCTGCGAACGATCAGGAAGAAAAATCATCGTGGCATTAAAAACAATTGTGTGTTTTCTTTTCATTTTCTTTGAACACTTTTGTTTATTCATTATAAAAATATTGGTGATGGGGGAATAAAAACGCTGTTTGTCTGACAGTGAAGAATCATCCAATCGGGTAATGAAGAGTCTGTCCACTTTTCAATTGGCCGTGTGCTGCGAGAATGGGCGGGTCAGACGATCAATGGCGGGAATGTTGGGGCGGGCCAGTTGGAGGTGAGAGGTCACTTGATTAAACCTCCTGGAATACATCCAACCAGAGCTGGCAATTCTAATCTAAACCAAGTAGGAGCAGACAGCCTTGCAAGTACGGTAGCAGTGAGGTAGCAATCCAGACTCATATAAATTAGATAAGTTGGCGGTGAGGCACAGAGAAAAAAAGATCTCAGCCAAGACTGATCATAGGGTAGAAGTAGTCAACGGGTGGGTATGAACATAGAGGGATAGGTTTACACTTTCATTAGAGGCAGAAAACGAGTGGTAGCGGATCAGCCGTCTTTTATACACCCTGCCCATTTTTATTTCCATTGACCCCATTCCAACTTCTGAGGACGGAATCACTTGCATAAAGGTGTTAGGTGCCATGTCACTTCCGGCATTCCTTGGATGTTGGTCTCATGGGATGGTGGGGGGCGGAGGGGGCTGGTATTTTTGAGCAGCATCTTGCCACTCTATTGGGGAAAGGTTTCTGGCCAAAAATCACGATTTTACTTAAAAAAAAGAGCATTGAGGAAAACCCATTTTTGCACAAGTGGCCTCAAAAAGGCATTAGCCCTTTACTTGCATATGCCTGTTTCAGGTGCAGGCCCTGAACGTCTATTTTCTTGTCTACACCAATATGGTGGACGGCGCACTTCCAGCTCATAATGAGCATGTGCTTCCCGCCTGCCATATTGAAGGCTTAGGCGCCCATTTAGTGCCCGAAAACCAATTTGCCCACAACTGACATTAGACCAACAATTATCTGATTCACCCTTCCTAAACAAAGATGTTACCCTGGCAACCCTCTAGTTCCCCTGCACAACTTTCATATCTAAGGAAGATTGAAAAGTTGTGGCCAGAGCCTCTGCTATCTCCTCTCTGACATTGTTCAATGACCCAGAGTGCATTCCACCAGGGCCCCCTAACTTATACAACTTGAGTTCTCCTAAAATTTCCAGGACCATTTCCTTTTCTGCAGTTATTTCCAATAATTGTTCTACATCTTCCCCTAGTACTCCTACATGCTCAATTGCACCATCACAAGTGAACGCCAACCTGAAGTATTTAATATTAAATTGATGGAGATATTGCACATACTGGGTGGAACTTGGAGGGCCCACATGATCGGCAGGGCCTTGCATACACTGAGCTGCTGACTGGAAAATTGTAGGTACATTGCCTGTGATTTTTCACGTATTGCTGTCAATGCATGAAAAATCGCATGCAAAGCAGCCATAACGTTCTTACAAGTCACCTGCCTCACTGGCAGTCCAAGATCGTGGAAAGTTCCTCCCGCTATCTATAAAAATTACTGCCATATTCCTGCTTAGGTCTGCCATACTTTGTTATCCTATTGTGTTAGAGACAGTTCTTTTACAAAGATCTTGTTAACTGTCCAATTTCTTTGCTATTGAATGTGTTAAAACTGGTATCTCATATCTAAGGACTCAGAAGTATTCACAGGGTTGATATAAAGTTAAAATATTTGCATTCAAACAGCAGTTTACCTCATTAACTTGGCATTATAGCTTCTTCATCATGTTTAAATTATCCATTAATGGCTTGTTAATAACTATCTCTTGAAGCACAATGCTCACGACTCTCATAGTTTTTGTAGAAGGGTGACTGCCATGTTAATTTTCTTAATATTCTATAACAGTATTCTTGTTTACTCTTTCTCTCCTCTATCTCCTCCATTCATTCCCAGCCCAGAAATTGATTGGGAAGGTCTGAACCACAAACTTCTCCATAGTGACCTTTAAGTGTTTGAAATCAGTCTACTGGAAATGCAGTTGACATCTGACGTGCGGGAAAATGTCTGTTCCCCTTCACAAGCTTCGTCCTGATGAAATATCTAGCTGTTCGAGGGGCTTCAGCTAATGTTCCATCTGACACCTAATTAAACTCAGCACTCTAAAAGGTGCACACTGCCAGTTTACTTGGTCCAAAATCGTTTTACATCAATTCTAAACTGGCAATCTAGGTCTGGAGTCAGAGTCCAACCTGACTCTGAGTCCAACCTGACTGTGCAGTGAAGTGGAATGAAAATCCCACTGAACTTGTACACAACAGCAACTTGCATTTCTATAGCACCTTTAACGTAGTAAAATGTCCCAAGGTGCTTTACAGGAGCGTTATCAAACAAAAATTGACACTGAGCCAAAGAAGGAGACATTAGGACAAGGTGACCAAAAGCTTGTTCAAAGAGGTAGGTTTTAAGGAGGAGGGAGAGGTGGACAGGTGGAGAGGTTTAGGGAGGGAACTCCAGAGCTGAGGGCCCAGACAGCTGAAGGCAGAGCCCCCAATGCTGTGGTGATGGAAGTCGCGGATGCACAAGAGGCCAGCAGGAATTTTCCCCTCCCCATTCTCCAAATATTGAAATTCCAACTTTTGGGAGACAGCTGTATCAAGGCATATAAGAACATAAGAACATAAGAAATAAGAGCAGGAGTAGACCATACAGCCCCTTGAGCCTGCTCCGCCATTCATTAAGTTCATGGCTGATCATCGACCTCAACTCCACTTTCCCGCCTGATCTCCATATCCCTTGATTCCCCTAGAGTCCAAAAATCTATCCATCTCAGCCTTGAATATACTCAAAGACTCAGCATTCACAGCCTTCTGGGGCAGAGATTTCCAAAGATTCACAATTCTCTGAGTGAAGAAATTCCTCATGTCGGTCTTAAATGGCCTACCCCTTATCCTGAGACTATGCCCCCTAGTTCTAGACACTCCAGCCAGGGGGAACAACCTCTCAGCATCTACCCTGTCAATCCGCTTCAGCATCTTGTATGTTTCAATGAGATCACCTGTCATTCTTCTAAACTCCAGAGAGTATAGGCCCATTCTACACAATCTCTCATCATAGGACAGCCCTCTCATCCCAGGAATCAATCTAGTGAACTGTAATGATATCAGCAAATAGTGATGGTATTTGCCTGTTTGATTATGATGCCTTACCAGCATGTTTGCCTGATTGATTACTTATGCCTGACCAGCAGAGGGCATGTGAGAGACAAGCAGTTTAGTTTTACTTTTGTTTTAGATGGATCTCTAAGATGGTGTCTCCTGTAATGCTGTTAACTGAGTTGAACATACTTTAGATAAAAAGACGTCTTTCAAAAAAAAAAAAAAAAAAATGGTGTCTCCTGTAATGCTGTTAACTGAGTTGAACATACTTTAGATAAAAAGACATCTCTTTCATGAATGTGTCATCATTGAACCCACATACAAGTCGATACATGGTGTCAGAAGTCAGAAGAAGTGATTGAAAGAGATGAAGAGGAAAAATCTGAAGTTAAATCAGCTCTCCACATATTAGCAAGCCAAAAGAGAACATCGTTACTTACCATTGGAGAATAGCTAACGAAGTGAAAAAATGGAAGGTTTACACCCACCGGCGAAGCTTCAGTTGACAGGTAATGTGGCTGAAAATTGGAGAAGGTTCAAACAACGTTTGGAATTGTATTTAGTGGCAATAGGAGCTGACGAGAAAAGTGATAAAATGAAAGCGTCAGTGTTCTTACATGTCGTGGGTGATGAAGCGCTGGAGGTGTATAATAACTTCACATTCGCTGCTGATGGAGACAAAATGAAGCTAGATAAAATAATGGATCAGTTTGAGGCCTACTGCATACCTAAACGTAACGTGATGTTTGAGAGGCACAGATTTTTCACATGTGTACAGAAAACGGGTGAGACTATTGATCAGTATGTGACTGAGCTGAGAAACCGAAGCAAAACATGTGAATTTGGGGGACTGACAGACTCGCTGATAAAAGACAGATAACGGTCTAAGGGAAAGACTGCTAAGAGAGCAAGATCTAGACCTGGGAAAAGCCATAGCACTGTGTAGGGCTACAGAGACTGTGAAGTCGCAGGCAAAGGAGCTGTTCAGTGACAGTAGCTGCAACGTGGATGCAGTGAGTAAGAACGGACACAAACCGTTTCACAAAAAGAGCGCCAATGTGAAAAAAGAGGCGTGGCCAGTGAACAAAAATGAAAGGGGCAATCGAAAGTCATGTGGTCGATGCGGTACACAGCATACACCAAAAAAGTGTCCAGCATATGGTAAAAAATGCAATAGTTGCAACAAAAACAACCATTATGCCCATTGCTGTAAGAACCAAGTGCAACAAAGCAAGGTCCATGCAGTAGATGAAAGCGAGATAGAGGAGTTCTATGTAGATGTTATGTCTGAAAACAAAAAAGAATACAAAGAATGATGATCAGGCTGCAACGCTATACACTGAATGTTGCGTACACGCCGGGTAAGCTGATGTATACAGCAGACACGTTGTCCAGAGCTGTTGACCCAAGTGAGCCCGCAAACACCAAAATGGATGAAAAAGTGAACGCCTACGTGGACATGATCACAAGTGCACTGCCCATAGCAGATGCAAAAATGGAGCTCATAAAGACTGAGACAAACAAAGATGAAACAATGAGACGACTGAGGAAAAGCATCTTGGATGGATGGCCCAACATGAAGCAAGACTGCTCACCTGACATGGCAGAGTACTGGAACTGCAGGGCGGAACTATCAGTGGTCGAAGACATCATCTACAAAGGAAGAAAAATAGTTATCCCAAAGTGTCTGAGAAGAGAGATGCTAAAAAGGATCCATGGAGGACATCTGGGAATCGAAAAGTGTAAGAAAAGAGCACGAGAGGTGATGTACTGGCCATGAATCAACCAAGATGTGACAAATGAGGTGTCAAACTGCACAATGTGCCTGAAATATCGAGCAAGCAATCCGGTAGAACCACTAAAGCCACACCCAGCGCCAGACAGACCTTACCAGAAGGTAGGCGCTGACCTAGTATGTCAAGGGAAGGACTACCTTGTAGTCACAGACTATTACTCCCTGTATCCAGAAGTTTTTAGACTGTACACCACCACTGCAGATGCTGTGATAACATGTATGAAAGCCATATTCTCCAGACATGGCATGGCAAGCGAGGTCTTCACAGACAACGGGCCCCAGTTTTACAATGCAAGTTTCCGACACTTTGCCAAAGAGTGGGACTTTGTCCACACAACGTCAAGTCCTCACTTTCCACAGTCCAATGGACTAGTGGAAAAATCGGTCCAGACAGTGAAAAGACTGATGTACAAGGCAAAAGACAGTGGAACTGACTTCTACCAAAGCATGCTTGTATACCGCACAACGCCGCTCAACTGTGGTATGTCACCAGCCCAACTCCTTATGGGACGTCGGCTAAGGTCAAACCTACCCATCCCGGAGAACCTCCTGAAAACAAAAGAGGGGGAGAAAGTGAGGAAGTTCAAAGAACAACAGAAAGAAAAGCAAAAGTACTACTATGACAGAGGAACACAAAACCTACCTGAACTCCACACTGGTGACCAAGTAAGGTTCAAAGACAAAACAAACATATGGACTCAGAAGGGAACTGTCCTGAGTGAAGTTCAACCAAGATCATACACCATTCAGACAGATGAGGGTGCTGTTCTGCGAAGAAATCATCGAGATCTTCTCAGGGGACCAGCCACAGCAGGTCAAAAGACTGATACTGTTGAACAACCTGATCACACAGCAGGTCAAAAGACTGATACTGTTGAACAACCTGATCACACAGCTGAGAAACCATCATCTGAGGCAACAACTCAGATTCAAGGACAATCAATCAGAAAATCCTCAAGACACGTGAAGCCTCCTGAGAGACTCATTGAGCAAATTTAAGGACTCTTGTTATAGAAGGAAGTAATGTTATCTTATTCTTTCTTCAAGTTCTAGTGTATTTACATATTTCATGTGAACACACAAAGCAAGGTTAGAAAACCTTGATAATGATAATGATAATGTAAGTTCATTAAGTGTTACAGTTAAAATGAAGAGTAATACAAAGAAAACATGTTGTTAGATAAAAGTAAAATACTTTTGTTTTAAGAAAGGGAGATGTAATGATATCAGCAAATAGTGATGGTATTTGCCTGTTTGATTATGATGCCTTACCAGCATATTTGCCTGATTGATTACTTATGCCTGACTAGCAGAGGGCATGTGAGAGACAAGCAGTTTAGTTTTACTTTCGTTTTAGATGGATCTCTAAGATGGTGTCTCCTGTAATGCTGTTAACTGAGTTGAACATACTTTAGATAAAAAGACATCTCTTTCATGAATGTGTCGTCATTGAACCCACATACAAGTCGATACAGTGAACCTTCGTTGCACCTACTCCAAGGCAAGTATATCAATCCTTAGATAAGGAGACCAAAACTGTGCACAGTACTCCAGGTGTGGTCTCACCAAGGCCCTGTACAATTGTAGCAAGACTTCCTTACTCTTATACTCCAACCCCCTTGCAATAAAGGCCAACATGCCATTTGCCTTCCTTATTCCTTGCTGTACCTGCATGCTAGCTTTCTGTGTTTCATGCACAAGGACACCCAGATCTCTCTGAACACCTACATTTGAAAGTTTCTCACCATTTAAAAAATATTCTGTTTTTCTATTCTTCCTACCAAAGTAAATAACCTTACCTTTCCCTACATTATACTCCATCTGCCACCTTACTGCCTAATGTAAGAAAAGTACTAGGCACTTGGTCTAAGCATTAAACAAAGCTTTAATTAACTGTTTTACAACATGGAGGTCTAGTTGTGTCCTTCACTAATTCCTGTTAAGAATGTCCTGCGCAAGCTGGGCCCGTGCCCGAGTATTTATACTCTCCCTGGACAGCACCACCTGTAGGCCGCTCAGTATTATTTCATAAGTTCGTTCATGAATGATTGATTCATGCCACTGCCCACTCACTTAGTCTATCTATATCCCTTTGCAGACTCATTGTGTTCTCCTCACAGCTTACTGTCCCACCTAGCTTTGTATCATCAGCAAAATTGGATATGTTACACTCGGTCCCTTCATCTAGGTCATTAATATAGATTGTAAATAACTGAGGCCCCAACACTGATCCTTGCGGCACTCCAGTAGTTACAGCCTGCTAACCTGAAAAAGATCTGTTTATCCCTACTCTCTGTTTTCTGTCCATTAACCAATCCTCTATCCATGCTACTATATTACCCCCAACCCCATGAGCCCTAATCTTGTATAATAACCATTTATGTCGCACCTTATTGAATGCCTTTTGGAAATCCAAATATACTACATCAACTGGTTCCCCTTTATCTACCCTGCTAGTTACATCCTCAAAAAACGCTAATAAATTTGTCAAACATGATTTCCCTGTCATAAAACCATGTTGACTCTTCCTAATCATGTTATGATTTTCTAAGTGCCCTGATATCACTTCCTTAGCAATGGATTCCAGCATTTTCCCGATGACTGATGTCAGGCTAACTGGCCTGAAGTTCCCTGTTTTTCTCTCCCTCCTTTCTTGAATAGCGGTGTTACATTTGCGACCTTCCAATCTGCTGGGACCATTCTAGAATCTAGGGAATTTTAGAAGATCAAAACCAATGCATCCACTATCTCTTCAGCCACCTCTTTTAGAACCCTAGGATGTAGGCCGTCAGGTCCAGGCGATTTGTCGGCTTTTAGTCACATTTGTTTCTCTAGTACTTTTTCTCTACTTATATTAATTACGTTAAGTTCCTCACTCTCATTAGACCCTTGGTTCCCCACCATTTTTGGTATGCTTTTTGTGTCTTCTACTGTGAAGACAGATACAAAATATTTATTTAACATTTCTGCCATTTCCTTATGCCCCATAATAATTTCTCCTGTCTCAGCCTCTGAGGGACCAACATTTACTTTTGCTACTCTCTTCCTTTTTACATATTTGTAGAAACTCTTAACAATATGCTTTTATATTTCTTGCTAGTTTTCTCTCATATTCAATTTTTTCCCTTTTTATCAATTTTTTGCTCAACCCTTGCTGGTTTCTGAAACTCATCCAATCCTCAGGCTTACTATTATTCTTTGCAACATTATAAGCTTCTTCTTTCAATCTAATGCTATTCTTAACTTCTTTAGTTAGCCACGGTTGGATCACTTTTCCTGTGGAGTTTTTGTTTCTCAATGGAATGTATGCAGAGCTCTCTGTTATACTGGACAGATAAAACTCCAGCCGGGCAGGAACCAAGCAGTGCAAACAGGGTTCTGCTTGGCTGAAATCCAAACTGTGGCTATCGGCCTCAAGGACCTTTGGGCATGTCCATTTGAGTGACAAGCACTCTTCACCAAAAGGTAGGAACCAGAGGCAGCTATCATATTTGAAAACATATTTTGACATTGCAAGGGCAGTATTTCGAAATCAAGAAATGAATGTATACAAGTTTTAGACAGAGTAGATAGGGAGAAACTGGTTCCACTGGCATGAGGGTCAGTAACTAGAACACAATTTAAGATAATTGGCAAAAGAACCGGGGGGGAGATGAGGACATTTCTTTTTACGCAGCAAGTTGTTAAGATCTGGGATGCACTGCTTGGAAGGTCGATGGAAGCAGATTGAATAGTAACTTTCAAAAGAGAATGGGATTTATAGTTGAAAAGGTAAAATTTGCAGGGCTATGGGGAAAGAGCGGTAAAATGGGACGAAGTAGATTGTTCTTTGAAAGAGCCAGTGTAGGCACAATGGGCCGAATGGCCTCCTCCTGTGCTGTATGATTCTATAAGTGCGCTACATTCGATGAACACTGCAATTTCTGTCTTGTTACATTTACAAACAGAGGTGCAATATCACTGGAGTGACTGTTCCCCTGAAAATTCCTTAAATAACAATCCAGGTGAAAGATAGAGCCTTAAACATTAGACAAGTGTACTAAAAAAAAGTCTAATGGCTATAATGCACTTGATGGCATTGAATGCATTGCTCCAGGATTAACCTTTCTGCTGTGTACACCACTGCTCAAGAAGTTAATTTGAGTTCCATTAAATTGCAACAATGTACAAGTGACTACATTAGTACATCGATGCAATTGATATAGTCTAAATGGTGCTTTTAATATTTTTTGAATGCTCAGCTGTCTTTTGATCTGTCATATAATTTATGACATTTCCACTTGTAATAAATTGGGAATCAATTGAAATCACAAGAACATACAGAGGTTACTTCTCAGGTGACATTGTCTCCTGTTAAAGCATCATGCAAAGAGAATGAAGTAGAATATTTTCCAAATCATTATTATATTAGCGAAGGAAATTATAAAGTAGACGAGGAATGTTTTGAACATCTGTAGAAACTGAGGCGTGCAGCGGTGAGGTCTCCTAGCATCTGAAGATGGAACCAAACAGCACTTACTCAGCTAATATTTGTTGAATGCATATTTTGTTACGCAACTGGCAGAATGACTTTATCCTTAATCACTAAACCTGTTAACCCAAATTAAATTAGTAAAGTTCCTTGTTAAGACTGATTTTACCTCATCAAAAAAAGTGGAAGGAAGATCGTAAAAGGCGGATACTTTGGGTGAGGGAAAGGGAGAGGGAGAGGAAGAGGGAAGGGGAAAGGGGGAGGAGAGGGAAGGGGAAGTGGGGAGGAGAGGGAAGGGGAAGGGGAGGAGAGGGAAGGGGAGCGAAGGGGAAGGGGAAGGTGAGGAGGGTGAAGGGGGAGGGAAAGGGGCAAGCGAAAGGGGGGATGGGAAGGGAGGGAAAGTGAGGTGAGGGGAGGGGAGAAAGGGGAGGGGAGGAAGGGGAAGGGGAGACGGGGTGAGTGGGAGTGATATGGGCAAGGGAAAGGGGCAAGGGAATGGAAGGAAAGAAAAGGGAATGGAAGGGAAAGGAGTTGAAATATTATGTCTGAAGTAATGAATCATAGAATCATAGAAATTTACAGCCAGAAGGAAGCCATTCAGCCCATCTTGTCCTCGCCAGCCGACAAAGAGCTATCCACCTTAATCCCAATTTCCAGCACTTGGTCCGTAGCTTTGTAGGTTATGGCACTTCAGGTGAATATCCAAGTACTTTTAAATGTGATGAGGGTTTCTGCCTCTACCACCCTTTCAGGCAGTGAGTTCCAGACCCCCTCTGCGTGAAAACATTTCTCCTCAGCTCCCCTCTCAATCTCCGACCAATTGCTTTAAATCTATGCCTCCTGGTTATTGACCCTTCTGCTAAGGGAAAGAGGTCCTTCCTATCCACTCTATCTAGGCCCCTCATCATTTTATACACCTCAATTAGGTCTCCCCTCAGCCTCCTCTGTTCCAAAGAAAACAACCCCAGCCTATCCAATCTTTCCTCATAGCTAAAATTCCCCAGCCCAGGCAACATCCTTGTAAATCTCCTCTGCACCCTCTCCAGTGCAATCACATCCTTCCTGTAATGTGGTGACCAGAACTGCATGCAGTATTCTAGCTGTGGCCTAACTAGTGTTTTATACAGTTCAAGCATAACCTCCCTGCTCTTATATTCTATGCCTCAGCTAATAAAGGAAAGTATCCCGTATGCCTTCTTAACCACCTTATCTACCTGTCCTGCTACCTTCAGGGATCTGTGGACATGCACTCCAAGGTCCCTCTGATCCTCTGCACTTCTCAGTGTCCTATCATTTATAGTGTATTCCCTTGCCTTGTTAGCCTTCCCCAAATGCATTACCTCACACTTCTCCAGATTGAATTCCATTTGCCACTGTTCTGCCCACCTGACCAGTCCATTGATAACTTCCTGCAGTCTGCAGCCTTATTCTTCATTATCAACCACACTGCCAATTTTTGTATCATTTGCAAACTTCTTAATCATACTTCCTACATTCAAGTCCAAATCATTGATATATACCACAAAAAGCAAAGGGCGCAGTACTGAACCCTGCGGAACTCCACTGGAAACAGCCTTCTTAGTCACAAAAACACCCTTCGACCATTACCCTTTGTTTCCTGCCTCTGAGCCAATTTTGGATCCAACTTGCCACTTTGCCTTGGATCCCATGGGCTTTGACTTTCGTGACCAGTCTGCCATGCGGGACCTTATCAAAAGCCTTGCTAAAATTCATATAGACTACGTCAAATGCACTACCCTCATCAACCCTTCTTGTTGCCTCCTCAAAAAATTCAATCAAGTTAGTCAGACACGACCTTCCCTTGACAAATTTATGCTGACTGTCCCATTAATCCATGTCTTTCTAAATGACGACTTATACTGTCCCTGAGAATTTTTTCCAATAATTTTCCCACCACCGAGGTTAGGCTGAATGACTTGTAATTACTCGGTCTATCCCTTTCTCCCTTTTTAAATAACGGTACCACGTTAGCAGTCCTCCAGTCCTCTGACACCACACCTGCAGCCAGAGAGGTTTGGAAAATGATGGTCAGTGCCTCTGCTATTTCCTCTCTTACTTCATAGAAATACTGAAACAATCATCTTGGGATTGTTTCCTCCCAAGGAGTAAGCTTTCTCAGGTTTGTGATTAAAAGTGAACACTCATGAGGACCTGGCCTATTTGGGTCCCATAGCTAGAAAAAGACCCACTTAGCTGATGTGCCCAATGGGTCCATATGGCCAGCAGCCAGGCTGCTGACTGGGAAGTTGGCATCCTTCCCAGTCCTGCATATTATTTGGATCAGGAGCGCTTTGGATGTACAATATATGTTGGATATTTGATCCAGCACTTTTCATGCTCAGTAGATAATTAGTTTTGTCTGAGTCTCATAATATCTTTTGCATAATTTAACAGAAAGGCTTATTTTCTTTCAAGCCACAGCCAATTAACCTCTCTGGTTCTGTGACATCAGGGGTTTATGAGTTGAGTTCTTGGTCAGGATCACATTACTATTCCTATTAAGAAGTTTATAATTGTATTTCATGGAGTTTATGCTACATGGATGGGATTTTTCAAGGATGGCATTATAGCAAATCACCATTGTTGGAGATGTGGAGAGCATGGGGCAGATTTCACTCTGAAGGTAGCCTGGGTATGGAGAACATCCAAGACATGAGCCCATCAAATAACCTGGCATTGGTCCCACTAGTAGACCTGCCAGTAGATGTTGGTCTTGGAAAGAATGAGATGTATCTCATCTCCTTGGCTGTTCAACTGGAAAAAAGGGTGTTGTTGCAGACTCGAGGCTCTTGAAATGATGCCAAGGGACACTAGCAGAGTTTCGGAAAGGCTTTAGAAACATAGAAACATAGAAGATAGGAGCAGGAGTAGGCCATTCGGCCCCTCGAGCCTGCTCCGCCATTCAATGCGATCATGGCTGATCATCCAAATTCAGTACCCTGTCCCTGCCTTCTCCCCATATCCCTTGATCCCTTTAGCCTTAAGAAATATATCCAACTCCTTCTTGAATATATTTAATGAATTGGCCTCTACTGCCTTCTGTGGTAGCCAGGGTAACCACATGGGAGATTATTAGAGAAGGTTAATAGGTACAGAGTCAGGAGGAGGTTAACAAAATGGATGAAAAAGTAAGTTAGAGGGAAGAAAACAGAGAGTAGGAGTTAAGACGCTGCATCTTACTGAAATTCTACACCAATTGCAGAGCCCTTTTAGTGAGCTAGCATTACCTTAATACTGGGGTTTGCTTTTGAAAGCACTCAATAACTGTTTTGCTTTAAGTGGGATCCAAAACCTTCTAACTCAGAGGCAAGAATACCACCACTGAGCCAAGGCTGATCAGCGTTCTTCACATTCTCAACAGGCATGTATTGAAATGGCTGGTGCAGTTAATCCTAGTCATGGCTCTTCACTCCTGGAAACACAAATTGAATCCTGCTTATGTATAAATCTTCAACAAAAAGTCTTCTGAGAACATCTTGTAGCACTTCAGTGTTTTATTTGGATTTAAATGATAGAAAGTCCATGCAACCGAGAGTCAGAAACGGTGAGCTCCATAATTAAGAGACTCAGCTGTGGGAAAATATAAAGATTTTTTTCCAGCTATTGTTAATCAAAACCCATTGCAGCAGGGGGGGTTGTTACATGAGCTGTAATATATGTTTCAATCAGATACAGTAAAGTTAACTACAAGTGAATGTAATTTGCTGACTGTACAGAAAGCAATAAGGGAGATACTGCAGCACTGTGTTGAGAGTAGGTCATTGCTTAGAATGCTCTATATAAAGTTATTCTTGTTCGCTCATTTTTAGGTGAAGTGAAAGTTGTAATATTTACCTCGTGCTAGAACCTTCATTCATTTGCTAAACACAGTCATTGAAGGGTGAGAGCCCTCCCCATTTCCCTCCGCAGTTCCAATAACTGCACTCTGTCATCTTTGTAGAACCACTTTGCCGTGCAGGTGTTGTCAAGTGGCAACGTTAAGCAATGAATGAGTTAATGGACAGAAGCGAGTCAAGTTTCAATGTAGTTCTCAGCAGACATGTATTTGCAACAGAGATCTGCCCAGAGCTTGACATTTCATTTAGCCTGTCTCAGATCTGAGAGAGCTGTGGGCTGAAAGACTGCAATAAATGGAAAAATTGTGAAGTAAAGGGGACAAATGGGATCGAAGTGCAGATTTACAGAAAGAAAATAAAAATGCCTAATGCAAAGGAAAGCAAGAGAACATTACAACCTCCAGGTTAGGCATCCTTCACTCCTATCTGTGTAAATTGTGCCATTTTAAGAATATAAGGCTGATAGGTGCAAATGTATGGTTGACCTTCCACTGTATTACAGAAGTACTGACAAGCTGCTATGAGCTACATTGCCCCATATTAACTCTGTTACTTTAATTTGTATCTTGCCGAGCTCTAAGCATTCCTCCAGAGACTGTTGGCAGCATAAGCTATATTGAATAAAATCAATACAATTGTAAAGCGTTCATATTTAGCAACTTGGGCCTGTCCAGCCTTGTGTGTTAGGTGCGAGGTTTCTGCATTTTGCCATCCCACCCCCCACCCACCCCCGTTACATTTTTCTGCACTGCTTTTTAAACCTTAAGTCAAACCACTGGTGTCCCAAATGCACACTCATTGTCTTGCAGCACTGTGAGGTTAGGATTGACATTAGTGAGGTGGCCTGTCACGGTCCATTGCTTGCACGCTCAATTAGGAGCTCATTGCTCCTCGGTGACCCCTTATCCCCATGCTTTGTTGCGCTCAATTCTTGATGTCGCTAAGCAACTCTCAAAATAACCTTAGAAACAGTCAGGTTCTCAGTTCATTACATATCGGAAACAATTTCAGACCCAAGCGTCGAGGCATTTTAGTCAGTTACATGGTAGTAAGTGCATAAACTCACTGCCCACCTGGGAAGGCTCTATCCCTATGCAGAGCATCTTAACTTATCACCAGTTTATGAATTCAGGTACCAGGTCAAATGTTGGTTCAAATTTAGCTACAGCTGTCCCTGAATATAATGCTATTCTCAGGAGCCAAGAGAAAAATAGCGCAGTAGCAAGGAGAGCATATGTTTGAAATGTCTTTGTAGTTCAAGTAGCGACTCAACTACATTTTTCTAACTCTTCCCCCAAAAAATTAGTCAAAGGAAAAAGAATTGACCTACATTTTTAATATCAGCATAAGAGTATTTGAAAGCAGACAGCAAATCAAACCCGGATGGTTGTACCTCCTACAGTAGTGGGTTTGATACCACATCTATTGCAGACAGGCTTTTTTCAGCTTTTCCATTCCTCATTAGTGTTGTCTTTTAATGATGTCAGCCACAGCTCAGTCAGAAGGTTGTGGGTTCAAGCTCCACTCCAGCGACTTGAGCACCAAATCTAAGCTGACACTCCAGTGCAGTGCTGGGAGAGTGCGAGAGCTGGGGTGGGAGGGAAGTGCTGACAGTGCCAGCCTGAGGCCTGGACTATTTTAGCTACCAGCCCTCACTTAAATTTGGTCATTCTGGCTGACTGCGGCCCAAAGCCAGCAGGAAGAATGTGCAGGCCGGTGGGAGGCAGTGTGAATTTGCGTGGCGGGAAGCCGGTGCTGGGGCCCCGAGGAATGGTCCCCAGCAGTCGATGTAAGTTGATCAGCGAGGGGATCGGGAGGGCTTTGCAGTGGGGGTGAGGAGGGAAGGCCTGGGGGGGCAGTGGAAGCCCAAGGTCTGCTCGTGGGGCCAGGAGGAGCACTCCTGCTCTTTTTGATCTACAAGGAAACATTAACATTTTTCAAAAATCAAACCTACCTGGGCCTCCTCTGGCCCAGATCCTGGGAATATGTGCTATTTGCGTGATGCTTTGTTAAATTGGCATAGGAGTCCAAATGACCTAATCAGACCCCAACATTTCAATATTTACGAGGCCCCCATCTGTCTGTGGCAGGCGGCCTCAACGCTGTCAAAAAGCCAGAAGTTAAAATGGCGGGGTGGGCCGAACATGGCAGGAACGCAACAAGTAGCACCCGACCACCATTTTAACCCTTCTCCCAAATGGCAGGAATGCGACGAGTAGCACCCGACCGCCATTTTAACCCCTCTCCCGCATGGCAGGTACGCGATGGGTAGCACCCGACCGCCATTTTAACCCCTCTCCCATGTGGCGGTTACGTGATGAGTAGCACCCGACCGCCATTTTAACCCCTCTCCCACATGGCGGGTATGTGACGAGTAGCACCCGACCACCATTTTAACCCCTCTCCCATGTGGCGGTTACGTGATGAGTAGCACCTGACTGCCATTTTAACCCCTCTCCCGCATGGTGGGTACGCGACGAGTAGCACCCGACCGCCATTTTAACCCCTCTCCCGCATGGCGGGTGCGTGACGAGTAGCACCCGACCGCCATTTTAACCCCTCTCCCGCATGGCAGGTATGTGACGAGTAGCACCCGACCGCCATTTTAACCCCTCTCCCGCATGGCAGGTACGCGATGAGTAGCACCCGACCACCATTTTAACCCCTCTCCCACATGGCGTGAATGCGACGAGTAGCACCTGACCACCATTTTAACCCCTCTCCCACATGGCGGGTACGTGACGAGTAGCACCCGACGGCCATTTTAACCCCTCTCCCATACCATTCCCGCCGGGCGGGTAGGATTAAAATCGATGCTTAATTGCACTACTGCGAGCTGCCGTTTTCCAAACCAGAAGGATTTTCAAATATGCATCCGCCAGTTATGAGATCCCTCACTGGTGGATAATCTGGAAGGGAAACAGCGGTGTGGAAAGTTATTGGTGAAGTTCGGTTGGGGGAATGTAGGTGCAATCTCAATATTTCTGCACTGTGTAAGTTTAACAAAAGCAAATGATGAATCTGGTGTTTTTCCCAGAGCTGCTGGCCTAGAATATATTAATGTATTCCTCCGCAGCAGCAGCAGAAATGATCTCATTGTGTCAGTGCTGCAGGCTTTGAGTAATCGGTGTGAGACTAGGGTTCAGAAGCTTTGAGCGAGGCATTGTACTATTTTTATCTCCAGTTACCTTCCATTCCCCTTCAACATCCAGGGCTGCAGGAATGTACATTTACTTCTAAAGCCATTCTCCACAATCTAGAGCACGAGCTGGTCGATAAGGGCTGCTTTCAAATGGACAGGGACTGTTAATCTTACAACAAACTCAAAGGGAATCGAAAAATGCCACCGAGAAAGGGGGTGGGGGGAGAAAGGGATGTATTTATAGAAGTGAATTAAGCGGATGCTTTAAGAAACTGTCTGGTTGGCAGCGCGCATAATAATCAATCAGAAGGTGCAATGCTGAATTGGGTATGACTGTCACAATCCCCCAGAGGACAGCTCTGGCAGGGTATACATCGGTTTCAAACTGCATCTCCAGCAAGCACATTCATCACAATGTGACACTGCAGCAAGCCAGGCATGAGCGACGCAGCGAGCTCAGCGCACGTGGCAGGGTACAGCACTAAACGAAAGTCTTCCTGTCCACATCTTACCATATTGTGCTGCGAAAAAATTGGTGGAACAAAATACGACAAAAAAAAAACATGGAATCCCCGACCAAAAATAGCCTGTCAAATAGTTGGTCGAATGGATGCTCGCAGCATTTCTGAGGGTCTTTGGTTTTTGCAGGGCAAACATAAAACCTATGCTTTCTTTCTTTCGTGCAATTTGGGACTGCTTAGATAGCGTCACTTACATTATTTAGGTTATCATCATTGACATGAGCACAGTGACACCACGCTATTTTTTGTCTGGTGTTTGGACACAGCGCAGACCAGTGTTAAAGGTGTGCACGATTGGTTTTGATTTTGTGCGATTTTTTTGAATTTTCATTGAAGTCAAAATTGGGAGAGATGTGAAAGGGGCTGCCGATTGGCTATCACCCATTTCGCACTATTGCACAAGGTCAAAATTATCCCATTGTAACCCAGATAAACGTGCTTCTAATGTCACCCTGTGATGCTTCTCCGCGTTGCAATCAGTATGAAGGAGGAAGAGCTCTAGAGAACACAGCACAAGGTGAGAGCTTATTCCTCGAAATCACTGTCAAATAGTGAATATCATGGGGGGAATTTTAACAAGGGTGAGTGGGTGGGAGTGAATGCAGTTGGGGGGGTTAAATGGGCAAAAATTCCAAGCATGTTAGGAAGCCGGCTCCAACTCATTGACTTCTGGGTTTTACTGAGGCGGAAGAAGGGGCGAGCAGCCAACCCGCTCCCAAGAGGCGGGTTGGCATTTTAAATATGTTAATGAAGCTGGAAGCCTCAGGTTTAACCTGCTTTGCAGGTTTAACTGTGGTCGGCCGGGTTTCCCGGGTCTCGGGAAACGTGGCAGCTGCAGCGAGGTGAGGACGTCCTTGGGGAGCACTCCTTGTGGGCCAGGAGGAGGAGGAGTGCCCGCCAGGTTCCCCCACCATCAAACCAACACCCCTTCACCCCCCATCCCCAATATCGGACCCCCCCCAGGGTCGGGGATCGGCCCCCACACACCCCGGGGTCAGGGATCCTGGGAAAATGTATCAAATTTACCAACAATTAATTAGAATCGTTTTCTTTTTCAGGCTGAACTGGTTACTTCAAATAAAATGTGTGGTTTACAACAGCTCTGCATCACTGTGTTTTTCGATTCGGATCTCCGCTAACACTCCTCTCTCTCTCCCTCTCGCTATCATATATTGAGAGATAGATTCTTTCATTAAATCCAAGCACCAGTTCTACAAGCCTGTCACTCAGAGCTATCAAGAGAGACTTTGGCCCGTATTTTGCGACCCTCATGGGTGCGCATGAGGTGTGCACCCACCCGTAGGGGCCACACAAGTTCTGTGTTTAGGCATGCTGAAACCGGCACTTTCGATCTGTCAAGAATCCTCTTGACAGATCCTCCACATCCCCGGGAGATGGGCCTCTGTGGGTGGAGAGTTGCGCTATTTGCCCAACTTCCGCCCGATGAATGCCCGTGAAATTCTTATGCCTGGTAAAAGCAGGCGTAAGGCCTGCTTTTACCAGCATAAGAGCTTTAAAAAATAGAAAATCAAAATTTTATCACTCATTTATAAATTAAAAATACTCTTCAAAAAGGTAAGTTTATTTTTAGCCTTGTAAAAACATTAAAAAAATTTTTTCAAAGAAGTAAATTTTTGTTTAAAATATTTAATTAAATGGCATTTTAAATATGTAATTTTTAAAATATATGATGTATGTTATGACATAAGGCTCTAATCTGAGGACTTGCAGCCATTAGAGGTTGGAATTGGTAATAAAGCAATCGCCTGGCTCTCCAGCACAGCCTTCTTTTATTTTCAAGGCTGAGGTACAACATTTTCATTGTAGAGTCAAAGAACAAATTGAATGGATTTGCTGCTTTACAGTTTATTCAAAAACTAATTGTCAATACAACTTTAAGAGACTAAAATGCTAGTTGCTGCCTAACTATCTGGCAGTGGTTTGATTCATTCTCCATTCATTATGTGTACACACACTCACTAGATGACTTTCTAAATAACCCACCACTGTTTTTGTTTAAGGCACAATTGATGAAGGCAGCGAATTCTCTCTCTGCATCATGACTAAAAGCTTGTCACTGTGGCACAAGACGCTCTCATCAACTATAACCCACCCTTCCTTGACAAAGCTTCAAAATTATAGCCTGCCAAAGTCGGATCCAGGACAACAAACAAGGAGGGTAATAGTCATTTTAAGACTGTATACCACAAAACACTTCTGCAGGCTGCTGTTATTACTCGATTTTTGTTCGCAGTAACGTTTTAGCTTTGATTGTTCATTTTCTTTTCCTTTATTAGCTTTCTCATGCTTTCTTTTTGCTGCTCTCTTGCTGCAGCTGTGAAGGCAGTGCCTTGGCTGCCCGGATACTGCTCCGTGTTCGCATCTCATTCTTTAACTCTCTCCCGTTCATTCCTCTGCTAGACCACGTTCCTTTTAAGCGCCACTGTTTCGATAAATGATGTCTTCATTAAACTGACAGATTAAAATGCCAGCGAACGGAACTCTCATTACTTTTTGCATCTAGTGTCCTGGAGGGTAATTTTGACTTTGGGCGTTAGTGTAAAGCGGCCGATATCGGATAGGCCCGCCGTCATACATCTCTCCCGACTTTCATTTCCATTGACTTCAAATGGAAATGAACATCGGAAGAGATGTAAAGCAGGCAGATGATCCGATATCGCCTGTTTTACACTATTGCTCAAAGCCAAAATTAACCCCTTGATCTTCCATTCTTAGGCGGGGTGGAGTATGAGGTAAATGCAGAGTAAATCTCACCCTACACTGGCCCCCAAAATATACCTTGTCCCCAACCTGAGAAAAACACTTCTAGCCACAGCAGTGGGACATTTCAGCCTCCCACCATAGCCAACCCCATGGCCTCTCTGAGCAGGGAATTTCACCCCACCAGATTAGTTCTCAGTGGCTTTGCAAAAGGGTAGAATATTGTCTGAGCCCATTAACGCTTCCCCCTCCCCCCCTCCCTGCCCAGCCAAGAGGCCCGAGGCCAGCCTGAAACTGGGCCTTGGGCCTCACTAACGTTTTAGACGTGAGCTGCATGTGCCTGCCTCCACAGGCAGCTTGCACATTGCTAATGCCAAATATCAAGCCGCTTAGTGTGATGAAATAGGTCATTCATCAGACTCTGTATTTAACTACATATATTGTATTGCCTGCTCCTGTGTTTGTATTGCCTGCTCCTGTGTTTTACCTTGTATTGTATATAGTGCACCGCCCCCTTTCTCCCCATTGGGTGTGTCGGCTCCGCCCATACCTGGCCCTACTTAAGACAAGCCCAGGCTTGTCTTGCAGCAGAACAGCAGAATGCTAGGTGAAGCTAGGTGAAGACACAGGCATCTTTCTTTGCTAATAAAAGCCTTGTTTTATCCAGTTAACTTTGAGCCTTGAAGTTATTGAGGCGCATCAATTTTATTAGCAAACTTTCAACGATGGATCAACTTTTGAAACCGGAACGCTTGGATTTGGACCCGCATGCTTCGGATGCATCGGCACGGTTTGGACACTGGTTCCAGTGCTTGGAATTTTTTATGGCCAACTCCGAAGCCGTCACAGCCTCTAAAGCCACCGGAGATGTGAAACTCGGGATCCTGCAGAATCGGGTAAGCCACCGGGTTTTTCCACTCATCCAAGACGCCGCCACCTACCTGGATGCCTGCAACATTCTAAAGGCCCACTATCAGCGGCCTACCAACGAGGTGTACGCCAGGCATCTGCTTGCAACCTGCACACAGCGACCCAGAGAGTTGCTAGAGGACTTTCTAGTCACCCTAAAAGTGCTTGGCAAAGACTGCAAATGCAAAGACGTGAAAGCCACGGTATACACAGACGAGCTTATTCGGGATGCCTTTATCGCAGGCCTTAGCTCTAATTACATCCGGCAGAGACTGCTAGAGAAAACGGGCCTAGATCTGACACAGGCTGTGGACACAGCGCGATTGCTGGATGTGGCTCAGAAGAACTCTGACTCCTACTCTTCAGGCCGCGCGGCCCACGCCGCCTCGTACGCACCAAGGGCGCCGCCATGTTGGAAGACATCTTCCCCGCCCGGTAGCCCAACACCGTCGGGGCCCTGCTCTCCCCCCAGAAGCTCTACGACCACCGCGACGCATCGGGGCCCCAAATGCTACTTCTGCGGGCAGCCGAAGCATACCAGGAACCTGTGCCCGGCGAAAGGCACCACCTGCTATAAGTGCGGTAAGAAGGGGCACTTTGGGAAGGTGTGCAGAGGGAACCCCGCAGGCAAACCCGCCACCGCCGCGTGCGCGTCGTGGGAGCGGCCATCTGGGACGCCATCTTGTCCGACCTCGTGGGGTCCGCCATCTCGCGAGCAGACATCGTGGACGCCATCTTACCCGGCCTCGTGTGGCCCACCATCTTGTCCCGATCAGGGCCCTACAGTGGCGTCGATCACAGTGGACCAGTCCAGACCGCACCCACTATCCAAATCGATGGTGGACATCGAGGTAAACGGGTGCAAGGTTAAATGTTTAATTGACAGCGGGAGCACGGAGAGCTTCATTCACCCTGGTCTGGTACAACGACTCTCTCTAACGATAGTCCCTACTCAGGGCACGATCTCTATGGCCGACAAAACCCAGATATCGACTATTGCGGGTTACTGCGCGGTACGATTGTCCGTTAAAGGCACTGTATATAATAATTTTAAACTGTTAATTATGAAGGATTTATGTGTGAGCGTGATCTTGGGCCTGGATTTTCAGTGCCACCACCAAAGCATCACGCTCAATTTCGGTGGGACCCAGCTGCCCCTCACAGTGTGCGGTCTGGCTACCCTGAAGGTAAAGCCGCCTTCGCTATTCGCGAACCTTACCCCTAACTGCTGGCCAATAGCGACCAAAAGCAGGAGGTACAGCTGGGAGGACAGGCGGTTTATCGCGACCGAGGTAGACAGGCTCCTGAGGGAGCGCATTATTGAACGCGGCAACAGCCCGTGGCGCGCCCAAGTGGTGGTGGTGAGGGGTAGCGAGAAGAAGCGGATGGTGATTGACTATAGTCAAACAGTCAACATCTATAGCCAACTAGACGCCTACCCGCTACCCCGCATATCCGAGATGGTGAACCAAATCGCCCAATACCAGGTGTTCTCCACTATCGACCTCAAGTCAGCGTACCACCAGCTCCCTATCAGACCAGAGGACTGTTCGTACACCGCCTTCGAGGCAAACGGACGCCTCTACCAGTTCCTCAGAGTCCCCTTTGGGGTGACGAATGGGGTCTCGGTCTTTCAGAGGGAGATGGACCGCATGGTCGATGACCACCACTTGCAGGCAACCTTCCCCTATCTCGACAACGTCACCATCTGCGGCCACAACCAACAGGACCACGACTCAAACCTCGCGAGGTTTCTGAAAACCGCACAAAAACTCAACCTCACTTACAACGAGGACAAGTGCGTTTTCAACACCACGCGCCTCTGCATACTAGGCAGCGTGGTGGAGAATGGGGAAATCGGACCAGACCCCGACCGATTGCGCCCCCTACAGGAGCTGCCCCTGCCCAACACTCCCAAAGCCCTGAAAAGGTGCCTGGGGTTATTCTCGTATTATGCCCAATGGGTCCCTAACTACTCCGATAAAGCCCGCCCCCTCTTGAAAGCATCCTCTTTTCCGCTCTCTGCTGAGGCCCATGCTGCCTTCAAAAGCATTAAGCAGGATATTGAGCGGGCCACGCTACAGGCAGTGGACGAGAACACTCCCTTTCAAGTGGAAAGTGATGCGTCTGACTTTGCCTTGGCGGCCACCCTCAACCAGGCGGGGCGGCCCGTAGCTTTCTTCTCGAGGACCCTCCAGGGGCCCGAGATCAGACACTCCTCCATGGAAAAGGAGGCCCAAGCCATCGTGGAGGCAGTGCGCCACTGGCGGCACTAGCTAGCCGGCAAACACTTCACCCTACTTACTGACCAGCGGTCGGTAGCGTTTATGTTCAATAATAAACAGAGGGGGAAGATTAAAAATGATAAGATTCTTAGGTGGCAGATCGAGCTCTCCACCTTCGAGTACGACATCATATACCGGCCGGGGGCCCTTAACGAATCCCCTGACGCCCTCTCACGAGGGATGTGTGCCAACGCCACCGGGGATCGGCTACAGACCCTCCACAACGACCTCTGCCACCCAGGGGTCACACGGCTGTTCCACTTCATAAAGTCCCGCAACTTACCCTACTCGATTGAGGAAGTCCGGTCTCTGACCAGGAACTGCCGCACTTGCGCTGAGTGCAAGCCCCGGTTCTACCGCCCTGATAGAGCCCACCTAATCAAAGCTACACGGCTCTTTGAGCGGCTTAGCTTAGATTTCAAGGGCCCCCTCCCGTCCGTCGACCGCAATGTTTACTTCCTGAACATTGTGGACGAATACTCCCGTTTCCCATTCGCCTTCCCCTGCCCAGACATGACCAGCGCCACGGTCATTAAATGCCTCAACAGCCTGTTCTGCCTGTTCGGAATGCCAAGCTATATCCACACGGATAGGGGGGCGTCCTTCATGAGTGAAGAGCTACGCCAGTACATGCTGTCCAAGGGGATTGCCACGAGCCGTACCACCAGCTACAACCCCGGGGTAACGGTCAGGTGGAGCGAGAGAACGGGACAGTATGGAGGGCAGTCACTCTGACTCTAAGGACCAAGGGCCTCCCT
Source organism: Somniosus microcephalus (assembly GCF_052327205.1). Taxonomy (NCBI): domain Eukaryota; kingdom Metazoa; phylum Chordata; class Chondrichthyes; order Squaliformes; family Somniosidae; genus Somniosus; species Somniosus microcephalus. The sequence goes on from NC_140997.1 coordinate 49,705,427, forward strand.
ATCTCCCGCTGGCAGGAAGTCCTCCCAGATGTGCTCCACTCAATACGGTCACTATTGTGTACTGCCACTAATGCCACGCCTCATGAGCTAATGTTTGTGTTTCCCCGGAAATCCACCTCAGGCGTATCCATACCGTCATGGCTCTCCACCCCAGGTCCAGTACTTTTGCAGAAGCATGTGAGGGGCCACAAGACGGACCCTCTCGTGGAGCCAGTGCACCTGCTCCACGCCAACCCACAATATGCGTATGTCCGGCACGCCGACGGACGGGAGGACACTGTGTCCATAAAAGACCTCGCCCCAGCCGGTAACAACAGCAACAACGACAACGACTACAACAACAACAGCAACAACGACAACAACCACAACAACTATTACCCACCCACTCCACCCACTATTCTTTCATCACCCCTGGAAGAACACCAGCCAACGGTACCCCCACCACCTACTCCTTCAACAACCCCGGTGGCGCCCCCGGCAGAGACCCAGGAGGTCACCTGGGACACCCAGCCGGCACCCGCGGCACCGCAACCGTTACGTCGGCCACAGAGGACTATCACACACCCGGACAGACTAAATCTGTAGAAGGGGTGAATGTGATGAAATATGTCATTCATCAGACTCTGTATTTAACTACATATATTGTATTGCCTGCTCCTGTGTTTTACCTTGTATTGTATATAGTGCACCGCCCCCTTTCTCCCCATTGGGTGTGTCGGCTCCGCCCATACCTGGCCCTACTTAAGACAAGCCCAGGCTTGTCTTGCAGCAGAACAGCAGAATGCTAGGTGAAGCTAGGTGAAGACACAGGCATCTTTCTTTGCTAATAAAAGCCTTGTTTTATCCAGTTAACTTTGAGCCTTGAAGTTATTGAGGCGCATCACTTAGCTCACTGGCCCGAACGTCAGTCCTAGGAAAGAGATTGGAGCTGACAACGGTCAGGGGACGGAGTGGTGGGGGGAGGCAGATTGCGATGACTGTGGAGTCAGGGCAGCACTCCTGGCTCCACAGAAAGTTTTTTTTAAATTTACATATAAGGAAGACCTGCCTGTAGTTGAAGAATTCTGAGCGGGTCCGGCCGGCACCTCCTCTGCTCATCATAAACTAATTTTCCGGAGGGATTCTTCAACAGGCCCCTTAATTGATACATGTGAGTGGCCACTCGGAATGATTGAAAAGCCACCTACACCAATCTCCTTCTTAGGCAGTCCCGCAGAACCGAGGATGACTTGCTTCCACATTAAAAATGAGTTCGCAGGTGACTGATGAGTCCAATGCGGGACCTACAGTCTCTATCACAGGTGGGGCAGACGGTGGTTGAAGGGGCGGGTGGGTGGGGTGCTTGGGTTGACGTGCGTTCCTTGCGCTGCCTGCGCTTGGCTTCCGCTTGCTCCCGGCGAAGAGACTCGAGGTGTTCGGTGCCTTCCCGGATGCTTCTCCTCCACTTTGTGCGGTCTTGGGCCAGGGATTCCCAGGTGTTGCTGGGGATGTTACACTTTTTCAAGGAGGCTTTGAGGGTGTCCTTGAAGCGTTTCCTCTGCCCACCTGGGGCTCTCTTGCCATGCCAGAGCTCCGAGTAGAGCGCTTGTTTGGGAGTCTCGTATCGGGCATGCGGACAATGTGACCCGTCCATCGGAGCTGATTGAGTGTAGTCAAAGCTTCGATGTTAGGGATGTTGGCCTGAGCAAGAACACTGACGTTGGTGTGCCTATCCTGCCAATGGATTTGCAGGATCTTGCGGAGGCAGCGTTGGTGGTACCTCTCCAGTGCTTTGAGGTGCCTGCTGTACATGGTCCATGTCTTTGAGGCATACAGCAGGGTGGGTGTCACTGCTGTTCTGTAGGCCATGAGCTTAGTGCCGGGTTAGAGGCCCTGGTCTTCAAACATTCTCTTCCTCAGGTGACCGAAGGCTGCACTGGCACACTGAAGGCGGTGTTGGACTTCATCGTCGATGTCTGCCCTTGTTGACAGTAGGCTCCCGAGGTATGGAAAGTGGTCCACGTTGTCCAAGGCCTTGGCCTTGTCGTGGATTTTGATAATCGGGGGGTAGTACTGTGTGGTGGGGGCAGGTTGGTAGAGGACCTTTGTCTTATGGATGTTTAGTGTAAGGCCCATGCTCTCGTACGCTTCGATGAAGGTGTTGACGATGGTTTGGATGTGGCAGTGCTCATGACGCAGGTGCTAATTGGATGTGGCTCCAATTTCAATTGATAAGAAAATTGGGTGGAGTGTTAAACATAGAAACATAGTTAGATAGGAGCAGGAGTAGACCATTCGGCCCCTCGAGCCTGCTCCGCCATTCAATGAGATCATGGCTGATCATCCAAATTCAGTACCCTGTCCCTGCCTTCTCTCCATATCCCTTGATCCCTTTAGATTTAAGAAATATATCTAACTCCTTCTTGAATATATTTAATGAATTGCCCTCTACTGCCTTCTGTGGTAGAGAATTCCACAGGTTCACCACTCTCTGGGTGAAAAAATTCCTCCTCATCTCTGTCCTAAATGGCTTACCACTTATCCTTAGACTGTGACCCCTGGTTCTGGACTCCCCGGCCATCGGGAACATCCTTCCTGCATCTAGTCTGTCTAGTCCTGTTAGAATTTATAAGTTTCAATGTGATCCCCTCTCATTCTTCTAAACTCCAGCGAGAATAAGCCCAATCGACCCAATCTCTCCTCATACGTCATTCCTGCCATCCCAGGTATCAGCATGGTGAATCTTCGCTGCACTCCCTCCATGGCAAGAACATCCTTCCTCAGATAAGGCGACCAAAATTGCACACAATACTCAAGATGTGGTCTCACCAAGGCCCTGTACAACTGCAGCAAGACATCCTTGTTCCTGTACTCGAATCCTCTCGCTACGAAGGCCAACATACCATTTGCCTTCTTAACCACCTGCTGCACCTGCAAGCTTACCTTCAGTGACTGGTGCACAAGGACACCCAGGTCTCATTGCACTTCCCCTTCTCCCAATCTATTGCCATTCAGATAATAATCTGTCTTCCTGTTTTTGACACCAAAGTGGATAACCTCGCATTTATCCACGTTATATTGCATCTGCCATGCTTCTGCCCAATCACCCAACCTGTCCAAATCATACTGGAGTTTCACGTCATCCTCCTCACAGCACACACGCCCACCCAGCTTTGTGTTGTCTGCAAACTTGGAGATATTACATCTAGTTCCCTCGTCTAGATCATTAATATATATTGTGAATAGCTGGGGTCCAAGGACCGATCCCTGCGGTACCCCACTAGTCACTGCCTGCCACTCGGAAAAAGACCCGTTTATTCCAACTCTTTGCTTTCTGTCTGCCAACCAGTTCTCTATCCAAGTCAATACCTTGCCCCCAATCCATGTGCCTTAACTTTACACGCTAATCTTTTATGCAGGACCTTATCGAAAGCCTTCTGAAAGTCCAAATACACCACATCCACAGGTTCTCCCTTATCTATTTTGCCAGTTAAACGGGTGACTGATTCGCTATCACCCGTTTTGCAGTCCCGCCTGAGACCAATTTCATCCCCAAATAGATATTTAGTCCTCTTACACTTGGTGGAATAAGTGATTGTTTTAAATGTCATCCTCAGCCCAGTGGTAGCACTCTCTTGCCTCTGAGATGAAAGGTTGTGGGTTCAAGCCCCACACCAAAGACTTGAGCATATAATCTAGGCTGACACTCCAGTGCAGTACCGAGGGAGTGCTACACTGTCGAAGGTGCCATCTGTCAGATGAGACGTTAAACTGAAGCCCTATCTGCCCTCACAGGTGGACGTAAAAGATCCAATGGCACAACTCGAAGAAGAGCAGGGGAGTCTTGGCCAACATTTATCTCTCAACCAACATCAATTCAAAAAAAGTTTAATTGGTCATTTATCTCACTGTTGTTTATGGGACCTTGCTGAGTGCAAACTGGCTGCCGCATTTCCCTACAATTACAACAGTGAGTACACTTCCACTAAAGTACTTCATTGGCTGTGAAGCACTTTGAGATGTCCTGAGGCCATGAAAGTATATAAATGCAACTCTAGAATAAAGTAGATTATTGTGGCAAAGAGCTCAGGCAGTGACTAATGTGCAAATGGTACTTATAACTTATTATAAAAGTAGCTAACTGTCACCATTCATTTCTCTTTATCACAGCCTTTTAGAACTCATGACGACCCTGATAAAACTTCCAGTACATTCACATAGAACTTATGTCAGATATTACATGCTGTTATATAAACTGTAATGGAAATTCATTGTATTCCATGTGAATGTGTTTATGTTTATTCCTATAGTGCATGGGCGTCTTCAGCATTCCTTTGAAGAAATTAATTACGTTTTCATATTTTCCGTTTATCAAGGTGAAGTACTGCAGAATGTGATTTTTTCCCTATGTTTGTGCACTCAATGAGTTCCCAGATCAGATACTGCAACGGATCAAATGCAGGATAAAGTTCTTCCATGTCAATGAACCTTGACCCCTAGCTGTGGAAGATTATCTACCACTGCTTCAGTGTGGCAATCCCGCTTCTCAAACTAGCCATTCCCATAGTCTGCCTGAGTGAGACAACCAGTTTGGTGTTGGATTATAGACCGTTTTGTGCCATGGACATTCACCTATTAGAAACTGGTTGGGAATGCCACAAACTCATTGCAAATACAGGGCCATTACAGCCAGAAAGAGCAGACATTCATCCCATCAGTCTAGGCCAGATTCAGACACAGGTCTTAGAGGAGAAGAGATATGGAGGGGGGTGAAATTTGCCTTCAGCGCTAGTGCAAAACGAGCGATAGCAAATCAACAGCCCGTTTTACAGCCTGCAATTTTTCCATTCACCCATTTTATGCTACTACCTAAGACCAATTTGAACCCCATGCATTTTTATTTTAGCACTCGGCTAATTGATTGCATATTCATGGTAATTTTGACACTGTTGTTCCTGACGATACAAGCAGGAGTTAGGTCAGGCTCTACACGACCACATGGTCCTGAGTTTTGGTTCCCAATTTCTTTCGGTACATCTTTGTTTTTAAAAGTTTTTTTATTTTTACAATACAGAGGGCGCGATCTTGCCAGCGCTGGGGAGATGGGTTTGGAGGCAGGACTGCTGGGAAAATGGCAGAATTTGGGGGTGGGTGCCCAACCCGCCGCCAACCCACCTCCATGCCATCTTCCCAGGAGGCGGGTAGCCGTCCCGTGCCGGATCCCATTTCCTTGGAGGCGGGAAGGGGATTACAGCCACTTAACTGTCTGTTAACAGGTAGTTAACAGGCAGATAAGAGGATTATCCCCATTATACCCACAAAAGTGCGGGCTTTCCGAAGGCTCCAAACCCCGCCAAGGTCACTGAGGCGAGTAGTGAGTCTGCGGGGGTCTGAGGGGTCCAAAAGTGCACTGTGGAGGTGTGGTGATTATTTCCTATGTTTAATAAGAAGTATTGTGATTGGTGAATGGGGTGGTTGTTCTCTGTGTTAGTAAGAAGTATTGTAATTGGTTGTTTGTTTCTACCTTGAGATATATGCTGTAAACTCATTGGTAGTGGATGTCAGGTGATTTGTGGTGGCCATCTTAAATTCAGTTCTCTCCAGTCATGGTTGGAGACTGGTGTTGAAAGATGTGCTACTGGATTTTTAAAGTTAATAAAGCCTAGATTAGAAAGGCAAATCTATTCTTTATTTCAGGAGGTGAGTGATGGATGCAAGTGTGGAGAGGTGAGTATGTGAGGTAAGTGGAAAGTGTTAGTAAAAGTTTACTTACCTTTGTTTCTTCCTGCAGGCTTCAATCGTTGGGTATGTGGAGAGTCTCGCATCTCACCGGCAGAGATGACAGATGGCTGCTGCATTCTCCAATGCAACAACCATCTAATTTCTGCAAAAGAAAGAGTTTTGATGAGGTCTTGAATTCAAGAACTTATCAAACTACAGAGAATGTCTGTGTTAGACAGCTTCACAGAGCTGTCAAATGATTTTTTTGACAGATGAAACGTCATACGCTGACGTTCTCTGTAACCGGCTTCGACTTAACTGGCCTGCTAAGCCCACTGGGCGGGCTTAACAAGGTCAATCAAGGGAAAATGATACGGGTTGGCCACAAATCGATGGAGGCGGGACTGAAACCCGCCAAGCAGCAGTCCTGCCTCCAACGCGCACCCATTGGCAAAATCACCCCCAGGGTTTCAATGAGCTGTGTTTCTCCTGGAGTATTTTGAGTCTGTTTCCAAGCAGTGAACTTAAAACTTATGTAACATGTGTAGCTTATTAAATACTCATATAGGGCCATATTTTGTGACCCCTACAGGGGTGCGTGCGAGGTGTGTACGCGCCTGTAGGGGCCGCGCAAGTGCTGGGTTTAGGCATGCGAAGCGCATGCACTGAAACCCAGCACTTGCGATCTGTCAAGAATTCTCTTGACAGATCCTCCACATGCCCAAGAAAAGTGTCTCTACTGGTGGAGAGTTACGTTATTTGCACAACTTCTGCCCTCTGAAAGCCTGTCAAATTCTTACGCCTGGTAAAAGCGGAAGGCCTGCTTTTACCAGCATAAGAGTTTTAAAAAATAGAAAAATAAAATTTTATCACTCAGCTATAGATTAAAAATATTCTTCAAAAAGGTAAGTTTAGCCCAATAAAAACATTTAATTTTTTTTTTCAGAAAATAAAATTTTTGTTTAAAATATTTAATTAAATGGCATTTTAATTCATTTTAAAAATGCTTTTTTAAAATTTACTTAATATGTTGGTGTATTTTTTAAGTGATCCCCATTCATACTTTTGACAGTTCTGTACGTACGGACCTGTCAAAAGTATGAATGGGGATTCTCTTCTCTTATTGGTTGGGCTGGCCCACGTGATCCCAGGAGCTCCTACGAGCCATATGCGCCCCTTGGGAAACGTGGGGCTCTGCCCGCGTGGACCAGGAGAGGCCCAGGAGTGCAAGCCGCCAATCCTCCCGGGCCACCAGGTACTTTCGAAGAAAGTTTGCAGGTGGGTCCGCCTGCGGGAAACCTCCGATCGCAAATGTTGGCCCATAGTTTATAATGGGCCAGAAATTCGGGTCCCCACGGGTGAGTATGCGCTGGGTACTCACGCGTAGGCCCAACAAAAGTGCCGGTTTCATGCATGCACTGCGCATGCGCGGGAAACCGGAACTTCTGTTCCCTTAAAGGAAGGGGTTAACAGGTCGAACATGTGCACCGGAGAGGCAGCGCGTACACCTGGAACTTCTGTTTTTTTCCCAGATTTCTCCGGGAGGGTAAGTCTCCAGGAGCTACGCTTTAAAAAGCAGTCGCAAGGCCTGCTTTTAACAAGGTAAGTGGTGAATTAAGTAAAATTAAAACATTTTTTCCACAGCTTTATTATTTTTAAACATTTTAAAGAGAGGTAAGTTTATTTTTAGCCCCGCTAAAAACTAATTAATTTTTTCAAAAATTTTAATTATTGTTTAAAATAGTTATTTTATTTAATTTATAGTTATTTTAAAAATGTTATTTTTTTATTTTTTTATTTATTTGAAGTTTTAGTTATGTTTTGGGGCTGAATTGTATTCATAGATTTGACAGGTCTTCCTGTCAAATTTATCAATACAGATTCCCTGCTACCACTGGCTCTCCATGGCCCACATGATCCCAGGGGACGCTTCGAACTAACTGCGCCCCTGGGATACGCAAGCACTGTGCAGCGGCAGTTGGAGCAGGCCCAGGATCAGAATCCCACGTGGGCCCACAGCACAATGGCCGGCTCGCTAGGTAAGTGCAGGATCGGAGGCTTGTGTAGTGTATGTGCCTTTAAGACAGAACTACTTTTACAGCTCCTGTATACTGTAGTACCGGCAGTAACCACACCTGTATATAAGCTTTGCGCATGCCTCTGTACCCCCAGTCTTGAGACTACCCTCCTCCAGTAAATAACTGTTATTGTTAAGTTACAGCATCCGTGTGGTTATTGAAAAACAGCATACCCTCAGAATCACAGATCTAACAGTGGCGATGAGTGTCAATTCGAATCTACCTGCAACTAAAAAAAAAAAAAAGTTGAGGCCAGGAACACGGGCGTCGACCACGAGCAACCGCCCAGTCGTCAGGCAGAGGGTGAACATCGCAGGGGAGGCTGTGGAGAGCCGGGCTTGGTTCCCCAGCCACGACAATCAGCAAGAGACTGACGACAGGTCCAGCGCAGACCTTTCCCGGGCAGCGGCGGCTGGAGCCGACCAACGGCGGAGAGAAAGCCGAGCAGCGTCAACGGGGTAAGACAGAGGGTGAAGCGCACTGGGCGCAGCCGGGGGTTGAAAACCGAGCGGCGTCGAGAAAAAAAAAAATGGAGAGAGAGAGAGAGGGTAAAGAAACAGTCGGGTTCAAGACCGAGTGGCGTCGAGAAAATTTTTTTTTAAAAAATAAAAAGAAGAACGCGCAGAGCACAGCCAGGGCTCACGGGCTGAACAGGGTCCACAGGGAGAAGAAGGGAGAGCGCGGGAGACGCCATTGGGCCACAGAGAAGAAGGAAGAGCGCGGGAGACGCCATTTTTAGAAGCTGCAGCGGAGAAGGGCTAGCGCGAGAAAGAAGGAAAGCGCGGGAGACGCCATTTTGTGCCAGCAGAGAAGAAGGGGAAGCGCGGGAGACGCCATTTTTGACAGTTAAATCACACCCAGGGATGCCGAAGAGTGGCAGTATCTCTACGTTCGACAATGAAGTCGAAGATTGGGCGACATATGTGGAATGTATTGAGGTGTACTGCAGGGCGAATGAAGTGCCAGATGCTAATAAAGCACTGGTTTTGTTAAATTCCATGGGTGTTAAAACTTATGGGTTACTGCGAAATCTAATAACCCCAGAGAAGCCGGTGAACAAGAATTTCGAAAGCATAGTAGAAATCCTACAGGACCACTTAAACCCCACACCGCTGCTGATAGCAGAACAATTTAAGTTCCATAAAAGGAACCAACACAAAGATGAAAGCAATGCTGAGTACCTAACGGAACTGCGCAAGCTATCGAAACACTGCCAGTTTGGAGCGGGACTAGCAGATATGTTAAGGGACAAGTTTGTGTGTGGGCTACAAAGTGAAGGAACCCAGAAACGGCTTCTATCAGAAAAGGACCATACGCTGGACAAGGCTTTCAGTATGGCAGTATCACATGAAGCAGCCGCAAGGGGCGCTGCAGAGATACAACGGAGACCGCAAAAATATGGCACCAATGAAATGTCCTATGGAACAGGGAAGTGCTATCGCTGTGGCAGAACAACACATGACCAGAAGGATTGTTGGTTCAAGGACCAAGTGTGCAGACAGTGTGGGAGAGCAGGACACATAGCAAGAGTCTGCAGGTCTGGGAAGAAAACCAACAGTAAGAAATCTCCACAGGAGAAGTACAAAAAGGTACACCAGGTGATGGACAGTGGTTCAGATGAACAGAAAAGTGACATAGACTCCGGAAGCAAGGAGCTGGGTTGTCTGCAACTACATAAGGCAACCGAAATGGAGGATCACCAGACTATCTGGGTTACACTCAAGATAGACAGAGTCCAAGTGAAAATGGAATTGGACACAGGATCAGCCCTAACAGTCATCAACCAAAGGGACTACAAGCGGCTATTTTCACATATACCCTTGAAAGCTACAGAGATTGCCTTGAAGATGTATACGGGGCAAAAAGTCTACCCCAAAGGAAAAATAAGGGTGAAAGTGATATATAAAGGCCAGGAAATACCTAAAATGGATATATATGTATTGCCAGATGGAGGACCACGACTGCTAGGACGTGAATGGATCCGGAAGATACAATTAGATTGGCATTCCATACAGGCACTGAAGGTTGAGGCCAAAAAGGATGACGACGTCACACCTGGACGACAGTCAAAAATGCTAACTGACGCAAAAGAAGTGTTCCAGGAGGGACTAGGAACACTAAAAGGCATAACAGCAACAATTAAAATAGAGGAAAATGCAAGCCCAAAGTTTCTTAAGGCCAGACCAGTGCCTTATGCGATCAGACCAGCTGTTGAAGCAGAGCTGGAAGGGTTGGAACATTCAGGAGTACTGTCCAAAGTGGACTGGAGCGAGTGGGCTGCACCCATCGTTCCTGTAATGAAGAGGTCATTGAGTAATACGCCTGGGGAAGCAAAGAAGTTCCGCATCTGTGGGGATTTTAAGGTGACAGTGAACCCAGTCCTTCACACGGTACAATATCCGCTTCCACGAATTGAGGATATTTTTGCCTCGCTATCTGGAGGTAAATGCTTCACCAAAATTGATCTAGCCCAGGCGCACTTGCAAATGGAGGTAGAAGAAGCTTCGAAACAATACCTTACGATTAACACTCATAAAGGTCACTTTCATTACAACCGGCTGGTGTTCGGAGTAGCCTCGGCTCCGGCTATCTGGCAAAGGGCAATGGATCAGGTCCTGCAAGGGATTCCAGGGACCCAGTGTTATTTGGGTGACATCTTGGTCACGAGCGAAAATGACGGTGATCACCTCGCCAACTTGGAGAAGGTGCCCACCAGATTAAAGGAGTATGGGCTACGAGCTAATTGCTACAAGTGCGAGTTTTTCCAGAAACAGATCTCGTATTGTGGCCACGTCATCGATGAAGAGGGGTTACATAAGTCCCCTGAAAAGATTGAGGCAGTAGTCAAGGCTCCAGCACCGGAAAATGTGTCACAACTGAGGTCGTTCCTCGGGCTGGTGAACTACTACCACAAGTTCTTACCAAATTTGTCCACGGTATTTCACCCACTGAACACCCTACTGCAAACAGGGGTACCATGGAAGTGGGATGACGAACGTAGACGAGCTTTCCAGAAGTGTAAAGAATGGATCACATCAAAAGAGGTGTTGGCCCATTTCAACCCAGCACTACCAATTCATTTGGCTTGTGATGCATTGCCCTATGTTATTGGAGCGGTGCTGTCGCACAAATTCCCAGACGGGTTGGAGAGGCCAGTAGCCTTTGCGTCTCAGTCACTAACCTCAGCCGAGCGCAACTACGCCCAGATTGACAGGGAGGCCCTCAGCCCAGTATGGGGAGTAAAAAAATTCAACCAGTATCTGCATGGGCAGAAGTTCACCTTGCTGACTGACCACCAACCACTTGTCTCCATCTTTAATCCTAAGAAGGGCATTCCAGTGATGACTGCACAACGGTTACAAAGATGGTCCCTGTTTCTAGGGGCGAATCAATATGAAATAGAATATGAAGGCACGAAACAGCATGGGAACGCTGATGGGCTATCGCGCCTGCCGCTGCCTACTGTGGAGGAAGCACCAGCAGTGGACCCTATCGAGATATTTGATTCGTCAATAATTGAACGATTGCCAGTAACGAACGCAGATATAGAGAAGGAGACCCGAAATGATCCGACGCTGTCTCGGGTATATGATTTGACGGTGAGGAGATGGCCAACACATGGCGACTCACTGTTGCCAGCCTTCTCATCCAACAGAGAACAGCTGTCAGTATGCCAGGGGGCAGTGATGTGTGGATCCAGAGTGGTGATTCCACCCAAGTTAAGGGAGAGAGTGCTAAATGAGCTACATGAAGGTCATCTGGGGGGAGTGAAAATGAAAAGCCTTGCTAGGGCTTATGTGTGGTGGCCGGGAATCGATCAACAAATCGAAGACTTAACTAAGAGCTGCTTAGGATGCCAGAAGGTCCAAAATGCACCACCACATGCCCCTCTACACCCATGGGAGTGGCCCTCCTCTCCATGGCAACGGGTGCATATTGATTTCGCTGGTCCATTCATGGACTCAATGTTCTTAATAGCAGTGGATGCTCATTCAAAGTGGCCTGAGGTGATAAAAATGTCTTCAACCACTGCAGAGAAAACGATTGCAGTCCCACAGACCATAATTGCCAGAAACGGTTTGCCAGAGCACATTTAGTCTGATAATGGACCACAGTTTGTGTCCGAAGAGTTTCAAAAATTTATGAGAAGGAATGGGGTAAGGCATTACACATCTGCCCCGTATCATCCAGCCACAAATGGATTGTCTGAAAGGTTCGTACAAACCTTTAAGAAGGCGATAAAGGCCATGTGCGACGATGACATTCCACTACAGCATAAGATGGACAATTTCTTATTAGCCTACCGAAACGCGACACATGCAGTTACCAACCAGACCCCGGCCATGATGTTCTTTAACCGAAGGTTGAGATCTCGTCTGGACTTGCTCAGACCAAATGTGCGAAGAAATGTTGAGGACAAACAATTCCAGCACATCAATGAGAAGCCGACAAGGAGCTTCAATGTAGGGCAACCAGTCTTGGCCCGTGACTATTGAACAGAGAAATGGCAACCCGGAACGATATGTACAAGGCAGGGGCCATTAATGTACACAGTGGATGTCGGGGAGAACATTGTGAGACGCCACGTCGATCAGATCTTAGCGTCACAGGAACGCGTCAACCCCATGTCTCGAGTACCTGGGGATGAACCCGACATACCGGTAGCATCTACCTCAGAACCAGTAGCAGTGGAACCCGATGAACTACCCGATGAAAAGGGGTCAGAATCGCCTCTGCACCTGGAACAAGAACCTCAGGAAAGGTGCTATCCCGAAAGGGTCAGGAAGCCGCCCCAAAGACTGAATCTATAAATGGACTATTGTTGTTTAATGTACATGTTAAAGTGTTAATTGTTATTTGAATATTAGGGGTACTACTAATCTAAAAGGGGAGGAATTGTAGTGTATGTGCCTTTAAGACAGAACAACTTTTACAGCTCCTGTATACTGTAGTACCGGCAGTGACCACACCTTGTATATAAGCTTTGCGCATGCCTCTGTACCCCCAGTCTTGAGACTACCCTCCTCCAGTAAATACCTGTTATTGTTAAGTTACAGCATCCGTGTGGTTATTGAAAAACAGCATACCCTCAGAATCACGGATCTAACAGCTTGCACCCGTGGGAAGCCTCCGACCCGAATTTCTGGGCCAATATATACAATGCACTAAATACTCTCAGAGTTTGACTTGTACAATTTACTGAATGCTCCTATAGCTTTTTGCAATGCAGGTCTGGAAAGGTTTCATTTTCTAAAGGTATCTGGTGCATGATTGTTCGTCCAGCTTCAATCTCTAGATTACATTTAATTAGAAGTGGTTGGTCCTCTGAAGGATTTGGGCAGACATAAATAACAAAATTGAGGTCCACCGAGGAACAAAGTCAGGCAGGACAGCGCACTAAGCACCCTAAAATGCATACTGCTTTATAAAAATTGATGTGCCACTATGGAAGATATTCAATCCCCACATCAAATGAATCTCTGCCTCTCCTCGACTGCACACTGCAAAAATGATGAGCTGCTATCAATGAAGAATAACAGGAAATGTTTGGCTTTGAAACAAAATCAGAACAAAGCGAAACAGATCTTTGCTTTGAGGCAAAAGTGATGGAAACTCAACCATCGTGTCTAGACGACAATTGTTTAAGTGGGGCAGAGATTTAAACAGTTGCTTATTACAGAAGGCAATTTATCACAGAAAATGAAAGGATCTACTGGCCAGCAGTGTTTGTGCAAAGGAAGATGAGAGCTTTTATTCGAAGATATTCTGGTACACATTCGACCCACCACTTGAAGTTTGATCAGTCTTGAGGAGACATGAGCTGCTGTCATGTCATGTGCTTTGTAGAATATCAGATAGAGGTGTTTAATTCATATTATTATTATTATTATTATTATACAAACCAAACCATGATAAGTAGACACAGCCTCATTAAAAATAACCTAAATACTTCCACTTGCAGAACCTTGCCATTGTTAATGGGTCACTCTGACTAGCTCTACAACAGATCAAATATGAACGTTTTGGAAAGGTAAAGCATGCTCCGTAAACAGGCATTCTTTCATTTTACATGATTAAAAAAACTTTTGACTCATTTTTATACTCAACAATTTAACCTTTCAAGGTTGGCCTACTTTCAATTTTATCATACAAACATTCATTATTTCTGCTTGTTCCAACATCAATTTTTTTTTTAATTACTTGTAAATGCATTTTTAGGTTTTTTGTCTCAAATCCTGCTGGAAGAGGAGGAAAGAGAATGAAAAGGTGAAAGCAGTTCTCTCTCGAATCAATCCCTTAACTGGTGACAGAATTGTTCTGATGCCCTATTAGTGAGTGCAGAACGATTGTATGATCTTAATTCGTTTTACAAAAAAGCTCACTTTGCCCCACCCCCATGCCATCCTCGGTCCTGAAACGTGTCAAACCTCAGTACAAATGGGCGCAACTATGCCATCCAGCATGGTCTCCTGTGAGCGCAATGTTAAGAATAGAGGGTCGTTTTCACCACCAGCCTGTTCTGGAACCCGCCCCATGTTCAACGGGCAAGCGATTCGTTCCTCCAGCTTGCCATCCAAAGGGGGGTCGTTCTGACTTTGTGCAATAGTGTAAAACAGGTGGTGGCGAGCGGGCAATCTGTTGTACATCTCTCCCCCATTTTTCAGTTCCATTAAAGTCAAGGGAAATAAAAATCGGGAGACGGGCTGCCGACTCGCTATCACCCGTTTTACACTATCATACAAAGTGAAAATTACCCCTAAGCAGTGAAAATAGAGTCATAGGGCTGGATTTTGCTACGGGGGCAGGTTGGAGGTGGGAAACCCACATTCGGGCTTGTTGTCCCGCCTCCATGGAGATGTGGCCAACCCACTGGATTTTCCTCTGATTGACCTTGTTGAGCCCGCCCTGTGGGCTCAGCAGGCCAATTAAGAGCCACCCGGCAACAGGCGACGTCAGAGATTGACATTTCATCTGTCAAAAGCTTTTGGCAGATGAAATATCAGTGTTTAACAGCTGTTTGAAGCTGTCAAGCACTGAAAAACTGCTATTTCAGCCTCAGTCCTTTCTCAGGATAACTTTAAAATCATTTTGCTGCAGAAACCAAGAAGCTGATTTTTTTTTAAAAATCGGAGCTTCTGTGGTTCTTGCAACCGACTCCCGACACCGGAATGCAGGACTCCTGTAAAGGTAAGTAAAAGTAAGTTAAACTTATTTAAACACTTTAAACACTTGCAAAACACTTACCTTTGCACTCCTGCACCCCTCACTCACCTGAACACTGGGCATCTCGACCCCTCCAAGACCTCAGACCCACGTCCCGCCTCGAAAACTTTTCGTGGTTTGGAGCTGTCGGGAAGCCCACAAACCAGCAATAAAAATCGCGAATAGGCAAAAAACTACCTGTTAACTACCTGTTAACAGGCAGTTTAATTGCCTTTAATCCCTTCCCGCCTCTGGGAGTCGGGTTCCAGCACTTGTCGGCAACCCGACTCCTATGAAATTGACATGGAGGCGGGTTGGAGGCGGGATGGGGTCGGAACCCCCGGATCTCCGATTTTTATCACCCGCACGCCTCCAACCCGACTCCAGGGGCTTAGGAAAATCCAGCCCATAGAGTTATACAGCACAGAAAGAGGCCCTTCGGCCCATCGTGTCTGCACCGGCCATCAAACCCTGTCTATTCTAATCCCATTTTCCAGCACTTGGTCCGTAGCCTTGTATGCTATGGCGTTTCAAGTGCTCATCTAAATGCTTCTTGAATGTTGAGGGTTCCTGCCTCTGCCACCCTTTCAGGCAGTGAGTTCCAGATTCCAACCACCCTCTGGGTGAAAAAGTTTTCCCTCAAATCCCGTCTAAATCTCCCGCCCCTTACCTTGAATCTATGCCCCCTGGTTATTGACTCCTCTACTAAGGGGAAAAGTTCCTTTCTATCTACCCTATCTATGCCCCTCATAATTTTGCACACCTCAATCAGGTCCCCCCTCAGCCTTCTCTGCTCCAAGGAAAACAATCCCAGCCTGTCCAGTCTTTCTTCATAGCTGAAGCGCTCCAGCCTAGGTAACATTCTGGTGAATCTCCTCTGCACCCTCTCCAATGCAATCATATCCTTCCTATAGTGTGGCGACCAGAACTGCACACAGTATTCCAGCTGTGGCCTAACTAGCATTTTGTACAGCTCCATCATAACCTCCCTGCTCTTATATTCTATGCCTCAGCTAATGAAGGCAAGTATCCCATATACCTTTTTAACCACCTTAGATCCCTGAAGGCAGCAGGACAGGTAGATATGTACATGCACACCAACGTCCTGCTGATCCTCTGTCCTTCCTAGGGTCCTACCATTCATTGTGTGTTCCCTTGCCTTGTTAGTCCTCCCAAAATGCATCACCTCACACTTTTCAGTTTTAAATTCCATTTGCCACCCTTCTGCCCATCTGACCAACCCATCTATATTGTCCTGTAGCCTGAGGCATCCCTCCTCGCAATTTACCACTCCACCAATTTTTGTGTCATCTGCGAACTTACTGGTCATACCTCCTACATTCATATCTAAATAATTAATGTACACTACAAACAGCAAAGGACCCAGCACCGATTCCTGCAGTACACCACTAGGCACAAGCTTCCAGTCACAAAAACAACCTTCGACCATCACCCTCTGCCTCCTGCCACTAAGCCAATTTTGGATCCAATGTGCCAAATTGCCCTGGATCCCATGGGCTCTTACCTTCTTGATCAGTCTCCCATGCGGGACTTTGTCAAAAGCCTTACTGAAGTCCATGTAGACTACATCAACTGCACTATCCTCATCAGCACACTCCCACATGCAAATGACCCCCACTTTAGCAATCCTACATCAACTTTTTCATCCTTGGTAAATAAAAAAGTTTAAAATTTCAAAAATGTTTATACCTTAACTGGTAATTGTTAAATGTTTGCCGGTTTTCCCGTTTCCAGTTGTTAATGTTTGTTTAACATCAGCTTCTTGGAATGAAATTTTTTTTAAATCAACACTTCCAACTACTTTGTTTCTCTTTCTTTTCCCCAATGTGTAAATCACCAGGAGTGAATTCAGCACTGGTGACGTATTCTCAAGGCCACTCATCACCACAGAACATCAATCTTCCTTTGTACCTTTTGGTACGAGGATCTCTTGGCACAAGTGCAGTAAAGGGCAGCCATGACTGTAGGAATTAACCCTTAAATTGGAGCTTCTTTTACAATGTGCCAGAACTTGCTGGAAGAATAACGGCATGTGAACGACGCATGGCATTATTTATGTGCAAATCAGCCAACAAGTTCAGGGGATTAAGAAATTTGACGTGAGTTGCGAATCTCCAGAACTTGCTGGTCGATTTACACCGCTCCACCGTTTGCTTTGCACAACGACATCTCCCCCTTAGCCTCTCCGTTATTTTTAAGAACTTGCTGGATTTGCACATTAATTACCCATTAAACTCACCACTGAAAGTTAAATCTAGTAATTAATAGCGCAAGTACCCTTTTAACGACATGATAATTGTTAATGACTGCTAATCAATCTCTTTGGCCCAGAAAGCGAACAATTTAAACTGTGGAGTCTCAAATGTTCAGGTAGTAAATTGTTGAAGATTTTAAAAATGTCAGATTTCACATTTAAATTTTTTTTTCTTACTTTTTCTTTCTCTCTTAATCCAATCTTTCTTTTCCTCTCTTTATTTCTATTTCTGTACCTGATTTGACTCAAATTCACCCTCTCTAATTCATCCTCCTTCTGCGTTGTTTCTCTGTTTATTTCTCAAACCTTAAATCTCATTGGTTAAGGAGATGCACTATAGGTCCCACTGTTCACTGAGGTTCCAGATGCCCTGTTGCCCTTGTCACGCCATTATCAGCTCACAGTTCCAACAAGTTACAGCGCAAAAAAAGTCTTGAGCTAAAAGTCGCAGGTAAAGTCTAACTAACAACAGACGCCATGAGATGCCCCACTCCAGCAAGCTCTGGCGCATTAAATACAGAGAATACAACATGCAATCTAGTAGGAGAGTCTGAATTTTAATAAGGTGCCATTTTTCTTTACAGAGTGACTGCTACCAATGACCAGAAGCTGCGCAGAAGCGTACTGCGCATTAGTCTGGAAGCTGATATCGATGATGTTTCAACTTTTTTTCCCCCCCAGAGCCTGCTCCCTTCCAGCTTTTTCTCTACAGTCCCGAAGGCCCGCTCTGTTCCCGGTTTTTCCCCTACAGTCCCAAAGACCTGCGCCGTTCCTGGCGTTTTTCCCCCAGTGCCCGTGAGTGGCGATGCGAACGACCATAAAAACACTTCGACTGCGCTTGCGCAACTTCTTCAACTTCGCTGGCAGCAGTCGCTGCCTTTTCTTTAATGTTTAAAACAAGAGGAGGCCGAGGGATGTCCTAGTCACAGATGGAGAGTTTGTGTGGGCACAGTTTTGATTGATAAAAAAATGCACCCCACATTCACTACTGTATCATGCAATGTGACAACACATAACAGATTCCACCCCCGGATAATGCTTCACTGGCAGAAAAATAGGATGCAATCGGAATTGACCAATGATAAGCAGTCGAAACCATCAAAGGTGAGCCGCCTCACCATCTTGATTGTACAACAAGGCTTACTTTTCATTCTGCTCGGGTTTCACAGAGTGGAAAATAGTGGAGTTATAGACAAGCAACAAAATCAGTGTCTCACTGACAATACCTCATAGCATTTGTAAAATGTCTGGATTTATTTATGGGTGAAGAAATTTCAATCCCTCTCCCTTCCTCCAGCTGAGAAACACAAAGAGGCAGCCGTGGCTCAGTGGATAGCACTCGCTCCTCTGAATCAGAGGGTTATGGGTTCATAGACCCACGCCAGAGACTTGTAGCACAAAATCCAGGCTGTAGCCTGTACTCCAGTACTGAGGGAGTGCTACAATATCTGATGTGCCGTCTTTTGGATGAGACATTAAACTGAGGCCTGTAAGGTTTTTTTTCCAATACTGGTCCCCCGTTACACACAGTTCTTGGACGTCAGGATTTATAAGAACAAAATCCACAAGGCACAGGGTTTTGGCTCAACCTTTGATTCGTTCGTTTATTGAACACACACAATTACTTCCCCAGTATAAATGCCTACGATTTATATTAGACTGACAACCCCAAAATACAAACCCCTATGCAAGGGTTATTTGCATCGACACAATATGACACAGGTAAACCTGTCCGCGATTTGACTGTTACATATAAAGTTACCCAGACTCAATCACAAAACCCTTATTGTGATCTGATTGAAACTCACAAACTTACTCAGACTCAATCATAAAAACCCCCTCTATGATTTGACTGAAACATACAATCACCACTCCCGACCGGCTGTCTCCTGGAGTTGATTGTAGGTCCGAATCTATCTGCTCGCTGTTCTTCCATTGGCTTCCCACACCACACCCACTTCGAAGTGATCTTCCTTTAAACCAAAACCAACTTGCAATCTTGAAACACATTTCCTGCCCTTCCTGTGCAAAATGTGTGAATGTCTCTAGCAGAGAACTGTTGATGGCTAATTGTCCCTTGTATTGTCCATTGATTACTTGGGTACCCGACTGTCTGCATTGAGGTCCTTTCTGACAATGCAACCTTCCCAAGGTGACTGCACATGCGAAGTTGTTGGTTTCTGGTAGCATTCATATTCAAATAGTTCAAGGCTTGGCCCATTGTCTAGACCTACACTGATACTAGTTATTCTGAGGCCATGGTCTTCTTAAACAATGTAATCCCTTAAGGTAAATGAATATGTGAATGTTCTTGTTCAGAAGCATTCGTATTTAAGGTTGTCTGTGATCCAGTCTCTTGATGGTTCGTAGTTTCGGCTGCATTGTTTGAATTGACCCTTTATTGCCCATCTCTTTTTGCGGGCTGTGCATAGATACATAGAGATAGGAACAGGAGTAGGCCATTCGGCCCTTCGAGCCTGCTCCGCCATTCAATGAGATCATGGCTGATCTGGGTTTTTATATTTCATCGTCCAATTTTTATCATGGGGGGGAGGAACGGATTCTACTGGCCCTCTCAGGTAGATGTAAAGGTTCCCATGGGACTATTTTGAATAAGAGCAGAGGAGTCCTCCAACATTTATCTCTCAACCAACACAACTCAAACAGTTTATCTAGGCAATATCATATTGCTGTTTGTGGGAGCTTGCTGTGCACAAATTGGCTGCCGCATTTCCTACATTACAGCAGTGACTACACTTCAAAAGTGAACTTCATTGACTGTAAAACGCTTTGAGACTTCCTGAGGTCGTGAAAGGCGCTATATAAATGCAAGTTCTTTCTTTCCTTAAAGACAACAATTCTTAAAGTGTTTTCAGCAGGGATTATTCTTCAAGAAAGTGGATTACAGATCAATTAGAAAATTGGGAATACAAAAAAAGTAAAAGGGGGAAACATTTATTGGACGGAATGTCAACAGGGTCCAAATTACAGAAAGTTGAAAGGGTTGCAGGAAGCTTGACAACAACAACAAAAGCCTCACTTTATAAGATCCAAATACAGCCAAAGAGAAAATAATTGGCTTGGTCAGAAGATGTAGGATGTCTCAACCATTCCACCAAAACACAATTCCACCATGAAACAAGGACCTGAACCATTTTCTGGTTCACTTGATGTCCAACTGCCAGCACATAAGTAACTTCCAGCTGAACATCTGTGGATCCTGGACTGATATTCAGGAAAGAACCTCCCTAAATGCTTAAGTCATCTGCACATACACAGTTTTCTCAAGAAGCTGGGATTTAATAGGACACTGTTATTTAAGTTGGTCTGCTCCCCAGATCCCTTATGCAAGTATGTAACTACAGACAGTGTCCAATCATTAGGGAAGTTACCAGTTCCAAATGATTGAATAAAGTGATGTGCCAGTGAGTATGTCAAAGGGTCTCCAGAGAGCTTTATCATTTTAGAGTTCCAATTAAAAGTAACTTTTAGCTACATTACTGAGCTGCTGAGCACACTCATCTTATTTGCATTCAATTCTTTACATTTATCTGTGTTTCTATTTTAGTCAGGTATTCGTTTGGGCCAGAATAAAATTTTGGCTTTTGAGAATAATGGATTAAAAAAAGGTTTGCAGAGATTGAATAAATAAATAAGAAATAGTTCCTAATAAGACATCCTAAGGATTCTCTTTTTACTTACAGTTTAAACTGAAAGTATTCCCCGTTCTACTTTCCTCCTTCATTAATCAAATTAATAATTTACTATAACTTACAGATCAACATGTTCATATAACATTCCTTATATTATATTATGAGCACAAAATCTATGATGGCACTCCAGCTGTGTTTCTCCAGCATTTTCTGATTTTTTGATTTTATAAAATACAAAAACATTACTTCCTACATTACAACAGTGACTACACTTCAAAAGTACTTCATTGGCTGTAAAGAGCTTTGGGACGTCCTGAGCTCATGAGAAGCGCTATAGAAATGCAAGTTCTTCTTCTTCTTCGTTTTCCCATTATTTTGCTGAGACCTTAACCCGTTTAAAATAAGCAGCTTAACACTAGCATTAAAATAACAAAGCAACACTCATTTCACTCAGAACATCTCTGCTTTCTCGAAGATCCTGTTCACTCCTCAACACCTCCAAAATTCCTCCATCTGTTTTATGTATCCAAGATCCCCTTCCTTGCCACTGGAATAGCATCCCAATTACATTCCCCCTTCCTCTTTCTGTCTTATCCCTTTTCCCCAGCATGTCCCTGCCTCAAATATCTCTCGCACACATCCATCAGGCAGTTTGCAGCACCCATCATACATATAATCCCAATTTCCCTCGCTTGTGTCCGCTGAATCAGGAACCCCTCCCTATCTACCCCTTTAGGGAAAATCCAAGAGCATTGCCATTTTCCTCTTCCTCTTTGTTGGACTAATACCAGTGAACACCTTTATGTTCCACTACTGCAGCAATACATAAAATGGTATCAATGACCATGAAGCTGTTGGATGGTTGTAAAAACCCACTGGTTCACTAATGTCCTTTCGGAAGGAAACCGGCCGTCCTTACCCAGTGTGGCCTATATGTGACTCCAGTCCCACAACAACATGGTTGACTCGTAACTGCCCTCTGAAATGGTCGCTACCAGTGGTTCAAGAAGGCCCACCACCACCTTCTCCGGCAACTAGGGATGGGCAATAAATGCTAGCCTTGCCAGCGATGCCCACATCCCGAGAATGAATTTTTAGAAATGAATGCATGTTGAATCCTGTATTTTGGAGCCAGAAAAGTGCAGTAAATTCAGTGATTAAATTCTAAAGGAAAATGCTTCATCTCGGCTGAAGGAAAGGATGATGTCAATTCCCTACATCGCGCAGGCTTCCCTCAGCCAAGTGATTGAAATACCATCAGTATTCGTGAGTGAGGAGGTAGAGAGGGATCAAATTCCAGGAAGATACATCATTCCGAGGCACTGGGAGGTTCTGAGTTTTCCTGTAAGTCTATTTTGAAAATCTCATCAGGACTATTAATCCGCCAACGGTTATGAAATTGGCGTATAGACAACCAAGGGTTTCAAGGTTACCAGGATCTGTTACATACAAAATGTAACGGGGGAGTGATGGACTTATTTCTCATGCTGCCTGAGCTCCTTGTCACAATAATCTATTTTATTCCAGCAGTCACTGTACATCACTCAACTCACATTTAACTCTGTCCAGTGCAGAACATGACTCTACAATTTTAAATTACACAGGGAGAGAACATTTCCAAGATCAACAGTATTTTTGATTTATTGATATTAATAAATGCACTGATGTTTCGTCTTGTATGTAAGACCATTACAACTAATATGAGTTCATACAGCAAGGATTTATAAAAAATTCTTCTTCATGTTAGTTACAGCTATGGGTGAATTCAATGTGAAAACTGGATAGAAATACCTCTTTGGTACATAAGCAAAATCAGCTCAAATGGTCTGGGGCTTCATTAACAAAACTGAACTAGTCTGATACTCTGCACTGATAAAGTGTTACAACAAGCTATCCTGGTCTACAGCTCTGAACAATTCCCTGGTTTTTATGCATCTTCTACATAGGAAACTGGAGGAAAAGATATTGGACTAATTTCAAAATAATTGCGGAAATCTGACTATCCTTCAGCAACTGGGCTCAAGTGAGAATCTGAACTGAATCCATCAAACCATTTTTAGCTTTTCTTCCCAAATTTCAACTGTTTCAACTTTGGGTTTGGAAATTTTATTTAGCTGAGCATTATGTTCTCTGGTTCCATTCTTCTGCTGCACAAAACTCCCCCAAATCTTCCCAATGAACTTCCTTCATGAAAAGAAAAATGCTCCATGATGAGAACTATCTTGAAAGCTGAAAGTAATGTTAGACTAGTCCCATATGACGCGTTTTCAAAACTTTTTTGTTTTTTTGTAAGTACACAGACCAAAACAAAGTGTGTCCTTCATGTGTTGTCTCACTATCACTTCTTGGAATTAGTTCAATTTACTTATGCACTCTAAATGGGTTACTGTCATACAATGTGAAACTACTTTCAACACTTGGCCAACTATCACACACAAATCTTTTTTCTGTGCCAATTTATTTAACAACATACATTGAATCCTCACCTTTTTTCACATCAATGTGTGTTACCTTGCCCTCTGCAATTCGTCCGTCCAGTCACTAAGATCTTTGTTCAGCTTTTGTTTCTTATGCCATGTGAAGATAATTATCTCCACTGAAATTTGTTCCCCCTCCCTGTAAGCAATTGCTCACACCAGTGTCTGGCAGAGAGAGAGAGAGAGAGAGAAAAAGGAACATACATTTCTATAGCGCTTTTCATGGCCTTAGGACGTCCCAAAGCGCTTCACAGCAAATAAAGTACTTTTGAAGTGTAGTCACCGGTGTAATGTAGGAGTATGTTTGTGTAACTTATAAAACCAAGTATTGTCTTTGGTATCTAATTAAATCTATTTGAGTGAATATTTTAAATCATTAAGACAAGATAAGGTTGTGAACATTTGTTAGGTTGTCTACATCCCATCTGTAAATTACGACTGTGGACAACATGGATGCCAGACACAGAATATCTTCACACTTCTGGTATTTAGGTACCACAACTTCAGTGTCAAAAATGAGCAGCCTAATATGAATACACATGAGGTTGGTGATGTAATAAAACTCACTACGCACTTGGTTTGAGCATAAAGCAAGGCTTTAATCAACTTGTTTCAGAACATGGAGGTCTAGTTGTACTTCACTAGTTCCTTGTCTTACAAAATGTCCCTGGAAAACTGGGCCCACGCCCGAGTATTTATACTCCTTGGACAGCGACACCAGCTGGTTGTCCAGCATTATTTCATGAGTAGCTTCTTGATGATGAAATTTATAACATTCTTCCTGCCTAAAAGATTTAGAAGTCCGATGACTTCCTCTTAACGGATTAGGCGGACCACGAATAGGCGCAGTCTTTTAGATTTTTGTTTATGGCTAGAAGACATGTCTCCCCGGACCGGTACTTGGTCCCTGGGCCGCTTGATCTGTACCGGTGGATCGACAGGGCCCGTGTTGCTCTGATCGACCCGAGGGAGGCTGGGGAGATCGTGACTCCGGGTGCGGGTCCCCACAGGTGCAGAACTGGTTTCATCCTGTTGGATAACTGGGGATCGACCGGCGTCCTGGCCTCGGGTGGCCATCCCATGGAGAGTGCTCGGCTCCCCAAGTGGATCGGTGGGGCAGCTGGCAGATCTCTCGATGTTCCAGGTAGGGCATCATCTTCGGGGGAGCGCAGAGTGTCTGCATCATCCCCGTGGGTCCCTCTATCAGTTGGGTCCGTGGAACCGGCCGGACAGGGAGCCAGGTCCTGGAGCAAAACGGTGGACTCCCGGCCATCAGGGTACCGCACGTGTGTATACGTGGGGTTGACGTCCGTGAGTTCTACCTCGTCGATGAGAGGATCATTTTTAGACGATCGGACAAATCTTCGGAGCAGCACGGGGCCGGGAGCTGCCAACCATGACGGTAGAGATGTCCCATGGGTGGAGCGGCGCTGGAAGCTGAAGAATCGCTCGTGAGGTGTGACATTGGTAGACGTAGAAAGGAGAGACCTGATGGAATGCAACACGTCAGGGAGCATAGTTTGCCACTGCTGGTCTGGTAGATTGCGTAACCTCAGCGCAAGATGAACAGCGTTCCAAATGATAGCGTTGTATCTCTCAACCTGTCCATTACCGATGGGATGGTACAGTGTTGTTTTACTTGTGGCAATTCCCCGTTGGGAGAGATAACTTTTGAGTTTGCTTGACATGAAGGGGGGACCCCGATCAGAGTGGATGAAATTGGCCGTACCACAAAGGGAAAAGACATGATCAAGGCATTTGATCACTGTGGAAGTAAGCATATTGGGACAGGGGAAAGCAAAGGGAAAGTGTGAATATTCGTCCACCATAGTCATTAAGTAGGTGTTTCGCGTTGATGAAGGCAATGGCCCTTTAAAGTCAATGCTGAGTCGCTGCATAGGCTGCATAGCATGTATGAGCGAGCCATCCGATGGACAGAAGAATTGCGGTTTTAATTCCGCACAAATTCTACAGGAGGAGCACGTTCTTTTCACATCTTCCGTAGAAAATGGGAGATTTTTAGATCACACAAAGTGCAACATACGGGTAACACCAGGATGGCATAAGTCAGTATGAAGATCCGCCAGAGTCGAAGTTGACATAGAAGAGCAAAATGCCCGCGTGAGGATATCTGGGGCCACATTCTCTTTGCCGGGTTGATAATGTATGGTGTATCCAAAGGCAGCCAATTCCATCCCCCAGAGTTGTATTTTGTTATTCTTGATCTTAGTGCGTTTCTGGTTATCCAGCCTAAAGGCCACGGAGCGCTGATCGGTTATAAGTGTGAAAGGGCGACGAGCGAGAAAATGATTCCATTTACGTACCGCTTCGATGATGGCTGTAGCCTCCTTCTCAACAGGAGAATAATGGAGCTCGCTACCCTGCAAAGTTCTGGACAGAAATGCAACTGGTCGACCACCTTGATTCAAGGTAGCAGAGATTGCCACATCCGATGCATCGCACTCGACCATGAAAGGAAGATTTTCATCAATGGAACGAAGCGTGGCTTTTTCCAGTTGTCGTTTGAGGAGGTTGAAAGCTGAAATAGCCGTTGCCTCCAATGGAAATGACTTTGCGTGAAGCAGGGGCTGGATCTTGTCGGAGAAGTGAGGTATCCATTTCGCATAATAGGCGAACATGCCGAGTGCCCAACGAAGAGAGCCGAGATTCGTAGGGGGAGGGAGCTCCTGAAGTGGACGAAGTCGCTCCGGATCTGGTTTGATGACACCGTTGCCCACCCAGTAGCCAAGGATGTTGACTGATGGTACTGATTGCACAGATTTGGACTCATTTAAGATTAAGTTGCGACGACGGAGAACGTCAAAAAATTTCTGGAGGTTGGCATCATGCTCCTTCTGGCCATGACCAGCAATGGTGATATTATCCAGAAATGGAAAAGTGTCCATTAAATTCTCCTGTTTGACTAGGTTATCCATTGCCTGTTGAAAGACGGCCACCCCATTGGTGACCCCAAATGGAAGGTGACAAAACTGGTAAAGCCGACCATTGGCCTCAAAGGCCGTATACTTTTTGTCAGAGTCCTTTAACGGCACTTGATGATATGTGCTCTTTAAATCAAAAGTTGAAAATACCTTGTAGTTGGCAAGGTTATTGACCATGTCATCGATGTGTGGTAGTGGGTAGGCATCCAGGTCGGTATACTGGTTAATAGTTTGCGAGTAATCGATGCAAAGACATTTCTTGTGTTGCTTCAGAGGATTTTTAACAACGATGACTTGAGCCCACCAGGAAGATGAATATGGCTCAATGATACCATCAGCTAGAAGGCGAGAGATTTCTGCCTTGATAAAGGATCGATCATCTTGGCTGAAACGTCGTGATTTTGTGACTATGGGCTTACATCAGGGGGAAAGTTTGGTAAACAAGGAGGGCTTGTCGAGCGAAGCCGCCGAAAGCGCACAAAACGGCACTTTGGAAATAGTAAGCTCCGGCTTTGACCTCCAAACTCAAAAGTGAATCTTTTGTGTTGTTTCTGGAAATCCTGTCCCAGGGCCACATCACTGCATAGGTTCTTGAGCACCCCGAGCCGGGTGGAGAAATAAGTGCAGCCATTTAGAATAAGGTCGACAAGACAAAAGCCGGAAGAATTGGTGGTCAGTGTTGTCAGAGCCATTGCAATTTCCCTGTCCAAGGGGTAAATACGCAGTTTTAACTTACTGACAACCTGCTCACTAATGAAGCTGTCAGAGCTGCATAAGTCGATTAGTGCACTCAAAATGTGTCCATTTACCGAAACCTTTGTGGCTGCATGGGACAGACTTTGGGGAAAAACAGCTGTGATGGGAGGAGGGGCAGTTTTACCCTTGACAGCTGTAATCTTAGTAGTGGCTCTTGGGGGAGGATCAGTTTTATAGATAGTAGCTGCAAAACTAACAGGAGCTCTCGACCGGTGTACCTTAGAAAGATGGCCTTTCTTGCTAACAGTGGCTCTTGACTGGCATAACTTAGAAAAGTGACCTTTCTTGCTGCAATGATTGCAGGTTGCGTTACGAGCAGGAAAAATTTTCCTATAATGGAACGTACCTCCACAGAAGAAACGCTTCCTTCCAGATTGCCAAGATGCCGCTAGGGCGGGGTTGTCATCAGTGAAGGCTTCTAGGGTAGGGTTATCATCCGTTAATTTAGAGTCATCATCGGTGAGGGCTTTCGCCCGAGACCTATCGAAGGAGTCATTAAAAGTGATAGCAGTAGCCCGTGCGCAAGGTAAAAGATAGATATCTGCATTCCTCTTTGCTAAGTCCAGAGAACACGCCTGGTCATAGGCAGCCTGTGACTCAAGTGTTTTATTCTCCAACAGATGCTGGCGTATGAAGGGAGACGTATTTCCATTAATAAAGGAATCGCGAATTAGCTCCTTCTGGTACTGCTCAGCTGTGACAGCTTTAGGGTTACAATCCTTGCTGAGCCTGCGAAGCTTTTGAAGGAATTTGTCAAGTGATTCCCTGGGTTGTTGTCGAGTTGTGGCTAATAGATGCTGAGCAAAAATTTCGTTTGGGGCCTTAACATACAGTCGCTGTAATATTAGGCTAGCGGAGTCATAGTCTACACAGTCTTCGATATAGTCAAACACATGAGGAGATGCATAATTGGCAAGTATCTCTAATTTATCAGGAACATTCTCACCACACACCCTGAGGAAGTTACTGAAGGTACGATACCAGTGTTTCCATACCTTAGCAGTTGTAGGTGAATTTGGGTCCAGATCAAGACGGGCGGGTCTGAGTAGTTTGTCCATGATGGATTGATTTCTACGCCAGAGTTCCCTTCTGCAGTTGAAGTCGTAGCTGGCTGTTCCTGAAATCACTCAGAGCATGGAGTCGATATCAAGTTGATTAAATTGACGTAATAAAACTCACTACACACTTGGTTTGAGCATAAAGCAAGGCTTTAATCAACTTGTTTCAGAACATGGAGGTCTAGTTGTACTTCACTAGTTCCTTGTCTTACAAAATGTCCCTGGAAAGCTGGGCCCACGCCCGAGTATTTATACTCCTTGGATGGCGCCACCAGCTGGCCATCCAGCATTATTTCATGAATAGTTTCTTGATGATGAGATTTATAACAGTTGGTTTAATAGCGCTTAAGAAGAGTGATCAGCATTCAGCGCCAAACTTCTGTGGAGGCAGCAAATTGCACAATGCGCATTGGGCGGAGATCAGTGACAGATACTTCAAAAGGCCAACCATTTTTACTGATGGAAATGTACTTCCAAAATGTTAACCACCCTAAGCTTTATGATCCTGGTTTCTCTTTGTAAACTCTGAACTTAACAGAAACCTGTGAAATAAAATCTCTCGTGGCCTTGCAAACTGTCAACAACCAACTGGAAATCAGATAGCAGTTGTCAGCTGCAACAATCCTGACAACATCAATGTCTTCTATTGTGAAATCCTGAACAAAAATGCATAGCTAGTTTACTGAGGATTGCAGGAATTCCTGTACAGAGTTTCACAAACTGCAAATAAAAACACTCAATTTATTAATCTTTGTACCAAAGCTCATTAAAAAAATCAGTTTTTATGTTGCATTATTTGTACATTTTTTGCAGCATGTAAAGAAACTTTGCTTAGAGAGCCAGCAGATGGTGCTAATGGGGTGCTAGAGCAATATCGCTGATGCAAGGCGAATCCAGGGCCGCACACCAAATCTTGCTCCCCGTACTGCCACCGGTAAGAGTTATCGCCAGGAAAGTGAATGCCAGGTGGATCGTGATGTCAGTGAGTGTGCAATGCTCACTGACCGCCCAATCTGCTAAATTGATTGTCGCCACCTACCTTAGCGCCTGGAGGAAACAGCGACAGGGAGAGCTGGCATGAAGCAACAGGAAGCCAGCTCCAGGACATTATTTAAAGAGATCATCAGTAATTACTTGGAGCTGGCAGGTTAGTGCAGTTTCAGTGGTTTCTTGTCAGTTTCACATACTCCAACAGTTTCATTCAGTAATTTCAAGGTTCTTTTGTATCAGGAGTGTTGTGGCAACTAAAAAGTAGCTATATTTATTCTTCAAAGAATTAAACTGCTACACTTGGTAACATTAATGGGGGCTGAGCTGGCAGTCCACCTCGCCCTCCAAGATCTACGGTGGAGGGAGCAGAGGCAGCGAGAAAGACTGGAACATGTGCCCAGAGGGAGGAGGATGGCCTTCAGGGCTCTCAACAGGAAGCCTTACCCTCCTAGGGTATTCTGAGAGCACTTCTCCTGTAAAGGAAATAGCCATATTCCAAGAGATACACCATCCTATGAACAGATTTCTGATATTATTAATACATGACATATTGGGTTTAAAAGCCTGGAAAGCCTCGATGACACAGGCTGCAAACATAACACAGGCTTTTGAGATAAGATGAAATAAAAGTTGCAAACACCACACAAGCTTTTGAAATGGGAATTGATTGTTAATACTGAGACAATGGCCCTGTTGAAACAGCAGGCTGGAGGTTCCTCTATGTTGGAACCAACACAATGACAATGCCCAAGTAAAGTGTTAAAAGCTGACACTTTGAACAGGAACACAGAATATTAAAAAACCATGTGCCTTCGTAAAAGTAACATCAAATGAGAAACAGGAAACACAATTATATATACAATCAATTGAAGTTGCTAAGAAAGGCAACAAACACCCTAGTTGAAGTGGTTTTGATTTACATGTTGTAAATGGTACAAACAGAACACTTTGAAAATATGACTTCAATAGATGACACCAAGCAATCACGTTTTTGTATTGAAAATGGAACACATAGGAGTCACGACGTCTGCTTCCAAACAGCTAAGTGATTTTAGAATTGAATGGAAGTCCTTTGATAAGAATGGCATCAAATAAATACTACTGTCATATTGTTTTTTATGATAAGTTTTGAAACACCTGTACAGCAGAGAGGATTCTGAGAGTCAACAACTAAATTGACAGTAAGAATAGAAAAGAATTCAACAGAGAATGACTAGAGATAATTAGCTTACATCAGCAGAAAACTTAAAAGGATAAACCACTAAAAAAAGGTATTAAAATAGAGCTTTTCAGATGGAAAGTCAGAAGTCGCTGGAAAGGGCAAGCGATTCTCAACTTTAGAGGCACGCTCTAAGTTTTTAATTCTTTGAGTCTCGGGGATCAAAAAGATACTCTTATTTGAGATTGGTGGATATTCTGGAATAAGAATAATAGAAATGTAAAAATATACGAAGTTAAGATTTGAGAATAAAAATTCTGAGAATAAGAAATGTAAGCTATTTGTATTTTGAACTGTTAAAGTTGAGATTGACTCAACAGCTGTTAAATTTATGTCGACTCTTAAATAAATCTATATATTTTTAGAATTGCCTCAAGTAATATTTCTGTATCAAACTCACAAACTCAATTTTTGTACATTCTTTAGTGAGGAGTTGTAGATTCTGGGGGAGAATTCTGGACCCTCATAATATCCGGATGGTTACAGTCTAGTTAAACTTATTAAAAGTGCTATCTGGAGGATGGTAACATCTTTACGTCGTTCCTTTCCTTTAGAGAGAGATAGCCTGGACCTTTAGGCCCAATTAAGCATCTTATAGAATTCGGCTATCTCTAGCCTTAGTTGAAGGTGAATGTCTGGGGAATACGCCTGATTTGGGGTATCCCGAAAAGCGCTAGGACTAGTAATTATCCCTTCACTCCTACCTACAATTAAGCCAGGAGAAGTGTATTAGAAGGCGCCACTTCACCAAGGAGGTGCTCACAGAACTCTGCCACCTCCTGCAACCAGACCTCCAGTCTCAGACCAGGGCGACCATGGCTCTCCCAGTGGCAGTCAAGGTCACCATCACCCTCAATTTCTTCACCAGTGGATCCTTCCAGTCTGCAACAGGAGACATAGCTAACATCTCGCATTTCACTGTCCATCGCTGCATCCAGGAGGTCACAGAGGCTATCTACAGTAGGAGGAGGGACTACATTTGCTTCCCCATCACCAGAGAGAAGCAGGACGAGTATGCATCTGGCTTTGCCAGGATAGCGGGATTCCCCATGGTGCAGGGCGCCACTAACTGCACAAACATGGCTTTGCAGGCACCATATAACAATCCTGAGATCTTCCATAACTGCAAAGGCTACCACTCACTTAATGAGCAGTTGGTGTGCGACCACAGACAGCAAATCCTCAATGTGAATGCCCACTATCCTGGCAGCTGCCACGATGCCTTCATCCTGCACCAGACCGGTGTGTCAGCACTCTTCCAGCCACCACATCAAACTCGTCGCTGGCTGCTAGGAGACAAGGGCAATCCATTCTCCACCTGGCTCATGACTCCCCTCCGCAACCCCAACACTCCTGCCCAGCATTTATATGATGAGAGCCACGCTGTCACAAGGATCATCATCAAGCAGATCATTGACCTGCTGAAGCAATGGTTCCGCTGTCTTGATCGCTCACGAGGAGCCTTCCGGTACTCGCCAGAGCGGGTGTCCCATTTTGTGGTAGTCTGCTGCATGCTCCACACCTTGGCCATCATGAGGGCCCAGCCCTTGCCAGCAGGGATGGCGGGACGACCTCATGAGGAGGAAGAATGAGAGGAAGAGGAGGAGGAGGAACAGGAGGATGAGAAACAGGAGCGAGGGAGGAGGCAGCCACTCAATCGGCCTTCCGGAAGGCAGTCCGTGACCGGCTCATCAGACTGCGGCGCCAATAAATTAAACCCCAGATCCCCGTTGCTCACCACATCCCCATCATTCCATCCCTGTCGCAGGCCACATCACAGCACAAAGCTGAAATGAAACACACCACAAAAGAATCCAAATTGAATTAATGGCCCAGAAATTCGGGTCCCAACGTATGAGTACGCACGGGGTACTCACGCGTGCCAGTGCCAGTTTTGTGCATGTACTGCGCATGCACGGGAAACCGGCGCTTCCGTTCCCCTGAAAGAAGGGGTTCAGAGGTGGAACGCGTGCGCGGGAGAGGCAGCGTGTGCGCATCGAACTTACGTTTTTTTTCCAGGTTTCTCCGGGAAGGTAAGTCTCTAGAAGTTAGACATGTAAAAAGTAGTCGCAAGGCCTGCTTTTAACAAGGTAAGTGGTGAATTAATTAAAATTAAAACATTTTTTCCACAGGTTTATTATTTTTAAATACTTTAAAGAAAGGTAAGTTTATTTTTAGCCATTAGAAAATGTAATTATTTTTTCAAAAATTTAAATTATTGTTTAAAATAGTTATTTCATGTAATTTATAGTTTATTTTAAACATGTGATTTAAAAAATAAATTATTTGAGGTTTTAGTGATTTTTGGGGCTTATAGTATTTATAGGTTCAACAGATCTTCCTATCAAACTTATGAATGAAGCATTCCCTGCTACCATTGGCTCTCCATGGCCCACGTGATCCCAGGGGACGCATCAAACTAACTGCGCCCCTGGGATACGCAAGCACTGCGCGCTGGCAGTTGCAGGAGGCCCAGGATCACAATTCCACGGGGGCCCACAGCTCAACGGCCGGTGCGCAAGGTAAGTGCAGGTCAGAGGCTTGCACCTGCGGGAAGCCTCCGACCCAAATTTCTGGGCCATTATCAAAAATCAGTGAACACATAACAAAAATATTACCTATTCACCCTTGTGCAATCCCTTGGTGCCTTGCGTTACTGTGCCTTTGCCTACTCTAGTGCTCCTATGAAGTGTTGGCCCACTAGTCGCTGCAGCAGGGTGGGTGGAAGGCTGCTGAATGTCCGTGAGGGAGACTTCAGATGGCCTTGCAGGACGCCCTCAACAAGCTCTGGGCCTGGAAGGCCGGGCTATAGACTGCACCACCCCAGCATGGGCGGCAGCAGTCTGGGCTGGCTGGATGACAGGTAGCGACAAGGGCAATGGCGGAGTGGCAGTGGTGGGAGCAGGAATGCTGTCATCCTGAGAGAGGACAGCAGGTTCCTGCTCCACTGACCCACTGCCATGCCCCTGGGGCAGCACCTCAGCATCCCTAACAATCTGTTGTAGCACAGATTATTGGCCTGCTGTAACACCGTGAAAGCCCCGATAGTGGTAGAGCAAGCCATGATGGCAGCAGTCAGAGCTTGCATTGCATCAAGCTGAGACTGCATGAGAGCAGTCTGAGATTGGATGCCACCAAGCATAGACTGCATTACAGCACTAAGATGTTGCATTGCTTCTGCCTGTGCTGCAATGGAAGCTGCCACGTCGCCCATCACACGCGACATTAGGTCTGGTTCACCACGGTCTCTCTGGGAGTCCACTATCCTTTGCAGACTGGAAATGATGGGCTCCATGGTGTGCGCAGAGCCTTGTGCAATGTTGGAGGTGGACTCCTCCACGCTCCTTACCATTGCCGAGAGGCTCTCAGGCACCCTTGCCATTGCACCTATCATCTCTGTGTGCATGCCCATCACCCTTCATCTAAAGGCCTCCCCATTGAGGTAGTCATCTGAGTCCTGGGCAGCAGAACTCGTGCACGAACTCGCTCTCCGGGGAGCTGGCCCCCGAGCTACCCTTTCCCCTGGCCTTGTTGCAGCCCACTCATTCCCGGTGCCTCACCCTGTGCAGATCCCGCTACTATACTAGCCACTAAAGAACGTGTAGTGGCAGTATCTCAGGTGAGACATGCAGTGACACGGTGTGATCTTCCTTCTCCTTCTCCTTCTCTTCTCCCGGCTCGCTCTCTACTTTGTCCTCAGGGACAAGCTGCTCAGGTGCTTGCTGATTATCTGAAAGCATAAAGGCACAAGAGTCGGGTTAAGGTGAGGGGAGGGGGGTAGGAAGGGAGAAATCCATGCATACAGCATGATTAGCTGGAAAGTGCGAAACACTTGTGAGTTAGGGGGTAGTGGGGTGTGAGAAGAAGGAGTAGGGATGAACATACTGTTGTTGTCCCCAAGAGGGTCAACGTCGCTGGTGGCCACGGCTCCCACCACCTGGTGCCCAATGATCTCCAGCACTCTATATTCTAGCGCAGACAGTGGTTGGGTGTTGGCTTGTCCCCCGCCTGTGCGCTTCTGCTCCCTCCTGTTGTGAGCCACCTTGGCCTGCAAGAGAAAGGAAAGTGTGTGAGTGAGTGTGGAACAATGTGTTTGGGTGATATGCCTGCCATAGTTGAATAGCTGTCATTGTGTGCAAGGTGTGAGATGTGGGCGTGAGTGTTGGTAGGTGGCGATGGTTGGTGGGTGAGTGCTAGGGGGTGTGGTGCTTTGGCCAGTGTGTGCAGACTGAGGTTCAGACGGTGGTATGTAGCTTTTGTTGAAGCATTGACTCACCCTGAACACCCGAGTGAGGTTGTTAAATTTCTTCCTGCACTGTGTGTGGGTCCTGGGGACCACAGTTCTGCCCGAGGCATGTTGCGCTACCTCCCTCCACATGGTGTGGAAGACTTGCGGCGAGGACCTCTAGCCACTTGTCGGGTAAAGCACTGCCCTCTGTCTCTCCACAGCGAACACCAACACCGCTAATGCTTCATTGCAGAATCTGCGGGCTCTCTCCCTGGGGCGTGGATCTGCCATGAGTACACCGGGTTCAATCCTCCAGCTCCTTCTCCTTGTCCTGCTGCTGCTTGCTGAGGCAGCTGCACAGCCAACAATGCTGAGAATGAGGTGCTGCCATAGACTTTAATTAGGACTGCACTCATTCTTTTGAGCAATGAGCATGGATTTTGCGTGCAGTCTAAAGCATTAGCGTCTGGCGCTAATTCTCCAACTTTTCTACTGATACCGCCCATTCCTTGGCTATAATGAATTTCTAGCCCTAGATTTTTGCCTGGCGCATATAGAGATACGTAATGCAGAGTGCATACACTGGAAGGTGATTTATTACTGTATCACACTCCATTTCATCATTCATTCAGTGTTTCGGTTTCAGAATGAACTAGAAAAAATACTTCATCAAAAGAAATGAACATTCTTTACAGAAAGTTGGAAAAAGAAACTGGACCTCGTCGCGCCCATTTTAATAGGTGTTAGAAAACAGGCTCAGAAAGGACCAATTTTGGGTGGCAAAATGAGAGGGGTTGTGGGTTAGTGTGTGGGTCAGTGTGTGGGGGGGTGAGGAGGAGATGTGCGGGGCTGGGATGTTCGGTGTGTGAGGTGGCGGGTCTGAGTGTTGGGGTGTGGGTGTTCTGGTGTGTTTTGGAGGTGAGTGTGTTGGGATCAGCGTGTTGCGGTGAGTGTGTTGGGGTGAGTGTGTTCGGGCTGAGTGTGTTGGGGTGAGTGTGTTGGGGTGAGTGTGTTGGGGCTGAGTGTGTTGGGGTGAGTGTGCTGGGGTGAGTGTGTTGGGTGTGTGTTGGGGTGAGTGTGTTGGGATGAGTGTGTTGGGGTGAGTGTGTTGGGGTGAGTGTGTTCAGGTGTGTGTTGGGGTGAGTGTGTTGGGGTGAGTGTGCTGGGGTGAGTGTGTTGGGGTGAGTGTGTTGGGGGTGAGTGTGTTGGGGATGAGTGTGTTGGGGATGAGTGTGTTGGGGTGAGTTGTTGGGGTGAGTGTGTTCGGGTGAGTGTGTTGGGGTGAGTGTGTTGGGGTGAGTGTGTTGGGGTGAGTGTGTTGGTGTGAGTGTGTTGGGGTGAGTGTGCTGGGGTGAGTGTATTGGGGGTGAGTGTGTTGGGGTGAGTGTGTTGGGGTGTGTGTTGGGGTGAGTGTGTTGGGGCTGAGTGTGTTGGGGTAGGTGTGTTGGGGAGAGTGTGTTGGGGTGAGTGTGTTGGGTGTGTGTTGGGGTGAGTGTGTTGGGGTGAGTGTGTTGGGGTGAGTGTGTCGGGGTGAGTGTGTTGGGTGTGGGTTGGGGTGAGTGTGTTGGGGGTGAATGTGTTGGGGTGAGTGTGTTGGATTGAGTGTGTTGGGGTGAGTGTGTTGAGGTGAGTGTGTTGGGGTGAGTGTGTTGGGGATGAGTGTGTTGGGGATGAGTGTGTTGGGTGTGTGTTGGGGTGAGTGTGGTGGGGTGAGTGTGTTGGGGTGAGCGTGTTGGGGTGAGCGTGTTGGGGTGAGTGTGTTGGGGTGAGCGTGTTGGGGTGAGTGTGTTGGGGTGAGTGTGTTGGGGTGAGTGTGTTGGGGTGAGTGTGTTGGGGTGAGTGTGTTGGGGGTGAGTGTGTTGGGGTGAGTGTGTTGGGGTGAGTGTGTTGGGGTGAGTGTGTTGGGGTAAGTGTGTTGGCGGTGAGTGTGTTTGGGTGAGTGTGTTGGGGGTGAGTGTTTTGGGGTGAGTGTGTTGGGGTGTGTGTGTTGGGGTGAGTGTGTTGGGGTGAGTGTATTGGGGTGTGTTGGAATGAGCGTGTTGGGGTGAGTGTGTTGGGGTGAGTGTGTTGAGGTGTGTTGGAGTGAGTGTGTTGGGGTGAGTGTGTTGGGGTGAGTGTGTTGGGGTGAGTGTGTTGGGGTGTGTTGGAGTGAGTGTGTTGAGGTGAGTGTTTTGCAGTGAGTGTGTTGGGGGTCTGTGTTGGGGTGAGTGTGTTGGGGTGTGTTGGAGTGAGTGTGTTGGAGTGAGTGTGTTGGGGTGAGTGTGATGGGGTGAGTGTTTTGGGCTGAGTGTTTTGTGGTGAGTATGTAGGAGTGAGTGTGTTGGGGTGAGTGTTTTGGGGTGAGTGTGCTGGGGTGAGTGTGTTGGGGTGAGTGTGTTGGGGTGAGTGTGTTGGGGTGAGTGTGTTCAGGTGTGTGTTGGGGTGAGTGTGTTGGGGTGAGTGTGTTGGGGTGAGTGTGTTGGGGGTGAGTGTGTTGGGGATGAGTGTGTTGGGGATGAGTGTGTTGGGGTGAGTTGTTGGGGTGAGTGTGTTGGGGTGAGTGTGTTGGGGTGAGTGTGTTGGGGTGAGTGTATTGGGCATGAGTGTGTTGGGGTGAGTGTGTTGGGGGTGAGTGTGTTGGGGATGAGTGTGTTGCGGTGAGTGTGTTGGGGTGAGTGTGTTGGGTGAGTGTTGGGGTGAGTGTGTTGGGGTGAGTGTGTTGGGGTGAGTGTGTTGGGGTGAGTGTGTTGGGGTGAGTGTGTTGGGGTGAATGTATTGGGGTGAGTGCGTTGGGGTGAGTGTGTTGGGGTGTGAGTTGGGGTGAGTGTGTTGGGGCTGAGTGTGTTGGGGTGATTGTGTTGGGGTGAGTGTGTTGGGGTGTGTTGGAGTGAGTGTGTTGGGGTGAGTGTTTTGCGGTGAGTGTGTTGGGGGTCTGTGTTGGGGTGAGTGTGTTGGGGTGTGTTGGAGTGAGTGTGTTGGAGTGAGTGTGTTGGGGTGAGTGTGCTGGGGTGAGTGTTTTGGGCTGAGTGTTTTGTGGTGAGTGTGTAGGAGTGAGTGTGTTGGGGTGAGTGTTTTGGGGTGAGTGTGCTGGGGTGAGTGTGTTGGGGATGAGAGTGTTGGGGATGAGAGTGTTGGGGTGAGTGTATTGGGGTGAGTGTGTTCAGGTGTGTGTTGGGGTGAGTGTGTTGGGGGTGAGTGTGTTGGGGATGAGAGTGTTGGGGATGAGTGTGTTGGGGTGAGTTGTTGGGGTGAGTATGTTGGAGTGAGTGTCTTGGGGTGAGTGTGTTGGGGTGAGTGTGTTGGGGTGAGTGTGTTGGGCATGAGTGTGTTGGGGTGAGTGTGTTGGGGGTGAGTGTGTTGGGGATGAGTGTGTTGCGGTGAGTGTGTTGGTTTGAGTGTGTTGGGTGAGTGTTTGGGTGAGTGTGTTGGGGTGAGTGTGTTGGGGTGAGTGTGTTGGGGTGAGTGTGTTGGGGTGAATGTATTGGGGGTGAGTGTGTTGGGGTGAGTGTGTTGGGGTGTGAGTTGGGGTGAGTGTATTGGGGCTGAGTGTGTTGGGGTGAGTGTGTTGGGGTGAGTGTGTTGGGTGTGTG
The DNA here is from genome assembly GCF_052327205.1 of Somniosus microcephalus. Classification (NCBI taxonomy): domain Eukaryota; kingdom Metazoa; phylum Chordata; class Chondrichthyes; order Squaliformes; family Somniosidae; genus Somniosus; species Somniosus microcephalus. Next base: position 49,743,575 of record NC_140997.1, read on the forward strand.
TTGGGGTGAATGTGTTGGGGGTAAGTGTGTTGGGGTGAATGTGTTGGGGTGAGTGTGTTGGGTGTGTGTTGGGGTGAGTGTGTTGGGGGTGAATGTTTTGGGGTGAGTGTGTTGGATTGAGTGTGTTGTGGTGAGTGTGTTGAGGTGAGTGTGTTGGGGTGAATGTGTTGGGGTGAGTGTGTTGGGGATGAGTGTGTTGGGGATGAGTGTGTTGGGTGTGTGTTGGGGTGAGTGTGTTGGGGGTGAGTGTGTTGGCGTGAGTGTGTTGGGGTGAGTGTGTTGGGGTGAGTGTGGTGCGGTGAGTGTGTTGGGGTGAGCGTGTTGGGATGAGCGTGTTGGGGTGAGTGTGTTGGGGTGAGTGTGTTGGGGTGAGTGTGTTGGGGTGAGTGTGTGAAATAAAGAATAGATTTGCCTTTCTAATCTAGGCTTTATTAACTTTAAAAACCCAGTAGCACATCTTTCAACACCAGTCTCCAACAATGACTGGAGAGAACTGAATTTAAGATGGCCACCACAAATCACCTGACATCCACTACCAATGAGTTTACAACATATATCTCAAGGTAGAAACAAACAACCAATTACAATACTTCTTACTAATACAGAGAACAACCACCCCATTCACCAATCACAATACTTCTTATTAAACATAGGAAATAATCACCACATTCACCCCTCCTTTTAAAACATGCTCCAACCTAAATAACCTTTACAATTTATAATTAATTTAATTACAACTAAAATACAAATATAATATTTCAACAACTTTAAAACATTACTATCAATTTAAAAGTCCATTTTCAATCGGTCGACCGGATATCTTGTTCGTGTCGACCTTCTTAACCTTGGTGAAATTCCTTGCCCTCCCACACCCGGAGGCACCGAAGTATCTTCTGCAGTCAGGCTATCCATATCCCGATTATCAACGGTTTCCGGATTGGAAATCCCATCAGGAAGTAAACTAGGACGGTCATGAACATCCATCAAAGGCTGACTAATAGAAGTATAATTATCTGCAATAGGATTGGAAACATTCGTAGTATCTATAACAACATCCACATTATCTGAATCATGACTATTATTAGTATCCTCGGAAGAGGGCTGGCCACCACAAGGAGCCAAGTCTTTAATTGAAACCTTACTTTCTTTCCCATCTTGGAATCGAATATGAGCATATTGGGAATTTGCCTTCAACAGCTCCACCTCCTCCACTAAAGGATCATATTTTGACAATCTAACATGGCGTTGAAGCAACACAGGTCCCTGCATAGTAAGCCATGAAGGTACCGAATATCCCGTAGTAGATCTCCGTGGGTAATTAAAGAGCCTTTCATGGGGGGTCACATTAGTAGCCGTTGAAAGCAATGATCTAATGGAATGCAGGGCATCAGGCAGTACCATTTCCCACTGTGTATTCTTAAGATTCCGGGATGTCAAAGCCAACATAACTGCCTTCCAGATCACCCCATTGTATCGTTCGCACTGTCCATTACCCTGGGGGTTATACGGGGTAGTTCTACTAGTAGAAATTCCCCGACTCTGAAGGTATTCCTTCAACTGGGAAGACATAAAAGAACTTCCTTGATCCGAATGGATACACGCAGGCATCCCAAAGATGACAAAAAGTTGAGTCAGGCATTTGATAACTGTAGCAGCTGATACATCTGCGCAAGGAAAAGCAAAAGGAAACCTTGAAAACTCATCCACAACAGTAAATATGTATCGATTTTGAGTCGTTGAAGGAAGAGGCCCCTTAAAATCAACGCTCAAACGTTCAAAAGGAGAAGTAGCCTTTATAAGATGAGCTCGTTGAGGCTTAAAGAAATTCGGTTTACACCGAGCACAGATAGAACATGATGAAGTCATCCGCTTGACGTCTTCAACTGAAAAGGGCAAATTCTTACTGCGTACGAAGTGTATCATCCTCGTAACCCCAGGATGACATAAAGCATTGTGAAGATTAATAAGCGTATCTCCGTGAATCACAGAACAATAAGCCCTCGACAGTGCATCAGCAGCAACATTATCCTTCCCCGGACGATAAACTATATCAAAATGGTAACATGCCAACTCAATCCTCCACCTCATTATTTTATCATTTTTGATCTTTCCAAAATGTTTAACATCAAACATAAAGGACACAGATTTTTGATCGGTTACCAACATGAAATGTCGCCCCGATAAATAATGTCTCCATTTACGCAGTGCTTCTACTGTTGCATATGCCTCTTTCTCTATTGAAGAATGCCTTTTTTCACTATTGTTCAAAGTACGTGAGAAAAAGGCCACAGGTCTTCCATTTTGGTTCAGAGTAGCCCCAATTGCAAAATCAGAAGCATCCGTCTCAATCACAAAGGGAACCTGCTCATCAATAGAATGCACAACTGCTCCTAGGATATCCTTTTTAAATTTATCAAAACATGTCCTGGCCTCCCATGATAGAGGATATGTCGTAACCTGTATAAGGGGCCGGATCTTCTGCGAAAAGTTTGCAATCCAATTAGAATAGTAAGAAAACAGTCCAACAACTCGTTGTAAAGCCTTAGAATTAGTAGGATAAGGTAAATCGATCAATGGTCACAGACGTTCTGGATCTGGTTTAATCTTATTTCCCGAGATAATATACCCCAGTAGATTTACCTCAGTAGTCGAAAAGATACACTTCTCTTTACTAAAAGTTAAACCAACTTTTTCCGCAGCTTGAAGGAATCTTTCTAAATTAGAATCATGCTCCACCCTTGATTTACCACACACCGTGATATCATCTAAATATGAAAAGGTGTCAGAGAGAGAGTTATCACTTATAAAAGCATCCATTGCCCGTTGAAAACAAGCAACACCATTAGTAGCACCAAATGGTATTCGGCAAAACTGATACAGCTTTCCACCAGCCTCAAAGGCTGTATATGGTTGATCCCTCTTAACAATAGGAATCTGATGATAAGCACTCTTTAAATCAATAGTGCTAAAAAACTTATACTGAGATACTTTGTTGATAAGCTCATCAATCTTAGGCAAAAGGTACGCATCTAATTGAGTATACCTATTAATAGTTTGAGAGTAGTCTATCACCATTCTTTTCTTATGCCTCTCGTTAGTGGTGACAACTACCTGAGCCCGCCAAGGCGAACAACTAGGTTCAATGATTCCTTCCAATAAAATACGTTGGACTTCAGAATTAATAAATTCTCTATCCTGACTGCTATACCTTCTTGACTTGATAGCAATTGGCTTACATTCCAGCATCAAATTGGAAAAAAGTGATAATGGAGAAATAGATAAAGAAGTTAATCCACAAATGGATAAGGGTGGCTTAGTCCCTCCAAACGAAAGACTAAGACTCTCGTGTAATTTAAGCACATCATGACCAATCAAAATATCCACACAAAGATTAGGCAAAACAGATAGGCGTATATCCGTATACGTATTACCTAGAAGAATCAATTCCACAAGGCAACAACCAGCTACTTGTGAAGTAAGGGTTGTCTGAGCCATACACACCTGATAAGTAACAGGCAAGATTTTCAAACACTTTTCCTTCACAAACTGAAGACTTATAAAACTCTCGGTACTGCCCGTATCTATGAGAGCCTTCACTTCTAACCCATTAACTTGGGCCATAACTATAGCTTTGTTTAGGCCATGAGCAAATGCAGCAGAAATTGATGCAATAAGCGCCCTCTCTACAGGTTGAATATTCGCAGAAGAGGAGGTAATTGAACCTAATGATTTACAAACACGTGCATAATGACCTCTCTTGCCGCATTTACTACATACAGCCTCCCGGGCAGGACACTTCAAATGAGGATGCCGGACGTTCCCACAAAAATAACACTTCTGAATCCTAGAGGCAACAGCCACCGAAGTAAAAAGTGGAGCTGTTGGAGTAGAAACTATTTCAGAATCTAGTAAACCACTCCCATTAAGTCCACCTAATTCCTTTTCGTCCGGAACTGCCAAAACCACAGTCACAGGCCGATTGGAAAGAGCATAAGAATCCGAACTTCTCTGAGCCATATCCAATGTAGAAGCTTGCTCAAAAGCACTCTTGAGATCCAAAGTCTTATTTTCTAACAACCGCTGACGAATTGATCTAGACAGTAGTCCATTAATAAAAGCATCCCGTACCGATTCTTCCTTATATTCTTCGGCCGTCACGGCTTTATAATTACAGTTAGCACCAAGGTGCCGAAGAGCTTGTAAATAAGTATCCAAAGATTCTCCCACCTGCTGCCTACGGGCAGATAGAAGGTAACGTGCAAATACCTCATTCTTTGGTTCAACAAAAATCTTCTCCAATGTAGAAATAGCCAATTCGTAAGTTTTACAGTCCAAAGTATACTTATACACATCCGGAGCAATGTAGTTGATCAGCATATTCAGCTCATTCAGAGACTCTTGTTCCAACACACCCAAAAAGTTTGTAAATGTACAATACCAATGTTTCCATTTATCATCCACTCCTGCAGAATTAGGGTCAGCATTGAATCGTTCCGGTTGAAGATATCGCTCCATTCTGATAAAAAGTTAATAAATTGAAATAAAGAATAGATTTGCCTTTCTAATCTAGGCTATATTAACTTTAAAAACCCAGTAGCACATCTTTCAACACCAGTCTCCAACCATGACTGGAGAGAACTGAATTTAAGATGGCCACCACAAATCACCTGACATCCACTACCAATGAGTTTACAAAATATATCTCAAGGTAGAAACAAACAACCAATTACAATACTTCTTACTAATACAGAGAACAACCACCCCATTCACCAATCACAATACTTCTTTGTAAACATAGGAAATAATCACCACAGTGTGTTGGGGTGAGTGTGTTGGGGTGAGTGTGTTGGGGTTGAGTGTGTTGGGGGTGAGTGTGTTGGGGTGAGTGTGTTGGGGTGAATGTGTTGGGGTGAGTGTGTTGGGGTGAGTGTGTTGGGGTGAGTGTGTTGGGGTGAGTGTCTTGGGGTGAGTGTATTGGGGTGAGTGTATTGGGGTGTGTTGGAGTGAGTGTGTTGGGGTGAGTGTGTTGGGGTGAGTGTGTTGGGGTGTGTTGGAGTGAGTGTGTTGTGGTGAGAGTGTTGGGGTGAGTGTGTTGGGGTGAGTGTATTGGGTGTGTTGGAGTGAGTGTGTTGGGGTGAGTGTGTTGCGGTGAGTGTGTTGGGGGTCTGTGTTGGAGTGAGTGTGTTGGGGTGTGTTGGAGTGAGTGTGTTGTGGTGTGTGTGTTGGGGTGAGTGTGTTGGGGTGAGTGTTTTGGGCTGAGTGTTTTGTGGTGAGTGTGTTGGAGTGAGTGTGTTGGGGTGAGTGCGTTCGGGAGAGTGCGTTGGGGTGAGTGTGTTGGGGTGAGTGTTTTGGGCTGAGTGTTTTGGAGTGAGTGCGTTGGAATGAGTGTGTTGGGGTGAATGCGTTGGGGAGATTGTGCTGGGGTGAGTGTGTTGGGGTGAGTGTGTTGGGGTGAGTGTGTTGGGGTGAGTGTGTTGGAGGTGAGTGTGTTGGTGTGTGTGTTGGGGTGAGTGTGTTGGCATGAGTGTGTTGGGATGAGTGTGTTGGGGTGAGTGTGCTGGGGTGAGTATGTGGGGTGAGTGTGTTGGGGTGAGTGTGTTGGGGTGAGTGTGTTGGGGTGAGTGTGTTGGGGGTGAGTGTGTTGGAGGTGAGCGTGTTGGGGTGTGTGTGTTGGGGTGAGTGTGTTGGGGTGAGTGTGTTCGGGTGAGTGTGTTGGGGTGTGTGTGTTGGGGTGAGTGTTTTGGGGTGACTGTGTTGGGGTGAGTGTGTTGGGGTGAGTGTGTTGGGGTGAGTGTGTTGGGGTGAGTGTGTTGGGGTGAGTGTGTGGGGTGAGTGTGTTGGGGTGAGTGTGTTGGGGTGAGTGTGTTGGGGGTGAGTGTGTTGGAGGTGAGTGTGTTGGTGTGTGTGTTGGGGTGAGTGTGTTGGCATGAGTGTGTTGGGATGAGTGTGTTGGGGTGAGTGTGCTGGGGTGAGTGTGTTGGGGTGAGTATGTTGGGGTGAGTGTGTTGGGGGTGAGTGTGTTGGAGGTGAGCGTGTTGGGGTGTGTGTGTTGGGGTGAGTGTGTTGGGGTGAGTGTGTTCGGGTGAGTGTGTTGGGGTGTGTGTGTTGGGGTGAGTGTTTTGGGGTGAGTGTGTTGGGGTGAGTGTGTTGGGGTGAGTGTGTTGGGGTGAGTGTGTTGGGGTGAGTGTGTTGGGGTGAGTGTGTTGGGGTGAGTGTGTTGGGGGTGAGTGTGTTGGGGTGAGTGTGTTGGGTGAGTGTGTTGGGGTGTGTGTGTTGGGGTGAGTGTGTTGGGGTGAGTGTTTCGGGTGAGTGTGTTGGGGTGTGTGTGTTGGGGTGAGTGTTTTGGGGTGAGTGTGTTGGGGTGAGTGTGTTGGGGTGAGTGTGTTGGGGTGAGTGTGTTCACAGAAATCACAGAAACCCCACAGTGCAGATAGAGGCCATTTCGGCCCATCGAGCCTGCACCGACACATATCCTACCCGATCCCCGTAACCCCTACACCAACACATATCCCACCCTATCCCCGTAACCCCACGTATTTAATCCCCCTAACACTAAGGGTCAATTTATCATAGCCAATCAACCTAACCCGCACATCTTTGGACTGTGGGAGGAAACCGGAGCACCCGGAGGAAACCCACGCAAACACGGGGAGAATGTGCAAACTCAACACAGACAGCCACCCGAGGCCGGATTCAAACCCGGGTCCCTGGCGCTGTGAGGCAACAGTGCTAGCCACTATGCCACCGTGCTGGTGGCATAGTGTTTTGGGGTGAGTGTGTTGGAGTGTGTGTGTTGGGCTGAGTGTGTGGGGTGAGTGTGTTGGGGTGAGTGTGTTGCTGTGAGTGTGTTGGCGGTGAGTGTGTTGGTGTGTGTGTTGGGGGTGGATGTTTGGGTGAGTGTGTTGGGGGTAAGTGTTGGTGTGTGTGTTGGGATGAGTGTGTTTTGGGGTGAGTATGTTAGGATGAGTGTGTTGGGGGTGAGTGTGTTGGGGTGAGTGTGTTGGTGTGTGTGTTGGGGTGAGTGTGTTGGTGTGTGTGTTGGGGTGAGTGTGTTGGGATGAGTGTGTTGGGGTGTGTGTGTTGGTGTGTGTGTTGGGGTGAGTGTGTTGGGGTGAGTGTGTTAGGGTGTGTGTGTTGGTGTGTGGGTTAGGGTAAGTGTGTTGTGAAGCACTCGAAAATTTCATACATCTTCCCCCCGCCCCCCGAAGATTTATTTGATTTTTAAAAGAAACCCTGGTCAGACTGAGTTTTAAAATCCAGGGTACAACAAAGTGGCTGCGGTCAGACCTCGTGACCGAAAGCCTGTCAGTTTCAATTCAGACCCTGACAGGCTAACAGCTTGTGCCTTTCAATGTCTGCAGCAAGGAGATCACGAAACCAGACAAGACTTTTGCATATGCATTGGGGACAAACCCAATTACAATCAGACCTTCGCATAAAGGCCATCAAGGTGTTTGCTCAAACAATCAAAATAATCAGCGGGGCCACCGAGACGGGGTTGGCCCCCATCAAAGAACCTGTTGGACAAAGGAGAGCAGTTGCAGAACCGGCAGGAACCGATTACCGGCCATCCAAGTCGATGGGCCAAGATCGATACCTTTTGTTTAATTCCAGCCCGCTCAAATCAGACAAAAGAATGTGCTGATTGACCATAGAGATAAGGGCTACCGAGGGGCGTATAACTAACCTCCCGAGAAGCCATTCGCTCTCTCTCGCCTCGCCTCCTGCGCCCTGCCTCGCCATCAACCAAGGAAGAAGACCATCGAAGGAGAGCCCATCCAGAAAGGTAGGATACCCTGTCAGAGACCTTTTAATTACTGGGGTATCTCTACCTGGACGGTGAAGTCTGTGCAACAGCGGGACCAGGTGACATCGGCAGGAGCAGGGCAAAGGGGCAAGGCTTTTCTTTCAACATCTCAGACCGGTGAGCATTATACTTCTGACCCATCGCAAGAAAATCTAGCTAGGTGTAGAGGGTGGGAGTTAAGGGGATTGCTGAATTGTCATTTTAGCCATTTTCCCTCGATGTGCCATGTCTCCTCCCCTGTTAAGTGTAAGTGTACTGCATTCATATCATCCTTTTGTATAGTATTGTTATCTTATTTTCTCTGTTGATAAATTTTGGTTTTCTTTGTACCAAACCACTGGTCTGCTCGTTTGTCTATGTCGCTATCTGCCAATAAGTCCGGGGATCAGAACTAAGGGGTGAGCGATCCGAACCGCTCAGAGATAAGGCAGCCGGAGGCATAACCTACTGGCCAAAGCAAGTAGCAAAAAGCCCCTTACAGATTGGCGACCGGCGGCAGGACCCCGGCAGCAGTGTGCGATATAGCAGACAGTGGTGCGGACGAAGGAGCTGTAATGGAAGAGAGGTTGTCCGATTATGTGTTTAGAAAGGTGAATATCACCAAGAAGTGGATACTCACCCTATTACAGGCTGAGCGTCCCATAGATGCAGCCGCCCAGTGGATGGCCAGTAGACAACATAAGGGTTCAATAGAGAAAGCAGTATGGCTTAAGTGCTACAAGAAACAGGTCCTACTGTTGGACGGAGTTGTAGCAGCACAGGCTGCCAAGCTTAAGAAATCGGCCCTAGAGATCCAGGACAAGGAGATAGAGATACAGGATAAGGCTTTAGCAGAGGAGAAATTGATAGTGGCGCTTCAGGCGCTAAACCAAGAAAGAGTGCAGGCGGCAAAAGAACACCAGGCAAAAATAGAGCGCCTGGAGAGCCGGGTCGCTAAAGTTAAGAATAATACAAGAGCAAAAATAGAGCGCCTGGAATGCCAGACCGCCGAAGTCAAAGGTAGCGCAAGGTACAAGGTGGAGTGTTTGGAGTTCCAGGTCAGAGAGTCAAGAGGTAGTGAGATAAGGTTACAGGACACAATTGCCCGCCTAACCCAAGAGATAAGAGAACAGGAGGAGAAGGTTAAAGAAGTAAAGGCAGCATATTGGCTGGCTTGCGACCGAGGCTTTGAGGAAGCAGATCATGGCCCCTGTAGGGAAGAGATAGAAACCTTGGCCTAGAAATTGGGTTTTGGCTTAGCCAGGGCTTTAGCGCCAGAAGTTAGTGCCGGCGATAAGTCCCCCTGCGCGCGCCAAAAATTCAGCAGGGCCGCGCCCAAACGGCTGCCGGCGCTACTGAAGGGTCTTTGCGGCGGTAAATCGGCGCTAACTGCCGTTTCGTGCCGCAATTCCGGCGCTGCGGCACCCGATGCGGTGCGGCAGGCTCAGGAAGTGCAGGCCTCCTCCTTCCGTTAAGGAGGAGCTGCCTGCACCCGGCCGCGGCCCGCGCAAATCTGTCTAAAAATGAGCCCGGCACCTCGGACAAGTGCCGGGCTTGCATCTGTTCCGGGGGGTGGGGGGGAGAAGTCCGGGGAGGGAGCTGCGGGCAGGCGGCCGGCGGGAAAGCGGCCGGCCGCCGCGGGGCCTTTAATGCGCCGGCGCAAACTCATGCAAGACTCTGTTGCCAGAGTCTTAGTTGCGGCTGCCACGGGCGAGGCGGCCGCAACTGAATTTCGGCGGTAGGGCCCGTCGGCATGGCAACCGGGACGCTGCGCACACTGATGACATCATCGGTGCCGGCGCAGCGCTACCGGTGCAACGCCGATTTAGGGCCCCAGGGAATTTTTAAACTGGCCATAACTCTGGCGCTAGTCCCTTTAGCGCCTCAAAAGCGGCGCTAAGGCAACTGAATTTCTAGGCCCTTGGGTATGGCTTTAGCGAGGGCTAAGCGGAGGATATGCCTTATCAGCCCAAAGGCAGGCCAGTCGGGCTTTACTGGCAACCCAAGCAGAACGGTCCCACAGGCAGCGCAAAGAGATGAGCCAGCAAGGGAACCAGAGGTTTCACGGCCACCACCCATAGCTCCGAGCTTTCAGGAGGTCTGGCAGCATAGGGGGGTGGAAGATGAAGTGGTAAGGGGTGTAGTGTACGTGCTTTAAGTCAGAACTACTTTTTACAGCTCCTGTATACTGTAGTACCGGCAGTAACCACACTGGTATATAAGCTGTGCGCATGCCTCTGTACTCCAGTCTAGAGATTGCCCTCCTCCAGTAAAGACCTGTTATTTGTTTATGTACAGCATACGTGTAATTATTTATCCACTGAACCACGGATCTAACAGTGGCGATGAGTGTTGATGTGAATCTATCTGCAAAAAAAAATAAAAAAATAGTCGAGTCCAGGAACACAGGCGTCGACCGCAAGCAACCGCCCAGCAGTCAGGCAGAGATCCAACTTCACTGGGGAGGCTGTGGAGAGCCGGGCTTGGTTCCCCAGCCACAACGAGCAGTAAGAGACCGATGACATATCCAGAGCAGACCCTTCCCAAGCAGCGGCGGCTGGAGCCGACCGACGGCAGAGAGAGAGAGCCGAGCAGCATCGACGGGGTAAGAAAAGGGGTGAAGAGCGCAGGGCGCAGCCGGGGGTTGATCACCGAGCGGCATCGAGGAAAAATACTGCAAAACCGGAGAGAGAGAGGGTAAGAAACAGTCGGGTTCTAGACTGAGCGGCGTCGACAAATATCAAGAAAAGAACGCGCAGAGCACAGCCAGGGATCACGGGCTGATCAGGGTCCGCGGGGCGAAGCAAGGGGAGATGCCATTGAGCCGCGGAGAAGCAGGGAGAGTGCGGGAGATGCCATTGAGCCGCGGAGAAGCAGGGAGAGCGCGGGAGGCGCCATTGAGCCGCGGAGAAGAAGGAAGAGCGCGGGAGACACCACTTTGCGAAGCCGCAGCGGAGAAGACGGGCGAGCGCGGGAAGGAAGGAAAGCGCGGGAGACGCCATTTTGTGCCAGCGGAGAAGAAGGGGAAAAGGGGAAGCATGGGAGGCGCCATTGCTAATAGTTAACGCACAACCAAGGATGCCGAAGAGTGGCAGTATCTCTACGTTCAACAATGAAGTCGAAGATTGGGCGACATATGTGGAACGTATTCAGGTGTACTGCAGGGCGAATGAAGTGCCAGATGCTAATAAAGCACTGGTTCTGTTAAATTCCATGGGTGCAAAAACTTATGGGTTACTGCAAAATCTAATAACCCCAGAGAAGCCGGTAAACAAGAATTTTGAAAGCATAGTAGAAATCCTACAGGACCACTTAAACCCCACACCGCTGCTGATAGCAGAATGATTTAAGTTCCATAAAAGGAACCAACACAAAGACGAAAGCAATGCTGAGTATCTAACGGAACTGCGCAAGCTATCGAAATACTGCCAGTTTGGAGCGGGACTAGCAGACACGTTAAGGGACAAGTTTGTGTGTGGGCTACAAAGTGAAGGAACCCAGAAACGGCTTCTATCAGAAAAGGACCTTACGCTGGACAAAGCTTTCAGTATGGCAGTATCACACGAAGCAGCTGCAAGGGGCGCTGCAGAGATACAACGGAGACCGCAAGAATATGGCACCAACGAAATGACCTATGGAACAGGGAAGTGCTATCGCTGCGGCAGAACAACACATGACCAGAAAGATTGTTGGTTCAAGAACCAAGTGTGCAGACAGTGTGGGAAAGCAGGACACATAGCAACAGTCTGCAGGTCTGGGAAGAAAACCAACAGTAAGAAATCTCCACAGGAGAAGTACAAAAAGGTACACCAGGTGATGGACAGTGGTTCAGACGAACAGAAAAGTGGCACAGACTCTGGAAGCAAGGAGCTGGGTTGTCTGAAACTACATAATGTAACCGAAATGGAGGATCACCAGACTATCTGGGTTACACTCAAGATGGACGGAGTCCAAGTGGAAATGGAATTGGACACAGTGTCAGCTCTAACAGTCATAAATCAAAGAGACTACAAGCGGCTATTTTCACACATACCCTTGAAAGCTACAGAGGTTGTCTTGAAGACGTATACGGGGCAAAAAGTCTACCCCAAAGGAAAAATAAGGGTGAAAGTGATATATAAAGGTCAGGAAATACCAAAAATAGATATATATGTATTGCCAAATGGAGGACCACCACTGCTAGGACGTGAATGGATCCGGAAGATACATTTTGATTGGCATTCCATACAGGCACTGAAGGTGGAGGCCAAAAAGGATGACGAAGTCACACCTGGACGACTGTCAAAATGCTAACTGACGCAAAAGAAGTGTTCCAGGAGGGACTAGGAACACTTAAAGGAATAACAGCAACAATTAAAATAGAGGATAATGCAAGCCCAAAGTTTCTGAAGGCCAGACCAGTGCCTTATGCGATCAGACCAGCGGTTGAAGCAGAGCTGGAAGGGTTGGAACGTTCAGGAGTACTGTCCAAAGTGGACTGGAGCAAGTGGGCTACACCCATCATTCCTGTAATGAAGAGGTCATTGAGTAATACGCCTGGGGAACCAAAGAAAGTCCGCATCTGTGGGGATTTTAAGGTGACAGTGAACCCAGTCCTTCACACGGTGCAATATCCGCTTCCACGAATTGAGGATATTTTCGCCTCGCTATCTGGTGGTGAACGCTTCACCAAAATTGATCTAGCCCAAGCGTAATTGCAAATGGAGGTAGAAGAAGCTTCGAAACATTACCTTACGTTCAACACCCATAAATGTCTCTATCAATACAACCAGCTGGTGTTTGGAGTAGCCTCGGCTCCGGCTATCTGGCAAAGGGCGGTGGATCAGGTCCTGCAAGGGATTCCAGGGACCCAGTGTTATTTGGACGACATCTTGGTCACGGGCGAAAATGACGGTGATCACCTCGCTAACTTGGAGAAGGTGCTCGCCAGATTAAAGGAATATGGGCTACAAGCTAATCGCCACAAGTGCGAGTTTTTCCAGAAACAGATCTCGTATTGCGGCCACGTCATCGATGAAGAGGGGTTACATAAGTCCCCTGACAAGATAGAGGCAGTAGGCAAGGCTCCAGCACCGGAAAATGTGTCACAACTGAGGTCGTTCCTCGGGCTGGTAAACTATTACCACAAGTTCTTACCAAATTTGTCTACGGTATTACACCCGCTGAACACCCGACTGCAAACAGGGGTACCATGGAAGTGGGATGACGAATGTAGACGAGCTTTCCAGAAGTGTAAAGAATTGATCACATCAAAAGAGGTGTTGGCCCACTTCAACCCAGCACTACCAATTCGTTTGGCATGTGATGCATCACCCTACGGTATTGGAGCGGTGCTGTCGCACAAATTCCCGGACGGTTTGGAGAGGCCAGTAGCCTTTGCGTCTCGGTCACTAACCTCAGCCGAGCGCAACTATGCCCAGATTGACAGGGAGGCCCTCAGCCTAGTATGGGGAGTAAAAAAATTCAATCACTATCTGCATGGACAGAAGTTCACCTTGCTGACTGACCACCAACCACTTGTCCCCATCTTTAATCCTAAGAAGGGCGTGCCAGTAATGACTGCACAGCGGTTACAAAAATGGTCCCTGTTTCTAGGGGCGAATCAATATGAAATAGAATATAAAGGCACGAGAAAGCATGGGAACGCTGATGGGCTATCGCGCCTGCCACTGCCTACTGTGGAGGAAGCACCAGCAGTGGACCCTATCGAGATATTTTATTCATCGATAATTGAACGATTGCCAGTAACAAATGCGGATATAGAGAAGGAGACCCGCAATGATCCGACGCTGTCACGGGTATATGAATTGACGGTGAGGGGATGGCCAACACATGGCGACTCACTGTTGCCAGCATTCTCATCCAGAAGAGAACAGCTGTCAGTATGCCAGGGGACAGTGATGTGTGGATCCAGAGTGGTGATTCCACCCAAGTTAAGGGAGAGTGTGCTAAATGAGCTTCACGAAGGCCATCTGGGGGGAGTGAAAATGAAAAGCCTTGCTAGGGCTTATGTGTGGTGGCCGGGAATCGATCAACAAATCGAAGACCTAACTAAGAGCTGCTTAGGATGCCAGAAGGTCCAAAATGCACCACCACATGCCCCTCTACACCCATGGGATTGGCCCGCCTCTCCATGGCAACAGGTGCACATTGATTTCGCTGGTCCATTCATGGACTCAATGTTCTTAATAGCAGTGGATGCTCATTCAAAGTGGCCTGAGGTGATAAAGATGTCTTCCACCACTACAGAGAAAACGATTGTAGTCCTGCGGACCATATTTGCCAGAAACGGGTTGCCAGAGCAGATCTGCTCTGATAATGGACCACAGTTTGTGTCCGATGAGTTCCAAAAATTCATGAAAAGGAATCGGGTAAGGCATTACACATCCGCCCCGTATCATCCAGCCACCAATGGATTGGCTGAGAGGTTCATACAAATCTTTATGAAGGCAATAAAGGCCATGTGCGACGAGGAAATTCCACTACAGCATAAGATGGACAATTTCTTATTTGCCTACCGAAACGCGACACATGCAGTTACCAACCAGACCCCGGCCATGATGTTCTTTAACCGAAGGTTGAGATCTCGTCTGGACTTGCTCAGACCAAATGTGCGAAGAAATGTTGAGGACAAACAATTCCAGCACATCAACGAGATGCCGACAAGGAGCTTCAATGTGGGGCAACCAGTCTTGGCCTGGGACTATCGAACAGAGAAGTGGCAACCCGGAACGATATGTACAAGGCAGGGGCCATAATGTGCACAGTGGATGTCGGGGAGAACATTGTGAGACGCCACGTCGATCAGATCTTAGCATCACAGGAATGCGTCAACCCCATGTCTCGAGTACCTGGGGATGAACCCGACATACCGGTAGTATCTACTTCAGACCCAGTAGCAGTGGAACCCGATGAACTACCCGATGAAAGGGGGTCAGAATCGCCTCTGCACCAAGAACAAGAACCTCCGGAAAGGCGCTATCCTGAAAGGGTCAGGAAGCCGCCCCAAAGACTGAATCTATAAATGGACTTTTGTTATTGAATGTACATGTAAAAATGTAATTGTTATTTGAATATTAAGGGAGTATTATTAATCTAAAAAGGGAGGAATTGTAGTGTATGTGCTTTAAGTCAGAACTACTTTTTACAGCTCCTGTATACTGTAGTACCGGCAGTAACCACACCGGTATATAAGCTGTGCGCATGCCTCTGTACCCCCAGTCTAGAGATTGCCCTCCTCCAGTAAAGACCTGTTATTTGTTTATGTACAGCATCCGTGTAATTATTTATCCACTGAACCACGGATCTAACAAGGGGGGTACAGCAGCCCCCGCTAGATAGGCCGGGGCCGGGACCGGTGTACCCCCTCCGACACCGGAGGTATGGCTCGCCTGGCGATGCTGACGAACAAGGAGCCGTCCAAAACCAATTTTTGGTACCGCATGGCACCCAGCAACTCAGGGCCATGGTTAGTCACATCCCCAAGCTCTCCGAAAAGGGAGACCCCTCACTGCATTTTAGAGAGATAGAACAGGCAGCTTGCGTTAATGACTGCGATGACGCAGAGCAAGCCAAGATGCTGTTGTTTTCTCTGGAGGGTAAACTCCTCCAGACCTTAGAAAATGAATGTAAGAAGGGGCAGAAGGGATACGATGACTTAAGGGATGAGATATTGGAGGCCATGGGTATGAATGACGGCAGCCCGTTCGCCCGTGTAGAAAAACGGCACAGCTCCCAGGGGAGTCCCTGCAGGCGTTCGCAGACAGGCTGTGGCCAGTCTATCGGAGGGCATGCCCGGGAACGCCGGCACGAACGTTGATGGACCAAGACCAATTGGCCCACTGGCTCTGTTGTCTAATGACAAACTGCCTGCCCCAAATTCGAGCCCAGGCTGCGGCCTGGTTTGACCCCTGTAGCCCCCAGACCAATGAGGAAATGGTGATCCGCCAGCTCACGATAGCATTAAAAAATATAAGGGGTATCGAGACGTCCCAACCCAAGGGGAAAGTCCATGAGGCTAAACCTGGGGGCCAGAATAAGAAAGAGTGGCACCAGGAGGGAAACCGTCCCTCCCAGAATAAGCTGAACTGTTATGGGTGCGGGAAGGATGGCCATTGGCGAAAGGATTGTAAGAATCCCTGGAAGGAGAATAAGGGGAGGAATTTACCAGCCCCAGCCCAAAATGCAGGGCCAGGTATCCCTCCCACTGCGATCGAGCCACTCCTGGAGTTGATACAGTCCCTACAATCTCTCCTCCTGGCCAGCCAGGGGAAAATAGCTGCCACCACTGGTGTTGTAGTTCCCTCAGACCCATCTGACTCCCCGCAATGACTGGAGCCCATGCAGCCTGTCCACCTGTGTGATCTCCGGTATGACGGATGGAAGAGACCGCTCGTGCAGATGGAGGTAGAGAAGGTTAAAGGGACATATCTGCTGGATACGGGAGCATCGTGCACCGTGATCCACGCAGCTAACCCCACCACCTCACCTCTGTCTAGCAGGGTTCCATACGTCCTATCGGGATTCACAGGCAAGGAACAGACGGGAGCGTTCTCCAAGCCACTCTCAATGCGGCTGGGCATGCTCCAGACCAAGTGGACGTGCGTCCTGGCGAGGTGGGAAGCGGAGGGAGGCAAAGGGGTCCTAGGGGCCGACTTTATCGTGGGCCACGGGATCCTCGTGGATCTCCGCAATCATTGCCTCTGGGGAGCCGACACGGGTAAGGAGGGCGGTGTGGTACTCATCCCAGGAAAGGAAGGGAAGGGGACCCTGTGTACAGTGAAGCCGAAAGAGGGTTAAAACCTCTGGCTCATGGTCGATGGTGTCCCGAGGGAATTCCAGGCATTCGTGCAAGCCCACCTGGCCGCGTTTGCCACGCACAAACACGACTGCAGGAGGGCCACCGGGTTTGAGGTCAGAGTAGACGGGGACCCCATGGCCCGGCCCCAGAAGCAGTATAGCTTCCCCCGAGAAGCAGAGGCCGACATGGAAGCAGCCATGTCCTCTTTAGTACAGCAGGGAGTGTTGAGGCCCATAGCCACCCATGTTAATTCTCCACTTTGGCCGGTTAAGAAACTGGACAATTCATGGAGAGCCACGGTGGACTATCGGGTGCTCAACAGCAATATCCCCGCGTGTGCCCCCACAGTGGCAGCAGTTGCCAACCTCATCGGAAGTATTCCAGCATCTGCGACCATGTTCACGGTGCTGGATATTTCAAATGGGTTTTGGTCCATCCCTTTAAGGCGGGAGGACCAGTACAAATTTGCCTTTACTTTTAAAGGGCAACAGTACACTTGGAATTGCTTGCCACAAGGCTTTCATAACAGCACCAGCATCTTCCACCAGTGTATGGCGGACAGTTTAAAAGAATTTAGTCAGCCCACCCAGTTAGTGCAGTATGTGGATGACCTGCTTTTGTTTACCGACTCAGTCGGGGAGCACGGCCCGCTGCTGGCCGAACTGCTGGAGCTGCTACAGTGTAAGGGGTTCAACGTGAACCCGAAAAAGGCGCAGATCGGCCAGCGGGAAGTTAAAATCCTGGGCCTGACTGTCCGCGCCATAGACAAGGCGAGGAGGGAAGCGGTCCAAGAGCTACCGGTCCCCAACACAGTGAGAGGTGTGAGGTCATTCCTAGAGTTAACGGGTTACTGCAGAGACTTCATTGAAGACTATGCAGCCACAGCAGCCCCTCTGCTCGGACTCCTACACAAGGGAGTGGAGTGGTGTTGGGATGAGGGGTGCCAGGCAGCATTTGTCCAGCTCAAGGGGGACCTGCAGACCGCACCAGCCCTGGGAGCCATCGATGGGGGGAAGGAGTTCTTCTTGGAGGTAGCGGCCAGCGGGGATAGTCTCAGTGCTGTGCTGCTCCAGGAGTGGCACGGCAGGCTAAGTCCCGTGGTCTACTCCTCCAGAGTACTCACTGATGTGGAGAGGAGCTACTCAATTTGCGAACGGCACCTTTTGGACACGTATTGGGCTGTGAAAAGATCCTCGACCTTCACAGGCACCTCTCCCATCACCCTCCTCACACATCACACACCCACCCAGATGCTTCTGGACGGGAGGATTAAAGATGGGATAGTCAGCAGTGCCCGCATTGCGCGCTGGACCCTCCTCCTCTCGCAGATGGAGCTGAAGGTGAGGGGCCTTTGCATGCAATTCAAGCACGGAATACCTGGCCATTTGGTCTCGCTGCCGGTATACCTCCGCCGACGGGAGACCCTTAGTAGTAAAACCCCTGCTGGAGAAAATCCTGGCAGCCGTGGGGGAGGAAGGCGACATCTTCATCCACAAAGTGAAGGCCCACTCCTCCACAGAACCCCGCGGCCAGGGTAACCAGCAAGCTGACGCGCTGGCCAAGGAGGGTGCCCGCACCGGCACTTTCTGGGACCCCTATGGGTCCGGGCCCGTGGCGGCAGTTAGAGGCAGGGATGGGACCCAGAGGAGCTTAGGAGTAGCATTAGCCCCGGATCTTAAAACGGTCCAAGCCCAGGACCCTGTCCTGAAAACCGCCATCAGCGCAGTGAGCGAGGGTAGGAGCATAGAAGGCCCTTACGGAGCAGTGGCCCTCTCCATAAGGGAAGGCATGCTGTCCAAAGAAGAACAGTGGGTAGTACCCCAGCAGCACCGGAGGGAGTTCCTTCAACTGGCACATGAGGGTCCGGGAGCAGGACACCCCGGGCCTGAGACCACCTGGCAACGGGTGGAACAGGCGGGATGGTGGCCGGGTCTCCGGGAAGACGTCCGCGAGTTCTGTGCTAGCTGTCTTGTGTGTGCTGCAAACAAGCCCGACACCCACAGAAGGAAGGTGCCCATGGGACACGTTAGGAGGGTGGAGGGACCATGGCAGTGGATCCAGGTCGACTACATCGGGCCCCTGCCCACCGCCCAGGGAGGCTACAAATACTGCCTCGTCCTGGTGGACGTGTTTTCCAAGTGGGTAGAAGCCTTCCCCTGTAGAACAGCCACAGCACTGGGCACTGCAAGGATCTTGGTACGGGAGGTGTTCTCGCAGTGGGGACTCCCCCAGTTTGTGGAGTCCGACCAGGGAAGCCACTTCACCGGCCAAGTCATGCAGAACACCCTTATGCTGCTCGGCATCAAGGAGAAGTGGCACGTAGCTCACAATCCACAGTCCTCAGGGATTGTGGAGCGCATGAACCGCACCGTAAAAGAAAAGCTGAGGAAAGAGACAGTGGACTCGCCCCAAAAATGGGTGGAGGTCCTGCCTCTAGTCCTCAAGGGGATCCGGGCCAGCCAGTCCAAAAGTACAGGGTATTCCCCGTACGAGTTAATGACTGGCAGGGTTATGCGGACCCCCACCCATGCCCTAGCCCCAGTTCTTACCGAAGTGCAGCTTCGGGAGGTAAATCGAGATAAATTCGCCTGAACACTCCGGAATAACCGGTTGCTGCTCGAGCCTAACAAAAGTCACCAATGGGAGATAGGGGACCAGGTAATGGTTAGGAATTACACCCGAGTGGGGAGTTTAGAGCTATTGTACACGGGACCCTATAGCATAGTAGATAAAGCCAGCCCCATGGTGTATGCAGTGAAACTGCCCCGGCGCACAAAATGGTTCCATATCAACCAGTGTAAGCTGTTTAAGCCGGAGGCGAAGAAGCAGGCAGCTGGGATCCAACCCGAGGTTAGAAATCCTCAGCCCGCAGCGGGCGCGCACACACAGGCTGCACACGCAGGCGCAGTCGCGTGCGTCAAGGGGGGAGTCCCCCAGCACCTTGTTCAGACCACTCCACCCCCCCTTTGGGATTCTGAGGAGGAGGAGCCCGAGCCAGATGGCCCCGCCCCCGACCCAGGTTTTGAACCTGGTGGTGGAGACCCTCAGCCACCGGCAGCCGGCGGCGGGAGATCACCGGCCCCCAGTTCAGGTTTGGGAGGGGAGGGACCCCAGGGAGAAGATCCCCAGCCAGCGAGGAATGCGGTCCGAGCAAAAGGTCCGCTCACCAGGGTAGCCCCACCAGTAGCACTTCCTAAGAGGTCCCCTCGGACACCCCAGCCTAGGAAGGCATGGTCGCCGGCTCCCCAGTTTGAAAGGGCAACATCCCGAGTTAAAGAGAAGTCAGAAGTCAAAGGTGTAATGATATCAGCAAATAGTGATGTTATTTGCCTGTTCGATTATGATGCCTACCAGCATGATTGCATGTATTGATTGCTTGTGCCTGACCAGCAGAGGTCATGAGACCAAGACAAGCAAGGCAGTCTAGTTTAGTTTCAGTTTTGTTCTAGATGCATCACTAGCATAATGGTGTCTCCTGAATGCTGTATAAAGAGTTGAACAGACTTTAGATTAAAACTCATTCTCTTTCATAAATGTCTCATCATTGAACCCACAAAGAAATCAATACATGGTGTCAGAAGTGATTGAAGGAGATGAAGAGAAAAAATCCGAAGTTAAATCAGCTCTCCACAAATTAGCAAGCCAAAAGAGAACATCGTTGGTTACCATTGGAGAATAGCTAACGAAGTGAAAAATGGAAGGTTTACACCCACCGGTGATGCTTCAATTGACAGGTAATGTGGCTGAAAATTGGAGGAGATTCAAACAACGTGTGGGGTTGTATTTATCAGCAATCGGAGCTGACGAGAAAAGTGATAAACAGAAATCGTCACTGTTCTTACATGTCGTGGGTGATGAAGCGCTGGAGGTGTATAATAACTTCACATTCGCTGCTAATGGAGACAAAATGAAGCTAGATAAAATAATGGAACAGTTTGAGGCCTACTGCATACCTAAACGTAATGTGACGTTTGAGAGGCACAGATTTTTCACATGTGTACAGAAAACGGGTGAGGCTATTGATCAGTATGTGACTGAACTGAGAAACAGAAGCAAATCATGTGAATTTGGGGGACTGACAGACTCGCTGATAAAAGATAGACTGGTGTGTGGGATTCCGGATAATGGTCTAAGGGAAAGACTGCTAAGAGAGCAAGATCTAGACCTGGGAAAAGCCATAGCACTGTGTAGGGCTACAGAGACTGTGAAGTTGCAGGCAAAGAAGATGTTCAGTGACAATAGCTGCAACGTGGATGCAGTGAGTAAGAACGGACACAAACCGTTTAACAAAAAGAGCGCCAATGTGAAAAAAGAGGCGTGGCCAGCGAATGAAAATGAAAGGGACAATCGAATGTCATGTAGTCGATGCAGTACACAGCATCCACCAAAAAAGTGTCCAGCATATGGTAAAAAATGCAATAGTTGCAACAAAAACAACCATTATGCCCGTTGCTGTAAGAACCAAATGCAACAAAGCAAGGTCCATGCAGTAGATGAAAGCGAGATAGAGGAGTTCAATGTAGATGTTGTGTCTGAAAACAAAGAAGAAGAAAGAGACTGGATGTTGACACTAAAAGTGAATGACATACATATTCCATTTAAATTGGAGACTGGAGCACAAGTTAATGTGATATCAGAGACTGATTTTAAGAAAATTAGACCCAGACCAAAGATACAGGGAATAAAAGTGAAAGTGACAGGATACTCAGGTACTGATATACCAGTGAAAGGAAGATGCATTGTTAAAGTAACACACAAGGACAGAGAGCACACGCCAGCATTAATCGTGGTGCCAAAGGATGTGCAAGCCATACTAGGTTTAAAAGCCTGTGAGAGACTGAACCTGGTAAAGAGAGTCCTCGTTGTGGAAAGTGAAGGAGAGACAGCCTATGATGAACTCATGAAAGAGTACAACGACCTATTTAAGGGTCTAGGCTGCATTCCAGGAGAACACACGATCAGAGTAGATAAAAGTATGACACCGGTCATACATCCATGCAGAAAAGTCCCGTTTGCTCTTCAAAAGCAACTGAAGGCAGAGTTGGACAGGATGGAAAGCCTGAACGTGATTCAGAAGATAGATGAGCCAACTGAGTGGGTGAGTTCCCTCGTCGTAGTGGACAAAAAGAATGGAAAGCTCAGAATTTGCCTGGATCCAAGAGATCTAAACAGAGCAATAAAGAGAGAGCACTTCAAGCTTCCTACACGTGAGGAAATCATGGCACAGTTTGCAAATGCAAAATATTTCAGCAAGTTAGATGCATCATCAGGATTTTGGCAGATGAAGCTGGACGAAGCAAGTTCAAGACTGTGCACGTTCAACAGTCCATTTGGCAGATACAGATTCCTAAGGTTACCATTTGGCATTGCCTCAGCTCCTGAAGTGTATCACAAGACTATCCATATGATCTATGAGCACCTGGAGGGAGTTGATACATCAATGGATGACATCACAGTATGGGGAACCACAAGAACTGAGCATGACGAGAGACTGAAACAAGTGCTGGAAGCAACAAGCAAAACAAACCTGAAGCTGAATAGAGAGAAATGCCAGCTCGGGGTGACAGAACTGACATTCGTGGGAGGTATCCTCAGCAGTGAGGGCATCAGACCAGATCCCAGAAAGGTGTCCGCCATTGAGAATATGCCAATGCCACAATGCAAAAAGGACGTGCAGAGGTTTAATGGAATGATCAACTACATGGGGAAATTCATATCCAACCTCTCAGAAAAGATGGCGCCACTGAGAAGACTAACTGAAAAGAACATAGAATGGGAATGGAATCATGAGCATGAGAAGTCATGGAGTGATCTAAAGAAACTGCTCACAGAGGAACCAGTTCTGAGGTTTTATGACCCAGCGAGACCCATCAAGATATCATCAGATGCATCACAGAGTGGGCTCGGTGCCGTTCTTCTGCAACAATATGACTACTGGCAACCTATTGCATATGCATCGCGCTCAATGACAGACGCGGAGACGCGATATGCTCAAATAGAAAAGGAGCTGCTCAGCATCACATACGCCTGTGAAAGATTTCACCAGTTTGTGGCAGGACAAGCAATCAGTGTAGAGACTGACCATAAGCCCTTGATTGCATTGTTCCAAAAGCCACTAAATAGCTGTCCGCTTAGAATACAAAGAATGATGATCAGGCTGCAACGCTATACACTGAATGTTGCGTACACACCGGGTAAGCTGATGTATACAGCAGACACGTTGCCCAGAGCTGTAGACCCAAGTGAGCCCGCAAACACCACAATGGATGACAAAGTGAACGCCTACGTGGACATGATCACAAGTGCACTGCCCATAGCAGATGCAAAAATGGAGCTCATAAAGACTGAGACAAACAAAGATGAAACAATGAGACGACTGAGAAAAAGCATCTTGGATGGATGGCCCAACATGAAGCAAGACTGCTCACCTGATATAGCAGAGTACTGGAACTGCAGGGCGGAACTATCAGTGGTCGAAGACATCATCTACAAAGGAAGTAAAATAGTTATCCCAAAGAGTCTGAGAAGAGAGATGCTAAAAAAGATCCATGGAGGACATCTGGGAATTGAAAAGTGTAAGAAAAGAGCACGAGAGGTGATGTACTGGCCACGAATCAACCAAGATGTGACAAATGAGGTGTCAAACTGCACAATATGCCTGAAATATCGAGCAAGCAATCCGGTAGAACCACTAAAGCCACACCCAGCACCAGACAGACCTTACCAGAAGGTAGGCACTGACCTATTCGTATGTCAAGGGAAGGACTATCTTGTAGTCACAGACTATTACTCCCTGTATCCAGAGGTTTGTAGACTGCACACCACCACTGCAGATGCTGTGATAACATGTATGAAAGCCATATTCTCCAGACATGGCGTGGCAAGCGAGGTCTTCACAGACAACGGACCTCAGTTTTACAATGCAAGTTTCCGACACTTTGCCAAAGAGTGGGACTTTGTCCACACAACGTCAAGTCCTCACTTTCCACAGTCCAATGGACTAGTGGAAAAATCGGTCCAGACAGTGAAAAGACTGATGTACAAGGCAAAAGACAGTGGAACTGACTTCTACCAGAGCATGCTTGTATACCGCACAACGCCGCTCGAGTGTGGTATGTCACCAGCCCAACTCCTGATGGGACGTCGGCTGAGGTCAAACCTACCCATCCCGGAGAACCTCCTGAAAACAAAAGAGGGGGAGAAAGTGAGGAAGTTCAAAGAGCAACAGAAAGAAAAGCAAAAGTGCTACTATGACAGAGGAACACAAAACCTACCTGAACTCCACAGTGGTGGCCAAGTAAGGTTCAAAGACAAAACAAACACATGGACTCAGAAGGGAACTGTCCTGAGTGAAGTTCAACTAAGATCATACACCATTCAAACAGATGAGGGTGCTGTTCTGAGAAGAAATCGTCGAGATCTTCTCATGGGACCAGCCACAGCAGGTCAAGAGACTGATACTGTTGAACAACCTGATCACACAGCTGAGAACCAATCATCTGAGGCAACAACTCAGATTCAAGGACAATCAATCAGAAAATCCTCAAGACACGTGAAGCCTCCTGAGAGACTCATTGAGCAAATTTAAGGACTATTGTTATAGAAGGAAGTAATGTTATCTTATTCTTTCTTCAAGTTCTAGTGTAGTTACATATTTCATGTGAACACACAAAGCAAGGTTAAAAAACCTTGATCATGATAATGATAATGTAAGCTCATTAAGTGTTACAGTTAAAATGCAGATTAATACAAAGAAAACATGTTGTTAGTTAAAAGTAAAATACTTTTGTTTTAAGGAAAGGAGATGTAATGATATCAGCAAATAGTGATGTTATTTGCCTGTTCGATTATGATGCCTACCAGCATGATTGCATGTATTGATTGCTTGTGCCTGACCAGCAGAGGTCATGTGACCGAGACAAGCAAGGCAGTCTAGTTTAGTTTCAGTTTCATTCTAGATGCATCACCAGCATAATGGTGTCTCCTGAATGCTGTATAAAGAGTTGAACAGACTTTAGATTAAAACTCATTCTCTTTCATAAATGTCTCATCATTGAACCCACAAAGAAATCAATACAGGTCCCCAGCTAGCAGCTACAGACTGCAAGGGACCGGAAGTGCAGGTCAGTGCAGCCACGCTGCAGGGAGCAGCCTGCAACAGCCCAGGCAGGAATTGGGCTGGCCGCTCGGAGATGGGCGGCAGATGTATATAGTTTTAGTAGTTTAAGTTTATAGTGTTAAGTTAGGCTATTTTGAATTTAATTCTAAGTAAGGAACAGTTAGTTTCGATTTAAGTGTGAAGCCGTCTCAGAGTATTGCCAATGTGAGTCGAGGTCGCGGGACCCGACCATACGTCACCCGAGCAGCGAGTCTCCAGGGAACCTGGCTAGATGCCTTTATGTCTATTGCAGGAAATTTTGGAATATACGGAGGCGTAATCCTGCTCGCCCTGCGCATCGGTAGGAGAGGGGACGTCGAGGACCATCACATTTTTGGGTGCTCGGGGAACAGGGCGCCGGTGGTGGTCGATGGTAGCGGAGTACAGGAGGCGGAGGAGACAGCCGCTTACTTCCACGAGGGGACGTGGCCGGGGTGGCTGGGATCCAATTCGTTCCAGTACTCCAGCCAGACCGGGTTCACCTACGGGGAGGCCTCCCTTCTATGCCCCAGGATACGGATCGTCACTCCCAGGATTAGCGTCACCCTGGGCAAAACGATATGTTTAACATGCAAGGGACACGTTCCCCTGGATAGGTGGTGGTGGAAAAGGAAACTAAGTAAAGGCATGGGGAACCCCAGAGTTGAGTGGGAACGGTTGGGGAATAACACTCATCGGACTATCACAGGGACCCACGGGGGTATTAAATCCATGTGTTAATGGAGACACGGAATCACAGAAATCACAGAAACCACACAGTGCAGATAGAGGCCATTTCGACCCATCGAGCCTGCACCGACACATATCCCACCCGATCCCCGTAACCCCTACACCAACACATATCCCACCCTATCCCCGTGTATTTAATCCCCCTAACACTAAGGGTCAATTTATCATAGCCAATCAACCTAACCCACACATCTTTGGACTGTGGGAGGAAACCGGAGCACCCGGAGTAAACCCACGCAAACACGGGGAGAATGTGCAAACTCCACACAGACAGTCGCCCGAGGCTGGATTCGAACCCAGGTCTCTGGCGCTGTGAGGCAACAGTGCTAACCACTATGCCACCGTGCTGCCCAGTGCAGGCGTTGGTTTAACAAGTCTTTACTGAATGGAGACAATCTGGAAACTGAAACTACAGAAGCCTGCCAGGGCCTTTTATACAGGGATGGTCACTGCTGGTACTGCAGTCTGAGACCAGTTATTCTCTTAAAGGGACATACACAACAATTCCTCACCTTTTAGATAAACAGTACATAACATTCATTTAACAACTAAATAATAACTAATTACAATTCCAATTACGGTTGCTAGATACATTAGTTGAAGTTAAGCAATTATAAGTTCAGTCTTTGAGGAGGCTTCCTGATTCTGTCTGGATAACGCCTCTTTGAGATATCAGGGTCTTCTGGCAAGGTTGAGTCGGGATCAATGCCGTTGTTTGGTTCGTCTGCTTCCAATATCACCGATTCTGCGGTAGATGCATTTGGTACTTCGGTTTCATCGCCAGGTGTATCAGATCGTGGTGTGGAGTTGAGGTTTTCCAGTGACTCTAGAATCTGGTCAGCATGGCGTCTTACAATGCTTTCTCCAATGTCCACGGTATTAGAGGTCCTTGCCGTGTACAGATCGTTCCTGGCTGCCATTTCTCTGTGCGGTAGTCCCGGGCCAAACCTGGTTGACCTATCTTAAAACTCCTGGTCGGCCTTTCATTCATATTCTGAAACTGCCTGTTCTCCACATCTCTTCTGACGTTTGGCTTAACCAAATCCAAGCAGCATCGTAGTCTTCGATTGAAGAACATCATGGCTGGAGTTTGGTTGGTAACCGCATGTGTCGCATTCCGGTAGGCAAACAAAAAGTTATCCACCTTGTGTTGTTGCGGTATATCTTCATTACACATTGCCTTGATAGCCTTCTTGAATGTTTGAACAAACCTCTCGGCCAATCCATTAGTGGCTGGATGATATGGGGCGGATGTGTAATGCTTAACACCATTGCTCTTTAAGAACCTCCGGAACTCTTCAGACACAAACTGTGGTCCATTGTCAGAGCAAATCTGGTCAGGCAGCCCATGCCTGGCGAATATGGTTCGTAAGACTGTGATAGTTTTTTCTGTGGTGGTTGAGGACATTTTTATTACCTCTGGCCACTTTGAATGTGCATCCACTGCAATTAAAAACATCGAGTCCATAAAGGGACCAGCAAAATCAACGTGCACCCTTTGCCACGGAGATGAGGGCCACTCCCATGGATGTAGAGGGGCTTGTGGTGGGGCGTTTTGGACCTTCTGGCATCCTGTACAGCTCTTGGTCATCTCTTCGATTTCTCTATCAATTCCCGGCCACCACACAAACGCTCTGGCTAAGTTCTTCATTTTTACCCCTCCCAGATGACCCGCATGAAGCTCATTGAGCACTCTATCCTTCAATTTGGGTGGAATTACTACTCTGGATCCACACATCAAGGTTCCTCTGCACACTGACAGCTGTTCTCTTCTCGGCGAGAATGCTGGCAGCAGTGGTTCGCCATGTGCTGGCCATCCCTTCACCGTTAAATCATAGACCCAGGAGAGCGTCGGGTCATTTCATGTTTCCTTTTCTATGTTTGCATTCGTCACAGGGAGACATTCGACAATAGTCGAGTGGAATAACTCCCCTGGATCCACTGCCAGTTCTTCTTCCACCGTCGGCAACGGTAGGTGCGACAATCCATCAGCATTCCCATGCTGTTTAGTTCCTTTGTACTCGATGTCATATTGGTGTGCCCCTAGGAAAAGGGACCACCTCTGTAGCCGTTGTGCCGTCATTATCGGTACGCCCTTCTGAGGGTTGAAAATGGAGACGAGAGGTTGATGATCAGTTAGTAGAGTAAATTTCTGACCGTGCAGGTAGTGATTGAACTTCTTCACCCCCCCACACCAGACTGAGGGCCTCTCTGTCAATCTGGGCGTAGTTACGCTCGGCTGAAGTTAACGAGCGTGACACAAAAGCTATCGGCCTCTCAGAACCATCAAGGAATTTATGTGACAGTACCGCCCCAATGCCGTAGGGAGACGCATCACACGCCAGTCTTATCGGTAGTGATGGGTTGTAGTGAGCCAATTTTTCTCTTGAAGTGATTAGGTCCTTACTCTTCTGAAAGGCCCGCTTACATTCATTGCTCCATTTCCATGCTACTCCCGTTTGTAGTAGGGCGTTCAGTGGATGCAGAATTGTGGACAAATTCGGCAAAAACTTATGGTAGTAATTCACCAATCCGAGGAATGACCTCAGTTGTGACACATTTTCAGGCGCTGGAGCCTTAACTACCGCTTCAATTTTGTCAGGGGACTTATGCAACCCCTCTTCATCAATCACGTGGCCACAATACGATATCTGCTTCTTAAAAAACTCGCACTTGGGGCGATTGGCTCGTAGCCCATGTTCACTGATGGGCCTTCAATAACCACAAAACTAGAAGTTATAGACTTAAACAAGTTGGCTTTTAATCACTAAGATCAGAGCTAACATCTCAACAAGCCGACTGGTTCACAGGAATGAGTCATACAGATCCTGGGATCTTTATGTAAGTGAAGTGAGGGGCGGAGCCAAGAGCCAAAACCTGGAACCTCCCAGGTTAGTCAGGAAAGAGGAAGTGAAACTATACACAGTGGGGGAGGGTAATATACATGAGTGCAAAACGAATACAGGATCAAGACAAACAGATTTCATTACATTCACCCCTTCTATAGATTTAGTCCATCGGGGTGATGTTTCTTAAAAGTTGGTATAAGTGAGTCTGTCAGGAGGTTTTGCAGTTCTCAGTGATCGGCGCAAAGCCGGTTGGGGTGCCTCTAGGGGAGTAGATTCTGGTTCCTCCGCTGTCCGGGCCTCCGCAGTGTCTTCCAGGTTATCTGCAGTGTCCTCCAGGTTAAAGTTGGGTATTGATACCTCTGGGCGTCCTGTCTCTTTGTAGTGTAGGTCTTCATCGGGTAGTCTCCCATCGTTCTCTCCGCTCCCCGAGGGAGCGAGGTCTTTTATGGAAACAGTGTCCTCTCACCCGTCAGAGTATTCGATATAGGCGTACTGAGGGTTTGCATGTACCTTTTCCACAAGGGGGTCCGTTTTATGGCCTCTCACGTGCTTCCGCAATAGTACTGTCCCCGGAGACGTCAGCCACGCGGGTAGAGATATGCCCGAGGTGGATTTCCGGGGGAAAACGAACATCTTTTCGTGAGGGGTAGCGTTAGTGGCAGTACATAACAGAGACCTTATGGAGTGGAGCACGTCTGGGAGGACTTCCTGCCAGCGGGAGGCCGGAAGGCCTTTTGACTTTAAGGCTAATGTGACAGCCTTCCAAACAGTAGCATTCTCCCTTTCCACTTGCCCATTACCCCGGGGGTTGTAGCTAGTGGTTCTGCTAGTGGCTATCCCCTTCAAGAGCAAGAACTGGCGCAGCTCGTCACTCATGAATGACGTCCCCCTATCGCTGTGTATGTAGTTCGGCATGCCAAACATGCAGAATAGATTACAGAGACACTTGATGACCGTGGCACTGGTCATATCTGGGCAGGGAATGGCGAAGGGGAAGCGGGAATATTCATCAATGATATTGAGGAAGTATACGTTACGGTCGGCTGAGGGAAGGGGTCCCTTGAAGTCCAGACTTAGGCGCTCGAATGGCCGTGTAGCTTTGATAAGGTGTGCACGGTCAGGCCTGTAGAAACGAGGCTTGCATTCCGCACAGATGCGGCAGGCTCTGGTCATTGCCCTGACCTCCTCGATGGAGTGGGGCAGATTGCGGGACTTTATAAAATGGTATAGTCGGGTGACCCCTGGATGACAGAGGTTGTTGTGGAGACCCTGTAATTTGTCCGTATGAATGCTGGCACACATTCCCCGTGATAGGGCGTCTGGGGGTTCATTAAGGGCTCCCGGCCTGTACATAATATCATAGTCGAACGTGGATAGTTCGATCCTCCACCTGAGTATTTTGTCATTCTTGATTTTCCCCCTTTGTTTGTTATTAAACATGAAAGCCACCGACCGCTGGTTGGTGAGCAGGGTGAAACGTTTGCCGGCTAGGTAGTGTCTCCAGTGCCGCACTGCCTCCACTATAGCCTGTGCCTCCTTCTCGACAGAAGAGTGCCTGATTTCAGGTCCCTGAAGGGTTCGGGAGAAGAAGGCCACAGGTCTCCCAGCCTGATTGAGGGTCGCAGCTAAGGCAAAGTCTGATGCATCGCTTTCGACTTGAAAGGGAATGCATTCGTCCACTGCACACACTGCAGCCCTTTCAATGTCCTGTTTAATACTGGTGAAAGCCTCCCGAGCTTCAGCTGATAGTGGGAAGGACGTCGATTTAATGAGGGGTCGGGCCTTATCAGAGTAATTGGGCACCCATTGGGCATAATATGAAAAAAATCCCAGGCACCTTTTTAAAGCTTTGGGATTGTGTGGCAGGGGCAGTTCCTTTAGGGGGTGTAATTGGTCAGGGTCCGGTCCAATTACCCCATCTTCCACCACACAGCCGAGGATACAGAGACGGGTTGTGTTGAAGACAAATTTGTCTTCGTTGTAGGTTAGATTCAGCTTTAGGGCAGTTTTTTAAAATCTCGCAAGATTTAGATCGTGGTCTTGCTGGTTGGGCCCGCAGATAGTGACATTGTCCAGATAGGGGTAGGTAGCTTGTAGTTTATTCTCGTCAACCATGCGGTCCATCTCACGTTGGAAGACTGAGACCCCATTTGTTACTCCGAAGGGCACTCTGAGAAAATGGTAGAGGTGCCCGTTCGCCTCGAAGGCGGTGTATGGGCGGTCCTCCATTCTAATGGGGAGCTGGTGATACGCGGATTTGAGGTCGATAGTCGAGAAGACTCGGTATTGCGCAATCTGGTTGACCATTTCTGATATGCGGGGTAAAGGGTAGGCGTCCAGCTGGGTATAAATATTAACAGTCTGGCTGTAGTCAATTACCATCCGTTTCTTTTCGCTATTTTTAACTATGACTACTTGGGCACGCCACGGGCTGGTACTGCATTCAATAATGCCTTCCCGCAGGATTCTGTCCACTTCCGCCTTGATAAAGTGTCTGTCTTCCAGACTGTACCGTCTACTTTTGGTCGCTATGGGCCTACAGTTCGGAGCGAGATTAGCGAATAAAGAGGGCGGGCTGATTTTTAAGGTTGATAGGCCACAGACTGTGAGTGGCGGCTGGGACCCGCCATATGCTAGCGTGACACTTTCGTAGTGGCACTGGAAGTCCAGGCCCAAGATTACATTAACACAGAGTTCTGGCATCACGAGGGGTTTAAAATCCTTGTAGTCCGTGCCTTTTACAGTCAGTGTTACCACACAGTAGCCCAAAATGTTCAAAGTGTGGGGCTTAGCAGCCATAGCAATGCTGCTCCGTGTAGGGGTTACCGTTAATGAGTGCCGCCGTACCAGGCCAGGGTGGATAAAACTCTCGGTACTCCCACAGTCAATTAAACATTTCGTTAAATTCCCGTTTACCTGTATGTCCATCATGGATTTTGTCAACGGGTGTGGCCTGGATTGATCCACTGTGATCGAAGCCACTGTTGGGCCCTGGGCGGCCGTTGAGTCGGGAAAAGATGGCGGATCCCAAGATGGCGGACTGCACGGCATGCACGAGGCGGTGACGGAGTTGGAAATCGGATTCCCCCTGCAGACTTTGCTAAAATGCCCCTTTTTCTTACATTTGAAGCATGTAGCGTCCTTCGCTGGGCATCGTTGTCTGGGGTGCTTGGCCTGGCCGCAGAAGTAGCATTTCGGGCCTCGAGACATTGCCGCTGTAGTAGGACTCCTGGGTGAACTTCTGTGTGGGGACTCCAGCGGCGTAGAGCTGGTCTGAGACCTGGATGGGGAAGATGGCTGATTCCAAGATGGCGGCCCCCTCGGCGTGCACGAGGCGGTGAGGGCCGCATGGCCGGAAGACACGGTGGCATAGTGGTTAGCACTGTTGCCTCACAGCACCAGGGACCCGGGTTCGAATCCGGCCTCGGGCGACTGTCTGTGTGGAGTTTGCACATTCTCCCCGTGTTTGCATGGGTTTCCTCCGGGTGCTCCGGTTTCCTCCCACAGTCCAAAGATGTGCGGGTTAGGTTGATTGGCTATGATAAATTGACCCTTAGTGTTAGGGGGATTAAATATGTGGGGTTACGGGGATAGGGTGGGATATGTGTTGGTCTAGGGGTTACGGGGATTGGGTGGGATATGTGTCGGTGCAGGCTCGATGGGCCGAAATGGCCTCTATCTGCACTGTGGGGTTTCTGTGGTTTTTGTGAATAAGAGTCAGAGTTTTTCTGGGACACGTCCAGCGATCGCGCAGTGGCCACTGCCTTTTTTAAGTCCAGGACCTCCTTCTCCAGCAGTCTCTGCCGGATATAATTCGATTTGTGGCCCGTGATGAAGGAATCGCGGACCAATTCATCAGAGTACGCGTTGGCCGTCACGGCCTTGCAGTTACAGTCCCGGACCAGGTCCTTTAGGCCCTGTAAGAAATCGTCCATTGATTCCTCTGGTCGCTGCCTGCGTGTAGCCAGCAGATGTTTGGCGTACACTTCATTTACCAGCCTCTGGTATTGGGCCTTCAGGATAGTGATGGCCTCCGTGTAAGAGGTGGCGTCCCGGATGAACGAATAAATCTGATGACTTACGCGAGTAGTCAGCAGACTCAGTTTATCTACCTCGCTAGCGGATGAGGCCCCCGCGAAGAGTTCGAAGCATTTGAGCCAGTGTCCAAATTGATTTGATGCTTCAGCAGAATGTGGATCCAAGTCCAGACGCTTTGGTTTTAGGAGTCGATCCATCCTAGTATTCTTTAGTGATTAAAATTGATGGGCCTTCAATAATCACAAAACTAAAAGTTATAGACTTAAACAAGTTGGCTTTTAATCACTAAGATCAGAGCTAACATCTCAACACGCCGACTGGTTCACAGGAATGAGTCATACAGAGCCTGGGATCTTTATGTAAGAGAAGTCAGGGGCGGAGGCAAGACCTGGAACCTCCCAGGTTAGTCGGGAAAGAGGAAGTGAAACTATACACAGTGGGGGAGGGTAATATACATGAGTGCAAAATGAATACAGGATCAAGATAAACAGATTT
Source organism: Somniosus microcephalus (assembly GCF_052327205.1). Taxonomy (NCBI): domain Eukaryota; kingdom Metazoa; phylum Chordata; class Chondrichthyes; order Squaliformes; family Somniosidae; genus Somniosus; species Somniosus microcephalus. The sequence goes on from NC_140997.1 coordinate 49,776,430, forward strand.
CATTACATTCACGTAGTCTAGTGAGCACCTGCTCTAGGTTGGCAAGGTGTTCACTGTCATCTTCACCTGTCACTAGGATGTCGTCCAAGTAACACTGAGTCCTCGGAATCCCTTGCAGGACTTGTTCCATCGCTCTTTGCCATATCGCCGGAGCTGATGCTACTCCGAATACCAGTCGATTATACTGGTAAAGACCTTTGTGAGTGTTTATCGTGAGATACTTCCCAGAGGATTCTTCAACCTCCATCTGCAAATATGCTTGCGCTAGGTCAATTTTTGTAAAATGCTTCCCTCCGGATGGTGAGGCGAAGATATCTTCTATCCTTGGAAGAGGACATTGTACTGTGTGAAGGACTGGGTTCACTGTCACCTTGAAGTCCCCACAGATGCGAACCTTCCTTGGCTCCTCAGACTTATTGTTTAACGTTTTCTTCATGACAGGAACGATGGGTGTCACCCACTCGCTCCAGTCTACCTTAGATAACACGCCTGCATTCTCCAGATTCTCCAGCTCTGCCTCGATGGCTGGGCGAATTGCATATTGTGCCGGTCTTGCTTTGAAAAACTTGGGAATTGCATTCTCCTCTATTTTGATCGAGGCGGTTACGCTTTTAAGAGTGCCCAGTACTTGTTGAAATACCTCTTTGGCGTCAGCTAAGATTGTTGACAATCATCCAGGAGTGACGTCGTCATCTTTTTTACCAGCTACCGTCAGTGCCTGAATGGAGTGCCAGTCTAAACTTATCTTTCTGATCCATTCACGTCCCAATAACGGTGGTCCACCATCTTGCAGAATGTAGAGATACAATTTCCGTATTTTCTTGCCGTTGTATTCGACAGGCACCCTTATTTTTCCTCTGGGGTATACTTTTTGCCCCGTATACGTCCTCAAGACAATGGATGTCTCTCTCAAGGGTATGTGTGAGAATAGCCGCTCGTAGTCTCGTCGATTCATGACGGTTAGAGCTGATCCTGTATCCGATTCCCTTTTGACTTGAGACCCTGCTATCGTGAGGGTGACCCAAATGGTTCAGTGATCCTCTTTTGCGATTACGTTGTGAAGTTTGAGACAGCTTAGTCTCTTGTTCCCGGATTCACTATCGCTCATCTGGTCTTCGGAACTACTGCCCGTCATCTTTTGTACTTTCCTGTACGGTTCCTTAGTAGCCTTTTTATTGTCGTTGGTCTTCTTCTCAGACCTGCAAACTCATGCAATGTGTCCCATCTTTCCGCATTGCCTGCATATTTTGTCCTTGGACCAGCAGTCCTTCTGGTCATGGTTTGTTCTGCCGCAGCGATAACATTTTGCAAATCCCCATGTCATTTCGTGGGTGCCGTATTCTTGTGGCTTTTGTTGTATTTCCGCAGCTCCCCTTGCTGATGCTTCGTACGATACTGCCACGCTGAAAGCCTTATCTAGCATCAGCTCTTTCTCTGAGAGTAACCTCTTCTGGGTTCCTTCACTCAGGAGTCCACAGACAAATTTGTCCCGTAAGGCATCTGCCAGTCCTGCTCCGAACTGGCAGGGCTTTGATAGCTTGCGTAATTCCGTAAGGTAATCAGCATTGCTCTCATTTTTATGCTGATTTCTCCTGTGGAAATTAAATCTTTCTGCTATCAGCAGCGGTGTAGGATTTAGGTGTTCCTGTAGGATAGCAATAATTTCGTTAAAACTCTTCGCCTTCGGTTTGGCTGGAGTAATCAGGCCCCACAATAGGCCGTACGTTCTTGCGCCCATTAAATTTAGCAATATCGATGCCTTTTTCCCCTCGGCTATTTTGTTTGCCTCGCAATATACCTCGACTCTTTCCACATACGTGGTCCAGTCTTCTATTGCATTATCGAAGGCAGTGATATCGCCAGTCTTTGGCATTTTGAAAATCTAAGATGGTGCCTCCCGCGCTTTGCCTTCGTCCCCGATGGATCAAAATGGCGCCTCCCGCGCTTTTCCTTCTTCCCCGCCAAGTTAAGATGGCACCTCCCGCGCTTTCCCGCCACTGCCGCTGCTGTCAACGCCGCTCTCCGCGGTATTTTTATTTTTAACCGTTCCCGTCGTGGAGCGGACCCTCTGGGACACTTCCCTCCCTCTTCTTAGGTCCGAACGCTGCCCGGCTGCGAAGCACCAGCCGCGCCCTGTGTGCTCCACCCTCTCTCTCTCTCTTTGCTTCCCGACTCGCTGCCCAGCCCCGTTGCAGAGCCACCCGATCGAGCTCTAGCCCGCCGCAGCCCAGGAAGGATCAGTGCACTACCTGCCACCAGCCCGATTAGCTGGGAAACCACAGACTGGGGAACCAAGCCTGGCTCTTGACAGTCTCCCCTGCAAGTTTTCACTCCGATGATTTGGAGGGTGGTTGCCCACGGTCGACGCCTGTTTCTCGAGTTTCTTTGGATTATTTTTTTTGTTCTTTTCTGGCTTCGACCTTCAATAACGTCGTCTGAGGTGCTGCCGAGTTGCAGGTAAATTCGTTTCTTACTCGTCGCCAGTATTAAATCCGTGTGTTAATGGTGATATGGAATGCAGGAGTTGGTTTAACAAGTCTTTACTGAATGGAGACAATCTGGAAACTGAAACTACAGAAGCCTGCCAGGGCCTTTTATACAGGGATGGTCACTGCCGGTACTGCAGTCTGAGACCAGTTATTCCCTTAAAGGGACATACACAACAGGGGGGTTAAGTGTGTGCTGGGATAAATGGTGGGAACCGGATCAGGGGAGCTATGTCTGTACTGCCCCATAGGCATTTCCATCATTTTCCGCAGCCAGTGGCAAGATAACGGGAGGGGGATGGACTGGGAGTCTCACCTGGACGCATGCGCGATCCCATACTCCCCAATCTCAATTAATGCCACTGAACTACAGGAAACTTTCGATTTAGCGGCACCTAAATAACCGGAAATTTCGGTTATCCGGCAAAATTCAGGAGTAGGTTCAGGTAAGTTTTATTACTTGCCTTCCTCGATCTGTTGCTGTGCAAGGGTGTGGCTGCAGCTGTTGCTAAGCTACAGAGAAGCTTGGAACTTGTGGCCATTGTTCTGAACCTGTTGCTAAGCAGCAGGGTTTGTTGCTTTATACGGAGCTCTCAGCTCCGTATCTTTTACTATAGCTTTCGGTTATCCGGAATTTTTGATGAACCTGGTGGGACGTTTTTGAAAATATAGAGGTCCCATCCTGGATCTGTATGGCATCCGACATCCTGGTGGTGTGTCAGTTAGGGATAGTTCTCTACCTGGTGTGCATCCAGTGTAGGAGAAAGGGTCCCAAATTAGAGTTAAAAACTAAAAAGGTGTGGAAGGAACATTATGCCTGGGTGGAAGAAGAGACACCCATTTGAGTTTTGCGTCGCATCACTTAAACGTGATGGTTGTTGTTTGTTATTTTTAATAAAGATTGTTTTGTTGAGATACCGCGGCAAACGTGGGAGTCGAGACCAGAGTTAGTTAAACACAACTGCTTTAATCAACCTCATGGCAAAGAGGAACTGGAAAAGACCGCGCAACCACTTAAATACTCCCCAGACAGGAAATGCTCCCGGCAGCCTGTCCCTGCGGGAAACAAGTTGCTGGAGTAGAGGGCACCCGGCTGGGGGCATCTGCTTAAACTGTCCGTGCCGCCGTGAGCGGATTATGTCCAGTGGTGGCGTGTCGCCACAGAGCTCCCCCCAGAATCCACTTAGGAGGAGTGGATGAGTCGTGACGGTGGTCTAATGGTTCTGCCGGAGCGGCTCTGAGTGGTCGCTGGTCTAGTTGGTGGGGCCGGGCGGTTCGCCGCCGGCTGTGCTGGCTTGCTGGCGGGACGGCCTCTAGTTGGAGGTCGGGCCACGGGGACCTGTCCCCCTGGTTCTGTTTGTGCTGGTTTGAGCCGGTTGATGGAGACTGTGTCGACTCTGTCGCCGAGTCGCAGCTTGAAGACCTTGTCCCCGGTTTGTAGTACCTCGTGCGGTCCGTCGTACGGGGGTCGCAGGGGTCCGCGGTGCGCGTCGTGTCGCACGAAGACGAAGCGTGCCTGCTGTAAGTTTGGTGGGACGTGAGGTGCGAGTTCGCCGTGTCGGTTGACCGGAAGTGGGGCGAACTTTTGAGCGGAAGGGAAAGAGTTGAGCCGCTGCTGTTCGGCCGACCAAGGCATGGTAGCCTCCGGAAGGAATTCGCCTGGGACGCGCAGCGGTTGTCCATAGACTAACTCCGCTGCCGAGGACTGGAGGTCTTCCTTGACCGCGGTGCGTAGGCCTAGTAGCACCCATGGTAGGCGGTCAGTCCAGGTACTGTCCTGCAGGCTGGCGCAGAGTGAGGCCTTGAGTGACCTGTGGAAGCGTTCACACAGCCATTGGCCTGCGGGTGGTACGCCGTGGTTCGGTGGAGCGTCACCCCGAGGTTGCGTGCTGTGGCCGTCCAGAGTTCGGAGGTGAACTGGGCGCCTCTGTCGGAGGTTATGTCGGCTGGTACGCCGAACCTTGCGACCCAGGTGTTAACGAACGCCCTGGCGATGTCGGCTGTGGTGGTGGAGGGCAGTGGCACTGCCTCAGGCCAGCGTGTGTAGCGGTCGACCATCGTGAGGAGATAAGTTTGGCCTTGCGATGGCGGCAGAGGACCGATGATGTCGACGTGTACGTGGTCGAAGCGACGGCCGGGTACCTCGAAATCTCCCAGGGGTGCTTTTGTGTGTAGCTGTACCTTAGCCCATTGGCAGGCAAGGCAGGAGGTGGCCCAAGTCCGAACATCTTTGCTGAGGCCGCGCCAGACGAAACGCTGGGAGAGGAGTTTGACGGATGCGCGGGCACCCGGATGGATGCGCGCGTGTAGCACGTCGAAGATGCGGCGGCGCCAGGTTGCAGGGACGACCGGCCTGGGTTGGCCAAGTGAGACATCGCAAGTGACTGCCGTGGCTTCGGGCCCGTGCGCGACCTTGGCTAGGCGTAGCCCTGGCAGGCTGGTAGCCGCCGAGAGGAGGTCTGGGTCCGTGAGCTGGGCCGCTGCTAGTTGCGCGTAGTCGACCGCGAGGTGATTCGCGCAGATGGCGGGACGGAAAAGGCAGTCGGCGACAACGTTGTCTCTACCGGAGACGTGCTGGATGTCCGTAGTAAACTCGGACACGGCCGCGAGCTGGCGTTGCTGCCTAGCGGACCAGGGTTCGGTGTGCTTGGCCATCGCGTATGTGAGCGGCTTGTGGTCCACGTACGCGCTGAAGGGGCGGCCCTCCAGGAGGAACCTGAAATGGCGACCGACAGGTGGAGCGCGAGAAGCTCGCGGTCGAAAGTAGAGTATTTGACCTCCGGGGGGCGCAGTTGGCGGCTGTAGAAGGCAAGTGGCTGCCACGCGCCATTGGCCCACTGCTCGAACACGGCTCCGGCCGTGTGGTCGGAGGCGTCGGTGGTGAGCGCGACCCGGGCATCGGCCCTCGGGTGTGCGAGCAGGGTGGCATCGGCGAGCGCGTTTTTGGTGGCGTCGAAGGCGGCTGACGAGTCAGTGGTCCAGGCTACGGCCATCTTGCCGGATTTACCTCGGAGGGAGTCGTATAGGGGCTTCATGAGGGCTGCAGCGCTGGGGATGTACCTGTTGTAGAAGTTCACCATCCCGAGGAACTCCTGGAGGCCCTTGATGGTGTTGGGGCGGGGGAATTGCTGGACGGCCTGCACCTTGTTGGGCAGGGGGACGGCCCCAGCAGGGGTGATGTGGTGACCGAGAAAATCGATCTCGGTTAGGCCGAATTGGCACTTCGCCGGGCTGAGGATGAGCCCGTGTTGGGCTAGGCGCCCGAACAGGATGCAAATGTGTTCGAGGTGTTCCTGTTGGGAGGAGCTGGCCACGAGAGTGTCGTCTAGATAGACGAATAGGAAGTTCAGGTCCCGGAGGACTGAGTCCATAAGGCGCTGGAAAGCCTGGGCTGCATTCTTGAGGCCGAAAGGCATCCTCAGGAAGTCAAACAGGCCGAATGGGGTGATGACGGCCGTTTTGGGGATGTCCGCGGGGTGTACGGGGATTTGGTGGTAACCGCGCACCAGGCTGACCTTGGAAAAGACGGTTCGTCCGGCCAGTCGGGCCGAGAAGTCCTGGATGTGCGGCACCGGGTATCGGTCAGGGGTGGTGGCGTCGTTGAGGCGGCGGTAGTCCTCGCAAGGGTGCCAGCCTCCGCCGGGCTTGGGGGTGATGTGAAGGGGCGAGGCCCAAGGGCTGCTGGAGCGGCGGATGATGCCGAGTTGTCCCATGGTGGTGAACTCGGCCCGCGCGATTTCCAGCTTGGCCGGGTTGAGTCTGCGAGCGTGGGCAGAAACCGGGGGGCCGGTGGTGGGGATATAGTGCTCCACACCGTGTTTGGCGGCTTTGGCCAAAAAGGTCGGGTTAGTGAGGGTGGGAAACTCGGCTAGAAGTGCCGAGTAGTCGTCCGTGGCTCTGGCCGGCCGAACGGGCCGGGGTAAATGCGCCAGGGATGGGGGCCATAGTGTTGATGTCGACGAGGCGGTGCCTCGGAATGTCGACAAGGAGGCCGTGGGCACGTAGGAAGTCGGCGCCGATGAGTGGGCAGAGGACCCTGGCTGTGAGGAACTCCCAGCAGTAGCGGCGGCCTGCGAGGTCGAGCGTGACCATGCGGGTGCCATATGTGCGGATGTCAGAGCCATTGGCTGCGGCCAGCGTGATACACCGTGCGCTGCGTTGGATTTCGAGGGCGGAGGCGGTGGTGATGCTGTGCTGGGCCCCTGTGTCGCACAGAAATCGACGGTTGGTGCTGTCATCAGTGACGTACAGTAGAGGCCCCTTTTGCCCCGCGGCCATCGTGGGGGCCGGTGCGGGTGGGGGGGTTTGAAAGTGCACGGTGGCATGCAGCGTTGGGCCCTAGTGCCAAAACGGGTGTGGTAGTAGCAGTGACCCGGAGTGGTAGGGCGGTCGGGCCAAGTGGGCCGGGAAGACCGCGTGGTCATTGCCGTGAGGTCGGGCGTGACGTCGCGGGCGGACTGCGCAGAGAGCAGCCGGTCGGCCTTTTCAGCTATCTCATTCAGGTCGGTAGAGCCAGATTCCACAATGAGCGGGCGGATGCTGGCGGGGAGCTGCCGAATGAAAAGCGTGCGAAAGAGGGCGCCGGTGTTTTTGTCGTCCGAGAGGAACAGCATGTGGGAGAGCAGATCCGACGGTGAAGCGTCACCAAGGCCGGGGAGGTCGAGGAGTTGGCAGTTGCGCTGGTAAGAGGACGTTTGAAATTTTTTAAGGAGCGCAGCCTTCAGATGCTCGTACTTGCCTTCCGCTGGTGGCTCCTGCAGCGCTGCCCAAACCTTGGGGACTGTGGCGTAGGTGAGAGAGGCGATGAGGTAGTCGTACTTCGTGGCGTCGACTGTAATGTGTTTCAGCCGGAATCTGGACTCGGCTTCAACAAACCAGGCTTCGGCCAGGTTCTCCCAAAAGTCCGATAGTTTAACCGTGACTGCGTTTGTATCCGCCATGCTAGCTTAGGATTCGTCCTGAGCGTCGGGGTCACCAGTGTTGAGATACCGCGGCAAACGTGGGAGTCGAGACCAGAGTTAGTTAAACACAACTGCTTTAATCAACCTCATGGCAAAGAGGAACTGGAAAAGACCGCGCAACCACTTAAATACTCCCCAGACAGGAAGTGCTCCCGGCAGCCTGTCCCTGCGGGAAACAAGTTGCTGGAGTAGAGGGCCCCCGGCTGGGGGCGTCTGCTTAAACTGTCCGTGCCGCCGTGAGCGGGTTATGTCCAGTGGTGGCGTGTCGCCACAGTTTCTTCATTTCATTGTGTTATTTTAATAAAGATTGTGACTGTTTGATACTACAGAATAAAAATGTTGTAATGTACCAAGTAGTGCAGGGGTGTTGGATCCCCTCGACGTTTGGATTGTTTGCAATGAATCGTATTTGCCATCTGTAGATGCCTGTTGTACACCGCATTTTCTCTAAGTACGGGAAATGTGGGCTGAGGGATTATGGATGGTTATTTGTGGGGGGGTCAGAAATTTTGCTCACCTTGGCTGGACATTTCAAGCAAGTTTCAGTATCCTAAGGGGGACTGAAGGATTTGAAAATTTCATACATCTCCCCCCTGCCCCCCGAAGATTTATTTGTTTTTTAAAAGAAACCCTGGTCAGACTGAGTTGTAAAATCCAGGGTACAACAAAGTGGCTGCGGTCAGACCTCGTGACCGAAAGCCTGTCAGTTTCAATTCAGACCCTGGCAAGCTAACAGCTTGTGCCTTTCAATGTCTGCAGCAAGGAGATCACGAAACCAGACAAGACTTTTGCATATGCAATGGGGACAAACCCAATTACAATCTGACCTACGCATAAAGACCATCAAGGTGTTTGCTCAAACAATCAAAATAATCAGCGGGGCCACCGAGACGGGGCTGGCCCCCATCAAAGAACCTATTCGACAAAGGAGAGCAGTTGCAGAACCGGCAGGAACCGATTACCAGCCATCCAAGTCGATGGGCCAAGATCGATACCTTTTGTTTAATTCCAGCCCGCTCAAATCAGACAAAAGAATGAGCTGATTGAGCGTAGAGATAAGGGCTACCGAGGGGGGTATAACTAACCTCTTGAGAAGCCATTCGCTCTCTCGCGCCTCGCCTCCTGCGCCCTGTCTCGACATCAACCAAGGAAGAAGACCATCGAAGGAGAGCCCGTCCAGAAAGGTAGGATACCCTGTCAGAGACCTTTTAATTACTGGGGTATCTTTACCTGGATGGTGAAGTCTGTGCAACAGCGGGACCAGGTGACATCGGCAGGAGCAGGGCAAAGGGGCAAGGCTTTTCTTTCAACATCTCAGACCGGTGAGCATTATATTTCTGACCCATCGCAAGAAAATCTAGCTAGGTGTAGAGGGTGGGAGTTAAGGGGATTGCTGAATTGTCATTTTAGCCATTTTCCCTCGATGTGCCATGTCTCCTCCCCTGTTAAGTGTAAGTGTACTGCATTCATATCATCCTTTTGTATAGTATTGTTATCTTATTTTCTCTGTTAATAAATTTTGGTTTTCTTTGTACCAAACCACTGGTCTGCTCATTTGTCTATGTCGCTATCTGCCAATAAGTCCAGGTATCAGAACTAAGGGGTGAGCGATCCGAACCGCTCAGAGATAAGGCAGCTGGAGATATAACTGACTGGCCAAAGCAAGTAGCAAAAACCACTTACAGTTGGGGTGAGTGTGTTGGGGTGAGTGTGTTGGGGGTGAGTGTGTTGGTGTGTGTGTTGGGGGGGTATCATAGAGTCATAGAGTCATAGAGTCATAGAGTTATACAGCACAGAAAGAGGCCCTTCGGCCCATCGTGTCTGCACCGTCCATCAAGCCTTGTCTAATCTAATCCCATTTTCCAGCATTTGTTCCATAGCCTTGTATGCAATGGCATTTCAAGTGCTCATCCAAATGCTTCTTGAATGTTGTGAGGGTTCCTGCCTCTACCACCCTTTCAGGCAGTGAGTTCCAGACTCCAACCACCATCTGGGTGAAAAAGTTCCTCCTCAAATCCCCTCTAAACCTCCTGCCCCTTACCTTGAATCTATGTCCCCTTGTAATTGACCACCCTACTAAGGGGAAAAGTTCCTCTTTATCTACCCTATCTATGCTGGGGTGAGTCTGCTGGGGTGAGTGTGCTGGGGTGAGTGTGTTGGGGGTGAGTGTGTTGGGGGTGAGTGTTTTGGTGTGTGTGTTGGGGTGAGTGTGTTGAGGTGAGTGTTGGGGCGAGTGTGTTGGGGCGAGTGTGTTGGGGTGAGTGTGTTGGGCTGAGAGTGTTGGGGTGAGTGTGTTGGGGTGAGTGTGTTGGGCTGAGAGTGTTGGGGTGAGTGTGTTGGGGTGAGTGTGTTGGGCTGAGAGTGTTGGGGTGAGTGTGTTGGGGGAGTGTGTTGGGGTGAGTGTGTTGGGGGTGAGTGTGTTTGGGTGAGTGTGTTGGGTGAGTGTGTTGGGGTGAATGTGTTGGGGTGAGTGTGTTGGGGTGAGTGTGTTGGGGTGTGTGTTGGGGTGTGTGTGTTGGGTGAGTGTGTTGGGGTGAATGTGTTGGGGTGAGTGTGTTGGGGTGAGTGTGTTGGGGTGTGTGTTGGGGTGTGTGTTGTGGGGTGAGTGTGTTGGGGTGAGTGTGTTGGGGTGAGTGTGTTGGGGTGAGTGTGTTGGGGTAATTGTGTTGGGGTGAGTGTGTTGGGGCGAGTGTGTCGGGGCGAGTGTGTCGGGGTGACTGTGTTGGGGTGAGTGTGTTGGGGTGTGTGTGTTGGGGTGAATGTGTTGGGGTGAGTGTGTTGGGGTGAGTGTGTTGAGGTGAGTGTGTTGGGGGTGAGTGTGTTGGGGTGAGTGTGTTGGGGTGAGTGTGTTGGGGTGAGTGTGTTATTGTGAGTGTGTTGGGGGTGTGTGTGTTGGGGTGACTGTGTTGGGGTGAGCGTTCTGGGGTGAGTGTGTTGGGGTGAGCGTGTTGGGGTGAGTGTTTTGGGCGTGAGTGTGTTGGGGTGAGTGTGTTGGGGTGAATGCGTTGGGGTTGAGTGTGTTGGTGTGAGTGTGTTGGGGTGAGTGTGTTTGGCAGTGTGTTGGGGTGAGTGTGTTGAGGTGAGTGTGTTCGGTTGAGTGTGTTGGGGTGAGTGTGTTGGGGTGAGTGTGTTGGGGTGAGTGTGTTAGGGTGGGTGTGTTGGGGTGAGTGTGTTGGGGTGAGTGTGTTGAGGTGAGTGTGTTGGGGTGAGTGCATTGGGGGTGAGGGTTTTGGGGTGAGTGTGTTGGGTGAGTGTGTTGGAGTGAGTGTGTTGTGGTGAGTGTGTTGGGGTGGGTGTATTGGGGGTGAGTGTGTTGGTGTGAGTGTGTTGGTGTGAGTGTGTTGGGGTGAGTGTGTTGGGGTGAGTGTGTTGGGGTGAGTGTGTTGGGGTGAGTGTGTTGGGGTGAGTGTGTTGGGGTGAGTGTGTTGGGGTGAGTGTATTGGGGGTGAGTGTGTTGGAGTGAGTATTTTGGGGTGAGTGTGTTGGAGTGAGTGTGTTGTGGTGAGTGTCTTGGGGTGGGTGTATTGGGGGTGAGTGTGTTGGTGTGAGTGTGTTGGGGTGAGTGTGTTGGGGTGAGTGTGTTGGGGTGAGTGTGTTGGGGTGAGTGTGTTGGGGTGAGTGTATTGGGGGTGAGTGTGTTGGAGTGAGTATTTTGGGGTGAGTGTGTTGGGGTGAGTGTGTTGGGGTGTGTGTTGGGGGTGAGTGTGTTGGGGTGAGTGTGTTGGGGTGAGTGTGTTGGGGTGAGTGTGTTGGGGGAGTGTGTGCTGGGGTGAATGTGTTGGGGGGAGTGTGCTGGGGTGAGTGTGATCGGGTGTGTTGCGGTGAGACTGTTGGGGTGAGTGTGTTGGGGTGAGTGTGTTTGGGTGAGTGTGTTGGGGGTGAGTGTTTTGGGGTGAGTGTGTTGGGGTGAGTGTGTTGGGGTGAGTATATTCGTGTCAGTGTGTTGGGGTGAATGTGTTGGGGTGAGTGTGTTGGGGTGGGTGTGTTGGGGTGAGTGTGTTGGGGGTGAGTGTGTTGGGGTGAGTGTGTTGGGGTGAGTGTGCTGGGGTGAGTGTGTTGGGGTGAGTATGTTGGGGTGAGTGTGTTGGGGTGAGTGTGTTGGGGTGAGTGTGCTGGGGTGAGTGTGTTGGGGTGAGTGTGTTGGAGTGAGTGTGTTGGGATGTGTGTGTTGGCGGTGTGTTTTGGGGTGAGTGAGTTGGGGGTGAGTGTGTTGGGGTGAGTGTGTTGGGGTGAGTGTGTTGCGGTGAGTGTGTTGGGGTGAGTGTGTTGTGGTGAGTATGTTGGGGTGAGGCTGTTGGGGTGAATGTGTTGGGGTGAGTGTGTTGGGGGTGAGTGTGTTGGGGTGAGTGTGTTGGAGTGAGTGTGTTGGGGTGAGTGTGTTGGAGTGAGTGTGTTGGGATGTGTGTGTTGGCGGTGTGTTTTGGGGTGAGTGAGTTGGGGGTGAGTGTGTTGGGGTGAGTGTGTTGGGGTGAGTGTGTTGGGGTGAGTGTGTTGTGGTGAGTGTGTTGGGGTGTGTGTGTTGGCGGTATGTGTTTGGGTGAGTGAGTTGGGGGTGAGTGTGTTGGGGTGAGTGTGTTGGGGGTGAGTGTGTTAGGGTACGTGTGTTGGGATGAGTGTGTTGGGGTGAGTGTGTTGGGGTGAGTGTGTTGGGGTGAATGTGTTGGGGTGAGTGTGTTGGGGTGAGTGTGTTGGGGTGAGTGTGTTGGGGTGAGTGTGTTGGGGTGAGTGTATTGGGGTGAGTGTGTTGGGGTGAGTGTGTCGGGGTGAGTGTGTTGGGGTGAGTGTGTTGGGGTGTGTGTGTTGGGGTGAGTGTGTCGGGGTGAGTGTGTTGGGGTGAGTGTGTTGGGGTGAGTGTGTTGGGGTAATTGTGTTGGGGTGAGTGTGTTGGGGCGAGTGTGTCGGGGTGAGTGTGTTGGGCTGAATGCGTTGGGGTTGAGTGTGTTGGTGTGAGTGTGTTGGGGTGAGTGTGTTTGGCAGTGTGTTGGGGTGAGTGTGTTGAGGTGAGTGTGTTGGGGGTGAGTGTGTTGGGGTGAGTGTGTTGGGGTGAGTGTGTTATTGTGAGTGTGTTGGGGGTGTGTGTGTTGGGGTGACTGTGTTGGGGTGAGCGTTCTGGGGTGAGTGTGTTGGGGTGAGTGTGTTGGGGTGAGTGTTTTGGGCGTGAGTGTGTTGGGGTGAGTGTGTTGGGGTGAATGCGTTGGGGTTGAGTGTGTTGGTGTGAGTGTGTTGGGGTGAGTGTGTTTGGCAGTGTGTTGGGGTGAGTGTGTTGAGGTGAGTGTGTTCGGTTGAGTGTGTTGGGGTGAGTGTGTTGGGGTGAGTGTGTTGGGGTGAGTGTGTTAGGGTGGGTGTGTTGGGGTGAGTGTGTTGGGGTGAGTGTGTTGAGGTGAGTGTGTTGGGGTGAGTGCATTGGGGGTGAGGGTTTTGGGGTGAGTGTGTTGGGTGAGTGTGTTGGAGTGAGTGTGTTGTGGTGAGTGTGTTGGGGTGGGTGTATTGGGGGTGAGTGTGTTGGTGTGAGTGTGTTGGTGTGAGTGTGTTGGGGTGAGTGTGTTGGGGTGAGTGTGTTGGGGTGAGTGTGTTGGGGTGAGTGTATTGGGGGTGAGTGTGTTGGAGTGAATATTTTGGGGTGAGTGTGTTGGGGTGAGTGTGTTGGGGTGTGTGTTGGGGGTGAGTGTGTTGGGGTGAGTGTGTTGGGGTGAGTGTGTTGGGGGTGAGTGTGTTGGGGTGAGTGTGTTAGGGTGAGTGTGTTGGGTTGAGTGTGTTCGGGAGTGTGTGCTGGGGTGAATGTGTTGGGTGTGTGTGTTGGGGTGAGTGTGATCGGGTGTGTTGCGGTGAGACTGTTGGGGTGAGTGTGTTGGGGTGAGTGTGTTTGGGTGAGTGTGTTGGGGGTGAGTGTTTTGGGGTGAGTGTGTTGGGGTGAGTATATTCGTGTCAGTGTGTTGGGGTGAATGTGTTGGGGTGAGTGTGTTGGGGTGGGTGTGTTGGGGTGAGTGTGTTGGGGGTGAGTGTGTTGGGGTGAGTGTGTTGGGGGTGAGTGTGTTGGGGTGAGTGTGCTGGGGTGAGTGTGTTGGAGTGAGTGTGTTGGGATGTGCGTGTTGGCGGTGTGTTTTGGGGTGAGTGAGTTGGGGGTGAGTGTGTTGGGGTGAGTGTGTTGGGGTGAGTGTGTTGGGGTGAGTGTGTTGGGGTGAGTGTGTTGTGGTGAGTATGTTGGGGTGAGGCTGTTGGGGTGAATGTGTTGGGGTGAGTGTGTTGGGGGTGAGTGTGTTGGGGGTGAGTGTGTTGGGGTGAGTGTGTTGGAGTGAGTGTGTTGGAGTGAGTGTGTTGGGGTGAGTGTGTTGGAGTGAGTGTGTTGGGATGTGTGTGTTGGCGGTGTGTTTTGGGGTGAGTGAGTTGGGGGTGAGTGTGTTGGGGTGAGTGTGTTGGGGTGAGTGTGTTGGGGTGAGTGTGTTGTGGTGAGTGTGTTGGGGTGTGTGTGTTGGCGGTATGTGTTTGGGTGAGTGAGTTGGGGGTGAGTGTGTTGAGGTGAGTGTGTTGGGGGTGAGTGTGTTGGGGGTGAGTGTGTTAGGGTAAGTGTGTTGGGATGAGTGTGTTGGGGTGAGTGTGTTGGGGTGAGTGTGTTGGGGTGAATGTGTTGGGGTGAGTGTGTTGGGGTGAGTGTGTTGGGGTGAGTGTGTTGGGGTGAGTGTGTTGGGGTGAGTGTTGGGGGTGAGTGTATTGGGGTGAGTGTGTTGGGGTGAGTGTGTCGGGGTGAGTGTGTTGGGGTGAGTGTGTTGGGGTGTGTGTGTTGGGGTGAGTGTGTCGGGGTGAGTGTGTTGGGGTGAGTGTGTTGGGGTGAGTGTGTTGGGGTGAGTGTGTTGGGGTGAGTGTTTTGGGCGTGAGTGTGTTGGGGTAAGTGTGTTGGGCTGAATGCGTTGGGGTTGAGTGTGTTGGTGTGAGTGTGTTGGGGTGAGTGTGTTTGGCAGTGTGTTGGGGTGAGTGTGTTGAGGTGAGTGTGTTGGGTTGAGTGTGTTGGGGTGAGTGTGTTGGTGTTAGTGTGTTGGGGTGAGTGTGTTAGGGTGGGTGTGTTGGGGTGAGTGTGTTGGGGTGAGTGTGTTGAGGTGAGTGTGTTGGGGTGAGTGCATTGGGGGTGAGTGTTTTGGGCGTGAGTGTGTTGGGTGAGTGTGTTGGGGTGAGTGTGTTGGGGTGCGTGTGTTGCGGTGAGTGTGTTGGGGTGAGTGTATTGGGGTGAGTGTGTTGGAGTGAGTGTGTTGGGGTGAGTGTATTGGGGTGAGTGTGTTGGGGTGAGTGTGTTGGGGTGAGTGTGTTGCGGTGAGTGTGTTGGGGTGAGTGTATTGGGGTGAGTGTGTTGGAGTGAGTGTGTTGGGGTGAGTGTGTTGCGGTGAGTGTGTTGGGGTGAGTGTATTGGGGTGAGTGTGTTGGGTGAGTGTGTTGGGGTGAGTGTGTTGGGGTGAGTGTGTTGCGGTGAGTGTGTTGGGGTGAGTGTATTGGGGTGAGTGTGTTGGAGTGAGTGTGTTTGGGTGAGTGTGTTGGTGTGAGTGTGTTGGGGTGAGTGTGTTGGGGTGAGTGTGTTGGGGTGAGTGTGTTGGGGTGAGTGTATTGGGGTGAGTGTGTTGGGGTGAGTGTGTTGGGGTGAGTGTGTTGGGGTGAGTGTGTTGGGGTGTGTGTTGGGGGTGAGTGTGTTGGGGTGAGTGTGTTGGGGGTGAGTGTGTTGGGATGTGTGTGTTGGCGGTGTGTTTTGGGGTGAGTGAGTTGGGGGTGAGTGTGTTGGGGTGAGTGTGTTGGGGTGAGTGTGTTGGGGTGAGTGTGTTGTGGTGAGTATGTTGGGGTGAGGCTGTTGGGGTGAATGTGTTGGGGTGAGTGTGTTGGGGTGAGTGTGTTGGGGTGAGTGTGTTGGAGTGAGTGTGTTGGAGTGAGTGTGTTGGGGTGAGTGTGTTGGAGTGAGTGTGTTGGGATGTGTGTGTTGGCGGTGTGTTTTGGGGTGAGTGAGTTGGGGGTGAGTGTGTTGGGGTGAGTGTGTTGGGGTGAGTGTGTTGGGGTGAGTGTGTTGTGGTGAGTGTGTTGGGGTGTGTGTGTTGGCGGTATGTGTTTGGGTGAGTGAGTTGGGGGTGAGTGTGTTGGGGTGAGTGTGTTGGGGGTGAGTGTGTTAGGGTAAGTGTGTTGGGATGAGTGTGTTGGGGTGAGTGTGTTGGGGTGAGTGTGTTGGGGTGAATGTGTTGGGGTGAGTGTGTTGGGGTGAGTGTGTTGGGGTGAGTGTGTTGGGGTGAGTGTTGGGGGTGAGTGTATTGGGGTGAGTGTGTTGGGGTGAGTGTGTCGGGGTGAGTGTGTTGGGGTGAGTGTGTTGGGGTGTGTGTGTTGGGGTGAGTGTGTCGGGGTGAGTGTGTTGGGGTGAGTGTGTTGGGGTGAGTGTGTTGGGGTGAGTGTGTTGGGGTGAGTGTTTTGGGCGTGAGTGTGTTGGGGTGAGTGTGTTGGGCTGAATGCGTTGGGGTTGAGTGTGTTGGTGTGAGTGTGTTGGGGTGAGTGTGTTTGGCAGTGTGTTGGGGTGAGTGTGTTGAGGTGAGTGTGTTGGGTTGAGTGTGTTGGGGTGAGTGTGTTGGGGTTAGTGTGTTGGGGTGAGTGTGTTAGGGTGGGTGTGTTGGGGTGAGTGTGTTGGGGTGAGTGTGTTGAGGTGAGTGTGTTGGGGTGAGTGCATTGGGGGTGAGTGTTTTGGGCGTGAGTGTGTTGGGTGAGTGTGTTGGGGTGAGTGTGTTGGGGTGAGTGTGTTGCGGTGAGTGTGTTGGGGTGAGTGTATTGGGGTGAGTGTGTTGGAGTGAGTGTGTTGGGGTGAGTGTGTTGCGGTGAGTGTGTTGGGGTGAGTGTATTGGGGGTGAGTGTGTTTGGGTGAGTGTGTTGGTGTGAGTGTGTTGGGGTGAGTGTGTTGGGGTGAGTGTGTTGGGGTGAGTGTGTTGGGGTGAGTGTATTGGGGTGAGTGTGTTGGAGTGAGTGTGTTGGGGTGAGTGTGTTGGGGTGAGTGTGTTGGGGTGAGTGTGTTGTGGTGTGTGTTGGGGGTGAGTGTGTTGGGGTGAGTGTGTTGGGGGTGAGTGTGTTGGGGTGAGTGTGTTAGGGTGAGTGTGTTGGGTTGAGTGTGTTCGGGAGTGTGTGTTGGGGTGAATCTGTTGGGGGGAGTGTGTTTGGGGTGAGTGTGTTGGGGTGAGTATATTCGTGTTAGTGTGTTGGGGTGAATGTGTTGGTGTGAGTGTGTTGGGGTGGGTGTGTTGGGGTGAGTGTGTTGGGGGTGAGTGTGTTGGGGTGAGTGTGTTGGGGTGAGTGTGTTGGGGTGAGTGTGCTGGGGTGAGTGTGTTGGGGTGAGTATGTTGGGGTGAGTCTGTTGGGGTGAGTCTATTGGGGTGGGTGTGTTGGATTGAGTGTGTTGGGGTGAGTGTGTTGGGGTGAGTGTGTTGGGATGTGTGTGTTGGCGGTGTGTTTTGGGGTGAATGAGTTGGGAGTGAGTGTGTTGGGGTGAGTGTGTTGGGGTGAGTGTGTTGGGGTGAGTGTGTTGGGGTGTGTGTGTTGGCGGTATGTGTTTGGGTGAGTGAGTTGGGGGTGAGTGTGTGTGTTGGGCTAAGTGTTTTGGGGTGTGTGTGTTGGCGGTGTGTGTTGGGGTTAGTGTGTTCGGGTGAGTGTTTTGGGGTGAGTGTGTTGGGTGAGTGTGTTGGGGGTGAGTGTGTTAGGGTAAGTGTGTTGGGATGAGTGTGCTGGGGTGAGTGTGTTGGGGTGAGTGTGTTGGGGTGAGTGTGTTGGGTTGAGTGTGTTGGGGCGTGTGTGTTGCGGGTGAGTGTGTTGGGGTGAGTGTTTTGGGGTGAGTGTGTTCTGGTGAGTTTATTGGGGTGTGTGTGTTGGGGTGAGTGTGTTGGGGTGAGTGTGTTGGGGTGAGTGTGTTGGGGTGCGTGTGTTGGGGTTGAGTGTGTTGGGGTGCGTGTGTTGGGGGTAAGTGTGTTGGGGTGAGTGTGTTGGGGGTGAGTTTTTTGCGGTGAGTGTGTTGGGGTGAGTGTGTTGGGGTGAGTGTGTTGAGGTGAGTGTGTTGGGGTGAGTGTGTTGAGGTGAGTGTGTTGGGGGTGAGTGTGCTGGGGGGCTGTTTTGGGGTGAGTGTTTTGGGGTGAGTGTGTTGGGGTGAGTGTGTTGGGGTGAGTGTGTTGGGGTGAGTGTGTTATTGTGAGTGTGTTGGGGGTGTGTGTGTGTTGGTGTGACTGTGTTGGGGTGAGTGTTTTGGGGTGAGTGTGTTGGGGTGAGTGTGTTGGGGTGAATGCGTTGGGGTTGAGTGTGTTGTTGTGCGTGTGTTGGGGTGAGTGTGTTTGGCAGTGTGTTGGGGTGAGTGTGTTGAGGTGAGTGTGTTGGGTTGAGTGTGTTGGGGTGAGTGTGTTGGGGTGAGTGTGTTGGGGTGAGTGTGTTAGGGTTGGTGTGTTGGTGTGAGTGTGTTGGGGTGAGTGTGTTGATGTGAGTGTGTTGGGGTGAGTGCATTGGGGGTGAGGGTTCTGGGGTGAGTGTGTTGGGTGAGTGTGTTGGGGTGAGTGTGTTGTGGTTAGTGTGTTGGTGTGAGTGTATTGGGGGTGAGTGTGTTGGGGTGAGTGTGTTGGTGTGAGTGTGTTGGGGTGAGTGTGTTGGGGTGAGTGTGTTGGGGTGAGTGTGTTGGAGTGAGTGTGTTGGGGTGAGTGTGTTGGGGTGAGTGTGTTGGGGTGTGTGTGTTGGGGTGTGTGTTGGGGGTGAGTGTGTTCGGGTGAGCGTGTTGGGGTGAGTGTGTTGGGGGTGAGTGTGTTGGGGTGAGTGTGTTGGGGGTGAGTGTGTTGGGGTGTGTGTGTTGGGGTGTGTGTTGGGGGTGAGTGTGTTCGGGTGAGCGTGTTGGGGTGAGTGTGTTGGGGGTGAGTGTGTTGGGTTGAGTGTGTTCGGGAGTGTGTGTTGGGGTGAATGTGTTGGGGGGAGTGTGTTGGGGTGAGTGTGATCGGGTGTGTTGCAGTGGGTCTGTTGGGGTGAGTGTGTTTGGGTGAGTGTGTTGGGGTGAGTGTTTTGGGGTGAGTGTGTTGGGGTGAGTATATTCGTGTTAGTTTGTTGGAGTGAATGTGTTGGGGTGAGTGTGTTGTGGTGGGTGTGTTGGGGTGAGTGTGTTGGGGGTGAGTGTGTTGGGGTGAGTGTGTTGGGTGAGTGTGTTGGGGTGAGTGTGCTGGGGTGAGTGTGTTGGGGTGAGTATGTTGGGGTGAGTCTGTTGGGGTGAGTCTATTGGGGTGGGTGTGTTGGGGGTGATTGTGTTGGGGTGAGTGTGTTGGGGTGAATGTGTTGGGGTGAGTGAGTTGGGGGTGAGTTGAGCCACCAAATTTTGGAATCACCTACAAATGAGCAACCCCCAATGCTATCACTACGACGCCCTGAAATGCCAAGAGCTGACCATAAAGAAGAATACCCTCAGTCAACTAGTCCTGGCACTCAATAAAGTAACTAATAACAATACTAACAATAACCAGCCCCAGGACAGTGACAGGGTAACACAAAGAATTCGACCCAACACAATCGTCGCTAAGCAAAAGGAAAAATATCTGTCATATTGGGCAGAAACAACAAAAACCCAAAGCAAACTCAATTGCTACTTGGCCCTAAACAGACAATACAACATAGCTGATTACCTGACCATGGTAAAGGATAACAAACTGAGAAGAACCTTGACAAGGTACAGACTTAGCGAACATAGCCTAGCGATCGAAAAAGGCAGACACAGGCAGACCAGGCTGCCAAGAGAAGACAGGATATGCTCTCACTGCAGTCAGGGAGTAGTTGAGACAGAGATGCACTTCCTCACAGCCTGTGGAAAATATCAGGGCATCAGAGAGAATTTCTATCAAAAATTCTCACAAATATGCCCTGAATTCAGAAATCTGACTGACAACCAAAAACTCCCATTCCTACTGGGGGAGGAGAGAAGCTGTGTAACACTGGCGGCACACTATGTTACAGCTTGCCATGAACAGAGGGACAACCAGTAAACTAAGACAAGAGTATATATAAACAAGGCGAAAATATATTTATAAACTCAGGGATATACCTGTTTATACACTGTATGAATGGAACCGCGTTTATGTGTTCAACCATAAATGTATTTTGATGCTTTGGCAACATAAGATGTACCTTATCATGCCAATAAAGCGATTTGTATTGTATTGTATTGTATTGTGTTGGGGTGAGTGTGTTGGAGTGAGTGTGTTGGGGTGAGTGTGTTGGGGTGAGTGTGTTGGGATGTGTGTGTTGGTGGTGTGTTTTGGGGTGAGTGAGTTGGGGGTGAGTGTGTTGGGGTGAGTGTGTTGGGGTGAGTGTGTTGGGGTGAGTGTGTTGTGAGTGTGTTGGGGTGTGTGTGTTGGCGGTATGTGTTTGGGTGAGTGAGTTGGGGGTGAGTGTGTTGGGCTGTGTGTGTTGGGCTAAGTGTTTTGGGGTGTGTGTGTTGGCGGTGTGTGTTGGGGTTAGTGTGTTCGGGTGAGTGTTTTGGGGTGAGTGTGTTGGGGTGAGTGTGTTGGGGGTGAGTGTGTTAGGGTAAGTGTGTTGGGATGAGTGTGTTGGGGTGAGTGTGTTGGGGTGAGTGTGTTGGGGTGAGTGTGTTGGGTTGAGTCTGTTGGGGTGTGTGTATTGCGGGTGAGTGTGTTGGGGTGAGTGTGTTGGGTTGAGTGTGTTGGGGTGTGTGTGTTGCGGGTGAGTGTGTTGGGTGAGTGTGTTGGGGTGAGTGTGTTTGGGTGAGTCTGTTGGGGTGTGTGTTTGGGGTGAGTGTGTTGGGGTGAATGTGTTGGGGTGAGTGTTGGGGTGTGTGTTGGGGGTGAGTGTATTGGGGTGAGTGTGTTGGGCTGAGTGTGTTGGGGTGAGTGTGTTGGGGTAATTGTGTTGGGGTGAGTGTGTTGGGGTGAGTGTGTCGGGGTGAGTGTGTTGGGGTGAGTGTGTTGGGGTGTGTGTGTTGGGGTGAGTGTGTTATTGTGAGTGTGTTGGGGGTGTGTGTGTTGGGGTGACTGTGTTGGGGTGAGTGTTTTGGGGTGAGTGTGTTGGGGTGAGTGTGTTGGGGTGAGTGTTTTGGGCGTGAGTGTGTTGGGGTGAGTGTGTTGGGGTGAATGCGTTGGGGTTGAGTGTGTTGGTGTGAGTGTGTTGGGGTGAGTGTGTTTGGCAGTGTGTTGGGGTGAGTGTGTTGAGGTGAGTGTGTTGGGTTGAGTGTGTTGGGGTGAGTGTGTTGGGGTGAGTGTGTTGGGGTGAGTGTGTTAGGGTGGGTGTGTTGGGGTGAGTGTGTTGGGGTGAGTATGTTGAGGTGAGTGTGTTGGGGTGAGTGCATTGGGGGTGAGTGTTTTGGGCGTGAGTGTGTTGGGGGTGAGTGTGTTGGGGGTGAGTGTGTTGGGGTGAGTGTGTTGGGGTGAGTGGGTTGGGGTGAGTGTTTTGGGGTGAGTGTGTTTTGGTGAGTGTGTTGGGGTGAGTGTGTTGGGGGTGTGTGTTGGTGTGTGTGTTGGGGTGAGTGTGTTGGGGTGAGTGTGTTGGGGTGTGTGTGTTGGTGTGTGTGTTGGGGTGAGTGTGTTGGGGTGAGTGTGTTGGGGTGAGTGTATTGGGGTGAGTGTGTTGGTGTGTGTGTTGGGGTGAGTGTGTTGGTGTGTGTGTTGGGGTGAGTGTGTTGGGGTGAGTATGTTGTGGTGAGTGTGTTGGGGTGTGTGTGTTGGTGTGTGTGTTGGGGTGAGTGTGTTGGTGTGTGTGTTGGGGTGAGTGTGTTGGGGTGAGTATGTTGTGGTGAGTGTGTTGGGGTGTGTGTGTTGGTGTGTGTGTTGGGGTGAGTGTGTTGGTGTGTGTGTTGGGGTGAGTGTGTTGGGGTGAGTATGTTGGGGTATGTGTGTTGGTGTGTGTGTTGGGGTGAGTGTGTTGGTGTTTGAGTTGGGGTGAGTGTGTTGGGTTGAGTGTGTTGGGGTGAGTGTGTTGGGGTGTGTGTGTTGGTGTGTGTGTTGGGGTGAGTGTGTTGGGGTGTGTGTGTTGGGTTGTGTGTGTTGGGGTGTGTGTGTTGGGGTGAGTGTGTTGGTGTGTGTGTTGGGGTGTGTGTTGGTGTGTGTGTTGGGGTGAGTGTGTTGGGGTGAGTGTGTTGGTGTGTGTGTTGGGGTGAGTGTGTTGTGAAGCACTCGAAAATTTCATACATCTCCCCCCCGCCCCCCGAAGATTTATTTGATTTTTAAAAGAAACCCTGGTCAGACTGAGTTTTAAAATCCAGGGTACAACAAAGTGGCTGCGGTCAGACCTCGTGACCGAAAGCCTGTCAGTTTCAATTCAGTCCCTGACAGGCTAACAGCTTGTGCCTTTCAATGTCTGCAGCAAGGAGATCACGAAACCAGACAAGACTTTTGCATATGCATTGCGGACAAACCCAATTACAATCAGACCTACGCATAAAGGCCATCAAGGTGTTTGCTCAAACAATCAAAATAATCAGCGGGGCCACCGAGACTGGGCTGGCCCCCATCAAAGAACCTGTTGGACAAAGGAGAGCAGTTGCAGAACCGGCAGGAACTGATTACCAGCCATCCAAGTCGATGGGCCAAGATCGATAGCTTTTGTTTAATTCCAGCCTGCTCAAATCAGACAAAAGAATGAGCTGATTGACCATAGAGATAAGGGCTACTAAGGGGCATATAACTAGCCTCTCGAGAAGCCATTCGCTCTCTCCCACCTCGCCTCCTGCGCCCTGCCTCGCCATCAACCAAGGAAGAAGACCATCGAAGGAGAGCCCGTCCAGAGAGGTAGGATACCCTGTCAGAGACCTTTTAATTACTGGGGTATCTCTACCTGGACGGTGAAGTCTGTGCAACAGCGGGACCACGGGACATCAGCAGGCAACAGTGCAAAGGGGCAAGGCTTTTCTTTCAACATCTCAGACTGGTGAGCATTATACTTCTGACCCATCGCAAGGAAATCTAGCTAGGTGTAGAGGGTGGGAGATAAGGGGATTGCTGAATTGTCATTTTAGCCATTTTCCCTCGATGTGCCGTTTCTCCTCCCCTGTTAAGTGTAAGTGTACTGCATTCATATCATCCTTTTGTATAGTATTGTTATCTTATTTTCTCTGTTAATAAATTTTGGTTTTCTTTGTACCAAACCACTGGTCTGCTCGTTTGTCTATATTGCTATCTGCTAATAAGTCCGGGAATCAGAACTAAGGGGTGAGCGATCTGAGCCGCTCAGAGATAAGGCAGCCGGAGATATAACCGACTGGCCAAAGCAAGTAGCAAAAACCCCTTACAGATTGGCGACCGGCGGCAGGACCCCGGCAGCAGTGTGCGATATAGCAGACAGTGGTGCGGACGAAGGAGCCGTAATGGAAGAGAGGTTGTCCGATTATGTGTTTAGAAAGGTGAATATCACCAAGAAGTGGATACTCACCCTATTACAGGCTGAGCATCCCATAGATGCAGCCGTCCAGTGGACGGCCAGTAAACAACATAAGGGGTCAATAGAGAAAGCAGTATGGCTTAAGTGCTACAAGAAACAGGTCCTACTGTTGGACGGAGTTGTAGCAGCACAGGCTGCCAAGCTTAAGAAATCGGCCCTAGAAATCCAGGACAGGGAGATAGAGATACAGGATAAGGCTTTAGCAGAGGAGAAATTGATAGTGGCGCTTCAGGCGCTAAACCAAGAAAGAGTGCAGGCGGCAAAAGAACACCAGGCAAAAATAGAGCGCCTGGAGAGCCGGGTCGCTGAAGTTAAGAATAATACAAGAGCAAAAATAGAGCGCCTGGCATGCCAGACCGCCGAAGTCAAAGGTAGCGCAAGGTACAAGGTGGAGTGTTTGGAGTTCCAGGTCAGAGAGGCAAGAGGTAGTGAGATAAGGTTACAGGACACAATTGCCCGCCTAACCCAAGAGATAAGAGAACAGGAGGAGAAGGTTAAAGAAGTAAAGGCAGCATGTTGGCTGGCTTGCGACCGAGGCTTTGAGGAAGCAGATCATGGCCCCTGTAGGGAAGAGATAGAAACCTTGAGTATGGTTTTAGCGAGGGCTAAGCGGATGATATGCCTTATCAGCCCAAAGGCAGGCCTGTCGGACTTTACTGGCAACCCAAGCAGAACGGTCCCACAGGCAGCGCAAAGAGATGAGCCAGCAAGGGAACCAGAAGTTTCACGGCCACCACCCATAGCTCCGAGCTTTCAGGAGGTCTGGCAGCATAGCGGGGTGGAAGATGAAGTGGTATGGGGGGTACAGCAGCCCCCGCTAGATAGGCCGGGGCCGGGGCCGGTGTACCCCCTCCGACACTGGAGGTATGGCCTGCCCGGCGATGATGACGAACAAGGAGCCGTCCAAACCAATTTGTGGTACCGCATGGCACCGAGCAACTCAGGGCCATGGTTAGTCACATCCCCAAGCTCTCCAAAAAGGGAGACCCCTCACTGCATTTTAGAGAGATAGAACAGACAGCTTGCGTTAATGACTGCGATGACGCAGAGCAAGCCAAGATGCTGTTGTTTTCTCTGGAGGGTAAACTCCTCCAGACCCTATCAAATGAATGTAAGAAGGGGCAGAAGGGATACGATGACTTAAGGGATGAGATATTGGAGACCATGGGTATGAATGACGGCAGCCCGTTCGCCCGTGTAGAAAAACGGCACAGCTCCCAGGGGAGCCCCTGCAGGTGTTCGCAGACATGCTGTGGCCAGTCTACCGGAGGGCATGCCCGGGAACGCCGGCACGAACGTTGATGGACCAAGCCCAATTGATCGGACCAGGAGAGCACCGAGGCGGCAGTATAAAGGAGGAGTGAGGCGAGGCCCGACCAGATCAGACCAGGAGAGCACCGAGGCGGCAGTATAAAGGAGGAGCGAGGCGAGGCCCGACCAGATCGGACCAGGAGAGCACCGAGGCGGCAGTATAAAGGAGGAGCGAGGCGAGGCCTGACCAGATCGGACCAGGAGAGCACCGAGGCGGCAGTATAAAGGAGGAGCGAGGAGAGGACCGACCAGATCGGACCAGGAGAGCACCGAGGCGGCAGTATAAAGGAGGAGCGAGGAGAGGCCCGACCAGATCGGACCAGGAGAGCACCAAGGCGGCAGTATAAAGGAGGAGCGAGGCGAGGCCCGACTAACTCAGCAGCGGGGTGAGAGGTAAAAAGTAATCAGAGTGTGACGTCACCAGGGAGCAGGTAAGTGATTGGTTGGTGAGTATTTCTCTTTTTAATCTTTAACTCTGTAGTTTATAGTTACTAAGGTCTTTTCTGGTGTAGCAGGGACTGTTGGTAAACCATACAAGCGCCTTAGAGTTATCTTTAATTGGTGATAGTGAATTAATTTAAATTAATTAAAGGGTAAGTCATGCCAGGGGAGCCCAGCCCCGTGTTATGCTCCTCTTGCTCTATGTGGGAATTCAGGGGCACTGCTGGTGTCCCTGATGACCACGTGTGCCAGAAATGCATCCAGCTGCGGCTACTAGCAGACTGCATTGCGGTGCTGGAGCTGCGGATGGATGGGCTTTGGAGTATTCACGATGCTGAGAGGGTCATGGATAACACGTTTAGTGAGTTGGTCACACCGCAGGTAAGGGCTGCACAGGCAGAAGGGAAATGGGTGACCATCAGGCAGAGCAGTAGAGGCAGGCAGGTAGTGCAGGGGACCCCTGTGGCCATCCCCCTCTCAAACAGGTATACCGATTTGGATACTGTTGAGGGAGATGACTTACCAGAGGCAGCAGCAGCCAACTTCCTGGCACCAGGGGTGCTTCTGCTGCTCAGGAAGGGAGGAAAAAGAGTGGGAGAGCAATAGTGGCAGGGGATTCTATCGTAAGGGGTACAGATAGGCGTTTCTGTGGCCGTAGACGTGACTCCAGGATGGTTTGTTGCCTCCCTGGTGCCAGGGTCAAGGATGTCACTGAACGGCTGCAGGGCATTCTGAAGGAGGAGGGTGAACAGTCAGAGGTCGTGGTTCACATTGGGACCAATGACATGGGTAGGAAGAGGGATGAGGTCCTGCAGCAAGAATTTAGGGAGCTAGGTAGCAGATTAAAGAGCAGGACCTCAAAGGTTGTAATCTCTGGATTACTCCCGGTGCCACGTGCTAGTGAGTATAGGAATAGGAGGATAGAGCAGATGAATGCGTGGCTAAAGAGTTGGTGCAGGAGGGAGGGCTTTAGTTTCCCGGATCACTGGGCCTGCTTCTGGGAAAGGTGGGACTTGTACAAGTCGGATGGGTTGCACCTGAACCAAAGCGGGACAAATATCCTTGCGGGGAGGTTTGCTAGCACTGTTCGGGGGGGTTTAAACTAAAATGGCAGGGGGTTGGGAACCTGAGCAGGGAGACAGAGGAAAGGGAAACAGGGATAAAAGCAAAAGATAGGAAGGAGAAAAACAAAAGTGGCAGTCAGAGAAATCAACGGTTTAAATCAAACGTGGCCACAGTAAATAATAATTCTAATAGGTCTAAGTGCGTTAAAAAAACAAGCCTGAAGGCTTTGTGTCTTAATGCGAGGAGCATTTATAATAAGGTGGACGAATTGGCTGCGCAAATAGAGGTAAACAAATATGATTTGGTTGGGATTACGGAAATGTGGCTCAAGGATGGCCAAGACTGGGAACTCAACATCCAGGGGTATTCGATATTCAGGAAAGATAGGCAAAAAGGAAAGGGAGGTGGGGTAGCATTACTGGTTAAAGAAGGGATTAATACAATTGTAATGAAGGATATTAGCTCTGATGATGTGGAATCTGTATGGGTAGAATTGAGAAATACTAAGGGGAAAAAAAATTAGTGGGAGTGGTATATAGACCTCCCAACAGTAAGGCGGAGGTTGGGGATGGCATTAAAAGGGAAATTAAAGAAGCGTGCAATAAGGGCACAGCAGTCATCATGGGTGACTTTAATCTACATATAGATTGGGCAAACCAAATTAGTAACAATACTGTGGAGGAGGAATTCCTGGAGTGTTTACGGGATGGTTTCCTGGACCAATATTTCGAGGAACCAACCAGAGATCAGGCCATCTTAGACTGGGTATTATGTAACGACAAAGGATTAATTAGCAATCTTGTTGTACGAGGCCCCTTGGGTCTGAGCGATCATAATATGATCGAATTCTTCATTAAGATGGAGAATGAACTAGTTGACTCAGAGACTAGGGTCCTCAATTTAAATAAAGGAAACTACGATGGTCTGAGGAGCGAGTTGGGTAGGATTGATTGGGGAATGGCACTCAAAGGTTGACGATGGATAGGCAATGGCAAACATTCAAAGACCGAATGGATGAGCTACAGAATTTGTTCATCCCAGTTTGGCATAAAAATAAAACAAAAAAGGTGACTCAACCGTGGCTAACAAGGGAAATTAGGGATAGCATAAGATCCAAGGAGACGACATATAAATTGGCCAGAAAAAGCAATAATCCTGAGGATTGGGAGCAGTTTAGGATTCAACAAAGGAGGACAAAGGGATTAATTAAGAAAGGGAAAATAGAATATGAGAGTAAGCTATCAGGGAACATAAAAACTGACTGTAAAAGCTTTTATAGATATATGAAGAGAAAAAGATTGGTGAAGTCAAGCGTAGGTCCCTTACAGTCAGAATCAGGGGAATTTATAATGGGAAACAAAGAAATGGCAGACCAACTAAATTCATACTTTGGTTCTGTCTTCACAAAGGAGGACACAAATAGCTTCCCAGAGATGCCGGGGGACATAGGGCCTGATGAAAGGGTGGAACTTAAAGAAATCAGTATTTGTAGGGAAATGGAGTTAGGAAAATTGATGGGACTAAAGGCCGATAAATCCCCAGGGCCTGATAATCTACATCCCAGGGTACTTAAGGAAGTGGCCCTGGAAATAGTAGATGCATTGCTGGTCATCTTCCAGAACTCGATAGACTCTGGAACAGTACCCATGGATTGGAGGGTAGCCATTGCCTATCCACCGTCAACCCTTTCAAAAAAGGTGGTCGAGAAAAAGCGGGGAATTATAGACCGGTAAGCCTGACATCGGTAGTGGGGAAAATGCTAGAATCTATTATAAAAGATGTAATAGCAGAGCACTTGGTAAGCAGTGACAGGATCGGACAAAGCCAACATGGATTTACAAAAGGTAAATCATGCTTGACTAATCTACTGGAATTTTTTGAGGATGTAACTGGTAAAATAGATAAGGGAGAACCAGTGGATGTGGTGTATTTGGACTTTCAGAAGGCTTTCGATAAGGTCCCACATAAGAGATTAGCGTGCAAAATTAAGGCACATGGGATTGGGGCAAGGTATTGACTTGGATAGAGAACTGGTTGGCGGACAGAAAGCAAAGAGTTGGAATAAACGGGTCGTTTTCCGAGTGGCAGGCAGTGACTAGTGGGGTACCGCAAGGATCGCTCCTAGGACCCCAGCTGTTCACAATATATATTAATGATCTGGACGAGGGAATTGGATGTAATATCTCCAAATTTGCAGACGACACAAAGCTGGGTGGGAGGGTAAGCTGTGAGGAGGATGTCGTGAAACTCCAGTACGATTTGGACAGATTGGGTGATTGGGCAGAAACATGGCAAATGCACTATAATGTGAATAAATGTGAGGTTATCCACTTTGGTGGCAAAAACAGGAAGGCAGATTATTATTTGAATGGCAATAGATTGGGAGAAGGGGAAGTGCAAAGAGACCTGGGTGTTCTTGTGCACCAGTCACTGAAGGTAAGCATGCAGGTGCAGCAGACGGTTAAGAAGGCAAATGGTATGTTGGCCTTCGTAGCAAGAGGGTTCGAGTACAGGAACAAGGTTGTCTTGCTACAGTTGTACAGGGCCTTGGTGAGACCGCACCTTGAGTACTGTGTGCAGTTTTGGTCGCCTTACCTGAGGAAGGACGTTCTTGCCATGGAAGGAGTGCAGCGAAGATTCACCAGGCTGATACCTGGGATGGCAGGAATGACGTATGAGGAGAGATTGTGTCGATTGGGCTTATACTCACTGGAGTTTAGAAGATTGAGAGGGGATCTCATCGAAACTTATAAAATTCTGTCAGTCCTGGACAGACTAGATGCAGGAAGGATGTTTCTGATGGCCGGGGAGTCCAGAACCAGGGGTCATAGTCTAAGGATAAGGGGTAAGCCATTTAGGACTGAAATGAGGAGGAATTTCTTCACCCAGAGAGTGGTGAACCTGTGGAATTCTCTGCCACAGAGGGCGGTGGAGGCCAGTTCATTAAATATATTCAAAAAAGAGTTGGATATATTTCTTAAGGCTAAAGGGATCAAGGGATATGGGGAGAAGGCAGGGACAGGGTACTGAATTTGGATGATCAGCCATGATCTCATTGAATGGCGGAGCAGGCTCGAAGGGCTGAATCGCCTACTCCTGCTCCTATCTTCTATGTTTCTATGTTTCTATGGCCCACTGGCTCCATTGTCTAATGACAAACTGCCTGCCCCAAACCCGAGCCCAGGCTGCGGCCTGGTTTGACCCCCGTAGCCCCCAGACCAATGAGGAAACGGTAATCCGCCAGCTCACGATAGCATTTAAAAATATAAGGGGTATCGAGATGTCACAACCCAAGGGGAAAGTCCATGAGGTTAAACCTGGGGGCCAGAATAAGAAAGAGTGGCACCAGGAGGGAAACCGTCCCTCCCAGAATAAGCTGAACTGTTACGGGTGCGGGAAGGACGGCCACTGGCGAAAGGATTGTAAGAATCCCTGGAAGGAGAATAAGGGGAGGAATTTACCAGCCCCAGCCCAAAAGGCAGGGCCAGGTATCCCTCCCGCTGCGATCGAGCCACTCCTGGAGTCGATACAGTCCCTACAATCTCTCCTGCTGGCCAGCCAGGGGAAAATAGCTGCCACCACTGGTGTTGTAGTTCCCTCAGTCCCATCTGACTCCCCGCAATGACTGGAGCCCGTGCAGCCTGTCCACCTGTGTGATCTCCGGTATGACGGATGGAAGAGACCGCTCGTGCAGATGGAGGTAGAGAAGGTTAAAGGGACTTATCTGCTGGATACGGGAGCATCGTGCACCGTGATCCACGCAGCTAACCCCACCACCTCACCTCTGTCTAGCGGGGTTCCATACGTCCTATCGGGATTCACAGGAAAGAAACAGATGGGAGCATTCTCCAAGCCGCTCTCAATCCGGCTGGGCACGCTCCAGACCAAGTGGACGTGCGTCCTGGCGAGGTGGGAAGCGGAGGGAGGCAAAGGGATCCTAGGGGCCGACTTTATCGTGGGCCACGGGATCCTCGTGGGTCTCCGCAATCATTGCCTCTGGGGAGCCGACACGGGTAAGGAGGGCGGTGTGGTAGTCATCCCAGGAAAGGAAGGGAAGGGGACCCTATGTACTGTGAAGCCAAAAGAGGGTTAAAACCTCTGGCTCATGGTCGATGGTGTCCCGAGGGAATTCCAGGCATTCGTGCAAGCCCACCTGGCCGCGTTTGCCACGCACAAACACAACTGCAGGAGGGTCACTGGGTTTGAGGTCAGAGTAGACGGGGACCCCATGGCCCGGCCCCAGAAGCAGTATAGCTTCCCCCGAGAAGCAGAGGCTGACATGGAAGCAGCCATGTCCTCTTTCGTACAGCAGGGAGTGTTGAGGCCCATAGCCACCCATGTTAATTCTCCGCTTTGGCCGGTTAAGAAACTGGACAATTCATGGAGAACCACGGTGGACTATCGGGTGCTCAACAGCAATATCCCCGCGTGTGCCCCCACAGTGGCAGCAGTTGCCAACCTCATCGGAAATATTCCAGCATCTGCGACCACGTTCACGGTGCTGGATATTTCAAATGGGTTTTGGTCCATCCCTTTAAGGCGGGAGGACCAGTACAAATTTGCCTTTACTTTTAAAGGGCAACAGTACACTTGGAATTGCTTGCCACAAGGCTTTCATAACAGCCCCAGCATCTTCCACCAGTGTATGGCGAATAGTTTAAAAGAATTTAGTCAGCCCACCCAGTTAGTGCAGTATGTGGATGACCTGCTTTTGTTTGCCGACTCAGTCGGGGAGCACGGCCCGCTGCTGGCCGAACTGCTGGAGCTGCTACAGTGTAAGGGGTTCAAAGTGAACCCGAAAAAGGCGCAGATCGGCCAGCGGGAAGTTAAATTCCTGGGCCTGACCGTCCGCGCCGGAGAGAGAGCCATAGACAAGGCGAGGAGGGAAGCGGTCCAAGAGCTAACGGTCCCCAACACAGTGAGAGGTGTGAGGTCATTCCTAGGGTTAACGGGGTACTGCAGAGACTTCATTGAACACTATGCAGCCACAGCAGCCCTTCTGCTCCGACTCCTACACAAGGGAGTGGAGTGATGTTTGGATGAGGGGTGCCAGGCAGCATTTGTCCAGCTCAAGGGGGACCTGCAGACCGCAAAAGCCCTGGGAGCCATCGATGGGGAGAAGGAGTTCTTCTTGGAGGTAGCGGCCAGTGGGGATAGTCTCAGTGCTGTGCTGCTCCAGGAGCGTCACGGCAGGCTAAGACCTGTAGTCTACTCCTCCAGAGTACTCACTGATGTGGAGAGGAGCTACTCAATTTGCGAATGGCACCTTTTGGCCACGTATTGGGCTGTGAAAAGATCCTCCATCTTCACAGGCACCTCTCCCATCACCCTCCTCACACATCACACACCCACCCAGATGCTTCTGGACGGGAGAATTAAAGATGGGACAGTCAGCAGTGCCCGCATTGCACGCTGGACCCTCCTCCTCTCGCAGATGGATGTGAAGGTGAGGGGCCTTTGCGAGCCAAAGCTCACGGCCAATATGGTATATCCTGGAACAGCCCATCGGTGTTCCATAGAAGGGGTATGGGAGGTGAACATAGGTTTACAGGCCGGGATGCATCCCACAGGCCGCGAGATCTATGTAAACGGTTCCAGCATGGTATCTGCTGGCGAACGACTCACGGGGTGTGGAGTTTATGACCCAATGGCAAACATTGCCCTGGCGATCAAGCTCCCCAGTACCATGAGCACCCAGCAGGCGGAGCTGTCCGCAGTGGTGTACGTCGTGATGCACCCTAAAATCTTCCCTACCCCGTACATGATTTGCTCGGACAGCATGTTCACTTGCAATTCGTGCACGGAGTACTTGACCATTTGGGCTCGCCGCCGGTATACCTCCGCCGACGGGAGACCCTTAGTAGTAAAACCCCTGCTGGAGAAAATCCTGGCAGCCGTGAGGGAGGAAGGCAAGATCTTCATCCACAAAGTGAAGGCCCACTCCTCCACAGAACCCCGCGGCCAGGGTAACCAGCAAGCTGACACGCTGGCCAAGGAGGGTGCCCGCACCGGCACTTTCTGGGACCCCTATGGGTCCGGGCCTGTGGCGGCAGTTAGAGGCAGGGATGGGACCCAGAGGAGCTTAGGAGTAGCATTAGTCCCGGATCTTAAAATCGCCATCAGCGCAGTGAGCGAGGGTAGGAGCATAGAAGGCCCTTACTGCGCAGTGGCCCTCTCCATAAGGGAAGGCATGCTGTTCAAAGAAGAACAGTGGGTAGTACCCCAGCAGCACCAGAGGGAGTTCCTTCAACTGGCCCATGAGGGTCCGGGAGCGGGACACCCCGGGCCTGAGACCACTTGGCAACGGGTGGAACAGGCGGGATGGTGGCCGGGTCTCCGGGAAGACGTCCACGAGTTCTGTGCTAGCTGTCTTGTGTGTGCTGCAAACAACCCCGACCCCCA
Organism: Somniosus microcephalus; assembly: GCF_052327205.1. Classification (NCBI taxonomy): domain Eukaryota; kingdom Metazoa; phylum Chordata; class Chondrichthyes; order Squaliformes; family Somniosidae; genus Somniosus; species Somniosus microcephalus. The sequence goes on from NC_140997.1 coordinate 49,808,501, forward strand.
CAGAAGGAAGGTGCCCATGGGACACGTTAGGAGGGTGGAGGGACCATGGCAGTCGATCCAGATCGACTACATCGGGCCCCTGCCCACCGCCCAGGGAGGCTACAAATACTGCCTCGTCCTGGTGGACATGTTTTCCAAGTGGGTAGAAGCCTTCCCCTGTAGAACAGCCACAGCACTGGGCACTGCAAGGATCTTGGTACGGGAGGTGTTCTCGCGGTGGGGACTACCCCAGTTTGTGGAGTCCGTCCAGGGAAGCCACTTCACCGGCCAAGTCATGCAGAACACCCTTATGCTGCTCGGCATCAAGGAGAAGTGGCACGTAGCTCACAATCCACAGTCCTCAGGGATTGTGGAGCGCATGAACCGCACCGTAAAAGAAAAGCTGAGGAAAGAGACAGTGGGCGCGCCCCAAAAATGGGCGGAGGTCCTGCCTGTAGTCCTCATGGGGATCCGGGCCAGCCAGTCCAAAAGTACAGGGTATTCCCCGTACGAGTTAATGACTGGCAGGGTTATGTGGACCCCCACCCATGTCCTAACCCCAGTTCTTACCGACGGCAGCTTCGGGAGGTAAATCGGGATAAATTCGCCTGAACACTCCTCGAGCGCCTGAAGCAGATTTACGAGCAGGGAGCAGGTAGCATGGGGAAGCAGCACCGGAATAATTGGTTGCTGCTTGAGCCTAACAAAAGTCACCAATGGGAGATAGGAGATCAGGTAATGGTTAGGAATTACGCCCAAGTTGGGAGTTTAGAGCTATTGTACATGGGACCCTATAGCATAGTAGATAAAGCCAGCCCCATGGTGTATGCAGTGAAATTGCCCTGGCGCACAAAATGGTTCCATATCAACCAGTGTAAGCTGCTAAAGCCGGAGGCGAAGAAGCAGGCAGCTGGGATCCAATCCGAGATTAGAAATCCTCAGCCCGCAGCGGGCGCACACACACAGGCTGCACACGCAGGCGCAGTCGCGTGCGTCAAGGGGGGAGTCCCCCAGCACCTTCTTCAGACCACTCCCTCCCCACTTTGGGATTCTGAGGAGGAGGAGCCCGAGCCAGATGGCCCCGCCCCCGACCCAGGTTTTGAACCTGGAGGTGGAGACCCTCAGCCACCGGCAGCCGGCGGCGGGAGACCACCGGTCCCCAGTTCAGGTTTGGGAGGGGAGGGACCCCAGGGAGAAGATCCCCAGCCAGCGAGGAATGTGGTCCAAGCAAAAGGTCCGCTCACCAGGGTAGCCCCACCAGTAGCACTTCCTAGGAGGTCCCCTCGGACACCCCAGCCTAGGAAGGCATGGTCGCCGGCTCCCCAGTTTGAAAGGGCAACATCCCGAGTTAAAGAGAAGTCGGAAGACAAAGGTCCCCAGCTAGCAGCTACAGACTGCAAGGGACCGGAAGTGCAGGTCAGTGCAGCCATGCTGCAGGGAGCAGCCTGCAACAGCCCAGGCAGGAATTGGGCTGGCCGCTCGGAGATGGGCGGCAGATGTATATAGTTTTAGTAGTTGTGATGAAATATTCCATTCATCACTGCCTGTGATTGTGGTTGGTTTCAGTGTCATTTCCCTTCCCCCAGTCCTCATTGTATTGTTTATTGGAATGTGCTGGAATGTGCTGTGTGTGTTGGGCTCCGCCCATACCTGGCCCCTTTTGTAAGCTAGCTCAGTCTGGCCTCAGTCTCCAGAAGTAAGATACCTCTCTCTCTTACGTGTTACTTTCTAAGTTAATAAAAGCCTTGTTTTGTTTCGCTAACATCGAGTCTCGGAATTATTGAGGCACATCAATTTTATTAACTTATTTTTCAACACTATGGATCAACTCCTGAAACCCGAACGTTTGGATTTGGATCAACATGCTCCGGACGCATCAGCACGCTTCGGACACTGGTTTGAGTGTATGGAATTCTTCCTGGACAATTCCACAGCCGTCAAAGACGCTACGGACGCTGCGAGGATGAGACTCGGAATTCTGCGGAATTGGGTAAGCCACCGGGTTTACCCCCTCATCCAAGACGCCGATACGTACCTGGCCGCCTGTGACATCTTAAAGGCGCATTACCAGCAGCCTACGAATGAGGTGTATGCTCGGCATCTGCTCGCTACTCGCGCACAGCGACCTGGGGAATCGGTGGAGGAGTTCCTAAGCACCCTGAAAATGCTTGGCAAAGACTGCAAGTGCCGAGATGTAAAAGCCGCAGTGTACACTGACGAGCTTGTTCGCGATGCCTTTATCACAGGCCTCAGCTCCACTTACATCCGGCAAAGACTGCTGGAAAAAACGGGGTTGGACCTGAAACAGGCTGCGGACACCGCGCGATCCCTGGATGTGGCCCAGAGAAACTCGGACGCCTACTCTTCAGCCCGCGCCGTCCACGCCACCACGTGTGCACCGAGGGCGCCGCCATCTTGGAAGGCATCTTCCCCGCCCGGCAGCCCGACACCGGCGGGGCCCCGCTCTCCCCCCAGAAGCTCTACGACAGCCGCGACGCATCAGGGACCCAACTGCTACTTCTGCGGGCAGCCAAAACACACCAGAAACCTGTGCCCGGCGAAAGGCACCACCTGCTTTAAGTGCGGTAAGAAGGGGCACTTCGGGAAGGTGTGCAGAGGGAACCCCGCCGGAAAACCAACCACCGGAAAACCCGCCACCGCCGCGTGTGCGCCGTGGGAGCGGCCATCTTGGACGCCATCTAGCCCGACCTCGTGGGGTCCGCCATCTTATGAGCAGACAGCGTGGACGCCATCTTGTATCGATCAGTGCCCTACAGTGGCATCGGTCACAGTGGACCAGACCAGGCCGCACCCGCTATCCAAATCAATGGTGGACATCGAGGTAAACGGGTGCCGGGTTAAATGTTTAATTGACAGTGGAAGCACGGGGAGTTTTATCCACCCTGAACTGGCACAGCAACTCTCCCTAAAGGTGGTCCCTGCTCAGGGTACCATCTCTATGGCTGATAAAACCCAGACATTGACCATTCTGGGCTACTGCACGGTACAATTGGGCGTTAACGGAACGGTATACGATAATTTTAAAGTATTAATCATGAAGAACCTATGTGCGAGCGTGATCTTGGGCCTGGATTTCCAGTGCAACCACCAAAGCATCACGCTCAAGTACGGTGGGTCCCAGCCGCCCCTCACAGTGTGCGGTCTGGCTACCCTGAAGGTAAAGCCGCCTTCGCTATTCGCGAACCTTACCCCTAACTGCCGGCCAATAGCGACCAAAAGCAGGAGGTACAGCTGGGAGGACAGGCGGTTTATCGCGACCGAGGTTGACAGGCTCCTGAAAGAGCGCATTATTGAACGCAGCAACAGCCCGTGGCGCGCCCAAGTGGTAGTGGTAAGGGGTAGCGAGAAGAAACGGATGGTGATCGACTATAGTCAAACGATCAACAGGTACACCCAACTAGACGCCTACCCGCTACCCCGCATATCAGAAATGGTGAACCAAATCGCCCAATACCGGGTGTTCTCCACCATCGACCTCAAGTCAGCGTACCACCAGCTCCCTATCAGACCAGAGGACCGCCCGTACACCGCCTTCGAGGCGAACGGACGCCTCTACCAATTCCTCAGAGTCCCCTTTGGGGTGACGAATGGGGTCTCGGTTTTTCAGAGGGAGATGGACCGCATGGTCGATGACCACCACTTGCAGGCAACCTTCCCCTACCTCGACAACATCACCATCTGCGGCCACAATCAGCAGGATCACGACTCGAACCTCGAGAGGTTCCTGGAAACCGCACAAAAACTCAACCTCACCTACAACGAGGACAAGTGCGTTTTCAACACCACGCGCCTCTGCATACTAGGCAGCGTGGTGGAGAATGGGGAAATCGGACCAGACCCCGACCGATTGCGCCCCCTACGGGAGCTGCCCCTGCCCAACATTCCCAAAGCCCTGAAAAGGTGCCTGGGGTTATTTTCTTATTATTCCCAATGGGTCCCCAACTACTCCGACAAAGCCCCGCCCCCTCTTGAAAGCATCCTCTTTTCCGCTCTCTGCTGAGGCCCACGCCGCCTTCAAAAGCATTAAGCAGGATATTGAGCGGGCCACGCTACAGGCAGTGGACGAGAACACTCCATTTCAAGTGGAAAGTGATGCGTCTGACTTCGCCTTGGCGGCCACCCTCAACCAGGCGGGGCGGCCCGTAGCTTTCTTCTCGAGGACCCTCCAAGGGCCCGAGATCAGACACTCCTCCGTGGAAAAGGAGGCCCAAGCCATCGTGGAGGCAGTGCGCCACTGGCGCCACTACCTAGCCGGCAAACGCTTCACCCTACTTACCGACCAGCGGTCGGTAGCGTTTATGTTCAATAATAAACAGAGGGGGAAGATTAAAAATGATAAGATTCTTAGGTGGCGGATCGAGCTCTCCACCTTCGAGTACGACATCATTTACCGGCCAGGGGCCCTTAACGAATCCCCTGACGCCCTCTCACGAGGGATGTGTGCCAGCGCCACCGGGGATCGGCTACAGACCCTCCACAACGACCTCTGCCACCCAGGGGTCACGCGGCTGTTCCACTTCATAAAGTCCCGTAACTTACCCTACTCGATTGAGGAAGTTCGGTCTCTGACCAGGAACTGCCGCACTTGCGCTGAGTGCAAGCCTCGGTTCTACCACCCAGATAGAGCCCACTTAATCAAAGCTACACGGCCCTTTGAGCGGCTCAGCTTAGATTTCAAGGGCCCCCTCCCGTCCGTCGACCGCAATGTTTACTTCCTGAACATTGTGGACGAATACTCCCGGTTCCCATTCGCCTTCCCCTGCCCAGACATGACCAGCGCCATGGTCATTAAATGCCTCAACAGCCTATTCTGCCTGTTCGGTATGCCGAGCTACATCCATACGGATAGGGGGGCGTCCTTCATGAGTGAAGAGCTACGCCAGTACATGCTGTCCAAGGGGATCGCCACGAGCCGTACCACCAGCTACAACCCCCGGGGTAACGGCCAAGTGGAGCAAGAGAACGGGACAGTATGGAAAGCAGTCACTCTAGCTCTAAGGACCAAGGGCCCCCCTATCTCCCACTGGCAGGAAGTCCTCTCGGATGTGCTCCATTCGATACGGTCGCTATTGTGTACGGCCACTAATGCCACGCCTCATGAACGAATGTTTGTCTTTCCCCGGAAATCCACCTCAGGCGTATCCATGCCGTCATGGCTCTCCACCCCAGGTCCGGTACTCGTGCGAAGGCATGTGAGGGGCCACAAGACGGACCCTCTCGTGGAGCCAGTACAACTACTCCACGCCAACCCCCAATACGCATATGTCCGGCACGCCGACGGAAGGGAGGACACCGTGTCCATAAAAGACGTCGCCCCAGCCGGCATCGACAACAACCATGGCAATAGCAGCAACAACGATCACAGCAACTCTTACCCACCCACTACTCTTTCATCACCCCCGGAAGAACATCGACCAACGGCACCCCCACCAACTACCCCTTCAACAACCCTGGCGGCACCCCCGGCAGAGACCCAGGAGACTACCGGGGACACCCAGCCGACACCCGCGACACCACAACAGCCACGTCGGTCGCAGAGGACTATCAAACCCCCGAACAGACTAAATCTATAGAAGGGGTGAATGTGATGAAATAGTCCATTCATCACTGCCTGTGACTGTGGTTGGTTTCAGTGTCATTTCCCTTCCCCCAGTCCTCATTGTATTGTTTATTGGAATGTGCTGGAATGTGCTGTGTGTGTAGGGCTCCGCCCATACCTGGCCCCTTTTGTAAGCTAGCTCAGTCTGGCCTCAGTCTCCAGAAGGAAGATACCTCTCTCTCTTACGTGTTACTTTCTAAGTTAATAAAAGCCTTGTTTTGTTTCGCTAACATCGAGTTCAGAATTATTGAGGCACATCAGTAGTTTAAGTTTATAGTGTTAAGTTAGGCTATTTTAATTTAATTCTAAGTAAGGAACAGTTAGTTTCGATTTAAGTGTGAAGCCGTCTCAGAGTATTGTCAATGTGAGTCGAGGTCGCGGGACCCGACCATACATCACCCAAGCAGCGAGTCTCCAGGGAACCTGGCTAGATGCCTTTATGTCTATTGCAGGAAATTTCGGAATGTACGGAGGCGTAATCCTGCTCGCCCTGCTCGGGCTGAGCATCGGTAGGAGAGGGGACATCGAGGACCACCACATCTTCGGTGCTCGGGGAGCAGGGCGCCGTTGGCGGTCGACGGTAGCGGCGTACGGGAGGCGGAAGAGACAGCTGCTTACTTCCACGAGGGGACGTGGCAGGGGTGGCTGGGATCCAATTCGTCCCAGTACTCCAGCCAGACTGGGTTCACCTACGGGGAGGCCTCCCTCCTGTGCCCCAGGATACGGATCGTTACTCCCAGGATTAGCGTCACCGTGGGCAAAAGTATATGTTTAACATGCAAGGGACACGTTCCCCTGGATAGGTGGTGGTGGCTCAGGAAACGAAGTAAAGGCATGGGGAACCCCAGAGTTGAGTGGGAACGGTTGGGGAACAACACTCATCGGACTATCACAGGGACCCACGGGGGGATAAGTGTGTGCTGGGATAAATGGTGGGAACCGGATCAGGGGATCTATGTCTATACTGCCCCATAGGCATTTCCATCATTTTCCACAGCCAGTGGCAAGATAACGGGAGGGGGATGGACTGGGAGTCTCGCCTGGACGAATGCGCGATCCCATACTCCCCAATCTCAGTTAATGCCACTGAACTACAGGAAACTTTCGATTTACCGGCACCTAAATAACCGGAAATCTCGGTTAACCGGCAAAATTCAGGAGTAGGTTCAGGTAAGTTTTATTACTTGCCTTCCTCGATCTGTTGCTGTGCAGGGGTGTGGCTGCAGCTGTTGCTAAGCTACAGAGATGCTTGGAACTTGTGGCCATTGTTCTGAACCTGTTGCTAAGCAGCAGGGTTTGTTGCTTTATACGGAGCTCTCAGCTCCGTATCTTTTACTATAGCTTTCGGTTATCCGGAATTTTTGATGAACCGGCACCACGTCGGTCCCGTCGGTGCCGGATATAAAAAAGTTTCCTGTAGTGACCCGCCCCTGACAGCCCCTGCCCACGACCGCGACGTCACGGACGATAGTAGAGGGATGCCTCGCCACCAACAAGGGACCAGGGAACGACTTGGTGCTAGTACCTACAGACCAGGTGCCGTATCAAGGGGTGCACTACGCGGTAGCCTCCGTGATTTTAAACCTCACCGAGGTACACCTACCCGCGTGGTGCCCCACAGAGACCGCACAGTTGTATCAAGCCCTCTTAAAAGATAAGTTCCGTAAATTCTATGAGTTTGATTTTTCAGACGTTGACAGAACCGTACTATACACCCACGAGCTTTTGGACGGGATTGGGAGACAAAGAAAGGGTGCTTTTAACGATGTTTTAACTGGTTTTAACACGGGGTCTTCTGTCATCAACAGCTTAGGTGACATCGAGCTGCAGACCCAGATTAATGGTTTAAAAACGCAATTAAAGAAAATATTAATCGATGAGAATGAGGTGCTGGGTTCTGAGTTGCATGAGGACCAGGCCATGACACTCCACTTAAAGGAGATCATAGCGGAGCTGGAGGAACATGCCAAAACGGTTAATGCTCTCATTAGGGAGGACAGAAACGCTTCTGACCAAGCTGCGCAGAACGAAGTGTGTGTGCTGTATGGGGCATGGTTGCTGGGCGAGGGCCGCAGCAATCGGGAGGATTTAAAGCAAGGTTTAGTCCCCTCCTGGATCAGCAACAAACACCTCGCAGCCCTCCACCCTTTTGAGAATACATTAAGCCCGTGCCAGCTCCGGCTAGCTTCAGAGGCCTACCCCGTCCCAGTGGACTGTGGGCGGTCCAACCACACCGTCATGGGGATAGTTGTAAGAATGCCGGTCATGGGCGGGACGGCCCGACCCGCGTCAATGTACAGGGTGGAGAACATTGGAGTCATTCAGGGGGGTGCACACATTCGTTCTACAGCGGTCCCGCCCTACGTCATAAAGTGGGAGCATGCTATGACGGGCACTGACCTCTCGGGGTGCCATAGCCGGGGAGCACACATAATCCTGTGTCCCCAGCACTTGAAAGCCTATTCCAAACCACAGTGCGGGTTCAGAGCTGCTGGCGCGAAACCTATAAATTGCACCATGGAGGCAATGGCACAAGGCCATGTTCCCCCCCAGGTAGCATATATAGGAGGTGGAGCATATTGTGTCACCACAGGAGTGCCTCACTACCAGTATGGACAGCATAGCTGGTGTGCGGTGAGTGACAGCAGTTTCTGTTTCAAACCCGAGGCAGAAGTTCAAGTGGCACCACTACGAATTGTCCCCATTCCTGAACCCTCCACTGTTCACCTTACTGTGAAAGAGAATTTCACCTGCCTGCAGAAATATGTTGCACATTTCGGTTATCAGATTCCCCCTCTCCCAGAACACCTCACCGAATTGCTAAAAGCCGTTTTAGTGTCACAAAAACACTTCTGTACCCTGTAACAGAAGACTGTCCAGATAGGGGCCGACATTTTAGATATTACGACCCCACCCTGGTGGGACGTTTTTGAAAATATAGAGGTCCCATCCTGGATCCGTATGGCATCCCACATCCTGGTGGTGTGTCAGTTAGGGATAGTTCTCTACCTGGTGTGCATCCAGTGTAGGAGAAATGGTCCCAGATTAGAGTTTAAAACTAAAAAGGTGTGGAAGGAACATTATGCCTGGGTGGAAGAAGAGACACCCGTTTGAGTTTTGCGTCGCATTACTTAAACGTGATGGTCGTTGTTTGTAATTTTTAATAAAGGTTGTTTCTTCATTTCATTGTGTTATTTTAATAAAGATTGTGACTGTTTGATACTGCAGAATAAAAATGTTGTAATAGAAACATAGAAGATAGGAGCAGGAGTAGGCCATTCGGCCCTTCGAGCCTGCTCCGCCATTCAATGAGATCATGGCCGATCATCCAAATTCAGTACCCTGTCCCTGCCTTCTCCCCATATCCCTTGATCCCTTTAGCCTCAAGAAATATATCCAACTCTTTCTTGAATATATTTAATGAACTGGCCTCCACCGCCCTCTGTGGCAGAGAATTCCACAGGTTCACCACTCTCTGGGTGAAGAAATTCCTCCTCGTTTCAGTCCTAAATGGCTTACCCCTTATCCTTAGACTATGACCTCTGGTTCTGGACTCCCCGGCCATCAGAAACATCCTTTCTGCATCTAGTCTGTCCAGACCTGACAGAATTTTATAGGTTTCGATGAGATCCCCTCTCAATCTTCTAAACTCCAGTGAGTATCAGCCCAATTGACACAATCTCTCCTCGTACGTCATTCCTGCCATCCCAGGTATCAGCCTGGTGAATCTTCGCTGCACTCCCTCCATGGCAAGAACGTCCTTCTTCAGGTAAGGTGACCAAAACTGCACACAATACTCAAGGTGTGGTCTCACCAAGGCACTGTACAACTGCAGCAAGATATCCTTGTTCTTGTACTCGAACCCTCTTGCTACGAAGGCCAACATACCATTTGCCTTCTTAACCGCCTGCTGCACCTGCATGCTTACCTTCAGCGACTGGTGCACAAGAATACCCAGGTCTCTTTGCACTTCCCCTTCTCCCAATCTATTGCCATTCAAATAATAACCTGCCTTCCTGTTTTTGCCACCAAAGTGGATAACCTCACATTTATCCACATTATAGTGCATTTGCCATGTTTCTGCCCAATCACCCAACCTGTCCAAATCGTACTGGAGTTTCATGACATCCTCCTCACAGCATACCCTCCCACCCAGCTTTGTGTCGGGGTGCAGGGGTGTTGGACCCCCTCCATGCTTGGATTGTTTGTAATGAATCGTATTTGCCATCTGTAGATGCCTGTTGTACACCACGGGAAATGTGGGCTGAGGGATTATGGATAGGTAATTACAGGGGAAGGTTATTTGTGGAGGGTCAGAAATTTTGCTCACCTTGGTTGGACATTTCAAGCAAGTTTCAGTATCCTAGGGGGGACTGAAGGATTCAAAAATTCCATACCTCTCCCCACCCCCCCGAAGATTTATTTGGTTTTTAACAGAAACCCTGGTCAGACTGAGTTGTAAAATCCAGGGTACAACAAAATGGCTGCGGTCAGACCTCGTGACCGAACGCCTGTCAGTTTCAATTCAGACCCTGGCAAGCTAACAGCTTGTGCCTTTCAATGTCTGCAGCAAGGAGATCACGAAACCAGACAAGACTTTTGCATATGCATTGGGGACAAACCCAATTACAATCTGACATACGCATAAAGGCCATCAAGGTGTTTGCTCAAACAATCAAAATAATCAGCGGGGCCACCGAGACTGGGCTGGCCCCCATCAAAGAACCTGTTGGACAAAGGAGAGCAGTTGCAGAGCCGGCAGGAACCGATTACCGGCCATCCAAGTCGATGGGCCAAGATCGATACCTTTTGTTTAATTCCAGCCCGCTCAAATCAGACAAAAGAATGAGCTGATTGACCATAGAGATAAGGGCTACTGAGGGGCGTATAACTAACCTCTTGAGAAGCCATTCGCTCTCTCCCGCCTCGCCTCCTGGGCCCTGCCTCGCCATCAACCAAGGAAGAAGACCATCGAAGGAGAGCCCGTCCAGAAAGGTAGGATACCCTGTCAGAGACCTTTTAATTACTGGGGTATCTCTACCTGGATGGTGAAGTCAGTGCAACAGCGGGACCAGGTGACATCGGCAGGCAACAGGGCAAAGGGGCAAGGCTTTTCTTTCAACATCTCAGACCGGTGAACATTATACTTCTGACCCATCGCAAGATAATCTAACTAGGTGTAGAGGGTGGGAGTTAAGAGGATTGCTGAATTGTCATTTTAGCCATTTTCCCTTGATGTGCCATTTCTCCTCCCCTGTTAAGTGTAAGTGTACTGCATTCATATCATCCTTTTGTATAGTACTGTTATCTTATTTTCGCTGTTAATAAATTTTGGTTTTCTTTGTATCAAACCACTGGTCTGCTCGGTTGTCTATATCGCTATCTGCCAATAATTCCGGGGATCAGAACTAAGGGGTGAGCAATCCGAATGGCTCAGAGATAAGGCAGCCGGAGACATAACCGACTGGCCAAAGCAAGTAGCAAAAACCACTTACAGTCGGGGTGAGTGTTCTGGGGTGAGTGAGTTGGGGTGAGTGTGTTGGGGTGAGTGTGTTCGTGTGTGTTGGGGTGAGTGTGTTGGGGTGAGTGTGTTGGGGTGAGTGTGTCAGGGTGAGTGTGTTGGGGGTGAGTGTGTTGGGGTGAGTGTGTTGGGGTGAGTGTGTTGGGGGTGAGTGTGTTGGGGGTGAGTGTGTTGGGGTGAGTGTGTTGGTGGTGAGTGAGTTGGGGTGAATGTGTTTGGGTGAGTGTGATGGGGTGTGTGTTGGGGTGGGTGTCTCGGGGTGAGTGTGTTGGGGTGAGTGTGTTGGGGTGAGTGTGTTGGGGTGACAGTGTTGGGGGTCAGTGTGTTGGGGTGAGTGTGTTTGTGTGAGTGTGTTGGGGTGTGTGTGTTGGGGTGCGTGTGTTGGGATGAGTGTGTTGGGGTGTGTTGGGGTGAGTGTGTTGGAGTGTGTTGGGGTGAGTGTGTTGGGGTGAGTGTGTTGGGGTGAGTGTGTTGGCGCGAGTGTGTTGGGGTGAGTGTGTTGGGGTGAGTGTGTTGGGGTGAGTTTGTTGGGGTGAGTGTGTTGGAGTGAGTGTGTTGGGGTGTGTGTGTTGGGGGGTGTGTTGGGGTGAGTGTTTTGGGGTAAGTGTGTTGGGGTGAGTGTGTTGGGGTGAGTGTGTTGGGGTGAGTGTGTTTGGGTGAGTGTGTTGGGGTGAGTTTGTTGGGATGATTGTGTTGGGGTGAGTGTGTTGGTGTGAGTGGGTTGGGGTGTGTGTTGGGCTGAGTGTGTTGGGGTGTGTTGGGGTGAATGTGTTGGGGTGTGTTGGAGTGGGTGTATTGGGGTGAGTGTGTTGGGTTGAGTGTGTTGGGGGTGAGTGTGTTGGGGTGTGTGTGTTGGGGTGAGTGTGTTGGGGTGAGTGTGTTGGGGTGTGTGTGCTGGGGTGAGTGTGTTGGGATGAGTGTGTTTGGGGTGAGTGTGTTGGGGTGAGTATGTTGGCGTGTGTTTGGGGTGAGTGTGTTGGGGTGAGTGTGTTGGGGTGTGTTGTGGTGAGTGTGTTGGGGTGAGTGTGTGTTGGGGTGAGTGTGTTGGGGGTGAGTGTGTTGGGGTGAGTGTGTTGGGGTGAGTGTGTTGGGGTGAGTGTGTTGGGGTGAGTGTGTTGGGGTGAGTGTGTTGGGGTGAGTGTGTTGGGGGTGAGTGTGTTGGGGGTGAGTGTGTTGGGGGTGAGTGTGTTGCGGTGATTGTGTTGGGGTGAGTGTGTTGGGGTGAGTGTGTTGGGGTGAGTGTGTTGGGGTGAGTGTGTTGGGGGTGAGTGTGTTGGGGTGAGTGTGTTGGGGTGAGTGTGTTTTGGGGTGAGTGAGTTGGGGGTGAGTGTGTTGGGGTGAGTGTGTTGGGGTGAGTGTGTTGGGGGTGAGTGTGTTGGGGTGAGTGTGTTGGGGGGGTGTTGGCGTGAATGTGTTGTGGTGCGTGTGTTGGGGTGAGTGTGTTGGGGTGTGTTGGGGTGTGTTGGGGTGAGTGTGTTGGGGTGAGTGTTGGTGTGTGTTGGGGTGGGTGTGTTGGGGTGAGTGTGTTGGGGGTGAATGTGTTGGGGTGAGTGTGTTGGGGTGAGTGTGTTGGTGTGAGTGTGTTGGTGTGAGTGTGTTGGGGTGAGTGTTTTGGGGTGAGTGTTTTGGGGGTGAGTGTGTGAGGGTGTGTCTGTTGGGGTGAGTGTGTTGGGGGTGTGTTGGTGTGAGTGTGTTGGGGTGTGTTATGGTGAGTGTGTTGGGATGAGTGTGTTGGGGTGTGTTGGGGTGGGTATGTTGGGGGTGAGTGTGTTGGGGGTGAGTGTGTTTGGGTGAGTGTGTTAGGGTGAGTGTGTTGGGGGTGAGTGTGTTGGGGTGAGCGTGTTGGGGTGTGTTGGTGTGAGTGTGTTGGGGTGTGTATATTGTGGGGGTGACTATGTTGTGGTGTGTGTGTTTGTGTGAGTGTGTTGGGGTGAGTTTGTTGGGGTGTGTGTATTGGGGGTGTGTGTGTGTTGGGTCTGTGTGTTGATGGAAATTCTCACACAACACAGGTGGTGATTTCATCTGGTGAATGACTCAATCATCAACACCATTAGTCATATGGGATGTTACACTAACACTAATGGCCTGAATAATACAGCAAATCTGGGCTTAAAATTGCAGAACACTAAAAAGTCATGCATTGCAATTAACTTGCAAATACATTTTCTTTATGACCCATGACTCCTGCATATCTCCATCTCCGCCCCTCCCCACCAATCCCCCAGTGTACTTTTAGAAGCATTCAGATACTTCTGTTTTATACAGAAGTCTATCCAACATTTTTTTTTTAAAACAACATTGGCTACTGCTGTTTGCTTTGGAACATTTTAATTCAGAACTGTGGTTGAAGTTGGCTCTAACCTTACCCAAACTAAATACGCCCTCTCCTCACACTGAGAACTGTGTTTCAGTCATTATATCACTTCAATTTTCTCTAGGTTAATAGAATTATACCACATCAGATATAGGAATTACTGGTATACTAAGTATGTCCCACTGCTACTTGATTGGCTCAGATTTCATTTTTATAAAAAAAAAAATCACATTTGAAAGACGAGCCCAATTTTGTTCAGGCCTTGTGTTGGACACGGCCCATGGGACATTCTGCAAGCACCTTCTTCAATTTGGAACAGCCCCACTAATAAAATAACAGTCAGCCTATCCAAACTATAAATTGCATTCATAGGAACAGGAGCAGGCTATTCAGCCCCTCGAGCCTGCTCCGCCAATCAATTAGATCTTTGCTGATCTGTACCTCAGCTTCATTTACTCGCCATTGCTCCATATCCCTCGATACCCTTACCCAACAAAAATGTATCTTCAGCCAAGTTTAGACCATGATTGGGCAGTGGATGACCTCCAGTGGATGTTCTGCGGTGCCCACTGGTCACGGAAAGCTTCTGTGGTCATCTGGGCCTGTGCCAAAGTACGAAATGTGGGCAAGCAGATTGAATGGCTATCCTTGGCAATCTGCGCACTGTAGGTTTTGCTAGGCTCAAGAGCTAGGGTTGCCAATCCTCCAGGCTTGACCTGGAGTCTCCAGGAATTAAGACTGATCTCCAGGACAGTGCTACGAGCAACTCAGGAGAAAAACCATTAAGACATTGGGCCATAATTTGCGGCCCCCGCCCACGGGTGCGTACTCCCCCCGTAAGGGCCGCGCAAGTTCCAGGTTTAGGCATGTGCAGGCGTTAAAACCCAGAACTTGCGATCTGTCAAAAATCTTCCTGACAGATCGCACGCATTCCCGCGAAAAGGACGTTCGCGGGCGCAGAGTTGACCAACTTCTGCCCAGCGAATGCCCGTGAAATTCTTACGCCTGGTAAAAGCAAGGATAAGGCCAGCAGGAGGTCCTCCAATGAGCTAAACCTGAACCATGACGAACAGTAGAGTGGAGAGGTGCAGCCTGAAATTGAAGAGTTGCATCTTTAAAAAAATGAAAGAGCAGCTTCAAACATGGGCACTTGACAAAGATACAACAAATCATTTTATCCAGGCAGTAGAATGGGCCTTTGGCAGGACAATGAAGAGATAGACAATGTACCAGTTAACACAGGGGAAAGAGCTAGGTAAATTTCCAATTAAAAGCTATTAAGCTTGGATGAAAACATCCAATCCAGAATTAGCAGTCAATTTTATTTTTGAAAATCTTTTCAACTGCCATCTTTGTTTTTCTACTAAGAAGAGGACCTCTACTGGAAATAGGCTTTGCCACGTAATAAGGACATGAAATATGACCATTTTAAAGAAAGTTATTAAACTTGCCATTCCAGCAGCATTTTCTACATTTGAAGTGCCTCTAATAATATTTTCAGTCGGCATCTGTGCGTCTCTGAGACTTACGCTCAAGGTGCATTCCAGAACCACCACTGTCAGCTGAACATACTCAAGGTGGTAGCCAGCTGCACCACCCTGTACGTGCCCCACAAGTTCCACAATTCTTTTCATGATTGACCACAAAATTGGCTATTCACCGAAGGTGCCAAGACTTGCTGTTTGTAATCAGCTCCTGTACATCAATAAGAAAATGACTGAAGATTGAGGATGAAACCCTCCTGGGCAACTAATTTAAGAACAATGCAAGCAACCACAAATTGTTTTTCTTTGTTTAAAACATCAAATTAAGGTAAAGCATGAACTCTCTCTGAGGTAACTGTTTTGAAAAAAAAAGTTACAATATCCAAGTTGGTGCTTAGCTATACTATGTTAGAAATATGACAAATGAAACTATGCAGTTTGTAATTTTTACATTGTTTATTTTTTATTTATATTTTATTGCGAGCACAAAATCTTGGCTGACACACCAGTGCCATACTGAGGGAGTGCGGCACTGTCAGAGGTGCCGTCTTTCGGATGAGACGTTAAACCGAGGCCCCGTTTGCTCTCTCAGGTGGATGTAAAAGTTCCCATGGCACTATTTCAAAGAAGAGCAGGGGAGTTATCCATAGTGTCTTGGCCAATATTTATCTCTCAAGCAACACCTAAAATTAGATTATCTTGTCATTATCACGTTGCTGTTCATGGCGCAAATTGGCTACATTACAACAGGGACTGCACTTCAAAAGTATTTCATTGGCTGTGAAGTGCTTTGGGACATCCTGAGGTCGTGAAAGACGCTATAGAAATGCTAGTCTTTCTTTCTTCTTTCTGTAGCAGCTGCATTTCTTTTGTTTGACCATCAGAGTGTAATGATCAATAACATGTCATTCTATAGTGGACACTAGGTGGAGCCGTAGAGCTGTGTAGAGCTGTATATAGCTGTATGTATAAGACTACACTACCCAGCTGTAGGTATATTAAGACTACATTACCCATGAGGCACTAGGCTACCCACAAGGCAGCAGTCAAGATGAAAGCCGCTACAGATACTGTACCTAGTCCACACGTGCTCAATAAAAGTGTCTAGCAAAAGCTAGCTGTGTTCATAATAAGAATGTCTATTTATTAATGAACATAAGATGGTACCAGGATGGTGAAGATCTGCTGAAAATTGTGAAAAGCGACATGGAGAATTTGAAGCCACCAGAGCGTTTGAAACTCACAGGAAAAATCGACTACAATTGGCAGACTTTTAAACAACAATTCGAACTCTACATTGCAGCCATCGGATTCGGTACGAAGCCAGACACAAGGAAGATAGCGTTGCTGCTTATGGTTGCAGGCCCACAGGTGATAGAGGTATTTAATACATTTGTATTTAATCCAGAGGAGAACAGAGAAAAATTAGAAGATGTGCTAAAAAAATTTGATGCACATTGCTCTCCCAAAAAGAATGAGACCTATGAAAGATATGTCTTCCGTTCTCGGACACAGCAACAAAATGAGACTTTTGATAGCTTTATAACTGATCTGAAACTGAAAGCACAGACATGTAATTTCTCTGAGCTGAAATCATCCATGATTCGTGACCAGATTGTGTTTGGTATTCATGATAAAAAAGTCAGGGAACGTCTGTTGAGAGAAACTGAACTAAATTTGGAAAATGCAGTGAAAATATGCCAAGCCAGCGAGCTAGCTCGAAAGCACGCGAAGACTTTCAGTGAAATCAATAATGATGCGATTGTAATGAGTGATAATGCTGTTGTCAGTGCTGTGTCCTACAAGGTGAAGAAACATGGGCAGAACAGAAATGAAAAGCAATCGGAGGATGACATTTTTAATTGTAAACGCTGTGGTTACAAACATCAGTTAAGACAATGCCCAGCGTTTGGAAAAATGTGCACAAAGTGTAATGGAAAGAATCACTTTGCCAAACAATGCTTTTCAAAAGTACAAACTAAGAAAGGGCAACGAGTTAATGTAATTGAGGACACTGATTTAAGTGAGACATTTTTTGTAGGAATGGTGTCATGTGACAATATCAAAAAGGATACAGAAAATGTGTAGCCCTCAGATATGGACAATGCTGAACATAAAATTATTGCAGTAAAAGTGGACAAATGGATGATCCCACTGCAGATAAATGGAGCATTAGTTACATTGAAACTGGACACTGGGGCAAAAGCAAACTTAATCAGTATGAGTGACATAAAAAATATGAAAGAAAAGCCCAAAATACAGAAAAAGTCAGTACTACTGAAGGACTATAATGGACAGAAAATAGATAGCTTAGGTGTATGCAGACTCAAAGTGACAGTCAAAGACAAAGTGCATCATCTCATGTTTTCTGTTGTGGCTGAAAGACTTGATTCGATATTAGGTGACAAAGCTTGTGAAGACTTAGAACTGGTCAAGAGAGTCTACCGTATAAACTGTGGCATAAGCAGACCGAACGACTCAGGTGATGAAGCAGAGAGCCCATCAAGGATGAAAAGGCCAAAGGGTATCCATGTCTTCAAAAAGCCTAGTTTCTCCAAGAAGAAAGAAAAATACTTTAAGGTCAAAGAGAAGCCAAAGGAAGAAAAGCACAAAGAGGAAAAACACAAGGAGAAAAAGTCCAAAGATATAACCGCAGCAGTAGTTGTTAAGCAGTGGAAAGAGAAAAAGAAAAAGAAGAAGCCTGCACCAGAGCAGGAAGCAGTTCCGGTGGATACTCCTTCTTCCCTCAGGCCAATCTTTGGTGTTCCATTAGCCGAGGCTGCTGAGAGGACTATGCTGTATGATGGGATCCAGCTGCCAGCAGTTTTTCGAGAGTGCATTGACGACATTGAGAGTTATGACATGAAGAGTGAAGGAAACACTGAAACCCTCTCCAAGCAAAGATCGCAAGGAGACCTCGATCTATACAAGAGCAGATTGATGACAATACCGCAACTGCATCTTGTCATTCACCACCAGAACAATCTCATGAAGACACATCAGACTTACCCATGTTGAGAAGATCCACACGTGAAGTAAAAAAGCCTGATAGACTTAAAGCTTTGAAAATGTGTTGACTGTTTTGAAAATGTTTATGTTTATAGAGCACTAACAAAAGTGTTACTGATATTATCTTCATTGTTTTCTTGAAAGTTGATTGATATTGATTTTGTTAAACCTCAAAGAAAGGGGGATGTAATGATCAATAACGTGTCATTCTATAGTGGACACTAGGTGGAGCCGTAGAGCTGTGTAGGGCTGTATATAGCTGTATGTATAAGACAACACTACCCAGCTGTAGGTATATTAAGACTACATTACCCATGAGGCACTAGGCTACCCACAAGGCAGCAGTCAAGATGGAAGCCGCTACAGATACTGTACCTAGTCCACATGTGCTCAATAAAAGTGTCTAGCAAAAGCTAGCTGTGTTCATAATAAGAATGTCCATTTATTAATGAACATAAGAGGAGAGAGATCTAAAATGGAATCAGAAAACAAATTGTGTCATTTACTTGGCAATTTCCGGAAAGACAGGTTGAAATGAAGTAAGGTGGGAGGAGGTTTGGATGGCGCATAAACACTTGTTGGGCCGAATGGCCTGTTTATGTGCTGTAAATACCATGTATTACTATGTATCGTTAAAGTTTCAGGGCAGTTTGTTATTCAAACATATTTATTTAAGCAAAACCTTTCAATAACACTAAGGGATAGATTTTAAGTTTCACCACTGGGCCGAAAACTAGCAGTAGTAGACAGGCCGCCCGGTTTCATCAGGGATGCTACAATTGCCCTCAGGACCCGAATTAGGAAGGGCTGACAAAAAGTAAAAATCCGCCACACTTTCACTCATTTTGAATGGCCTAATGCCTCCATTAAGGGGATCACTGTTCACCTGCTGCTACTTGGGTCTCTGAGTCTGGTGGTAGATATCACTGCCAGCCATTTAGTGATGAAAACACAATGGGCTGGATTTTCTCTGTGGTGGGGGCTGATGATGGGGTAGCTGTTTGCCGGGTTCCGGTCCTGCTCCCGGCTGCAGACGCTCTGTCAAAGGAATTTTCCCTTGATTGGTCTTGTTAAGAGTCATAGAGTAATACAGCACGGATAGAGGCCCTTCGGCCCATCGTGTCCGCGCCGGCCATCAAGCCCTGTCTAATCTAATCCCATATTCCAGCATTTGGCCCGTAGCCTTGTATGCTATGGCATTTCAAGTGCACATCCAAATGCTTCTTAAATGTTGTGAGGGTTTCTGCCTCCACAACCCTTTCAGGCAGTGAGTTCCAGACTCCAACCACCCTCTGGGTGAAAAAGTTCTTTCTCAAATCCCCTCTAAACCTCCCGCCCTTTACCTTGAATCTATGCCCCCTAGTTATTGACCCCTCTACTAAGGGAAAAAGCTCCTCAGCATCCATCCTATCTATGCCCCTCATAATTTTGTACACCTCAATCATGTCCCCCCTCAGCCTCCTCTGCTCCAAGGAAAACAAACCCAATCTGCCCAGTCTCTCTTCATAGCTGAAGCGCTCCAGCCCTGGTAACATCCTGGTGAACCTCCTCTGCACCCTCTCTAACGCGATCACATCCTTCCTGTAGTGTGGCGACCAGAACTGCACACAGTATTCCAGCTGTGGCCTAACCAGTGTTTTATACAGCTCCATCATAACCTCCTTGCTCTTATATTCAATGCCTCGGCTAATGAAGGCAAGTATCCCATATGCCTTTTTTACCACCTTATCCACCTGTTCCGCCGCCTTCAGGGATCTGTGTACTTGCACACCCAGATCCCTCTGACCCTCCGTCTTGCCTAGGGTCTTTCCATTCATTGTGTATTCCTTTGCCTTGTTAGTCCCCCCAAAGTGCATCACCTCGCACTTTTCCGGGTTAAATTCCATTTGCCACTGTTCCGTCCATCTGACCAACCCATCTATATCGTCCTGCAGACTGAGGCTACCCTCCTCGCTATTTACCACCCTACCAATTTTTGTATCATCCGCGAACTTACTGATCATACCCTTTACATTCAAATCCAAGCCCTGCAGGCTTCCCGGCCAATTAACAGGAAGCGGGTCTGATGACGTCATTTGATGACGCGTCATCAGCTGGTTTCATTAAAGGGACCACGACCACATTGAGATTGACAGTTGTTCTGTCAGTGTTTTACAGCATTGAGGTGCTGCAAACACTGACAAGCACTGCACAAAGGTGGATGCTTGCACCCAGGCTCTCTAATGACTCCCTTATGCTTATGGAGGGAGTCACAGCACGCAGGGAGGTTCTCTTCCCTTCAAGGGCAGAAGACACCTCCCCAGGACATCAACGCAGCCTGGTTGAACAATGCACAGGAGGGCACAAGCAGGGATGTCGTCAGGGGTCCCTGGCTGTAGTGGCGCCAACCTTTCAATGATCTCAGTAGATCATGAAACGTTACTGCAAAGCCACACTCAAACTCACCCTGCTGTGCCACAGGACCCCAGCTGTTCACAATATATATTAATGATCTGGACGAGGGAATTGGATGTAATATCTCCAAATTTGCAGACGACACAAATCTGGGTGGGAGGGTAAGCTGTGAGGAGGATGTCGTGAAACTCCAGTACGATTTGGACAGATTGGGTGATTGGGCAGAAACATGGCAAATGCACTATAATGTGGATAAATGTGAGGTTATCCACTTTGGTGGCAAAAACAGGAAGGCAGATTATTATTTGAATGGCAATAGATTGGGAGAAGGGGAAGTGCAAAGAGACCTGGGCGTCCTTGTGCACCAGTCGCTGAAGGTAAGCATGCAGGTGCAGCAGGCGGTTAAGAAGGCAAATGGTATGTTGGCCTTCGTAGCAAGAGGGTTCGAGTACAGGAACAAGGATGTCTTGCTACAGTTGTACAGGGCCTTGGTGAGACCGCACCTTGAGTATTGTGTGCAGTTTTGGTCACCTTACCTGAGGAAGGACGTTCTTGCCATGGAGGGAGTGCAGCGAAGATTCACCAGGCTGATACCTGGGATGGCAGGAATGACGTATGAGGAGAGATTGTGTCGATTGGGCTTATACTCACTGGAGTCTAGAAGATTGAGAGGGGATCTCATTGAAACCTATAAAATTCTGTCAGGTCTGGACAGACTAGATGCAGGAAGGATGTTTCTGATGGCCGGGGAGTCCAGAACCAGGGGTCATAGTCTAAGGATAAGGGGTAAGCCATTTAGGACTGAAATGAGGAGGAATTTCTTCACCCAGAGAGTGGTGAACCTGTGGAATTCTCTGCTACAGAGGGCGGTGGAGGCTAGTTCATTAAATATATTCAAGAAAGAGTTGGATATATTTCTTGAGGCTAAAGGGATCAAGGGATATGGGGAAAAGGCAGGGACAGGGTACTGAATTTCACATTGAATGGCGGAGCAGGCTCGTAGGGCCGAATGGCCTACTCCTGCTCCTATCTTCTATGTTTCTATGTTTCTATGTTTCAACACATCCCCATCACTTTGCCTTCCCTACCCTTCTCCTGCACATCCTTACTCACACCAACTTACCTTGCACCTCCACCCAACCCTCTCTATCTGCATTATCACTTCCCCATCTCACTAGCCATCCCTCACACGCACCCTCTTCCTACTGCAAGCATACCAACTAACAACACACAAGGGTAGGCACTTGAAAGGTTTAGCCAATGTTCATGTGAAGTTTCTGGTAATGTGTTGTCATACAGTGAAATCTATATTTTCAACACTGCCCCTTATTGGACAGATCTGTGTGCACATTGAGAAGTGTCTTACTGAGTTCCAGTGAATGTTGAGACATAACTTCCCCTCACTATAGTGATCAGTGTGCATGGAATGGCTTGGACATTAAAGGGATGCTTTACGGTGCTTGTGTGGGATGGTGTCAACCTGGCACATCATGTGGCAGCCAGGGTTTACAGCGTCAAGTGAAGTAAATTTGGCCATGGTGATGCCATCGCTGGCCTCCTGGGCAGCAATGTTGTCAGGGGCTGATGCCTTGTGACCTGTGCAGCATCAGATGATGGTGCAGAAGGTTGGTGATGTTGGTGTGCCTGGTGATGTTGGTGTTGGGGCTGATCGTGAAAGGATTCGGAGGACCAAGGTCTGATTTTTTCAAAGTCACCAATGTTGCTGCAATAGATGGCAGCTGTAGGTGAGATGACAGAAGCGATCTGTCAATGGTGAGAGAGGTTGTTCCAATGAGGTGTCACTGGACATAGAGTTTGCTCTAAACACTTGCAAGCTAAAGAACTCTCTATATGTATTACAAATGCTGTAACGAACAGTTTCTGCGCTCTGAAACTGACCATCTGCAACATGGCATCCTTTACACCACTTCTGCAGCTGTCAGCTTATCAGATACATCAAAGCAGACGCAACTCACGCTAGGGTGAGCTGGCATGTTCCCCGAACAGCGGATAACCTGTGGGGGAGGACGTAAATTTGGAAGAAAGCCTCAAAATACCATTAAATTGGCTCTTAACAAGCCATTTAATGAGCTCAATTGTCTCCCCTGCCGCTTAGTTTCGGGTCAGTTCTCCGCTGACAGACCTGACACCGGAGAGACTTGCGTGGAGGCAGGCTGACTGCGGCTTTCCTACCCCCTGTCAAGTTTTGCTATTTTGACAGCGGATCCACCTCCAAACCCGCCCTCTGAGCGCCGGCAAAATTCCGGCCAATGTGACAATTCTTTTGCTACAATTAGATTTTCAAATCAACTTTCTGACTGCTCAAACACCTAGGATTTGGGGTCTACATTCATTTGCCTCTCTTAAAAAAAGTACGACCTCGATGGGAATCAGTGCATCAGTGGCTGCTGTCTGAGGCTACGGCTGCAAAGATAAAAGGAACACTTGATAAATTTATATATTTTTTTAGTTTGAGAAGTGGCAAACGCAAATAACTGAATTGTAGCAGATCTTTCACAGGTCACAGGACTGAGTGACGTTCCTTTGCAAGAAAGGGAGAAAGACTTACATTTATATAGCACCTTTCACGACTACCGGACGCCTCAAAGCGCTTTACAGTCAATGAAGTACGTTTGAAATGTAGCCACTATAATGTAGGAAACATGGTAACTAAATTGCACACAGCAAGGTTCCACAAACTGCAATGTGACAATGACCAAATAATGGGCCAGAAATTCGTGAACGGGGCTTGCCGCGCGTGCAAGCCCCGTATATGCACTTACCCTGCGCTCCTGCCGATCAGCTCCAGGGACACCTGGAATTGGTGTTTCAGACAGAAGAATCCCGGGCAGCGTATGATGTCACGCCGCCCAGGAGTGCAGCCAGCGCGAAGCCTGGAGCGTGCAGTGCAAGTGAGACACGCCCCTTAAGGTCTCATTGTAGCAGGACATGCCCCCAATGTTTCTGTCAAGCTGCTAAGCATTTTTACATGCAAAGCAGCAGTTTAAATAGGTTTTTGGAAGTTTTTTGAAGATTTTGGTAACTTTTATAAACTTTTAAAAATGTTTACATTATTTTGAAGAATCTGAAGTAGTTTTAAACAGATTAAAGCAATTTAAAGACTTTTAAAAGCCCTAAAAGAATTTTTTTAATTCCATTTATTTATTTAGCAATGTCGTCGTCATACGTGTCTTCACACTGTTCCCTTTGGGGAACTGTATGAAGTGGTGGAAGGATTTATGGCCATGATTAACGCTCATTCCGTGACCGTAACCATCTTTGAACCAGCCATTAGGGCGGTTGGTCCTATGGCGGGAGGGTTTTACGGGCTCCCACAAGCTATACAAGGAGGGGGGGCCACCCACACCCACGGACGCAAATATCCCACTGGATGTCAACCCAGAATTTAGAGCCCGAGCTCCAACTCCACTTGCCGAGACTGTCTGGAGCGGGGTTCGAAACCCTACCCTGATCTGGCCCAGCGGCGGGGATCCTACCGCTATGCCAAAGGTCCAATCCGATTAGCAACGTGAAATGGTTGGAATGAGCACACTTCACAGCATTAAAAGAACTCACAATTGAACTGATGATGACCTCAGCAATCTCCTCAAGGAGGTGGAGGCGCAGCGCCTGCTCATCATTGGTAATGAGAAGTCAAAGGCGCCGCAAAAAGGGCAGATGATAGCTTGGTCTTTCAAGTGGCAGCATAGGGCTCCAGTCACGGGGAGGGAAAAGGCGCAGGAAACGTATGGGTGTCACCTTTTGTGCGGAGTGGGCCTTTTGCGTAGCAGTAAGCATCCCCGCCGCTGGGCCAGAAGGAGTAGGGTTTCGAACCCCACTCCAGACAGTCCCGGCAAGTGGAGTCGAAGCTCCAACTATAAATTCTGGGTGGACATCCAGCGGAATACTTGCGTCCGTGGGTGTGGGTGGCCCCCCCCCCTCAGATGGGTTGTGGGAGCCCGTAAAACCCTCACGCCATAGGACTAACCACCCTAATGGCTGGTTCAAAGATGGTTACGGTCACGGAATGAGCGTTAATCACGGCCATAAATCCTTCCACCACTTCATACAGTTCCCGAAAGGGAACAGTGTGAGGATACGTACGACGATGACCTCTTGCGCAATGCACCTCCTTGGACCCTCAGTCGCAGATGCGAGGGGGCAAATCGTGCAATTGTTAAATTTTTCATTTTATTGACATGTGAAATGTTGGACCAGTAATTCCCTTCCAAATGCGCGAGTACGGTTGGGGTACTTACGCGTCTGGCCGGAGGAAATGCCGGTTTTCAGCATGCACAGTGCATGTGGGAGAGCCAGTGGATGTGGTGTACCTTGACTTCCAGAAAGCCTTCGATAAGGTTCCACACAAAAGATTATCATGCAAAATTAAGGCTCATGGGATTGGGGGCAAAGTATTAACGTGGATAGAGAACTGGCTGGCGGATAGAAAACAGAGAGTTGGAATAAACGGCTCGTTTTCGGAGTGGCAGGCAGTGACCAGCGGGGTGCCGCAAGGATCTGTCCTGGGACCCCAGCTGTTCACAATATATATAAATGATCTGGATCAGGGAATTGGATGCAATATTTCCAAATTCGCTGACGACACTAAACTAGGAGGAGGGGTGGGCTCTGATGAGGATGTCAGGAGGCTACAGTGCGATTTGGACAGGTTGGGGGAATGGGCGGATACGTGGCAGATGCACTATAATGTGGATAAATGCGAGGTTATCCACTTTGGGGGTAAAAACAGGAGGGTAGATTATTATCTAAATGGCAATAGATTGGGAGATGGGGAAGTGCAGAGGGACCTGGGTGTTCTTGTGCACCAGTCACTGAAGGAGAGCATGCAGGTGCAACAGGCGATTAAGAAGGCAAATGGTATGTTGGCCTTCATATCAAGGGGGTTCGAGTATAGGAATAGGGATACCTTACTACAGCTGTACAAGGTGCTGGTGAGACCGCATCTGGAGTATTGTGTACAGTTTTGGTCGCCCCATCTGCGGAAGGATGTTCTTGCCATGGAAAGAGTGCAACGGCGATTCACCAGGCTGATACCTGGAATGGCGGGAATGACCTACGAAGAGAGATTAAATAGTTTGGGCTTGTACTCACTGGAGTTTAGAAGATTGAGAGGGGATCTCATCGAAACATATAAAATTATGGCAGGCCTGGACAGGCTGAATTCAGAGAGAATGTTTCCAATGGCCGGGGAGCACAGAACCAGGGGCCACAGTCTAAAAATAGCGGGCAAATCATTTAAAACAGAGATGAGGAAGAATTTCTTCACTCAAAGAGTGGTGAGCCTGTGGAATTCCCTGCCACAGAGGGCTGTGAAGGCTAATTCAATAAATATTTTCAAGAGAGAATTGGATATATTTCTGAAGGCTAAGGGGATTAAGGGTTACGGAGAAAAGGCGGGGACGGGGTACTGAACTGGTAAGATCAGCTATGATCTCAGACGAAGATCAGCCATGATCTCATTGAATGGCGGAGCAGGCTCGAAGGGCCGAATGGCCTACTCCTGTTCCTATCTCTATGTATCTATGTATCTAAAACCGGCATTTCCTGTCCTCTGAACGAAGGGGTTCAGAGGCAGAACGCGTGCGACTGCACAGGCAGCGCGTGCGCAGTAAAATTCGCCGCTTTCATTCATGCTTTCAGTGAGGTCAAGTCATTACAACTTACACATGAAAAAAGCATGGGTACAGTTGCTCCAGAGGCTGCGGAGGAAGATATTTTTTTATCGTGGAGCTTCTGAAAGTATGTATGTCTGTATATATTCCTTTGCGTGTTATGTATATATTCCTTTACTTATGTGTATGAATGTATTATTTAATTATGACTTTCAGAGAAAGTAACTTATTGGAAAATCATAATTAAAAACATACATTCATACACATTAGTAAAGGAATATAAAACATACATACATATACGTAAAGGAATATATGTGGACATACATACATAACTCATTCTCACATTCCATTCACACAGCCACAATTGCTCCTTCTACCTACCGTTCTGAAAACCCGTTTAAAAAAAAAAATTTAAACTTTAAAACTTACTTAAAATTTCTTAAAATAACATCCCTCCCTTTCCCAAACAAAAATATTGCATTTCAGAAGCTCCACGATAAAATATATCTTCCTCCGCAGCCTTGGAACAACTTTACACCTGCTTTTTTCAAGTGTAACTTGTAAGGACTTACCCTCACTGAAGCCATGAATGAAATCTACAAAGTTCACTGCGCAAGCGCTGCCTGTGCAGTCGCACGCGCTGTGCCTAGACCTCGGGTCTGGAAATGCCGGCGTTCCCCGCATGCGCTGTGCATGCTGAACGCTGGCATTTCCAACGGCCAGATGCGTGAGTACCCCGACCGTACTCACGCCTTTGGCCACGAATTTCTGGCCCAATCTGTTTTTGTATTGTTGATTGAGAGATAAATATTGGCCAGGACACCAGGGATAAATCCCCTGCTCTTCTTCGAAATAGTGCCTTGGGATGTTAAACGTCCACCTGAGAGAGCAGACGGGGCCTCGGTTTAACGTCTCATCCGAAAGACGGCACCTCTGACAGTGCTGCTCTCCACTCAGCACTGCACTGGAGTGTCATAGAAACATAGAAGATAGGAGCAGGAGTAGGCCATTCGGCCCCTCGAGCCTGTTCCACCATTTAATGAGATCATGGCTGATCATCCAAATTCAGTACCCTGTCCCTGCTTTCTCCACATATCCCTTGATCCCTTTAGCCTTAAGAAATATATCTAACTCCTTCTTGAATATATTTAATGAATTGGCCTCAACTGCCTTCTGTGGTAGTGAATTCCACAGGTTCACCACTCTCTGGGTGAAGAAATTCCTCCTCATCTCAGTTCAGCCTAGATTTTATGCTCCAGTCTCTGGAGTGGGGCTTGAACCCACAACCTTCTAACACAGAGGTGAGAGTTTCTACCACTGAGCCAGCATCAATAAAACCGATTATCTGGTCATTATCACAGTGATGTGTGTGGGAGCTTGCTGTGCACAAATTGGCTGCAGCGTTTCCTACAGCGACTACTCTTAAGTACTTCATTGGCTGTAAAGCGCTTTGAGACATCCTGAGGCCGTGAAAGGCGCTATATAAATGCATGTCTTTCTTTCTTTTTACTAATTAGATAATTAAATAAAAATGAAGAGAAAATAAAGAGCAGCGGAAACAAAACTACCAATGATTTAGCACCTCATTAGCCTCCGCAAATTATTAATTCCTGAGTCAGACGTGGGAAATGGCAGCTGGGCACAAATAGCACGATATACTGATCAGTGCACATTACTCTCATTCCATAGTGCTAATTTTAATAACCATCAGAGATCAAACAGGCTTTAAATATTTTTGACCCCATTAGTGATGCACTCCCTCATAAAATGCTTTTTAACTAAAAAAGATGCAGTAATCACACCACAATTATACAAAAATGATTAAAAGATCTACCCGAAATGACCTTGCCACGACGGTAATTGTGTGAGGATATTGAGAGCGAAGGCTGTATGTACACTACTGACTACTGGGATTTTAGTCTGGCCTTCTGGGTAATGGGCCTGCATCGATGGCTTGGCATGGTTAGAAAGCAACACACATATTGTTTTTCGCCTAGGACATTTTGTCAAGAACCATCAAGTTTAGCTCTGAAATCAGTTATGAAATTATACAAAATTCTTGTCAGGAACAGCCAAAGCTCTGGCAATTTGTTTGAAAGACATTCTCTGCTGAAAAGAAGATTTCGACAAGATTGTTCTTGACAACTCGCTGTGGAAGCAGATTCAACAATAACTTTCCAAAGAGAATTGGATACATGCTTGAAGGACTTTTTTTTTTAAACAGGGCTATGGGGATAGAACAGTGGAGTGGAACTAATTGGATAGCTCTACCTCTAGCCGGCATAGGCAGGATGGGCGGAATGGCCTCCTTCTGTACTGTATAATGTGATACCAGACAGGAAGGTGGTGCCATTTTCCCGATGAAGATTAGTTCCAGCTGATCATCATTTCAAGCTATGGTGACACCCAAGAGGCGGCATTATTATAGAAGTGAGGAGCGATAAATGTTGTGAAACTAAATTGAGACCACTACCTTCAGGGTTTACCTTACCAGTGGAGAGTGGTGGTTAGTCAGGGGCTCAGGATGTACGGCATGGTTAGTGGACAGTTAGGAAACGGAAGCTCTCACTGCTCACAAAATGGAAATGTGTGATTTCTAACTGCCACTCGCCTGTTCCTTGCCTACAAAACAGGTAACTGGCAGAGGAACAACGGATGGTGACCTTGGACACCCCTTCGACGTCCAAAACCCGTCTGGTTTAATTTTCACACAGTCCTTTAAATGGGCGTTCAGCCAAAACGGGTGGGAAGCTGTTTCAATATGCAAATCTGGCTCCTAAGACAGTTATGGGCCACAGCTGCCAATTGCATGTTCAAAAGTGTGCGCCATGCATGCTAGGCCCAGTTGTACCAGGCATTGAATGGCCTAAACGGTGACCCTAAAAAGGATTGCTCCAAAAATAGTCTGGGAATTTTTTTTTGTGGGGGGTCTTTTGTGGGCCTCTGGGCTCCACCAAACTACAGCGGCCCCCCTGCCTGCCCGTTCACTCTCCCTTCCCCCCTGTAGGGTCAGCTATCTCCCACCAACAGACCCATCCTGCCGGCTGGCTCCGCGCAGAAGCTGGCCAATTTTCGGCCTTCCAGAGCCGGTGAGCTGTAGTGGAGTGTCGTTTGGCGCCCACAAAAGGTCAGTTAAATTCAAAGCAGGCCCGAACCTGAAGATACGAACAATGACAGACAGGAAAAGCCCCTCTGGCCCATCCACTTGTCCCACACAATTGTGATACTTTGTGTGGTTTGGGCCTCCCAACAACGGTGACTTTGGATTGGCACTGTGGACACCACGCCTATATTGGGCCGGTGAAAAATAATGTCACAATTGAAAGTTGGAATTATAAAGAGCTTAGGCACGGTCCATTTTAGAAAATTACGCAGTCTCTAAATCTCCATTTTTTATCTCAATACCCGCCAATGGGCTATCTAGCTGATTTATACCATTGAAATCAGGATGAAACACCATCTTCATGTCAACTTATTTCAGATGATAGGCTGCTTTGTGCCGCAGACATATGGACACGAGGAACTGGTTAAGACTGATGGAGCTAACTTTACTTGGGGCCTTTACAAATGAGAGACTAGTCTTTCATGCAATGAGTCTGGGTTGTGGCAGAATTGTATTCAACCACAATCTGTAACCTCATGGCACGGCATATCCCTCACTCTACTATTACCATCAAGCCGGGAGATCAACCCTGGTTTAATGAAGAGTGCAGGAGAGCATGCCGGGAACAGTACCAGGCATACCGAAAAATGAGGTGTCAACCAACACAGGACTACTTGCATGCCAAACAACGGAAGCAACATGCGATAGACAGAGCTAAGCGATCCCACAACCATCGGATCAAATCAAAGCTCTGCAGTCCTGCCACATCCAGTCGTGAGTGGTGGTGGACAATTAAACAGTTAACAGGAGGAGGAGGCTCCAAAAATATCCCCATCCTCAATGATGGTGGAGCCCAGCACGTGAGTGCAAAAGACAAGGCTGAAGCATTTGCAACTATCTTCAGCCAGAAGTGCCGAGTGGATGATCCATCTCGGCCTCCTCCTGAGGTCCCCAGCATCACAGATGCCAGTCTTCAGCCCATTCAATTCACTCCACGTGATGTCAAGAAACGGCTGAAGACACTGGATACTGCAAAGGCTATGGGCCCTGACAACATTCCGGCAATAGTACTGAAGACTTGTGCTCCAGAACTAGCTGCGCCCCTAGCCAAGCTGTTCCAGTACAGCTACAGCACTGGCATCTACCCGGCAATGTGGAAAATTGCCCAAGTATGTCCTGTCTGCAAAAAGCAGGACAAATCCGACCCGGCCAATTACCGTCCCATCAGTCTACTCTCAATCATCAGTAAACTGATGGAAGGTGTCGTCGACAGTGCTATCAAGCGGCACTTACTCAGCAATAACCTGCTAACTGACGCTCAGTTTGGGTTCCGCCCGGGCCACTCAGCTCCTGACCTCATTACAGCTTTGGTCCAAACATGGACAAAAGAGCTGAACTCAAGAAGTGAGGTGAGAGTGACTGCCCTTGACATCAAGGCAGCATTTGATTGAGTGTGGCCCTAGCAAAACTGAAGTCAATGGGAATCAAGGGGAAAACTTTCCATTGGTTGGAATCATACCTAGCACAAAGGAAGTTGGCTGTGGTTGTTGGAGGTCATTCATCTCAATCACATGACATCACTGCAGGAGTTCCTCAGGGCAGTGTCCTAGGCCCAACCATCTTCAGCTGTTTCATCAATGACCTTCCTTCCATCATAAGGTCAGAAGTGGGGATGTTCGCTGATGATTGCACACTGTTCAGCACCATTCGAGACTCGTCAGATACTGACGCAGTCCGTGTCCATATGCAGCAAGACCTGGACAACATTCAGGCTTGGGCTGACAAGTGGCAAGTAACATTCGCACCACACAAGTGCCAGGCAATGACCATCTCCAACAAGCGAGACTCTAACCATCTCCCCTTGACATTCAATGGCATTACCATCGCTGAATCCCCCACTATCAACATCCTGGGGGTTACCATTGATCAGAAACTGAACTGGACCAGCCATATAAATACTGTGGCTACAAGAGCAGGCCAGAGGCTGGGAATTCTGCGGCGAGTGTCTCACCTCCTGACTCCCCAAAGCCTTTCCACCATCTACAAGGCACAAGTCAGGAGTGTGATGGAATACTCTCCACTTGCCTGGATGAGTGCAGCTCCAACAACACTCAAGAAGCTCGACACCATTCAGGATAAAGCAGCCCGCTTGATTGGCACTCCATCCACCTTCAACATTCACTCCCTCCACCATCGGCGCACTGTGGCTGCAGTGTGTACCATCTACAAGATGCACTGCAGCAACTCGCCAAAGCTCCTTCAACAGCACCTTCCAAACCCGCGACCTCTACCTCTTAGAAGGACAAGGGCAGCAGACGCATGGGAACATCACCACCTACAAGTTCCCCTCCAAGCCACACACCATCCTGACTTGGACCTGTATCGCCGTTCCTTCACTGTCGCCGGGCCAAAATTCTGGAACTCCCTTCCTAACAACATTGTGGGTGTACCTACACCATATGGACTGCAGCAGTTCAAGAAGGCGACGCCCACATCCCATCAATGAATTTTTAAAAAGTCTGAAAATTGAGAAGGTTCTGGTCTACTACATTACTCAGCCTTCCGTGGAAAAAGTTAATTAAAAAAATTTGAATTACTTAGGACGTTATATTTAATGATTAAACATTTCATTAAAACATTTCATTTTTGTGAATACTAAAATAGGTACATATTTTAATGGAAAACTATTAACCTGTTTTCTTTTTGAAGCCTAGATTAAGTGTAGATAAGTATAGATTGGTGCAAATTAAACACCGGTGGCAACGGATTTATTTTGAAAGAGTAGCATTTATATAGTGCCTTTCATGACCTCAGGACTTCCCAAAATGCTTAAGAGTAGAGTTATAGAGTCATATAGAGTCATAACGGCACAGAAGGAGGCCATTCGGCCCATTGAATCCATGCTGGCTCTCTGTAGAGTAATCCAGTCAGTCCCATTCCCCTGCTCTATCCCTGTAGCCATACAAGTTTATTTCCTTCAAGTGTCTATCCAGTCTCCCCTTGAAATCATTGAGTGTCTCCGCTTCCATCACTTCCGTCAGCAGCGAGTTCCAGGTCCTCACCACTCGCTGCGTAAAAAAGTTTTTCCTCACATCCCTCCTGCATCTCTTGCCCAAAACCTTAAATCTGTGTCCCCTAGTCCTCGTACCATCAACTAGTGGGAACAGCCTTTCCCCGTCTAGCCTATCCAAACCCGTCATAATCTTGTACACCTCTATCAAATCACCCCTCAACCTCCTTTGCTCCAATGAAAACAAATCCAGCTTCTCCACCCTGTCCTTGTAGCTAAGATCCCCTTCCCCAGAACCATTCTGGTAAATCTCCTCTGCACCCTCTCAAGTGCCTTCACATCCTTCCTAAAGTGTGGTGACCAGAACTGGACACAATACTCCAGTTGTGGCCTAATCAACGCTTTATGAAGGTTCAGCATAACTTCTCTACTTTTGTGCTCAATGGCCCAGAAATTCGGGTCGGGGGCTTCCCGCGGGTGCAAGCCCCCGACCTGCACTTACCTAGCGCGCCGGCCGTTGAGCTGTGGGCCCGCGTGGAATTCCGATCCTGGGCCTCCTCCAACTGCCAGTGCGCAGTGCTTGCGTATCCCAGGGGCGCAGTTAGTTCGATGCGTCCCCTGGGATCATGTGGGCCATGGAAAGCCAATGGTAGCAGGGAATGCTTCATTCATAAGTTTGACAGGAAGAGCTGTCAAACCTATAAATACTATAAGCCCCAAAACATCACTAAACTTCAAATAATTTTTTTTTTAAATCACATTTTTAAAATAACTATAAATTACATGAAATAACTATTTTAAACAATAATTTAAATTTTTGAAAAAATTTATTACATTTTCTAATGGGGCTAAAAATAAACTTACCTTTCTTTAAAGTATTTAAAAATAATAAACCTGTGGAAAAAATGTTTTAATTTTAATTAATTCACCACTTACCGTGTTAAAAGCTGGCCTTGCGCCTGCTTTTTAAAAGTGCAACTGCTGGAGACTAACCCTCCCGGAGAAACCTGCAAATAATTTTTTTTTTAAATCACATTTTAAAAATAACTATAAATTACATAAAATAACTATTTTAAACAATAATTCCACCTGTCAACCCCTTCTTTCAGGGGAACGGACGTGCCGGTTTCCCGCGCATGCGCAGTGCATGCACGAAACCGGCACTTTCGTTGGGCCTACACGTGAGTACCCAGTGCGTACTCACGCGTTGGGACCCGAATTTCTGGGCCAATACCTCTATTTATGAAGCCCAAGATCCCTTGGGGGAGAAGTTTGGTGTTGCCCCATTTGGGGCGCAATTATCGGCCAGGCGGAAAGTTTAGCTTAAACCTCTCCAAGCGCCCATTAATTTTTTCCTTGATTATTGTTTCTAAAACTTTACCCACCAATGACGTACTTTTGGAGTGTAGTCACTATTGGAATGTAGGAAAGGCAGCAGCCAGTTTGCGCACAGCAAGGTCCCACAAACAGCGATGTGACAATGACCAGATAATCTGCTTTAGTGATGTTGGTTGAGGGATGAATTTTGGTGAGGACAGCAGGAAGAACTCCCTTACTGCTGGCATTAAAATTACTTCGCAGAAAATCTAGGCTTTCGTAGCTTAGAGACAAAGTCATTCCAGATTTTACTTCCAGCATATCTAATTTCTACTATTACATCTAAACCATCAATAAGTTAACGATGCTGTTCTGTTTACACAGGGTACATGCTATCAGGCAGATTAGATGGACCCCAGGTTGTAACAATAATTAAACTTTGTGCTCCACCAGTAATCTCTTTACTTAGTGCACATGCAGTGCTCGCATGGATTGTTGTGGTTTACAGTGGTGCGAATAAGCAAAATGGGAATTATCAATAAAATACCTGCCAATATTAATCATGCATTTAAGAATGAATTTCATTTTGACATGGCACTATAAGGATTTTTTAGTCAATTTTCAATTTTCGTCTAGTCATTCCACAAGGGATTGTATTGTGGCAATAATTAAACTTGTTTATGTTTGGACCAGGGGAAATCTTTTAGTTAAAAAAAGACCAAACATGTATTACAATTATTTAATTTATAATAAAATGACAAAAATTCCAGAACCATGGTCTGAACTAGCAGTTTCAGAATGCCATAGGGTTGGAAATGCAGGAAATTTTCACTGGTGCAGTAGAAAGGACACTTCCAAGATTTGGCTCAATGCATATTGTTGGGGGGAGAGTAAAATGGAAACTTAACTCAGCATCAAACCTTCACTATAATCAACTTTGATGCTACCGCTAGGTGAGAAACTGTTCCACTCCCCAGCATTGAACAAGGCAGAAATCATGGTCAACGAAATTTATGAGAATGTTTAATGCGCCCGATCCAAACTGTTCTCGCCGTGGTTCAGTGGGTAGCACTCTCACCTCTGAATCAGAAGCTTGTATGCTCCAGCCCACTCCAAAGCGCAAAAATCTAGGCTGACACGCCAGTGTATTACCGAGGGAGTGCTGCATTGTCAGAGGTGTCATCTTTCAGATTAGACTTTAAACCGAGGCCCCATCTGCCCTCCCAGGTGGACATAAACCATCCCATGGCACTATTCAAAAAACATCAGGGGAGTTATCCTCAGTGTCCTGGCCAATACTTATCCCTCAATCAACATCACTAAAGCAGATTATCTGGTTATTATCACATCACTGTTTCTGGGACCTTGCTGTATGCAAATTGGCTGCCATGTTGTGAAGGAATAAGCCATATACCGATTCAGAAAAAGACACCATTCTGTGAAAGAACTCTGGCCTTATTAAAACATGACAAACTGGGTCTGGAAATCTAGAAACCGAACGATGAAAAAGCTGTTACAGTAATTCAGGTAATAGAGATAAGATAGTTGTTGACACTGAATCAATAACCTTATCAAAACAGAAGGTTGGAGGCTCCTGATGGTCTGGATCTTTGGAAAGAAGACAATGGTGTATCCTGGTTAAGGTGTTCTAAGTTACACTTCGTAAAGAGGCACATAAAATTAAGAAACATATGCCTTCGTAAAAATGACATCAAGTAAAAGAAACACCCGCTGTCACACTGTTTTTGTGTTAAACTTAGAACACCTACAGAAGAGAGACACGATTCTGTGTTACAACCAGCTGAGGTGACTAAGAATTGCAGAGATCACCCTAGTTAAGGTGTTCTAATTACAAGAGCACAAACAGAAGGCATTAGTAACAATGACATCAAATAGAAACACCTGCTGTCACACTGTTTTTATGGTAAGCTTGGGACACCTGGGGTGGAGACATAAGTCTGTAATGCTACCAGCTGAGGTGACTGTAAGAATAGCAGGGGTCAGCAGAAAAATGACTAGAGTTAATTAGCTTACATCAGCAGAAAACTTCAAAGGAAATACCACTGAAAAAGTGTATAAATATTGAACTTTTAAATGGGATAATAGACTCACTTGAAGGGGCAAAGTGATTCTCGGCTTCAGGGCTAGCTCTGTAAGTCTTCAACTCTTTGTACCTCGGGGATCAAGGTACTGTATTTGATTTTGGTGGCTATCCTGAATAAACTAAGAACTGTAAAACTGTAGCGAAGTTAAGATTTGAGAGTAGGTTCTCTGCTAATAGAATTGTAATGCTTTCTCTTTTTGGAACTGTTAATGTTGCGATTGACTCACCAACTATAAAATATATGTCGGTTCTTTAATAAATCTATATATTTTTAGAATTGTCTCACATAATACTTCTGTATCAAACTCACAAACTCATTCTCTGTACACTCTTTGGTGAGGAGTTGCAGAATTCTGGGGGAGTTTTCCAGACCCTCATAATATCCGGAACGTTACAGTCTAGCAAAACTTATTAAAAGTGCTATCTGGAGGACGGTAACATTTTCAGGTTGTTCCTTTCCTTTAGGGAGAGATAGTCCGGACCTTTAGACCCAATTAAGCATCTTTCGGATTCGGCTACCTCAAACTTTAGTTGAAAGTAAACGTCTGGGGAATACGTCTGATCCGGTGTAGCCCTAAAGGGGCTAGGACTAGTAATAATCCTTTCAGCGTTTCCTACATTACAACAGTGACTGCATTTCAAAGGTACTTAATTGGCTGTAAAACATTTTGGGACTTCGTGAGTTTGTTAAAGGCGCTGTATTAATGCAAGTTCTTTCTTTTTCTTTCACTCCGCTTCTTTAATGGGTGCTCCACTACACGACAGAAGATAATGGAAATTCCTTTGGAGAGCGGTGATGAATGACCATTTTCAGCTCTGCCTTACAAAAGGGGAATATAATCCATTTTCAAAACTGCATTCATCCAAATCATCTTCTGCCAGCGAGGGGATTGGCAGCTGTCCACAGCTTGCTTGCCAAGAAACTGACAGGAGAAGCATTTCCACGAGGAGAGGAAGAACACCTTGCCAGCACCATCTTGCAGCTTGAGTAAGGAATAATCAATTGGCACAAATATTTTTGCGTGAGTCAATGCAGGTTTTAAAATCTATTACATGATTTCCCAAGGATATGTGAAGTAAATATTGTAGACCTGGTGAATCCTAGGGTTCTTTTTAATATTAACATTTAATAGGATATCACTGCTTACCAAATGTTCCAGTTTTTTTTTTAGCTCAAAAATCTACAGGGCAGTCACTTCACCAATTGCACTGAGCCATTCCCCCCACCTTCAAGCTGTGGCTCAGTGAATAGCACTCTCACCTCCGAGTCAAAAGGTTGTGGAGCCCCCACTCCTGAGACTCGCGTCAATAATCCAAGCTGACACTTCATCGCAGTGACACTTCGCTGACTTCACGAGGGTCGCTGCTGAGAGGAGGCCGGTCCTGCTCTGTCCTCGTGGAGCCGCTGAGTTGCTTCCTGAGGTCCAATTTGACGTCCGCAGATCGCCGGTTCCATGAGGACAAAGTTGGACCATCTGCCTCCAAGAAAAGCTTTCGGGTTGACAAAGATGTGATGAGAACACTATGCAAATGTCACTGCACAATGTTTCACCTAAGTCTGGTAATTGTTAGCCCCAGGACATACAAGCTAAGTCATACACTAATACAAAAAGAAAATACTGTAGATGCTGGAATTCTGAAATAAAAACAGAAAATGCTGGAGAAACTCAGCAGGTCAGGCAGCATCTGTGAAGAGAGAAACAGAGTTAATGGGGTCGATTTTCCCGAGCCTGTCGAGAAGAAGGTGGGACTTCCCCTTTCGGGTTTTTGACCCGCCTACATCGACGTCCGGCCAATCCACGCGATTTTCCCTTTATTGACCTTGTTGAGCCCGCCCAGCGGGCTCAGCAGGCCAATTAAGGGCCACCCGGCAACAGGTGATGTCACAGACTGCAATTTCATCTGTCAAGAGTTTTTGACAGATGAAATATCAGTGTTTCACAGCTGTTTGAAGCTGTGAAACACTGACAGTCCGAGTTCTAACATGAGTCCTTCTGCACAGACTCAGTTAGAACTCACACTGGCTCTCAAAGCTGAAGGCTGTCACTTTTGACAGATCACAGCCATTCAGCTTTAAGTTCCGGGTGAGTGATGGACTCCCAATGCCGACAGGAAGAAAGGCTGTGAAGGTAAGTACAGGTAAGTAAAAGTTCTTTACACACTTTAGACACACCAAACACACTTACCTTTACACTCATGCCCCCATCACTCACTTGAGAACCGACATCGCAACCCCTCCAACTCCTTCAACCCGACGGCCCGCCTGATCTAACCTGGCGTGGTTTGGAGCCGTCGGGAATCCCACACGAAACCCCTCAAAATAGGGATTAGGCTAAAAACTGCCTGTTAACAGGCAGTTAATTGGCACTAATCCCTTCCCGCCTGGTTTCGGCGGGTCCCAGTGTGGGGCGGGTACCCGCCGCCCCTGAAACTTACGTGGGGTGGGGTTTTGGGCGGGATGGTGTCGGGACCCCCAAATTCGGGATTTCCCCCCCCCAAACACCTGACGGCTCCACGAAAATCTAAACCAACGTTTCAGGTCGATGACCTTTCTTCAGAACTGGAAAAAAGCAGGAAATGGAACAGATTTTTAAGCATGTGAAGAGGCTGGGTAAGGGAGGAGTGGATGAAAGAACAAAAGGGAAGGTTTGTGATAGGATAGAAGGCAGAAGAGGTTAAGAGACATTAAGAGATATCCAAGGCAAAAGGAGACGGTATTGGGACAGGTTAAGAAACAAAGGATGGCTCTAGATGGAGTATAAATTGCGCTGGCAGAATGAAAGACAGCTGCCTTGTGGGGGAGAAGGAAAAAAAACAGACAAAGTGTGTGGATAAAAAAAATATATATATATATAATAGGGGCCGAGGTTATGATCTGAAATTGTTGAACTTTATGTTGAGTCCAGAAGGCTGTAAAGTGCCTAATCGAAAGATGAGGTGCTGTTCCTCGAGCTTACACTGAGCTTCCGTGGAACAATGCAAGAGGCCGAGGACAGTGAGGTCTGAGTGGGAGTGGAGCAGGAATTAAAGTGACAGGCGACCGGAAGCTCGGGGTCTCCCTTACAGGCTGAACGGTGGTGTTCCGCAAAGCGGTCACCCAATCTGCGTTTAGTCTCCCCAATGTAGAGGAGACCACATCGTGAGCAGCGAATACAGTATACTAAATTGCGAGAAGTACAAGTAAATCGTTGTTTCACCTGGAAGGGGTGTTTGGGGCCCTACAGTGGTTGACATGGCCCTTGACCGTGTCCGTTCTATCTCCCGCACTTCTGCCCTCACCCCTGCCCCTCCCTCCCAGAACCACGATAGAGTTCCCCTTGTCCTCACCTTTCACCCCACCAGCCTCCACATTTAACGGATCATCCTCCGCCACCTGCAGCATGATCCCACCACCAAACGCATCTTCCCCCCACCTCCCCTTTCAGCATTGCATAGGGACCGCTCCCTCCATGACACCCTTGACCACTCCTCTATCACCACCAACATCCCTTCCCCTTCGCCTGGCACATTCCCGTGCAAGCGCAGGAGATGCAACAAATGCCCTTATACCTCCCCCCTTCCCACTGTCCAGGGCCCCAGACACCCCTTCCAGGTGAAACAGCGATTTACTTGTACTTCTTGCAATTTAGTATACTGTATTCGCTGCTCACGATGTGGTCTCCTCTACATTGGGGAGACCAAACGCAGATTGGGTGACCGCTTTGAGGAACACCTCCGTTCAGTCCGTAAGGGGGAACCCGAGCTTCCGGTCGCCTGTCACTTTAATTCACCGCTCCATTCCCACTCAGACCTCTCCATCCTCGGCCTCTTGCATTGTTCCACGGAAGCTCAGCGTAAGCTCGAGGAACAGCACCTCATCTTTCGATTAGGCACTTTACAGCCTTCCGGACTCAACATAGAGTTCAACAATTTTAGATCATAACCTCGGCCCCTATCACATATATATATATTTTATCCACACTGTTTGTTTGTCTTTTTTTCTTCTCCCCTACATGGCAGCTGTCTTTCATTCTGCCAGCGCAATTTACACTTCATCTAGAGCCATCCTTTGTTTCTTAACCTGTCCCATTACCATCTCCTTTTGCCTTGAACATCTCTTAATGTCTCTTAACCTCTTCCAACTTCCATCCTATCACAGACCTTCCCTTTTGTTCTTTCATCCTAGAAACATAGAAAATAGGAGCAGGAGTAGGCCATTCGGCCCTTCGAGCCTGCTCCACCATTCAATGAAATCATGGCTGATCATCCAAATTCAGTACCCTGTCCCTGCCTTCTCCCCATATCCCTTGATCCCTTTAGCCTTAAGAAATATATCCAACTCCTTTTTGAATATGTTTAATGAACTGGCCTCCACCGCCCTCTGTGGCAGAGAATTCCACAGGTTCACCACTCTCTGGGTGAAGAAATTCCTCCGCATTTCAGTCCTAAATGGCTTACCCCTTATCCTTAGACTATGACCCCTGGTTCTGGACTCCCCGGCCATCATAAACAACCTTCCTGCATCTAGTCTGTCCAGGCCTGACAGAATTTTATAGGTTTCGATGAGATCCCCTCTCAATCTTCTAAACTCCAGTGAGTATAAGCCCAATCGACACAATCTCTCCTCATACGTCATTCCTGCCATCCCAGTTATCAGCCTGGTGAATCTTCGCTGTACTCCTTCCATGGCAAGAACGTCCTTCCTCAGGTAAGGCGACCAAAACTGCACACAGTACTCAAGGTGCGGTCTCACCAAGGCCCTGTACAGCTGTAGCAAGACATCCTTGTTCCTGTACTCGAACCCTCTTGCTACGAAGGCCAACATACCATTTGCCTTCTTAACCGCCTGCTGCACCTGCATGCTTACCTTCAGCGACTGGTGCACAAGAACACCCAGGTCTCTTTGCACTTCCCCTTCTCCCAATCTATTGCCATTCAAATAATAATCTGCCTTCCTGTTTTTGCCACCAAAGTGGATAACCTCACATTTATCCACATTATAGTGCATTTGCCATGTTTCTGCCCAATCACCCAATCTGTCCAAATCGTACTGGAGTTTCTCGACATCCTCCTCACAGCTTACCCTCCCACCCAACTTTGTGTCGTCTGCAAATTTGGAGATATTACATCCAATTCCCTTGTCCAGATCATTAATATATATTGTGAACAGCTGAGGTCCTAGGACCGATCCTTGTGGTACCCCACTAGTCACTGCCTGCCACTCGGAAAATGACCCGTTTATTCCAACTCTCTGCCTTCTGTCCGCCAACCAGTTCTCTATCCAAGTCAATACCTTGCCCCCAATCCCATGTGCCTTAATTTTGCACGCTAATCTCTTATGTGGGACCTTATCGAAAGCCTTCTGAAAGTCCAAATACACCACATCCACTGGTTCTCCCTTATCTATTTTACCAGTTACATCCTCAAAAAATTCCAGTAGATTAGTCAAGCATGATTTACCTTTTGTAAATCCATGTTGACTTTGTCCGATCCTGTCACTGCTTACCAAGTGCTCTGCTATTACATCTTTTATAATAGATTCTAGCATTTTCCCCACTACCGATGTCAGGCTTACCGGTCTATAATTCCCTGCTTTTTCTCTGCCACCTTTTTTGAATAGTGGGGTAACATTAGCTACCCTCCAATTCATGGTACTGTTCCAGAGTCTATCGAGTTCTGGAAGATGACCAGCAATGCATCTACTATTTCTAGGGCCACTTCCTTAAGTACCCTGGGATGTAGATTATCAGGCCCTGGGGATTTATCGGCCTTCAGCCCCATCAATTTTCCTAACACCATTTCCCTACAAATACTGATTTCTTTCAGTTCCACCCTTTCATCAGGCCCTATGTTCCCCGGCATCTCTGGGAGGTTATTTGTGTCCTCCTTTGTGAAGACAGAACCAAAGTATGAATTTAGTTGGTCTGCCATTTCTTTGTTTCCCATTATAAATTCCCCTGATTCTGACTGTAAGGGACCTACGCTTGACTTCACCAATCTTTTTCTCTTCACATATCTATAAAAGCTTTTACAGTCAGTTTTTATGTTCCCTGATAGCTTACTCTCATATTCTATTTTCCCTTTCTTAATTAATCCCTTTGTCCTCCTTTGTTGAATCCTAAACTGCTCCCAATCCTCAGGATTATTGCTTTTTCTGGCCAATTTATATGTCGTCTCCTTGGATCTTATGCTGTCCCTAATTTCCCTTGTTAGCCACGGTTGAGGCACCTTTTTTGTTTTATTTTTGTGCCAAACTGGGATGAACAAATTCTGTAGCTCATCCAGTCGGTCTTTGAATGTTTGCCATAGCCTATCCACCGTCAACCCTTTGAGTGCCATTCCCCAATCAATCCTACCCAACTCGCTCCTCAGACCATCGTAGTTTCCTTTATTTAAATTGAGGACCCTAGTCTCTGAGTCAACTATTTCATTCTCCATCTTAATGAAGAATTCGATCATATTATGATCGCTCAGACCCAAGGGGCCTCGTACAACAAGATTGCTAATTAATCCTTTGTCGTTACATAATACCCAGTCTAAGATGACCTGATCTCTGGTTGGTTCCTTGACATATTGGTCCAGGAAACCATCCCGTAAACACTCCAGGAATTCCTCCTCCACAGTATTGTTACTAATTTGGTTTGCCCAATCTATATGTAGATTAAAGTCACCCATGATGACTGCTGTGCCCTTATTGCACGCTTCTTTAATTTCCCTTTTCATGCCATCCCCAAACTCCGCCTTATTGTTGGGAGGTCTATATACCACTCCCACTAATGTTTTTTTCCCCTTAGTATTTCTCAATTCTACCCATACAGAGTCCACATCATCAGAGCTAATATCCTTCATTAGAATTGTATTAATCCCTTCTTTAACCAGTAATGCTACCCCACCTCCCTTTCCTTTCTGCCTATCTTTCCTGAATATCGAATACCCCTGGATGTTGAGTTCCCAGTCTTGGCCATCCTTGAGCCACGTTTCCGTAATCCCAACCAAGTCATATTCGTTTAGAAACATAGAAACATAGAGATAGGAACAGGAGTAGGCCATTCGGCCCTTCGAGCCTGCTCCGCCATTCAATGAGATCATGGCTGATCTTCGTCTGAGATCATAGCTGATCTTACCAGTTCAGTACCCCGTCCCCGCCTTTTCTCCGTAACCCTTAATCCCCTTAGCCTTCAGAAATATATCCAATTCTCTCTTGAAAATATTTATTGAATTAGCCTTCACAGCCCTCTGTGGCAGGGAATTCCACAGGCTCACCACTCTTTGAGTGAAGAAATTCTTCCTCATCTCTGTTTTAAATGATTTGCCCGCTATTTTTAGACTGTGGCCCCTGGTTCTGTGCTCCCCGGCCATTGGAAACATTCTCTCTGAATTCAGCCTGTCCAGGCCTGCCATAATTTTATATGTTTCGATGAGATCCCCTCTCAATCTTCTAAACTCCAGTGAGTACAAGCCCAAACTATTTAATCTCTCTTCGTAGGTCATTCCCGCCATTCCAGGTATCAGCCTGGTGAATCGCCGTTGCACTCTTTCCATGGC
This sequence comes from Somniosus microcephalus, assembly GCF_052327205.1. Lineage (NCBI taxonomy): Eukaryota > Metazoa > Chordata > Chondrichthyes > Squaliformes > Somniosidae > Somniosus > Somniosus microcephalus. Next base: position 49,851,513 of record NC_140997.1, read on the forward strand.
AAGAACATCCTTCCGCAGATGGGGCGACCAAAACTGTACACAATACTCCAGATGCGGTCTCACCAGCACCTTGTACAGCTGTAGTAAGGTATCCCTATTCCTATACTCGAACCCCCTTGATATGAAGGCCAACATACCATTTGCCTTCTTAATCGCCTGTTGCACCTGCATGCTCTCCTTCAGTGACTGGTGCACAAGAACACCCAGGTCCCTCTGCACTTCCCCATCTCCCAATCTATTGCCATTTAGATAATAATCTACCCTCCTGTTTACCTCTATTTGCACAGCCAATTCGTCCACCTTATTACAAATGCTCCTCGCATTGAGACACAAAGCCTTCAGGGTTGTTTTTTTAATGCTCTGAGACCTATTAGAATTATTGAATCAAATCAAATCAAATCAAATCAAATCAAACCAACTTTTATTGTCATTGTTAGTGCACAAGTGCAGTACAACGAAATGTAGGCTTGCGGCTCCCGAGAGTGTACATTTGGATTAAGACATTTAAACATTCAACATACATTTGGCTTGTAGTATATTAACATAAACATAACCATAATAAAGTGCATTGGCAGATGTGCAGGCTTTAGAGTTTATTTGTGGAGTTCAGTAGGATGACAGCCCTGGGAAAGAAGCTGTTCCTAAATCTGGTCGTACGGGTGCGAATGCATCTGTAGCATCTCCCAGATGGCAGGAGGGCGAACAGAAAGTGGCTGGGGTGGGTAGGGTCTTTGATGATGGACCGTGACCTCCGTAGACAGCGTTTCTGGTATATGTGCTCTATGGTCGGTAGCCGGGTGCCGGTAATGCATTGGGCAGTTTTAACTACCCACTGCAGGGCTTTCCGGTCATAGTAGCTAAAGCTGCCATACCATACTGTGATACAGTTTGTCAGGATGCTCTCTATAGTGCAGCGGTAAAAGTTAGAGAAGATCAGGGGTGACAGGTTACATCCCTTCAGCCTCCTTAGGAAATATAGGCGCTGCTGGGCCTTCTTCACCAGAGAGGAGGTATTGAGGGACCAGGAGAGGTCTTCCATGATGTGGACTCCGAGGAACTTAAAGCTGTCCACCCTTTCCACCACAGCCCCATTGATGTGGATGTGGATGATTATTTACTGTGGCCACGTTTGATTTAAACCGTTGATTTCTCTGACTGCCACTTTTGTTTTTCTCCTTCCTATCTTTTGCTTTTATCCCTGTTTCCCATTCCTCTGTCTCCCTGCTCAGGTTCCCAACCCCCTGCCATTTTAGTTTAAACCCCCCCGAACAGTGCTAGCAAACCTCCCCGCAAGGATATTTGTCCCGCTCTGGTTCAGGTGCAACCCGTCCGATTTGTACAAGTCCCACCTTCCCCAGAAGCAGGCCCAGTGATCCAGGAAACTAAAACCCTCCCTCCTGCACCAACTCATTAGCCACGCATTCATCTGCTCTATCCTCCTATTCCTATGCTCACTAGCACGTGGCACTGGGAGTAATCCAGAGATTACAACCTTTGAGGTCCTGCTCTTTAATCTGCTACCTAGCTCCCTAAATTGTTGCTGCAGGACCTCATCCCTCTTCCTACCCATGTCATTGGTCCCAATGTGAACCACGACCTCTGACTATTCACCCTCCCCCTTCAGAATGCCCTGCAGCCGTTCAGTGACATCCTTGACCCTGGCACCAGGGAGGCAACAAACGATCCTGGAGTCACATCTATGGCCACAGAAACGCCTATCTGTTCCCCTTACGATAGAATCCCCTACCACTATTGCTCTCCCACTCTTTTTCCTCCCTTCCTGAGCAGCAGAAGCACCCCTGGTGCCGAGAAGTTGGCTGCTGCTGCCTTCCTCTGGTAAGTCATCCCCCTCAACAGTATCCAAATTGGTATACCTGTTTGAGAGAGGGATGGCTACAGGGGTCCCCTGCACTACCTGCCTGCCTCTACTGCTCTGCTTGATGGTCACCCATTTCCCTTCTGCCTGTGCAGCCCTTACCTGCGGTGTGACCACCTCATCAAACATGTTATCCATGACCCTCTCAGCATCGTGAATGCTCCAAAGCCCATCCATCCGCAGCTCCAGCGCTGCAATGTGGTCTGCTAGTAGCCACAGCTGGATGCATTTCTGGCACACGTGGTCATCAGGGACACCGGCAGTGTCCCTGAATTCCCACATAGAGCAAGAGGAGCATAACACGGGGCTGGGCTCTCCTGGCATGACTTACCCTTTAATTAATTTAAATTAATTCACTATCACCAATTGAAGATAAACTCTAAGGCGCTTGTATGGTTTACCAACAGTCCCCACTACACCAGAAAAGACCTTAGCAACTATAAACCACAGAGTTAAAGTTTAAAAAAGAGAAATACTCACCAACCAATCACTTACCTGCTCCCTGGTGACGTCACACTCTGATTACTTTTTACCTCTCTCCCCGCTGCTGAGTTAGTCGGGCCTCGCCTCGCTCCTCCTTTTATACCCGGCCTCGGTGCTCTCCTGGTCCTATTTGGTCGGGCCTCGCCTCGCTCCTCCTTTTAACTGCCGCCTCGGTGCTCTCCTGATCTCCCCCCTTTCCTAGCCTCTTCACTTGCTTAAAAATCTGTTCCATTTCCTGCTTTTTTCCAGTTCTGACAAAAGGTCATCGACCTGAAACGTTAACTCTGTTTCTCTCTTCACAGGTGATGCCTGACCTACTGAGTTTCTCCAGCATTTTCTGTTTTTATTTATAGCTAAGTCATACATTCCTGGTTCGCAAGGGACACAGCCCAGTCAAGTAAGCTTTGTGACATCTGTTGACTGAGAAATAATAACAACAACAACAACTTGTATTTATATATGGGCCTAGAAATTCGTTGATGGCTTGCCTTTTTTACAAGCGTAAAAATGGGCGCCTAAGTATCCAATATGGTGAGTGCCGCACTTCCAGTGCGGAATTTGTGAGTGTGCGCCGCCCACCATAATAGACACTTAGGTACTTGGCTCCTTTGAAGATTCTTGTATAATTAAACATATAATGCAAACAAATGAATATATGAAAGGAAATTGCCTGTTATTAAAGTATGCCAGCAGATGCTGGTACTTCAAATCACCATAATCTGTCATTCCCAGTCTAATTCACACCTAGAGCAGAATTCTGTAGCTCTAAATCAGACCTTGTGTCTCTAATCAGCCATTTTAAATTTTAAGAGAGCAAGCAGCATCTTTCTTAGAACCTGGCTGCAAACAACTTTTAACAAACTTATAAAGATGTATGAGCCTAATAGGACATAAATTCCAGTTTTGTTACCATATTTATAGGATTAAAGTTTCATTGCCAGCTCTAACATTCCTTGCTGAAATAGAGGAACATAGGAACAGGAGTAGGCCATTCAGCCCCTTGAGCCTGTTCCATCATTGAAGCAGATAATGGCTGATCTGTACCTCAACTCCATTTACCCGCCTTTTCTCTATATCCCTTGATAACCTTACCTAACAAACATCTAGCAATTTCAGTCTTGACAATTCCAATTAACGCAGCAGCCACAGCCTTTTGGAGGAACGAGTTTCAGATTTCCACTACCCTTTGTTTGTAAAAGTGCTTCCTAATTTCACTCTTAAATGGCCTATTTCGAATTGTAAGATTATGCCCTCTTGTTCTGGATTCCCCCATCAGAGGAAATAGCTTTTTTTCTGTATCTACCCTACTGAATCCCTTTATTATTCTAAACACCTTGATTAGATCACCCCTCAACCTTCTAAAGTGAAAGGAATACAAATCAAGTTTATGCAACCTGTCTTCATGATTTAAATCTTTAAGCCCTGATATTGCTCTGCACTGCTGCCCTGCAGCAACTCACCAAGTCTTCTTCGGCAGCACCTCCCAAACCCATGACCTCTTCCACCTAGAAGGACAAGGGCAGCAGGTGCATGGGAACACCACCACCTCCAAGTTCCCCTCCAAGTCACACACCACCCTGACTTAGAAGTAAATCGCAGATCCTTCATTGTCGCTGTGTCACAATCCTGGAACTCTCTCCCTAGTAGCACTGTGGGAGTATGTTGGCCTTCGTAGCGAGAGGGTATGTTGGTTTGTTGGCCTTCGTAGTGAGAGGGTTTGAGTACAGGAACAAGGATGTCTTGCTGCAGTTGTACAGGGCCTTGGTGAGACCACATCTTGAGTACTGTGTGCAGTTTTGGTCGCCTTATCTGAGGAAGTTCAGCGAAGATTCACCAGGCTGATACCTGGGATGGCAGGAATGACGTATGAGGAGAGATTGGGACGATTGGGCTTGTACTCGCTGGAGTTTAGAAGAACGAAAGGGGATCTTATTGAAACTTTTAAAATTCTGACAGGACTGGACAGACTAGGATAATGGGTAGGCCATTTATGACAGAAATGAGGAGGAATTTCTTCACCCAGAGAGTGGTGAACCTGTGGAATTCTCTGCCACAGAAGGCAGTAGAAGCCAATTCATTAAATATATTCAAGAAGGAGTTGGATATATTTCTTAAGGCTAAAGGGATCCAGGGGTATGGGGAGAAAGCAGGGACCGGGTACTGAAATTGGATGATCAACCATGATCTCATTGAATGGCGGAGCAGGCTCGAGGGGCCGAATGGCCTACTCCTGCTCCTATCTTCTATGTTTCTATGTTTCTATGTACCTTCACCACACGGACTGCAGCGGTTCAAGGCGGCGGCTCACCACCAGCTTCTCGAGGGCAATTAGGGATTGGCAATAAATGCTGGCCTTGCCAGCGACGCCCAGATCCCATAAACTAATTTTTAAAAAACTCTGGTGAACTTGCTCTGTACTCCCTCCAATCCAATATACCTTCCCTGAGGTGCGGTGCCCAAAACTGAACACAGTATTCCAGATCTGGTCTAACCAAGGCTATGTACAATTAAAGCATAACTTCCTCATTTTTATAATACAACCTTCTCAAGATAAAGAACAGCATTCCATCAGCCTTTCTGATTGCTTTTTGTACCTGTGCACTAGCTTTTAGTGATTTATTCACATGGACAGCTAAATCCCTTTGCTCCTCCACAGCTCCTAGTCTCTCACCATTAAGAAAGAAAGTGGTCAGTCTTACACATTTCTCAGTGAGTGCAAATAGAAGGAAACAAGCAAGAGTAAGTACTAAGAGGCACTGTCAGCATGCACAGATGCTGATGCCTGGAAGCAGGATCTGTATGACCTAGAATTTCCTTAGCGATTTACACCCGTGTTGCACCTTTAACAAAATAATTACATCTGCCACCGGCCTCTAGAGGGAGATACACAGACATTTCATGGATATCATCATCTACAAATCCAATGGTACAAGCAGTGGTGCAAAACCCATGTAAAACAGATATAAGCCACTGAGCCTCCAGGAACTTTCTGTGTACTCTTTGGCAGCACTTTGGGAGACAGACAGGTACATCACAAACACTGCTTCTCTCTTTCATTTCTCTCTCAAATTACTTCAATTCATTGCTCACCAATATCTTGATTATATTTTGGCAGCATTATGGCCAGTCAAATGCCATCTATGCTCAGAGGACAGCAGGGCAGTGCCATAGCCAGGAGAAGGACCCATTACATCTCTGATGAAGACCTTCAAGCCCTCCTAATTGAGACTGAAGCCAGGAGGCACAGACTTCTTGGTCTGTGACCCACCAAGTTGGCCAGGAATGCCAGTCATTTTGCCTGGAGGCTGATGGCACTGACACTGCCTGCCAACTCCCTCAAAACAGTGCTGAAAGAAGCTCAATTACCTGACCAGGGCTGGCAAGGTAACGCAGTCACCATGCTCTCCCTTTCATGCTTGCACACCCTGTCTCCCCACTCCCTCCCGCCACATTCTTCATCCTCCTAAAGCAACACTTACACAACTATCCCTTCAAACTGCACTGTGGTTAAGGGTGCCTCCATCTCCCTAACCTGCACTGTGGCTGCACAGCTCCCCTAACACACAACTGTCTCACACAATTCCAACACACCATCTTCCTCTGTAGCACCCCCAAATCCCTTACTTCACCTTTTCCATGCCACTTGCCACGCAATCCTTAACTGCCAGCTTGACCCTCATTTACTTAGCTCTTTGCAGAAGTTGACACACAGGGCTGGATTTTGTCAGTGTGGGCGGGCTGGAGCGCGTCAGGTGGAAATCGTGCCAGGACCCCGACTCCTAATTAAAGTGCTGAAAAAGTGGGATTTTCCCCTAATTGGCCAATTGATTTCCTGCGTGTGGGAACCCCTGGCCCAATGAGTCTTTTCAGACAGAAAGTCGCCTCCGATGACGTCATCAATGCTGTTGGATTTAAGGCCTGCAAGCAGCCTTGCTTCTTCTGGAGGCTGCAACCTTTATGGCCATTGCTGTCTTTGCCTTCTTCATCAACTATGTCCAGCAGTAGGCCAAAGTGTGCTCCACGCTTCAATGAGCCCTCCCTGCAAGCTCTGGTGCACGGAGCGAGATCCAGGAAGGAGGTGCTGTTCCCTTCCTCAGGGAGAAAAAAGCCACCCCAGTGGACAAAAGCTGTGTGGCTGCAAGTGGCCCAGGAGGTCAGCTCCATCTCGCTGAGCCGCAGAACCTGGCTGCAATGCAGGAAGAGGTTTCATGATCTTCTCTGAACAGGAAAAGTGAGTATGACTTTCCCATCACCCTCAATCTGATCCCCATCGCTTCTCCTCACCAGCATTCCGCTTTGCCAACCTCTTCCTCCACATTCCACTTGACACTCACATGCCTGAACCCTTACCCATTCCCTCGCTCTCTAAAGTCACATTCACTTAACTATTTGACCATGCAGCCCTCACACTCCCTATCACTGTGATGCCATGACAACAACAACTTTCAGCACACAGGGGGGGTCCTTTGTATCCTTCTAAGCATCTATGCTATGGATTCTCTACACTCAGTCATTCATTCTCACTCAAACTCCACTTGTGTCCCTCATTGCAGGAAAAGAGAGCCCACAATAAGAGGGTGTGGTAAACCACTTTTATCGTTCACTATCGTACGCTATGGTTATCACTGTTATATCGTTACACTATGGTTATCACTGTTTACACTGTTGTATCACTACACGAGGTCGCCTCTTGTCACGCTGTTATACCTGGGCTGACCACTGCTGACTCCGCCCATGGCTCCACCTACTTGCCCAGGTATAAAGGTGGTCGACTGGCTGGTATTCCTCCTTGTTGGATCCGATCACCCACGAGGGTGGGCTCTGTTATTTAGCCAATAAAAACCTATAGTTACTGTCTTAACTCGTCGCTTTTCATTGGATGAATTGATAGGTATATCAATTTTATTGGCTAAATTTTGAAATGTCTTTAACGGAGCAGCCAAATGACCAGTCAGACGCCCAGCTACAACAGCCACAGCAGCTGGCCTGGCTGCGAGCCCTCCGACCGCCGTACCTGGATCTAAACCCACAGGCAGCAAACTCAGCCCTCGACTTCAAACACTGGCTGAGCTGTTTCGAATCCTACCTGGGAGAATCCGGCGTGCCTCAGAGATCCAAACTAAGAGTTCTGACCGCCCAAGTGAGCTCTAAAGTATTTGCACTCATCCGGGACCTTACTACATACGAGGCCGCCCTCAACCTGCTGAAAGAGCAGTACCGGAGCCCGGTAAATTCTATGTATGCCAGACATCTCCTAAGATCCCGCCTGCAACAGCCAGGAGAGTCTGTAGATGAATTTTTACGGGCGCTACAAACACTCGGCAGGGACTGTGACTTTAAAGCTGTAACGGCTGCAGAAAATACTGAAGAGAATATCCGCGATGCCTTCGTGAAAGGCCTTCGGTCCGACTACTCACGGCAAAGACTGCTCGAATCAAAGGACCTCGACCTGAACACAGCTGCAGCCCTCGCTCGCTCTCTGGAAGTGGCCCATCGGGACCTCGAGGCGTATTCCAGGTACTGTGCTGCGCGACCCTGGGACTCGGGCCCGACCCCGACCGCAATACCCCTCGCACCGCCGCCTCTGGGACCTACCTCAGCGTCGGCGTCCCGGACCCGATCGGGGCCGCCACCCCCCGGTACCGGCTGCGACATCGGAGCCCCGCGATCGGGCCGCCAGCTGCTTTTTCTGTGGCCAGGCGAAACACCCGAGGGCGCGCTGCCCTGCAAGAAACGCGACCTGCTCCGACTGCCACAAGAAAGGCCACTTCGCGAAGGCCTGCAGGGGGAAAGCCACAGACGCCAGCAGTGCCTCATGCGAGTTGTGGGGGCGGCCATCTTTCATCAAGGCCACAGATGCCAGTATCCCCTCGTGTGAGTCGTGGGGGGTGGCCATCTTTGATCAAGGCCACCGACACCGGCAGTGCCTCATGTGAGTTGTGGGGGCGGCCATCTTCTCTGCCATTTTATGCAACATCGTGGGCACCGCCATTTTGTTCACCACACTCGACCGCCACCTTGTCTCCAGACCCGACCACAGCCTCACCCGCAGACTACAGCAGCTCGCTCAGCCATACACTAGCCTCCGTCACACTGGACCAAGCTCGCCCGCATCACCTGTCCAAGTCCATGATGGACATCAAAGTAAACGGCCACGCCACGACCTGCCTGTTCGACAGCGGAAGCACGGAGAGTTTCATCCATCCAGACACGGTGAGCCACTACTCCCTCACTGTCCAGCCAACGCGCAACTGGATCTCGATGGCGTCGAGGTCCCATTCAACAGACATCAGCGGATACTGTGTTGTGACCCTGTCGGTTAGGGGCACGGAGTATAAAAATTTTAAACTTCTCGTCCTGCCCCAACTCTGCGCTGCCGTCCTACTAGGGCTGGATTTCCAATCCCACCTTCAAAGTGTCACTTTGGCATACAGTGGACCCCTCCCCCCACTCACAGTCGACAACCAACAGCCTTTAAACCGCCCACCGCGTACCACCTGCGGCCTAGCCACCCTCAGGGTTCCGCCCCCCTCCCTGTTCGCCAACCTCACCCGCGACTGTAAACCCGTCGCTACCAAGAGCAGGCGGTACAGCGCTGGGGACAGAGCTTTTATTAGCTCTGAGGTGCAGCGTCTCCTGAAAGAGGGCATCATCGAGAGGAGCAACAGCCCCTGGCGTGCCCAGGTCGTAGTCGTTAAGACCGGCGATAAAAACCACCTAGTCATCGACTACAGCCAAACCATAAACCGGTACACCCAGCTGGACGCATACCCCCTTCCCCGCATATCTGATATGGTCAATCAGATTGCACAGTATCGAGTATTCTCTACCATCGACCTTAAGTCGGCCTACCACCAACTCCCTATCCGCCCTGAGGACCGCCAGTATACCGCCTTCGAGGCGAATGGCCGCCTCTACCACTTCCTTAGGGTTCCCTTCGGCGTCACCAACGGGGTTTCGGTCTTCCAAAGGGAGATGGACCGGATGGTTGACCAGAACGGGCAGCAAGCCACGTTCCCCTATCTAGATAATGTCACCATCTGCGGCCGCGACCGACAGGACCATGATGTTAATCTGGAGAGATTCCTCCGTACGGCCCAACGGCTGAACCTCACCTACAATAAGGAGAAATGTGTGTTTAACACCTCGCGCCTTGCCATCCTCGGCTGCGTAGTAGAGAACGGTGTCATCGGCCCCGACCCCGAAAGAATGCGCCCCCTCATGGAGCTTCCCCTCCCCCACTGTCCAAAGGCGCTGAAGAGGACCCTGGGGCTCTTCGCCTACTATGCCCAATGGGTGCCGAATTATGCGGACAAAGCCAGACCCCTCATGAAGTCCACCTCCTTCCCCCTGACGGCAGAAGCGTGCGCAGCCTTCTCCCTCATTAAGGGAGACATTGCTAAGGCCACAATGCACGCGGTGGATGAGTCTATCCCTTTCCAAGTGGAGAGCGATGCATCCGACTTCGCCCTAGCCGCAACCCTTAACCAGGAGGGGAGACCGGTGGCCTTCTTCTCAAGGACCCTCCAGGGCCCTGAGATCCGACACTCCTCGGTTGAGAAGGAGGCCCAGGCGATCGTGGAGGCTGTACGATGCTGGAGGCATTACCTGGCAGGCAAACGATTTACCCTCCTCACCGACCAGCGTTCGGTCGCTTTTATGTTTAATAACAAGCTGAGGGGCAAAATCAAGAACGACAAGATCTTGAGGTGGAGAATCGAGCTCTCCACCTATGATTATGAGATCTTGTACCGGCCTGGTAAACTGAACGAACCCCCAGATGCTCTATCACGAAGTACATGCGCCAACGCGCAAATTGATAGACTGCAGACCCTCCACAACGACCTCTGCCACCCCGGAGTCACCAGACTTTACCATTTCATTAAGGCCCGCAACCTGCCCTACTCCATCGAGGAGGTCAGGACCATGACCAGGAACTGCCAAACCTGTGCCGAATGCAAACCGCATTTCTTTAGGCCGGACAGAGCAAGCCTGATCAAGGCCACCCGCCCCTTCGAGCGCTTGAGCATCGATTTTAAGGGGCCCCTCCCGTCCTCTGACCGTAATGTGTACTTCCTCAACATCATTGACGAGTACTCCCGTTTCCCCTTTGCCTTCCCCTGCCCAGACATGACCAGTACCACGGTCATCAAATGCCTGAACGACCTCTTCGCCGTGTTCGGGTTCCCGAACTATATACATAGCGACCGGGGCTCCTCCTTCATGAGCGAGGAACTTCGCAAGTTCCTACTAGCGAGAGGTATTGCTGCAAGCAGGACCACCAGCTACAACCCCCGAGGGAACGGCCAGGTGGAAAGAGAGAACGCGACTGTCTGGAAGGCCGTTCTCTTAGCCTTAAAGTCCAAGGGCCTCCCAACCTCTCGCTGGCAGGAAGTCCTCCCGGCAGCGCTGCATTCCATCCGGTCACTGCTTTGCACTGCCATTAACGCCACCCCCCATGAACGAATGTTTGTTTTCCCCAGAAAGTCGACTACGGGAACCACGCTACCAACTTGGCTGACCTCTCCGGGGCCCGTCTTGCTGCGAAAGCACGCGAGGGCCCATAAAACGGACCCCCTGGTCGAGAGGGTGGACCTCCTGCATGCCAACCTCCAGTACGCCTATGTGGCATACCCAGACGGGCGGGAGGACACAGTCTCCTTACGAGACCTTGCACCCTCGGGCACCCCTGAGACACCACCGTTACCCCCCACCACCCCCCCAAATCCAGCCCAGGTAGACGGCATGCTGGAACCCCACGAGCCATCGCCGACCACGCAGACACCAGCATTAACATCGGATACTGCATCACCGCCGCCGCTGCTGCGACGACCGGAAAGGCTTACGAGGCCTCCGGACAGACTGACATACCCGAACTGGTAGTACACTTCACCCCGCCGGACTCAAATCTAAACAAGGGGTGAATGTGGTAAACCACTTTTATCGTTCACTATCGTACACTATGGTTATCACTGTTATATCGTTACACTATGGTTATCACTGTTTACACTGTTGTATCACTACACGAGGTCACCTCTTGTCACGCTGTTATACCTGGGCTGACCACTGCTGACTCCGCCCATGGCTCCACCTACTTGCCCAGGTATAAAGGTGGTCGACTGGCTGGTATTCCTCCTTGTTGGATCCGATCACCCACGAGGGTGGGCTCTGTTATTTAGCCAATAAAAACCTATAGTTACTGTCTTAACTTGTCGCTTTTCATTGGATGAATTGATAGGTATATCAGAGGGAAAGAGCCATGACCAGAGGAGGGCCACCCTCAGTAGCCCAGCTCACCCCCTGAGAGGAGGCAGCCCTGGAGATCACTGGAATCAAGGAGGATTCCCAAATGGGACACTGTAAGGATTTCGCAATAATTTCAAAATTTCCTACAGTTCCAAAGATTGATTTTTTGATTAAAGAATACCTGGGTAATATACCTTTAAAAATCCAGGGATCAAAATGGCCGTCAGACCTCGTGGCAGAAGACAAAAGACATTGAAAAGGCAGCTTGTGTGTGTCTGTGAAAAAGGGGTAATCAAAGATGGCTGCCCGACCTCGTGTCAGGACACAGACTGTGGACATATGAAAAGGGAAGATCAAAGATGGCTGACTAAACTGCCAATCAAAGGCAGTTCAGGGAGTTCTCCTCCCTGCAGAGACAATCGACAGAAACTGCTACTATGTTTACACAAAGGATTAACCACTTGAGACTGTGGTTTCAGTTTGACCACAGGAGAATGACTTTTGTTTACACTAACTTCCAAAGCTGTTTACTCAGCAATTATAGAAAGACATGCTTTTTTTTTCAAACTCAGTATGATGAATGGGAATACATTCACAAACCCATCACGATAAATGGGTAATTCATCCAAACCCATCAGAGACAATGGGGACAGTTTGGATCCCTTTTGTTCAGCCCAGATGCACCTGGATCTGGGCGGGAAGGTTTCAGCCCCAAATGGGGTATAAGATAGCTTCTCAAGAAGCCATCTATCTCTCTCTCTCTCAGGCGCCTCGCCTCCGTGCTCTGCCTACAGAAGAGCAGCTCAGAAGCCTGCCTAAAGGAGTGGAATACCAGCAGGTTACTTTTAAATACTGGGGTATTTTCTACTTCGGGGCAGTGAAGATCATAGACCACAGTGGGCATGGAGCAGGCATTTTCATTGGTGAGCTTACCTTTTCTGGCCCATTACAAGGCAACTTAGAATAGGTATAGGGGTGGGAATTAAGGGGAACTTTGTTAGAACTGTAATTTTAGTCGATTTTCCCTCGTTGTGTCCATTCTCTCCTCCCCTATTTAAGTAACAGTGTTGCACTAGCAGAGAAGTGCTGTAGTGAACACTGCGTTCTGTATTGAAAGTGCTGTATTTGAATAAAAGTGTTGCACTAAGCAGGGAAGTGCTGTAGTGAACATTAAGTGATCTGTAAGAAGTAAAGTGCTGTATTTGAGTAACAGTGTTGCGCTAAGCAGAAAGGTGTTTCAGTGGACACTAAGCAGCTGCATTAAAGTGCTGTATTTAAGTAAAAGCCACTAAGCAGAGCTGCTGTAGTGAGCAAAGTGTACTTTATTGAAGGTATGTATTTAAGTAAAGCCACTAAGCAAAAGACTGCTGCAGTAATCGATAAGTGAACTGTGTTAAGCAAAAGTGCTGTACCAGGCATAGGTGTGTTGTATTGATTATTTTTAAATTGTTTCCTTCTTTTGTTTCAATAAATACTGGTCTGTTTTGCACCCAAACCATGAGTCTCGGTGTTTTTCTGTCTACATCGCTACCGAATAAGTCTGGCGGTCAGTACCAGGAATAGGGGAGTGCTTCAAAACCGCATGGGGGTCCCTGGAGCAGCTCAGAGGCTTTTGACTGGCCAGAAACAATAACCCCAACCCCCATTAATAATTCATACAAAATGGCGACCACGGCAGGACCGCCGGCAACGCTGTGCGATGTGGCAGACAGTGGTTTGGGTCTGGAAAGAGCAGCAGTTATTGGGTTTCTTTTTATCCCACTGGTTTGTTTGTGGTTAGGTTCCCGCAGGCTTGGGGAAGTCACCCGCAGGCTTAGGGAAGCCAGAGCAGAGAGTTGGGATAGGGAAAGGGAGGTTGTTGAATACCAGGCCAAGGTAGAGTGCCTGGTGGTTCAGTTTAGTGAGGGAAAAAGCCACACGAGGCACGAGTCAGAGTACCTGAAGTGCCTAGTTGCAGAGGCCAAGAACAATGAGATGAGGGTGCAGGAGGAGAACGCTCGCCTCATACAAGAAATAAAAGAGCAGGAGGAAAAGGTTAGGGAGGTAAAGGCAGCATATAAGCTGGCCTGCGAGCAAGGGTTTGAAGAAGCAGATCATGGCCCCTGTAGAGCAAAGATAGAAAGCTTGAATATGGCTTTAAAAAGAGCAAAGGGGATGATATGTCTGATCAGCCTGAAAGCATGTCAGCCGGATTTTACTGGCAGCCCAAGTAAAACCGTCCCACAGGCAACACCCAGGGAAAGGTCGGTCAGGGAATCAGAGGTCCCACGACCGCCACCCACGGCTCCGAGCTTTCAGGAGCTCTGGCAGCAAAGGGGGGTGGAGGATGAGGTGGTAGAGGAAGCACAGCAGGCCCCGTTAAATAGGCCGGGACCAGGACCAGTGTACCCCCTCCGACAATAGAGTTACGGTTCGCCCGTTGATGAAGATGACCCAGGGGCCATCCAGAATCAGTTTCTGGTGCCGTATGGCACCCACCAGCTCAGGGACATGGTTAGCCACATCCCCAAGCTCACTAAAAAGGGAGACCCCTCTCTGCACTTCAGGGAGATAGAGCAAGCAGCTTGTGTAAATGACTGCGATGAGGCAGAGCAAGCAAAAATGCTGCTGTTTTCCCTGGCAGGTGATCTCCTCCAGTCCCTATCTGGCAAGTGCAAAAGGGGGCAGAGGGATTATGCGGGTCTCAAGAATGAGGTATTGGAGGCCATGGGACTCAACGATGGTAGCCCGTTCGCTCGGGTGGAAAGAATGGTGCAGCTCCCAGGGGAGTCCCCGCAGGCATTCGCAGACAGGCTGTGGCCTGTCTACCGGAGTGCATGTCCGGGAGTGCCAGGGTGAGCAGCACTGGACCCAGCCCAATTGACTCACTGGCTCCGGTGTCTCATGACAAACAGCCTACCCCTCATGGCTTGGTTTGACCCCCGAAACCCCCAGACCACCGAAGAGGCGGTGATCCGCTGGCTCACAGTAGCCTTCAGGAACATGAGGGGTATCAAGATGCCCCAACCCAAGGGAAAAGTCCATGAGGTTAAACCTGGGAGCCAGAGTAAGAAAGAGTGGCACCAGGAGGGGAACCGTCCCTCCCAGGCTAGGTTAAATTGCTATGGGTGTGGGAAAGACGGTCACTGGAGAAAAGACTGTAAGAATCCCTGGAAGGATAGCAAGGGAAAGAATCCCACAGCCCCAGTCCAAAGGGTAGAGACAGGAATTTCCCCCGCCTCAGTCGAGTCACTACTGGAGGCAGTGCGGTCTCTTCTGACCAACCAGGGAAAAATAGCAGCTACCACCGGTGCTGTAGTTCCCTCGGCCCCCTCTGCCGCCCCACTATGACTAGAGCCTGCGCAGCCTATCTACCTGTGTGACCTCCGGTATGATGGATGGAATGGACCGCTTGTACAGATGGAGGTAGAGAGGGTTAAAGGGATCTATCTACTGGATATGGGAGCATCATGCACTGTGATCCATGCGGCTCCTCCCACCACCTCACCTCTGTCTAGTGGGGTTCCATACGCCTTATCGGGGTTCACCAGTAAGGAACAGGCGGGAGTATTTTCCAAGCCACTCTCAATCCGCCTGGGCACGATCCGGACCAAATGGACGTGCATCCTGGCAAGGTGGGAGGTGGAGGGAGGGAAGGGTGTAGTGTATGTACCTTTAAGGGGAGAACTACTTTTTACAGCTCCTGTATCCAGTAACACCTGTTGATTGTTCCTCTGCAGTCTCTGTCGATTTATTGAAAGACACCATACATCAAAATTCACGGATTTAACATTGGCGACGAGTCGATTCGAACCTACCTGCAACTCTGCAGAAGAAGGCCGATTCCACCAGTGCGGGCGTCGACCATCCAGAGAGGACTTGAGCATCGCAGAGGAGGCTGTGGAGAGCTGGGCTTGGTTCTCCAGTCGCGACGATCCAGCGCAGCGGTCTGGCAGCAGGTACGGCGCAGACCCTTCCCGGACGGCGGCAGCTGGAGCCAACCGACGGCACAGAAAAAGGCCGAGCAGCGTCGATGGGGTAAGAGAGAGGGTAAAGCGCACAGGGCGCAGCCGGGGTTGAAGACCGAGCGGCGTCAATGAGAGAGGGTAAAGCGCACAGGGCGCAGCCGGGGTTGAAGACTGAGCGGCATCGATGGAAAAAAAAAGAGAGAGAGGGTAAAGTGCAGAGGGCGCAGCCGGGGTTCAGGACCGAGCGGCGTCAATGAGAGAGGCGCGCAGGAAAACGCGCAGAGCGCGGCCAGTGTTCAAGGGCTGAGCAGCGTCCGCGGGGGAAGAAAGGAGGCGTGGGAGACGCCATTTGAGCCGCAGCGGAGAAGAAGGGAGAGCGCGGGAGACGCCATTTTTGAGCCGCAGTGGAGAAGAAGGGAGAGCGCGGGAAGAAAGGAAATCGCGGGAGACGCCATTTTGAGCCAGCGGAGAAGAAGGGAGAGCGCGGGAGACGCCATTTTTAGCCAGTCTAACCACACCCAGGGATGCCGAAGAGTGGCAGTGTCACAGCGTTCGACAATGAAGTCGAAGATTGGGCGACATATGTAGAACGCATAGCGAATGAAGTGCCAGATGCCAGGAAAGCACTGATATTGTTGAATTCCATGGGTGCAAAAATGTACAGCTTACTGCGAAACCTAGTAACCCCAGAGGAGCCAGTGGAAAAGGATTTTGAAAGCATAGTGGCAATCCTACAGGACCACTTAAACCCCACACCGCTGCTGATAGCAGAAAGATTTAAGTTTCACAAAAGGAACCAGCATAAAGATGAAAGTAATGCTGAGTATTTAACGGAACTGCGCAAGCTATCGAAACACTGCCAGTTTGGAATGGGACTAGCAGATACTTTAAGGGACAAGTTTGTGTGTGGGCTTCAAAGTGAAGGAACCCAGAAACGGCTTCTATCAGAAAAGGATCTTACGCTGGACAAGGCTTTCAGCATGGCAGTATCACACGAAGCAGCCGCACGGGGCGCTGCAGAGATACAACGGAGACCGCAAGAATATGGCCCAAATGAAATGTCATATGGAGCAGTGAAGTGTTATCGCTGCGGCAGAACAACACACGACCATAAGGATTGTTGGCTCAAGGACCAAGTGTGCAGACAGTGTGGAGAAGTAGGACACATAGCAAGAGTCTGCAGGTCGGGAAAGAAAACCAGCAGCAAGAAATCTCCACAGGAGAAGTACAAAAAGGTACATAAGGTGACGGAGAGTAGTTCAGACGAACAGAAAAGTGATACAGACTCCGGAAGCAAGGAGCTGGGTTGTCTGAAACTACATAATGTAATCAAAATGGAGGATCACCAAACTATCTGGGTCACGCTCAAGATAGACGGAGTCCAAGTGAAAATGGAATTGGACACAGGATCAGCCCTAACAGTTATAAACCGAAGGGACTACAAGCGGCTATTCTCACATATACCCTTGAGAGATACAGAGATTGTCTTGAAGACGTACACGGGGCAAAAAGTCTACCCCAAAGGAAAAATAAGGGTGAACGTGATATACAACGGCAAGGAAACACCAAAAATGGACCTATATGTATTGCCAGATGGAGGACCACCACTACTAGGACGTGAATGGATCCGGAAGATACAGTTAGATTGGCATTCCATACAAGCACTGACGGTAGATGCCAAAAAGGATGATGACGTCACACCTGGACGACTGTCAAAAATGCTAACTGACGCACAAGAAGTGTTCCAGGAGGGACTCGGAACACTAAAAGGCATAACAGCGATGATCAAAATAGAGGAAAATGCAAGCCCAAAGTTTTTTAAGGCCAGACCGGTGCCTTATGCGATCTGCCCAGCCGTCGAAGCAGAGCTGGAAGGGTTGGAACGTTCTGGAGTACTGTCCAAAGTGGACTGGAGTGAGTGGGCTACACCCATCGTTCCTGTAATGAAGAGGTCGTTGAGTAATACGCCTGGGGAACCAAAGAAGGTTCGCATCTGTGGGGACTTTAAGGTGACAGTGAACCCAGTCCATCACACGGTACAATATCCGCTTCCGCGGATTGAAGATATTTCCGCCTCGCTATCTGGAGGAAAACGCTTCACTAAGATTGATCTGGCCCAGGCGTACCTGCAAATGGAGGTAGAAGAAGCCTCGAAACAGTACCTCACGATCAACACTCACAAGGTCTCTACCAATACAATCGGCTTGTGTTCGGGGTAGCATCAGCTCTGGCTATTTGGCAAAGGGCAATGGATCAAGTCCTGCAAGGGATTCCAGGGACCCAGTCTTATTTAGACGACATCCTGGTCACGGGCGAAAATGACAGTGATCACCTCGCCAACCAGGAGCAGGTGCTCACTAGATTGAAGGAATATGGGCTCTGAGCTAATCACCACAAATGCGAGTTTTTCCAGAAGCAGATCTCGTATTGTGGCCACGTTATTGATGAAGAGGGGTTACATAAGTCCCCTGAAACGATTGAGGCAGTAGTCAAGGCTCCAGCACCGGAAAATGTGTCACAACTGAGGTCGTTCCTCGGGCTGGTGAACTACTACCATAAGTTCTTGCCGAATTTGTCTGCAGTACTGCACCCACTGAACACCCTACTGCAAACGGGGGTACCATGGAAGTGGAATGACGAATGTAAACGAGCTTTCCAGAAGTGCAAAGAATTGATCACATCAAAAGAGGTGTTGGCTCATTTCAACCCAGCACTATCAATTCGGTTGGCGTGTGATGCATCACCCTATGGTATTGGTGCGGTGCTGTCGCACAAATTCCCGGACGGCTTGGAGAGGCCAGTAGCCTTTGCGTCTCGGTCACTAACCTCAGCCGAGCGTAACTACGCCCAGATTGACAGGGAGGCCCTCAGCCTAGTGTGGGGAGTAAAAAAGTTCAACCACTATCTGCACGGGCAGAAGTTTACCTTGCTGACTGACCACCAACCACTTGTCTCCATCTTTAATCCAAAGAAGGGCGTTCCGGTGATGACTGCGCAACGGCTACAAAGATGGTCCCTTTTTCTAGGGGTGAACCAATATGAAATAGAGTATAAGGGCACGAAACAGCATGGAAACGCTGATGAGCTATCACGCCTGCCACTGCCTACTGCGGAGGAAGCACCAGCAGTGGACCCTGTCGAAATATTTTATTTGACTATAATTGAACGCTTGCCAGTAACTAACGCGGATATAGAGAAGGAGACCCGAAATGACCCGACACTGTCTTGGGTATATGAGTTGACGGTGAAGGGATGGCCAACACATGGCGACTCACTGTTGCCAGCATTCTCATCCAGAAGAGAACAGCTGTCAGTATGCCAGGGGACCTTGATGTGTGGATCCCGAGTGGTAATTCCACCCAAGTTAAGGGAGAGAGTGCTCAATGAGCTTCACGAAGGCCATCTGGGAGGGGTGAAAATGAAAAGCTTTGCTAGGGCTTATGTGTGGTGGCCGGGGATCGATCAGCAAATCGAGGACCTGACAAAGAGCTGCTCAGGATGCCAGAAGTTCCAAAATGCACCACCACATGCCCCTCTACACCCATGGGAGTGGCCCTCCTCGCCATGGCAACGGGTGCATATTGATTTTGCTGGTCCATTCATGGACTCAATGTTCTTAATAGCTGTGGATGCACACTCGAAATGGCCTGAGGTGATCAAAATGTCCTCCACCACCACGGAGAAAACGATTGCAGTCCTACGGACCATATTTGCCAGGAACGTCTTGCCAGAGCAGATTTGCTCTGATAACGGACCACAGTTTGTGTCCGAAGAGTTTCAGAAATTTATGAGAAGGAATGGGGTAAGGCATTACACATCCGCCCCGTATCATCCAGCCACAAATGGATTGGCTGAGAGCTTCGTACAAACCTTTAAAAAGGCAGTAAGGGCCATGTGCGATGACGACATTCCACTGCAGCATAAGGTGGACAATTTCCTGTTAGCCTACAGAAATGCGACACATGCAGTTACCAACCAGACCCCGGCCATGATGTTCTTTAACCGAAGGTTGAGATCTCGTCTGGATTTGCTCAGACCAAATGTACGAAGAAACGTTGAGAATAAGCAATTCCAGCACATCAATGAGAAGCCGACAAGGAGCTTCAATGTAGGGCAACCAGCCTTGGCCCGCGACTACCGAACAGAGAAATGGCAACCAGGAACGATATGCACACGGCAGGGGCCACTAATGTACACAGTGGATGTTGGGGAGAACATTGTGAGACGCCATGTAGACCAGGTCCTAGCATCACAGGAACGAGTCAACCACATGTCTCGCGTACCTGGTGAGGAACCCGACATACAGGTAGCATCTACCCCAGAAACAGTAGCATCGGAAGCTGATGAACCAACCGACGACAGGGGGCAGAATCGCCTCCGCACCAAGAGCAAGACACTCAGGAAAGGCGCTATCCAGAAAGGATCAGGAAGCCGCCCCAAAGACTGAATTTATAAATGGACTATTTTCAGTTAGTTTTGCATGTTAAAAGTGTTAACTGTTACATGAATGTTATGGTACTGTTAATCTAAAAGGGGAGGAATTTTAGTGTATGTACCTTTAAGGGGAGAACTACTTTTTACAGCTCCTGTATACTGTAGTACCGGCAGTGACCACACCTGTATATAAACCCTGAGTAGGGATCTGTACTTTTAGTTTTAGAGTAACCCTCATCCAGTAAACACCTGTTGATTGTTCCTCTGCAGTCTCTGTCGATTTATTGAAAGACACCATACATCAAAATTCACGGATTTAACAAAGGGGATCCTAGCAGCCGACTTCCTGGTGGGCCACGGGATCCTCGTAGATCTCCGCAATCATTGCCTCTGGGGAGCCAACACGGGGGAAGAGGGAGGCGTAGTAGTCATCCCCAGCAAGGAAGGGAAGGGGACCCTATGTACAGTGAAGCCTAAAGAAGGTTACGACCTCGGGCTCATGGTCGATGGTGTCCCGGGGGAATTTCAGGCAGTCGTGCAGGCTAATCTAGCTGCGTTTGCCACGCATAAACACGACTGCGTGAGGGTCACAGGGTTTGAGGTCAGAGTAGACGGGGACCCCATGGCCCGGCCCCAGAAGCAGTATAATTTCCCCAAAGAAGCAGAACCCGACATGGAGGCAGCCATGTCCTCTTTGGTGCAGCAGGGAGTGTTGAGGCCCATAGCCACCCATGTTAACTCTCTGCTTTGGCCGGTCAGGAAACCGGACAATACCTGGAGAGCCACGGTGGACTATCGGGTGCTTAACAGCAATATCCCAGCCTCTGCACCCATGGTGGTAGCAGTTGCTGACCTGATAGGAAGTATTCCAGCATCCGCAACCACTTTCATGGTGCTGGATATTTCTAACGGGTTTTGGTCCATCCCTTTAAGGAGGGAGGATCAGTACAAGTTTGCTTTTACCTTTAAGGGGCAACAGTACACATGGAACTGCCTGCCACAAGGTTTTCATAACAGCCCCAGCATCTTCCACCAGTGTATGGCAGATAGTTTAAAAGATTTCAGCCAGCCCACACAGTTGGTTCAATACGTGGATGACCTGCTCCTGTTCACTGATTCAGGAGAGGAGCACGGACCACTATTAGCCGAACTGCTGGAGCTGCTTAGGAAAAGGGGTTTTAAGGTAAACCCAAAGAAAGTGCAAATCGGCCAGCAGGAGGTCAAATTCCTGGGTCTGACCGTCCGCGCTGGAGAAAGGGCCATAGATAAGGCTAGGAGGGAAGCGGTACAAGAGCTACTGGTCCCTAACACAGTCAGGGGTGTGAGGTAATTTCTAGGGCTAACGGGGTACTGCAGAGACTTCATTGAGGACTATGCAGCCACAGCAGCCCCTCTGCTCTGACTCCTACATAAGGGAGTGGAGTGGCTATGGGATGAGGGTTGCCAGGCAGCATTTGTTAAACTCAAGGGAGACTTGCAGACTGCACCAGCTCTAGGGGCCATAGATGGGGGAAAGAGTTCTTCTTGGAGGTAGCAGCCAGCGGGGATAGTCTCAGTGCTGTGCTGCTCCAGGAGTGGCACGGCAGGCTAAGGCCCATGGTCTACTCCTCCAGAGTCCTCACGGATGTGGAGAGGAGCTACTCCAACTGTGAGCGGCACCTTTTGGCCACACATTGGGCTGTGAAAAGATCTTTGATTTTCACAGGCACCTCTCCCATCACCCTCCTCACCCATCACACACCCACTCAGAAGTTTCTGGATGGGAGGATTAAAGATGGGACAGTGAGCAGTGCCTGCATTGCGCACTGGACCCTCCTCCTCTCGCAGATGGATCTGAGGGTGAGGGGCCTTTGCGAGCCAAAGCTCGCAGCCAATATGGTATATCCTGGAACAGCCCATCGGTGTTCCATAGAAGGGGTATGGGAGGTGAACATAGGTTTACGGGCCGGGATACATCCCTCAGGCCGTGAGATCTATGTAGACGGTTCCAGCATGATATCTGCTGGCAAACGACTCACGGGTTGTGGAGTCTATGACCCAACGGCAAACATTGCCTTGGCAATCAAGCTCCCCAACACCATGAGCGCCCAACAGGCTGAACTGCCCACGATGATGTATGTGGTTACCCACCCCGAAATCTTCCCTACCCCGTACACGATTTGCTCTGACAGCATGTTCACTTGCAACTCGTGTACGGAATACCTGGCCATCTGGTCCCGTCGTGGATATACCTCCGCCGACGGGAAGCCCTTAACAATAAAGCCCCTGCTGGAGAAAATCCTGGCAGCTGTGGGGGAGGAAGGTGAGGTCTTCATCCACAAAGTGAAGGCCCATTCCTCCACGGAACCCCGCAGCCAGGGTAACCAGCAAGCCGAAATGCTGGCCAAGGAGGGTGCACACACAGGCACTTTCTGGGACCCGTATGAGTCCGGGCCCATGGCGGCAGTTAGAGGCAGGGATGGGACCCAAGGGAGCTTAGGAGTAGTGTTAGCCCCGGACCTTAAGATGGTCCAAGCCCAGGACCCAGTCCTGAAAGTTGTCATGAGTGCAGTAATGGAGGGCAGGAAGTTAGAAGGCCTTTACGGCGCAGCCCCCCTCTCCATAAGGGAAGGCATGCTGTTCAGAGAGGAACACCTCAGCAACACCGGAGGGAGTTCCTTCAGCTGGCCCATGAGGGGCCAGGAGCAGGACACCCCGGGCCTGAGACCACCTGGCAACGGGTGGAACAGGCTGGATGGTGGCCAGGACTCCGGGAGGACGTCCGCGAGTTCTGCGCTAGCTGTCTCATGTGTGCTGCAAATAACCCCGATCCCCACAGAAGGAAGGTGCCCATGGGACACATTAGGAGGGTAGAGGGACCATGGCAGTCAATCCAGATCGACTACATCGGGCCCCTGCCCACTGCCCATGGAGGCTACAAATACTGCCTCGTCCTGGTTGACGTGTTTTCCAAATGGGTGGAAGCCTTCCCCTGTAAAACAGCCACAGCACTGGGGACTGCAAAGGTCTTGGTACGGGAGGTGTTCTCGTGGTGGGGACTCCCCCAGTTTGTGGAGTCCGACCAGGGAAGCCACTTCACTGGCCAGGTCATGCAGGACACCCTCATGCTGCTTGGTATTCAGGGGAACATAAGAACATAAGAAGTAGGAGCAGGAGTAGGCCATACGGCCCCTTGGGCCTGCTCCGCCATTCAATAGGATCATGGCTGATCCGAATCTAGACTCATGTCCACTTCCCTGCCCTCTCCCCGTAACCCCTAATTCCCTTATCTGCTAGGAAACTGTCTATCTCCATTTTAAATTTATTTAATGTTGCAGCTTCCACAGCTCTCTGGGGTAACAAATTCCATAGATTTACTACCCTCTGAGTGAAGAAGTTTCTCCTCATCTCAGTCCTCAGGGATTGTGGAGCGCATGAACTGCACCATTAAGGAAAGGCTGAGGAAAGAGACAGTGGGGTCACCCCAAAAATGGGCAGAGGCCCTGCCTCTAGTCCTCATGGGGATCCGGGCCAGCCAGTCCAAGAGTACAGGGTATTCCCCGCACGAACTCATGACCGGTAGGGTTATGAGGACCCCCACCCATGTCCTAGCCCCAGTCCTTACGGAAGGGCAGCTTCGAGAAATAGATCGGGATAAGTTCGCCCGAGAACTCCTCGAGCGCCTAAAACAAATTTATGGGCAGGCAGCAGGTAGTATGGGGAAGCAGCATCGAAATAACCGGTTGCTGCTCGAGCCCAACAAGAGCCATCAGTGGGAGATAGGGGACCAGGTCATGGTTAGGAACTACGCCCGGATGGGGAGTTTAGAGCCACTGTACATGGGAACCGATAGTATAGTCGATAGAGCCAGCCCCATGGTCTATGCGATAAAATTGCCCCGGCACACAAAATGGTTCCATGTGAACCAGTGCAAGTTGTTTAAGCCGGAGGCAAGGAAACAGACAGCTGGGAGTGAACATGAGAACAGAAATCCCCAGCCCGCAGCGGGCACAAGCTCACAGGCTGCACAGGCAGGTGCTATGGCTTGTGTTAGGGGAGGAGCCATTCATGACCAGTGCGAGCTGTTTAAGCAGGGGAACAGGGAAGGAGAGTTCTGGGACCCCTGTAGAGCAGGTCCGGTAGCAGTAATCCAGGACAAGGGAGGCACACAGGGGATAATTTTGGCTCCGGACCAAAAGCAAGTCCAAGCCCCTGGCAGACTCCACCTTTAAGGCTGCCCTGGTAAGAGAAATGGATTCTGAACAGGATTACTGGCAGGCAGTCAGTTATATCAAACAATGCAGTTTGTTTAAGCAGGGGGCAGGGAAACAGCCAGCTGGGATTCTACCTGAGATTAGAAATCCCCAGCCTGCAGTGAGTATGCACACACAGACTGCACACGCAGGTGCAGTCGCGTGTATGAGAGAAGTTTCCTCCAGCACTTGGCCCGAGCGATTCCCCCTCTCTTGTGGGACTCCGGGGAGGAGCTTGAACCAGGCTTTAGACCTGAAGGGGAAGGCTCTCAGCCACCGGCAGCCGGTGGCAAGGGATTGCCTGTCCCCAGCCCAGGTTTGGGAAGGGAGGGACCCGAAGGAGGAGGTCCCCAGCCAGCAGGGAATGTGACCCGAGCTAAGGGTCTGCTCACCAGGGTAGCCCCACCGGCGACACTCCCTTGGAGACCTCTTCAGGTACCCCAGCCCAAGAAAGTATGGTCACCCACTTTCCAGTGGAGTAGGGCAGTCTCCCGAGTCAGGGAGAGGCCAAAAGGCAGAGGTCCCCAACCAGCAGCCATAAGCTGCGAGAGACCAGAAGCTGGAATCAGTCCAGCCATGCTGCAGGGAGCAGCCAATGGCAGCCCAACCAGGGATTAGGCTGGCCGCCCGGAGACAGGCGACGCTTGTATATAGCTTTGTTCAAGTAGTGTGTATAAGGGTTAAGGTAGAACGTGATAATTTTAATTTTTTGAATTGTAATTCAGTAGTGACATTATTAGTGTATAAGTCTTAAGTATGATACCATTCCGGAATTGTATTGTGAATCGAGGTCGCGGGACCTGATTACACTGCCCCCTGCAACCCCCCCCCACCCCGCCCCCCGAGCCAGGGGATCTGGCGAGATTTTTTTTTGTCTTTTTCAGAGTTCCGGAAGGCACAGAGGGCCAGCGTGTCGATGAGTGCTCAAGGAAGGTGCACTCCCAGCCCGCGAAGGAAGGGGTCTGCAGGAGGTGGATGCCCACAACATTTAAACTGTTACTGGAAATTCAATTTAAGACTAAGAATTTACAAAACTTGTTAATTATTTTGCTGCTTGTTTGGAGTTAAGGGAACGAATTGCATATGCCTGTAGGGGGTTTCTCTTGCTTGTTCTGGTCTCCTACCAGGCTTCGTGCAATAATTACCCTTGAGTGGTTCGACCCACTCTCCCCTACGGTTCTAGACCTTGGACTTAGGTGCAGGGAACTGTAGTGCAGAGAAAGACTCAATAGACCAGGTTGAATAGCACAAAATGGATGCTTTTATTATTAAACAGTTTGCAGCATTATAAAATACATGTCATAAGCACAAATTAAAGCAACTACAAGCATGCACATATCTATAAACTTAATTCCATGGAAATGGGAAACACACGGCACATCGAAAAAGGGGGAACACATTACGATTACCCTTACTCCCTCCCCTATACCTAGACTAAGTTTTGACCTGAGGAACTCGGAATCATGCTCACCACTTTCAGATTCGCAAAAATAGGGGGTTCGCAGCCTTTTGGCACAGCTTTCCGTCGTCACGTGGATTTGGAAACTTCTGGCGCAGCTTGTTTTTCTCTCTCTCTCTCTCTCAGGCGAGGAGGCAGTGGACACAGCCTTGATGAGCGCTCGTCATGACTGAAATCAGTTGAGACCTGCTGAACAACTGGATGCACATGGGAGAGTCCATTTATTTCTCTTTCCCGCCTGGCTTGGGTTTTTCCAGAGGGTGTCTTCTCCTTCGGCCTGGGTCGTCGATGATCTCCCGACAAAAGTACCCGGGCCACCCTCCTTCGTCTTCCCGTCGTGGTTGAGCCTTGCCTGGCCGAGCTGGCTTCCCAGCCAAAGTCTTCTCGTCGTCACCGAAGTTACGAATTGTACCGAAGAAGTGAATCGTCCTACGAATGAAGCGTAGCCATTGAGGTGGAGCGTGGTCTCCAGTGTGTGTGTCCCCTACAAGAATCGCAATACGCCCTGATGGACTTTTCAAATCCATAGTTATACCCTTTTGGGACAGTCTTATCTCCCGCCAGATCATAGTCCAGTCTTTGTAATAATTTTGGCGGGCAGAAATCTCTGCAGGGGCGCTTTGTCTTGTAACGGGAGCCGGTGATAGCTTAACTGGCCTCCTTGCCGATAATGTCTTTTACTTTGTCACCGTAACTCGGTTCGCATATTGATCGGTCTGGAGATTGCCCTTGATGGCTGTTAAACGGTTTTTCCTTTGTACAGTAAATGGGTTTAAGTGTTCATTCAATTGTCCGCCCATATCTTGATGGGCCCCATCCTGTTACCTGAAACTGTCTTGTACTTAGAATCCAATTGAATATGTATGCCCATTTCCCTGAGTTTCGGTTTCCCGATACTGGCTTTCGCGGGCTTACTGTTCTCAATCCACAAGCCTGTCTGGCTTGTAGTAACAGAAATCAAATGGTCCAAGAAACTGATCACGAGGTCCGGCGGCCATTTTGTATGCCCCTTTTTATCAAATGATTTTCTGTATAAGCTTCTTTTGGTCAATAAAGCTGTATTATTAATCCTGTTTTCTTGCGTGATTATTTAATGAAAATTTTCGAATCTTACATGCCTATGAATTGTTATGTTTGCATTGTGAAAATTTAAGATACATTTATGGCTGAAGAATAGTGCCATTCAATAAAGTGCCAGGCAATTGTAATGTAATAAAAAAAAGGGGGAAGCTCATTGTCTTCCATGTGTATTTTTAGCAGATGTGTTGGCTGGGTGACAATCCCATTAAAGATGTTGTATCATGTTAAAATTGTGAATATAAGTGGTGCAGGGGCATTGGACCCCTCCGTGTATTGATTATTTAATGAATCTTGGTTTCTGTCGATAGATGCCTACCGTACTGCGATTTTCTCTGGGCAGGGGAGATGGAGGTGTCGGGGGATCATAGACAGATTTAGATAAGAATAAGGGAAGGTTGTTTGTGGGGGGTCAGAAATTATTGCTCACTTTTGGACAGGATACTACAAGCAAGTTTTAGTATCCAATGGGGGACTGTAAGGATTTCACAATAATTTCAAAATTTCCTACAGTTCCGAAGATTGATTTTTTGATTAAAGAATACCTGGGTGATATACCTTTAAAAATCCAGGGATCAAAATGGCCATCAGACCTCGTGGCAGAAGACAAAAGACATTGAAAAGGCAGCTTGTGTGTGTCTGTGAAAAAGGGGCAATCAAAGTTGGATGCCCGACCTCGTGTCAAGACACAGACTGTGGACATATGAAAAGGGAAGATCAAAGATGGCTGACTAAACTGCCAATCAAAGGCAGTTCAGGGAGTTCCCCTCCCTGCAGAGACAATCGACAGAAACTGCTACTATGTTTACACAAAGGATTAACCACTTGAGACTGCGGTTTCAGTTTGACCACAGGACAATGATTTTTGTTTACACTAACTTCCAAAGCTGTTTACTCAGCAATTATAGAAAGACATGCTTTTTTTTCAAACCAAGACAGCTCGATTCAAACTCAGTACAATGAATGGGAATACATTCACAAACCCATCATGATAAATGGGTAATTCATCCCAAACCATCACAGACAATGGGGACAGTTTGGATCCCTTTTGTTCAGCCCAGATGCACCTGGATCTGGGCGGGATGGTTTCGGCCCCAAATGGGGTATAAAATAGCTTCTCAAGAAGCCATCTCTCTCTCTCTCTCTCGGCCGCCTCGCCTCCGTGCTCTGCCTACAGAAGAACAGCTCAGAAGCCTGCCTAAAGGAATGGAATACCAGCAGGTTACTTTTAAATACTGGGGTATTTTCTACTTCAGGGCAGTGAAGATCATAGACTGCAGGGGGCACGGAGCAGGCATTTTCATTGGTGAGCATACCTTTTCTGGCCCATTACAAGGCAACTTAGAATAGGTATAGGGGTGGGAATTAAGGGGAATTTTGTTAGAACTGTAATTTTAGTCGATTTTCCCTCGTTGTGTCCATTCACTCCTCTCCTATTTAAGTAACAGTGTTGCACTAGCAAAGAAGTGCTGTAGTGAACACTGCGTTCTGTATTGAAAAGTGCTGTATTTAAATAAAAGTGTTGCACTAAGCAGGGAAGTGCTGTAGTGAACATTAAGTGATTTGTAAGAAGTAAAGTGCTGTATTTAAGTAACAGTGTTGCACTAGCAGAGAAGTGCTGTAGTGAACACTGAGTTCCGTATTGAAAGTGCTGTATTTGAATAAAAGTGTTGCACTAAGCAGAGAAGTGCTGTAGTGAACATTAAGTGATCTGTAAGAAGTAAAGTGCTGTATTTGAGTAACGGTGTTGCGCTAAGCAGAAAGGTGTTTCAGTGGACACTAAGCAGCTGCATTAAAGTGCTGTATTTAAGTAAAAGCCACTAAGCAGAGCTGCTTGTAGTGAGCAAAGTGTACTGTATTGAAGGTATGTATTTAAGTAAAGCCACTAAGCAAAAGACTGCTGCAACAATCGATAAGTGAACTGTGTTAAGCAAAAGTGCTGTGCCAGGCATAGGTGTGTTGTATCGATTATTTTTAAGTTGTTTCTTTCTTTTGTTTCAATAAATACTGGTCTGTTTTGCACCCAAACCATGAGTCTCGGTGTTTTTCTGTCTACATCGCTACCGAATAAGTCCGGCAGTGAGAACCAGGAATAGGGGAGCGCTTTGAAACCGCACGGGGGTCCCTGGAGCAGCTCAGAGGCTTCTGACTGGCCAGAGACAATAACCCCAACCCCCCGTTATTAATTCCTACAATACGGACAGATGGGCGCATCGCAGCAAGCTGGTGACAGAACAGTTTGGCATCTCTCTCATTGACATTGCATGAGTCACTGATAATGATTCTGATGCTCTAACAGATTGACTTATGATCATCTGCACTTTTCAATGTTCATGTAACCTTGACCTCACATCTCTAACTCTTTCCTTTACTCCCCCACAGGACCATCGAGAGCCCCCATCCCTACTGTCCAGGAGGAAGGGCCTGAGCTTCCAGACTCCTCAGAGGAAGCTGCAACCTCTGAGGGCACAGTGTCAGCAGAATTCAAAGCACCCAGCACCAGCGTAGACACTCACACCTTGGTGGGACCTTCGGGACATCGAGTAGAGTTGTCACCTGGTGTATCACAGCTCACAAGTGAGCATCAGCAGATGGTGCAGACAGGGACAGCAGTGGAGAGTCCTCGTCGGAGGGCGCGGGATTCTGCCAGTTGGGCTCAGCTGCATGTCGACCCTGTGCCTCCGGGTCCATCCAGAAGGAGAGCGGTGCTGGAACTCCAGGAACAGATGCAGGAGTCTCTGGCAAGTTTTGTCACCACGGTCGCTGCGAGTGTGGAGCGAATGGAGGAGTCCATCGCGAACATGAGCAGAGCCTTTGTGGAGGCATTGGCGCATGAACGCATCACCGCAGAAAGGATGGCAACCTCCGTGGAAAGGATGGCTACATCCGTGGTAAGGCTGGCTACCGTAGAGGAGAGGATGGCTACAGTAGAGGAGAGGATGGCTACGTCCATGGAGGAGCTTAGTCGCCAAGGTATAGAAAACTTGGTAATTGTTCAGAATAGACTGACATCTCTTGAGGAGCGATGGTCAGCCATTGAGCAAACAAACCAGATCTTCATGCAAGTCCTCTGGAGTAGGACTTCCAGTGCAGAAACAGGTCCTCATGGCCCCCCTGCAGTGCAGCAAGGTGCTGTCCAGCCACTTGCTAGCTCTGAAGTGGGGCTGACCCATGAGAGGGATGTTGGTGGCATACAACAAGGAAGTGGGGGCTCCTCTCCAAGCGCTCACATGACCATGCCACTGCAGAGCCCTCGGTCAGAGCCCTACCAGAGTCCCCACCCAACTGAGATCGGCGTCTCAACCCCTGCACAGCCGCAGGAGCAGCAGATTGTTGCCGAGCCCGCACAGGTTCGCAACCCCAGAGGACGCCCGCCAAAGGTGTCGAGAGAAGAGCCGTAAGAAAGTGAGCAAGGGGCCTCGACATCTGCTGAAGCCACAGGGGAAGCACCACGTAGGAACACGCGTAAGAGGAAGATAATGCACAAGTAGTCACAAGGGTTGTCACTTGGGTATAATGTTGTGTTTAATTTTGAGAAGCCATCAGTTGCTTATTGTCATAAAAAATTCTGATGGCAAGCTGTTGCAGTTGTGGCGTGTGTCATTTCGCTAATGGGACTTCCACATTGAGGGCTTAGGGTGACTTGCAATTGTCAGTATGGTGGTCAGAGTGAGAGGAATCCGCAGGTTCTTGTCCATTGTCGATGCTCTGGTAAGGTAGGGATTGTGGATGCATTGGTAATAATTTTCCAAAACTCCCTGGACTCGGCAAAGGTCCTGGCAGACTGGAAAACTGCTAATGTAACACTCTTAGTTAAAAAGGGCAGTAGACAGAAGGCTGGAAACTATAGACCGGTTAGCCTAACATCTGTGGTAGGTAAAATTTTGGAGTCCATTATTAAGGAGACAGTAACAGGACATTTGGACATTCATAATTTAATAGGACAAAGTCAGCATGGTTTTATGAAGGGGAAGTCATGATTGACAAATTTGCTGGAGTTCTTTGAGGAAGTAACATATAGGGTGGATAAAGGGGAACCAGTGGACGTAGTGTATTTAGACTTCCAAAAGGCATTTGACAAGGTGCCACACAAAAGATTATTGCTTAAGATAAAAAATCACGGGATTGGGGGTAATATTCTGGCATGGATAGAGGATTGGCTATCTAACAGAAGGCAGAGAGTTGGGATAAATGGTTCATTCTCAGACTGGCAATCAGTAACTAGTGGTGTTCTGCAGGGGTCAGTGCTGGGTCCCCAACTCTTTACAATCTATATTAACGATTTGGAGGAGGGGACCGAGTGTAACATATCAAAGTTTGCAGATGATACTAAGATGGGAGGGAAAGTAGTGAGTGAGGAGGACATAAAAAACCTGCAAGGGGACATAGACAGGCTAAGTAGGTGGGCAGAGATTTGGCAGATGGAATACAATACTGGAAAGTGTGAGGTTATGCACTTTGGCAGGAAAAATCGTAGAGCAAGTTATTATCTTAATGGCAAGAAACTGGAAAGTACTGAAGTACAAAGGGATCTGGGGGTCCTGGTGCACGAAACTCAAAAGGTTAGTATGCAGGTGCAGCAAGTGATTAAGAAGGCCAATGGAATGTTGGCTTTCATTGCTAGGGGGATAGAATATAAAAATAGGGAGGTATTGCTTCAGTTGTACAAGGTATTGGTGAGACCGCACCTGGAATACTGCGTACAGTTTTGGTGTCCATACTTAAGAAAGGACATACTTGCTCTCGAGTCAGTACAAAGAAGGTTCACTCGATTAATCCCGGGGATGATGGGATGGACATATGAGGAGAGGTTGAGTAGATTGGGACTCTACTCATTGGAGTTCAGAAGAATGAGAGGCAATCTTATTGAAACATATAAGATTGTGAAGGGGTTGGATCGGGTGGAAGCGGGGAAGATGTTCCCGATGATGGGTGAAACTAGAACTAGGTGGCATAGTCTTAGAATAAGGGGCTGCTCTTTCAAAACTGAGATGAGGAGGAACTACTTCACTCAGAGGGTGGTAGGTCCATGGAATATGCTGCCCCAAAAAGCTGTAGAAGCTACATCATTACATAAATTCAAAACAGAAATAGACAGTTTCCTAGAAGTAAAGGGAATTAAGGGTTATGGGGAGCGGGCAGGAATTTGGACATTAGTCTAGGTTCGGATCGGTCATGGCCCTGTGGGTAGCGGAGCAGGCCCAGGGGCCGTGTAGCCTGATCCTGCTCCTATTTCGTGTGTCTAATTCTGTTAGATCCAGGAGATGGTTCTGTGATAGTGGATTGGCGGTTAGGATCAGATCAGCCATGATCTTATTGAATGGCGGAGCAGGCTCGAGGGGCCGATTGGCCTACTCCTGCTCCTATTTCTTATGTTCTTATGTTCTTAAGAAGGTGTGAGGTTAAACTGTTTGATTGTGCAGGCTGAGTAAATGTGACCAACATGAGTGCGTCCCTTGCATCCCGGGCAACAATATGGTGGCGCTCTGGTGCCTTCTGGCCTGTGCAGCTTGAGGTGGGTGACTAGCAGCTTGGCACTCCTGTTGATGTTCCTGCTGTTGGTGCTGCTGTTGCTCATGGTTCTGCTGCTGCCGCGGCTGGTCTTCATCCGAATCTGATGTCCAGGAGGAAAGGAAATAAATGGTCGCCATGCTTCTGATATATGCCTCAGTTGAGGAAGCGCTTAGTCAAGGTGGGGAGAGGGGTTTCCAAGGAGGTCACACTGGAGATGGGTGTCAGGCTCCAAACTTCCACAACACTGAGTATGCCTGCTAAAAGTTCCTCCAGACCTGAAACAACAAAGTTCTGCCACCTGCAAATGATCATCGGTGAAAACTCCTTTGTAATGGTGGAGCTGCAGCTGTTTGTAAGCAATCCACTAGTGAGGCCGTCAGGATTACCTGGCATGTTCCAGAGGAGGCGTGTAGGATGGGGGACATGTGTTAAAATCAGAAAGGCCTCTCAAAATGGGATTATAGAGGCAATTAGGTGGCTGCTAAGGGCCTTAAGGGCCTATCCCGCCTCTTGGAGGCAAGATGGAAAGCGGGTCAGAAAACACACACTTGGGAAAATTGCTCGGAGGCAGGATGGAGGCAGGAACGGACTGGAATTCTACTTCCTGTGTTACACAGGAAGAAAGGTACGAAGGTCAAATGACCACTCACAGGAAGAAAGGAACAAAGGTCAAATGACCTCACACAGGAAGAAAGGTAGAAAGGTCAGATGACCTTTCCAGCATACAAACTGCTAACACAATAACCACCACCAGAGGGTGCTATCTGCATATAAAATGTTCACTGCATGTGAAAAGTCCATTGGTCCAGAACAATCACCATTGACCAGAAACTTAACTGGACCAGCCAAATAAATACTGTGGCAACAAGAGCAGGTCAGAGGCTGGTTATTCTACAGCGAGTTTCTCACCTCCTGACTCCCCAAAGCCTTTCCACCATCTACAAGGCACAAGTCAGGAGTGTGATGGAATACTCTCCACTTGCCTGGATGAGTGCAGCTCCAACAACACTCAAGAAACTCGACACCATCCAAGAAAAAGCAGCCCGCGTGATTGGCACCCCATCCAACACCTTAAACATTCACTCCTTCCACCACTGGCATACCGTGGCTGCAGTGTGTACCATCTACAAGATGCACTGCAGCAACTCGCCAAGTCTTCTTTGGCAGCACCTCGCAAACCCATGACCTCTTCCAGCTAGAAGGACAAGGGCAGCAGACACATGGGAACACCACCATCTCCAAGTTCCCCTCCAAGTCACTCACCATCCTGACTTGGAAGCATATCGCTGATCCTTCATCGTCACTGGGTCAAAATCCTGGAACCCGCTCCCTAACAGCACTGTGGGAGTACCTTCACCAGACGGACTGCAGCGGTTCAAGAAGGCGGCTCACCACCACCTTCTCAAGGGCAATTAGGGATGGGCAATAAATGCTGGCCTTGCCAGCGACTACCCACATCCCATAAACGAATAAAAAAAACTGGTTCTTAACAAGGGTAGAATGAGGAATGATACAGCTCCTTGATTACAGCGGACTAAGGTAAGGGTGCCAACCCTCCAGGATTGGCCTGGAGTCTCCAGGAATTGATGATTAATCTCCAGGACACTGCTGTGAACAACTCAGGAGAAAAATCATAGGGGGCATTAAAAGAAATTGTGTGTGTTTTGTTCTTTTTTTAAACCTTTTTTGTTTATTAGTTATAAAAATATTGAAGATTGGGGGAAGAAAAGCTGTTTGACTGACAGTCAATAATCATCAAGTTCAGTAATGCAGAGACTTTTCGCTTTCCAATTGGCCGTGGGAAGGCGAGGCGCCATGAGGATGGACATGTTGGGTGACCAATGGCAAGAATGTAGGGCGGAGCAGCTGGAGGCAGGAGGTCATGTGATGAAACCTCCCGGAATACTTTCAACCAGAGTTGGCAACCCTAGACAATGGCCAGTTTACGAGGGATGAATGTTAGGACCATTGTGAGATGATACCAAAAACACTCACCTGTAACACAGTGCTGAAAATTCAAATGATTAAAAAGTTTGAAAGATGATGACGTCCATAATGCAGCAGGCCCCTTTTCATTTGCTCATGGTTCCCTATTCCAACATCAGATCTCTGGACTGTTCATTCAGGCAACATGAGATAGAGTATGATATAACTACAGTGAGCTTATTCTCGGAACACTGCCCTTTATTGTAAACCAGCTGGAGTGCCCGGTGGTGCCGAGGGTTTTTTGAGGGCATGTTGTTGTTGAAGAGAGAGAGAGAGAGACTGGGGGGAAGAAGAGAGAGACTGGGGGGGAGAGAGCGATCTGGGGGGAAGAGAGAGAAAGAGAGAGAGACTGGGGGGAATGAGAGAGAAAGAGAGAGAGACTTGGGTGGGAAGAGAGAGAGAGACAGACTGGGGGGAAGAGAGAGAGAGAGGGAGAGACGGGTGGAAGAGAGAGAGAGAGACCGGGGGGAAGAGAGAGAGAGAGAGAGACTGGGGGGAAGAGAGAGAGAGAGACGGTCGGGAGTGAGACGAGAGAGAGACTGGGGGGAGAAGAGAGAGCTGGTGGGGGGGGAGAACAGAGAGACGGGGGAAGAGAGAGGCGGGGGGGAGAGAGAGAGGGGGAGGTAGAGAGAGGAGAGAGAGAGAGACTAGGGGTGAAGAGAGAGACGGGGAAGATAGAGAGAGAGAGACTGCTGGATTTAGTTTGGGATTAACCTGGAGAGGGGGGGAAGGAGCGCCTCAGGCCTGGCCAGATGGACCCGTGCGAAGTAAGGAGGAAGGAAGAAGGCGAGCTCTCCCTCCCTCTCCC